>NC_139678.1:59514043-60184043 GCF_964106915.1 Podarcis gaigeae | reverse complement strand
CAATAATAGGACTGCTCAGAGGGTCACTTGCTCCAGTCAAGTTGTCTGGAAATCTATGAGATTCAGAGATGATGGATTGATTACTTGGACTACCAAATATTTAAATAGCGCTGATTGGTTCAATTGTTTAACAAAAGGAAAGATATGAGTGGATAGTGTCGTTATAGAGTTTAGTCACTAGGTGGCACTGGACTTAGTTATCTCTTGATGGAGTCAGGAGTTTCCTGTTCTTGTTTGAAAGAGACAATAAAGTTCATGTCTAGCTTCCTGATTGGTGTGTCTTCTAAGGCTTTAATGATAGGTCACAGTGGTTAGTTCTGCTTACTCCTAAGAATGTGTCCAAGACATCTTCCAGGGAATGCTTTCACAGATGAGTAAAGATTTCCCTCCTCGTTCCTGCAATTCAAGACCTCAGTTCCAGCACTTCAAAAAAACAACAACCTTGAATCTTCAAGCCAATGCTTTAGTATGCTAGCAGTCACAGGCCCTTTTAGCATTGTATAATGTTTAAGGGTGTCTGAATTCCCTTTCCTCCCGATCACTCTAGTATTATTTGTTTTTCAAAAAACAAATGGCTAAACATGTTGTGCGCACCAAACAAAAAACAGGAACTGGGGACACTGAGCTCTTGGGGTGCACATATTTGTTTAGAAATTAAATGAAGTCTGAAAGTTAAGATTTTTTTTTTTAATAGTGGAGAGAAACAATTTTAGCATTTCTCTCCAGAATCCACTGTGTGCAAAAAGAACATTTTAAAATATAGACAATGACATTAGTTCTTGGCGTTTCTGAAAACATCTTTCATCAGCTCCAGTCCTGCAAGCTTGGCTGCTCTGTTCATTGGGCCTTTTCCTGCACTCGGGTAAAGTTATTATCCTTTTTTTATATACTGCACTTCGTGCCCTTATGAACCTGTTGAAAAGTAGTGAAAGAGAGTTGAAAAGTACCACTGGCTCCTAAAAATAGTGCTGACTATGAGGCAGAAAAGGGGAACTCCGGTTTTATTCAGTGCTAAAGATAACACCATACAGAATGATAGACTCCTCTGAATTGTTTGTTCCCCTTCAGCTATTGTTTCTCCGTCACTGAATGAGCCTCTTAGCCGCACTTGAGGGCCTGTCACAGGTAGGCAACCAACAGAGATAATTCCCAGCCTATGCTTGATTGCCCCCTTATAGACACTCACTCATGATTCTGAAAAGCCTCAGACACTGTTGAATAAACTCCTACTCGCTTCCATAAACTTTTTCTCCCACTGAATTTTCCGGGGATGTGAGCAGCTCCCAGCCAAGCCTGAGGATGCTGCTGAATGCACTCCTGTTCTGAATCAAAGTTTGACAACCCCAGCCTCTTTATAAAAGCAAGAGAAGAAATGGGGCCATCCTTCTGGAGGAATTTGCTTTCTTCTGCAGGTGAAGGCAGAGCCTCTGTAACTTTTGTTTTTGCACTCTTCTGCTCGGCACTTGAATATTTGCAAATTTACTTTCTGCAGCGTATCCTTCCAGAAGTGTCTGGACGGAAAGATGCTTTGCAATTCTAGTGTTTTGGGTGATCAACCGCAATGAACAACACTAGCATGTGGGTGTTCATCGGAACAAATGCCTGTCTCTTTCGCTTGTTCACTTTTGCTGCTGTAGCATGGGTGTGACTGATAGAATCCGTGCCACATCTGATGCCTGGTGGCAGATGTTTGAGGCCGCAGAGCCTTTTAAGTCGGCCTTTTGGAAATTTGTGAAAAGAATCAGTGTTACGGCACAGGTTTGAGGAGGGAATGCAGCTCAGTGGCAGCGTTCATGCTTTGCATGCAGCCAGCCCTAGGTTTAATCCCTGGGCATCTGCAGGTAGGGCTGGGGAAATAAATACTCCTGCCTGAAACCCTGATCAATATAGACAATACTGAGATGGAAGTACCAAAGGTCTGACTTGGTACATGGCAGCACCAGCATGTATGTTTTAAAGCATACATTGCTTTAAAACAGTGAATTTGGCGCTTGTTTTACAAGTAACACACAAAGTACAAAAGATGTTTCATGCCACAATACAACTACTACTGCTACTATTCAAGCACATAAAATCATGTTCATAGCTGGCATAGTGTCAGTGATTGATTTATTGATTTCATTAAATGTATACACTGCTTGACTGCTATAACAAAAACAACAAAACCTTCAAAGCAGTTTACAAAAAGTATCACATTGACTGAACTGTTGGATAATGTGCAAAAGATGATTTTGAGTCAATAACAGAAACTAGTGATACAGAAATATTTTGGATCTAATGGCATATCAGTGATTGTACCAGCCTAAGAATAAATGTATAGTAAATATATGCTACGCATGCTGCTTGTTTTCTGAATATTTGATATTGGGAGATTCTTAGAGATGGGTTTTGATTTATAGAAGCTAAGGATTTCCAGGATACCTACATAATTGTTTCATCTTGCAGAGCTAGCTTCTTCATTCTGCCTTATTTTATCCTGAAGAGATGTGAGAGGAGCCTGAAGGTATGGAGCCTGACCCCATGAATATTTATCCTGAAGTAAATTCTACTGAAATCAAATAAACATGCACAGGATTTTAGCCTTGGGTTGTATATATAAACTTTTTTTTTAAAAAAAGAATAAGATCAGAATATACTATTTTTGGGACACCAGGCTTCTCCCCTCCAGATACTCCTGCAAAGCCCTCATGTACATAAGATTCCCTTTTCACTTCAGTGGAAAAAGCCTTCCACATGTTCACTCCTTTGCAGACCCCACCCAGTGAAGCAAATAGATGATATGTATTGTGGCTTGCTTGTAAAGCTTTTCTGATTAATTTTTTTTAGAGCTGTTTTCACAGGGTTGTGTTCTTCGTGAACAAAAGTTGTGTGCTGCATTATTTATCTTTAGCCAGTATGCTAGCTAGGCAGAAGCTTGCCTTGTACAGTGGCAGAGTGGTGGGACAAGGAAGCTTTTGCTTCATTCCTCTGAAGGGTTTGTTGTGGGTTTTTGGCATCTGTTTAGTGTGCTAAACTGTGACAAGCATCAAGTTTGTTTGCTTGTTTGCTTGCTTGCTTTTAACATTGGCAGATAGCTGTGATGAGCCTGTTGACGACTCTTAATGACTGCAATAGGTCTTACAGGAAAAAGCAAGGGGTGAGAAGGTGAAAAATGGCTTTGTCATGTATAATGAGATAAGAATCCAATGTCTTTGTTCAGACCAGGTCTCTCCATGGAAGCTGCTGAATTGCAACTTATCACCAAACTTAAAACCATAGACCTGGTCTGAACAAAGACATTGGATTCTTATCTCATTATACATGACAAAGCCACTTTTCACCTTCTCACCCCTTGCTTTTTCCTGTAAGACCTATTGCAGTCGTTAAGAGTCGTCAACAGGCTCATCACAGCTGTCTGCCAATCACCCATTCCTACCACCCTTCTGAGTAATACCCCTCCCCACCTTCTCACTATATAGAAGGGTCTGGTAACTTCAGTTTCAGTGTATCTGAAGAAGTGTGCATGCACACGAAAGCTCATACCAAGAACTAACTTAGTTGGTCTTTAAGGTGCTACTGGAAGGAATTTTTTTTGTTTTGACTATGGCAGACCAACACGGCTACCTATCTGTAACTGTCCCTAGCGAGACACCTTACTATGGACCACAAATTGTTTTTCTAAAAGTCACACAGTGATGAAGGCAAAAAAAGTGGCACTGCTCTTGTAGACCTTGTTTACACAGAGCATTAAGCCAAACTATGTCTAAGCATGAATGAGCCAGCATGCAGGTACTCAGAACAAAAATCTTAGCTGCTTTGCTTCTTCCCTAGTCTTGCTGCTGCCACACTACCCCAAACTAAGCCATGGTGTGGCTTAGCATTATGCCTGAACTCTAATGTAGTTAATCTTCACATATACACTCAGTTAGGAAAACTCTGTATTATGTATGGACATTATAACACAAAGATTATGGTCAATCAGAAACAGAAATGCTAATATCCTGAAATGTAGTTTAGCAGTCTAACCAAATGGCATTTCTTGAATACAATGTCCATACATATATTTTTTTCCACTGGTTTTTGTACCTTTGAAATGAAATCATAGTTTTCTTAAAGTAGCTCTACACACTGCTCTGTTTAAATTTGCAGTGTTTCCAGGCTACGTAGTAGCATTAAAGCATAACAAATGAAATCTTATAATCACTTCGGTGCTATGGATACAAGCATAGTGAATATATGTGGCAATGACACACAAGCAGTGTCTCTTTACTTGGTGCAAGGTTGCCTCGAAAATTTTAGCAAGCTATTTTGCTTCTTGTGAAAAACCTAGTCATTTGGGGTGGCACTTATGCCAAGCATAGACTAGATAAACTCTAGTCATCACCTCACAATTCCTTTTTATTATTATTAATCTTTAAAAGGACAGGCTGCTGGTTAACTGAGAAGTCCCTTGCTTGATTGACAGTATCTGTCAGAGGCAATGAACTCCACTTGAACATTGCCTTTATGTTGCTGTGTAAAGTTGTTCAACTGTGACCCTTCCATCTGTTCCAGCTAATCTGAAAGTCATTTAGACCCGCTTTACCATTCATCCTAAACATAGTGCATTCTCCTGTTAACACACATATGCAAAGTTGGGCTGTCAGCAATGCAAGGGATTTTTTTTTCCTCCATAAAAGTCTCATTTATGGTATCTATGTAAACATTTAGTTTACGAATTAATGAAAAAAACTGTTCACTTGAATCCACTTCATATCGGGTCAATTTTTATTTAATTGTGTTCATGACTCAACCAGTTTCCTAGTTATCAGTCCTTAAAACAGATGTATTTTGAGATACATATGCAAGCCTTTAACTTTTTAAAGATGTAAACAGATATAAATTTCTGCTGTTTTAAATCTGTGTCGCTCTGGTTTTTAATAGTTATTTAATCTCTTATATTATAGAAGTTTACATCATAGATCGCTAGGTAGTTTTCTGCTTCAACTTACTGAAGCTGATCATATGATTTTGAAGAGCAGGTTTCAAATTCACAGACTTGAGGTTGAATATTCATTTCATTTGATGAACATTTGAATTTGCATTATGTGAATGCAAACAAATTGTTTAATTCAGCATTTACAATAAAGCTTTGTCTCAGTGCTAATTTACATGTCTAAGCATTGCTTTCATAAAAGCAGTAAACAGCTTGGGTGTTGCAGACCTCAGAAACTGCCTTCTCCCTTATGTCTTATTGCAATCCTTAGAGGCCACTAAGAGCTGCTCTCCAGTCATGGCATTTGTTGGGAAGCCAACTCTTCTGATTTTGTCTGGGCAAGCCAGCAAAATCATTATCATCCTAAAGAAAAGTCTTCCCTTTCAGGAAAGGGAAATATCCTGGATTAAAAACAACAACATGCAGGAACAGAAAATAATACTTAGCTTGATTCAATCGCTCTTTTCGTAAGGTACCAGTACATATAAAGTGCTTCTGTGTTTATTGCAGTGATGGGGGTGAGAGCAGAATTGTGCAGGAACCCTTGCCTGGATAGAGTTTCTTTACCACCAAAGTGGGTAGGGAAGTGATCTCATGTTGGAACTTCTTAGAACTGTGCATGTGTTGCTTACGCATAGATTGAATTTATAACACAATAATCTGGCTCCACCCTTCTGCTATGAGTGTTCAGTATAATGACAGCCCAGTATATGTGTGTTCAAAGTGTAAACACATTTGCAAGGCATTTCAGAAATAAATGCACTCATATTTGTTCTAATCTTGAGGTCACATTTGGTAGTTTCTGGTGAGCCATCCAGAACTTAAGTTGCTTGGGATTGGTTTCAGTTACTGTGGCCTGGGGATTTGGACAAGGGTTTAGATGGAGTCTGGCCTACTACTTGTTCTCTTGACCCTTGACTTTTAAAAAGTAGTCAAAGGGGTTGATTATGTGGGTCTAGGAAGTAGTGAGTGTCACACTCCAGTGTGCATGTGATGTTCCTTCCACCTAAGAAGAGATGGCGATTCTCTCTCTGGACACCGAGGTTTTTGTAGCGCCTACCAACCAATAACAAATATTCTGTTTATGGTGAAAGTTCTTGAGAGGGTTGTTGGCTAGGCAACTTCCGGCATGTGCAGATGAAGCAGAATTTCTTGATACATTTCAATATTGTTTCAGCACTAAGATAGCTTGGGTCACTCTGGTTGGTTCTGCGTCACCAATATGCAGATAACACCTGGTCCCCGCCCCCCCTGTCATTTCACCTGAATCAAATGAGGCTGTGTTGATGATGAACTAGTGCCTGGAGGCAGTAGTGAGTTGAATGAGGGCAGACAAAATGAAGCTGAATTCTGGCAAAATGAGGGCCCTGCTGGTGAGAGGGTCCCATGTCCAGGAATTAGGTGTGGGGCCTGTTCTTGAAGGGGCTGTCCTTCCCCTAAAGGAGCATGTCTGTAGTCTTGGGGTGTGGTCAGCAGTGCCCCTGGATCAGTGCTGGAACTTGAGGCCTAGGTGACTTCATGGGTGAGAAGTGCCTACCTGTTCTGTCTGGCGCCCCAGCTACAACCATTCCTAGATTAGATAACCTGGCCACTGTGGTGCATGTTTTTGTAACCTCACATCTAGACTACTGCAATGTGCTCTCCATTTGGCCTCCTTCAGATATGATCTAGAGATCTGTTGTATTGACGGATGCATTGTGAGAACTGCACTGGCTGCCAATTTAAGGTATTTAGTGTCGACTTTTACAGCTCTAAATAACCTGGGACCCAGTTATTTGTCTGAGTGACTCCTCCTTTATCAACCACCCCTGACCTTACAGGACAGGGCTTTCTCTACAACTGTGTCCTGACCAAGGCATGAATGATGACAATTTTGTTGCAATGCTTCTGTCAAGTTCAACCTTATCTGTTCTCCTTGACCTCTGGTGAAAATTGGGTCCTTTAGCTGTATAAGGTCTCATGTTTTAATCTGCACTGCTATGCTTTTATTGTAGATTAGTTTTAATTACTGTATTTTGCTGTTGTTTTTATGGGGTATGATATTGTTTTATGATATTGTTGGAAACCGCCCTTGGTCACTCTTTGTGATTAAGGGTGGTCTAGATATTTTGTAAATAAGTATTCCTAAGTAACACCTGCACAGTCCTCTTCTGTGCATCAGGAAACCAACAAATCATTGGACCAGGAAAAAAGCATTTGTACTGTTAAAATAAATTATTTACTCTCTTCCTGTATTTAGGCTATGAGTTTCATTTCTTATGTAGCCAAAATGGTACCATCCATGCACAAGAAGAAGGTGCCAACATGTTTGGGTAAACCAAGGGTTTCTGAAGGACCAAAAAACACCCAAAACAATATTTACCAAAAAGAACCGCCCCCCCACTAACGTTTTGTAGGGACTTGGAAAATAGCCGAATTACGAGTGAGTGTGCTCAGGGCCACTGGCCATGAAATACTGAGGGGCCATCTGCTCTATATACTTTTAAAACACCGTTTTACCATTTTAAACAGCCATGGTTTTTCTCAAAGAATCATGGGAACTGGAGTTTGTTAAAGGGGCACTACTGAGATTTGTTAGGGGACTCCTATTCCCTTCACGCAGCTACAATCCTCTGAGTTCTTAGATTGTAAGAATCCACTCAGTAGCAAAGGTCTCTTTTCTAATGCAATTTTTAAAAAAGCATGTAGTATCAAGGTCTGTGGCTTTATAGTGTCTGCAAACTATTCTGGATTGATGTTTTTCCAATTTTAGAAATGAATTTTCCTGGGCATCCCTGTTCTGGGACTGCTAATGGAGTTATCATGTTTATATGGTCTTTGGGGAGGGAGGGCGCAGGAAGGCAGGAGATGGGAGCATCAACCTGCTTTCCACAATCCCATTTCATTCCAGCTCTTCTATTCTCGCCCAATGATCTGTTCCAGTGACCTTCTTAGATAATGAAAATATGTTATTAAAATGCAAACATTCAAGTCTACATACTAGCAAAAAATCCATATTTGACCACCCATTCAGATCCGCTAATAACTACCAAAGCAGATGAGAGCTTTGAAGATTTGCATTTGCTATGAAAATGCATCTTCATCTAGGTCACGAGCTCTTCTTTAACCCACCACTTCACACCCAAATGAGCAACATCGTAGCTGAATGTACTGCAAGCCACAAGTAAAAAATTAGGACATTAAAAAGCACTCTAGCTAAGGCAACATTATTTTGATGTATTTGTATATTTGTGATTTATGCCTGTTGTTGTTATTATTATTGTGGGAGGACAGTTTACAGCATAAAATACAAAATGAAAAACAGAATTCCTATCACAACAACAACAACAACAACTGCAACTACAAATAACCACCCTCCCACAAACACATTTAAAAGGCCACAGATTGTTTATTCAGCCATTAATATCATTATTGTCATTATTAATATGCCTTAATGAAAACAAATGCTTCCAAACATATCAACAAACATTTACAATAAATGTAAACAAATGCTTTCAAACTCAAATACTGTACCGATTTCTGGTTCCCTGAAACAGACATGTACTTATGCAACTATTGTTTACAAAATATATGTCTGAACCCACATGGGTGGGCACCACTCATGTGCATTCATACACACTATTAAGAAGTTAAGGGCTTGATACACATAACTCAGGCAACTTTCAATGAGTTCTTTTTGCCTAATGACTGTTGGCCAACTCCTTAAATGTTAGGTTCGATATTGCAGTTTATCCTTGGTCTTTGTCACTGTTTGCCTCCTTGTTGGCTTCTCTGCTTGACTTTGTCCCTAGGAGGGCCATGAACCGCTGAGTCCCTGATGGAATCAGAGGCACGCCAAGAGTATGTCAAGAGGATTTGGCAGCAACCGGGAGGTAGCCCAGATGGCTGCCTCTTCTTAATCTGTGATCAAGTCGTAATCAGTTAATCAAACCAATTAACTGATTATTGCTTTGCTCTGGGCAGAAATCAGATCAACTAATGAATCATTTGAAAACTGAAAAAGGATTGATTAACCTGATAATTCATCCACACACTGAATAATTTAACCAATTTTATATGGGGAATATCTTGTGTTAAAGAAAAATCAGCTTCTGGATTTGGTGAGATGTTGAACAGCAAGACTCAAAGAAATATTCTATCCAATTAGTCCCCTTGCAAGCCGGAACTGGAAAGCAAATATCACGGTACCAATGTCACGGTGTAGAATCTGATAGCTTCACACTAATAACTGCAGTTTATTTGTGTCTGTGTACGACATAAAATAGCTTCATGGCATGAAAATGAAGACATTAAAAGTGCATGCTCAATGGAATAGAGAAATAATTGGCCTGCCCATTGGAAAGGTTCAGTATAAAAGCTTTAAATTAGGTTTACAAAACAACAGCATTTGTCATTTTCATGCCATTGCATAGAGTGGTGCAATCCACACCAACAGTCATTTAGGTTGGCTTGCTGATTCACATTACCCTAAATGTCAATTGATTACATTATGAGTCAAGAATAGAATTCTGAAGCAGAAGGCACCCCAGTTGGAAATATAGACGCTGATTCACCCCAATTTTAAAGGGGAGAAAGGAGTTGTTCCCTTTTGTTTAACTTCCACTGCCAAGGTCATTGGTATAACCTGGTCTAAAATCATGGGATAAGTAAGAGATATTTTAAAACAAATGATTTATTATGTATCATTATATTTCTCTGAAAATTTGTCTTGATTTTGAAGCCAAAATTAACTCGGATTTAATCCTAAAATAGATCATAAGCATGCTTACCCTCACTAATTCACATATATATTATTAGATACTGCACTCTGGCTTCTGTCACAGTGTTCCATTGCACCAAAAGCAGTTTAATCATGCTGGCCATATGACCCGGAAAGCTGTCTGTGGACAAACGCTGGCTCCCTCAGCCTGAAAGCAAGATGAGCACCACAACCCCAGAGTCGTCTGTGACTGGACTTAACCATGTAGGGGTCATTTACCTATTACCTGTCTTATCTAAGTAGCTTGGGTGATATCTATTGCATTTGGATGGTTAAATTTAGATGAAAATGAACATTTAGGTTTCTCATGGAACTATGGAGATGACGACCCACTTAATAGCCCCTTTCCTACATGATATAAATCGTGGAATGGAAAACAGTGACTGCAAATCCAACATCCATGCATTCATATCTATGTCTAAAAGGAGCTCATGTGCCCTCCTAGTCTTTTTCTTCTTACAATCATATGATTTATGAAAGGGGGTGATGAATTTTCATAATAAGAACTGCATATTATTAGCAAAGATACTCAATGAAGGTGAAAAGATTTAGTGCTAATAACAATGTCAAAAGGGTATTGACGTTTCTACAGCAACCAGAAATGTACACCATTATTTCAAAATCATTATGTGTAATTCCGTTAACAGCTTTTTCAGCAACTACAGTTGTTATGTGAAAACCAATGTAAAAGGTAGCACAGCCAAACATAAGGCAAGTCGACTGAGCTGTTGAATGAAAACGTGTGTTTGTATCCCACTCCCCGTCCCCTGGCAGGGCCTATGCTGAATAAAAAGTACGAGTGAAACTTCATTTTGAGATGATTTTTCTGTTTTGAGGAAGACTAGAAATGTCTTTTCACTCCTTCAGCTGTTGCTCTGCTGCCTCCCTAAGTCAGTATTTTTGATCAAGTCTGAGAGCATTTGCACTTCCTCTCATCAGTGGACATGGAGTCTATGAAAGGTTTTGTCTATTTTGCCTTTCTTCATTATTTGAGAACATGACTGCAACAACACTAAACGAATATCAGCTGCCTACGCTGTAAAACATCTTACTGTGCTGCAAAGGCTCTTCAGGGCCTTAAAGTCTCTAATTTTCTAGCCCTGATCCCAGGAAATATGTCTATGTAGAATCATAGAATCATAGAGTTGGAAGAGACCACAAGGGCCATCGAGTCCAACCCCCTGCCAAGCAGGAAACACCATCAGAGCACTCCTGACATATGGTCGTCAAGCCTCTGCTTAAAGACCTCCAAAGAAGGAGACTCCACCACACTCCTAGGCAGCAAATTCCACTGTCAAACAGCTCTGGTCCTTATGACATCACTTCTGGGTGACATGCCAAGCAGATAAGCATTAGAGTGGGAAACATTGAACTTCATCCATTAAGAAGTATCAAAAGGCAACTTTATTAAACTTAATGATTTTATTTATTTTATTTTTTTGCAGTGAGGTAACAGCTTATAGCGTCTTGCAAAGAGATATGAGAAAGGGCAGGTTTTTCTTATCTTTTGTTATTGGAATTGACCCTCAGGATCTCTAGGCCTCAGCGAGAGCTTAAGCAAGCTTAGATCAAGGAAGGATTTTGAAATTGAATTTATTCAGATTAGCAAAACCTTCCATGACAGGATTTACTCTCAACAAGCTGTTGCCAAGTTGGAGCATACAATGCGCAACCCATTTTGCTGGTATACAATCAACTCGTTCTAAGGAGGGAGGGAAGGAGGGAGAAAAGAAAGCTGCTGGCTGGCATCAATAAAAACATATAACTGAAATGTAAATATACTGGAGGAAAATGTTTTCTATTTGATCTTCCCTTTTTCTGTGTTTTTTTAAATTAAAAAATGTATTGTATATTTCCTTCAAATAAACATTAAACCAAAAATCAAAACAATTTTTTTTTTCTTCCAGTAGCACCTTAAAGACCAACTAAGTTAGTTCTTGGTATGAGCTTTCGTGCGCATGCACACTTCTTCAGAATCAAAATCAAAATCATAGCTGAATGTTGTCTTCAGTTAAGAAGGATCTTAACAAGATTAACAAACATACAGACTTACATATACACACTTACCTAGAAGGAAACCCCAGTGAGCTTAATGAGACCTATTTCTTCTGAGAAGACGTGTAGGACTGAAGCCTTCAGAAAAGATAGGCACAGATTTAAGAAATGTGCTATTGAAGAATTATTGTTGAACTAAGAAATAATCACAAACCGTTTACCAGAAAACAGTTTGCTTAGTAATGGAATAGTAGAGCTTCTTTCCGTGTTTTGTTATACTGTATTATCTTGAAGTAGGGATGCAGGTGGCGCTGTGATCTATAGCACAGAGCCTAGGGATGCCGTTCAGAAGGTTGGCGGTTCGAATCCCCGTGACGGGGTGAGATCCTGTTGTTTGGTCCCAGCTCTTGCCCACCTAGCAGTTCAAAAGCACATCAAGTGCAAGTAGATAAATAGGTACAGCTCCAGAGGGAAGATAAACAGCGTTTCTGTGCACTGCTCTGGTTTCACCAGAAGTGGCTTAGTCATGCTGGCCACATGACCCGGAAAAACTGTCTGCGGACAAACGCCGGCTCCCTCAGCATATAGAGCGAGACGAGTGCCACAACCCGAGTCGTCTGCGACTGGACCTAATGGCCAGGGGTACCTTTACCTTTATTATCTTAAAAATAGGGTTACCATATTTCCAGCAAGTGATATCTGTATTCCCATGGATCATGGGTGAGGAACCAGGCACACAAATGGCTGCTATATGCAGCTTGTCTCTCCAATTCAGCTACCTGTGCCGTGGATGCTGAAGTGCGTTAGAAAATAAGTGATCATGCTGATCAGCTCTTTGGGATGGGGAAAGAGCTGCCTTATACCATTAGTCCAAGGGGCTCAGCATCATTACTTCTGATTGACAATGGCTCTCCAGGGTTTCAGGCTGGAGTCTTTACCAGCCGCACCTAGAGACTCTACCAGAGATTGAACCTGGGTCCTTCTGGGTGCTAAGCATGTTCTCCATCACTGAGCTACAGTGCTTCCCGAAAAGCACGAATCATATCAACTGGATCAAGTCATAAAGATTTAGCTGGCTAATACTAATTAATACTTTGCATGTCTTAAATTTTCAAGATAATCAGTACTGGGCTTCACAGAGGAAGCTTGGGGGCCTCTTTTCAGTCACACGTGATGTTTCGAAGCCCTTAGTGGTATAATATAAACTATCTGTGCTTGAGATTGTCCATGGAGGACTCACTCTGGTACTCCTACCCTCAGAGGTTAAGTAAGGACAGAATCTGTCATGGCACCCAGTCATGGAATTTCCCCCAGAATTGTTACTTGTGACCTAAGCACTCTTCATACGCACATACTGTATGTTAGAGTGAAAAAGAACTTTATTTCAGAAGTTTGCTCTAAACATATGAAGGCCTGGACAGAGCCATGTGACCTTGGGGGCAGGACTTAATTGGCCCTGCACCTGCTTTGTATCCATATTGCTCCTTCATGTGAGTAGTATGAGGAGTGGGCTTACTTTATTATCATTTAGGCGTCTAAATGGTGGAAACTGTTTTGGGCTGTTATTCTGTTTGCATACTTACTTAAGAGTAGACATGTGAAATACTGTCTTGTTATTCTTCCAACCTTTGCAGTGCTATATTTAATTGTCATCTCTTGGGTTTTATTGCCATGGTGCTGTAATTTTGATTTTTAGCTGTTAAGTGATTTTAAATTGTTATTTTTTTTATTCTATTTGCATACCCTTAGGCTGTCCTAAGGAAAAGTGGGACATTCTGGGATCAAATCAGAAACCGGGACAACATCTCTAAATCAGGGACGTCCCTGGAAAATAAGAACACATGGAGGGTGTATTATTGTATTATTGTTCTTAATTTCTGTTTGTAACCTGCCACAAAAGCTATGTGCAGAAAATAGGAAGATATCTTACTCTGCAATCTAATGCATGCTTACTCAGAAGTAAGTACCAGTGTGTTCACTGGGGCTTATTCCCAAGAAAATGTGCACAAGTAACTTATATAAAAATAATAACTCAGTTCCCAATGAGTTTGGTTTCTTTTGTACCTAGAAATTAGCAATAAATATTTAATATTTAAAATTTAATGTGACTTCTGAATAGAAATGAATAGAATAGAAAATATACACTCATTTATTTTATTTAGAATCATTTATTTTTTATTGTTTTAATTTATTATTTGCCTTCTTCACATGTGTCAAGCAATTTACAAGTTATAGGTGTAGAGAAAGAATATCGCACATGTGTTTATTTTACAATTTTTATCTTTTTATTTTTATATTCATGTAAAGCCCAAAGTTTATTCAGCGCAGATTGTAGATCCATTCCTGGGAAATCTAGAGACCTTTTTCTTGTTTCGTTTCATCCTTTCCTATTAATTCATGCTTTTCAAACCCTGTTTAGGACAAATTGGATTTTCTTTTGATTTGTAAAACCTGTTACTTCATATATTTAACAAAAGGCTAATTTCCATCCATAAATGAAATGTTTTAAAAAGAAAATGGTTTCCCTTAGCATTAACACAGACTTTATAAGTTATTTCTGTGTGGGGTTTTTTAATACCCGTGAAATACTTGTGCCTTGAATAGCCCTTTTAAATTTAACCAGAATATCTTTTTTTATAATTGATTTTAGCATTGAGTACTATTTGGCACTATTTCAATCAGCTTCTCTTTTAAAACAAAATAACTAATTCTCCTGCTTTTAAGAGCAATTGGATTATTGCTCATTCAAAGCCTATTATACTCTCCAACCCCATTTTTGTTCATAAATGAGCTGGAAATATATGACATATTTTGAATGAGTTAAAACTGGATGGGTTTTCAGCAGTGGTACAATATAAAATTATTAATAAATTTAGAATATTAAAGACAAACAATGTCCCATGCTAAAACGGAGAACTTCTTCAGGGCTTTGTTTTCAAACGTTTCAAAATCTGTTAACTTAAAGTTCTACTAACAATACAATGCTTGGATACAAACCTTGCACCTAAAATAAAATGCTTGCTTCATGCAAATACAATAACCTTGCTTTTAAATTTGAAAAAATAAATAAAACAAAGCTGAAAGGCGCTATTTTCACAGACTGTTTTATGTACACAAAATTGAAACCAGAGAATTAATATTAAACCGACCGTAATTATTAACCTTGGATTAAATTTTATCTTTTATAGAGAGCCAGAGCAACTGCCACCAAAATACACTCGAACAATATTTTATATGTGAGCTTACACAACTTTCTTGCTTCCCTGCTGGAGTATACGTATGAATAGATTGCAAATTATTAATATGTATACATGCCTAGTTATGATTCCATTGGCTCTGACATTAGGCTTGTTTCTTGTAATAAAGGCCACTGTTGTATGTATACTATCTTAAATGGTCTTTTTGTGACCTTGGTCTGTACCCTCCAACAAATGAGCAGGATTTTTTTCCCCCTGATGGACATTGGGAGGGGGGGAATCATCATTATCCATGCGGTGCACCAAGGCATACAAACTTCCTTGTGACCGTATTTAAAGAAACGGACACAAAGAAATAGTCATTGCAGTTACAATAGGGGAAATCTAGTATGCATTTCCAAGGAATCACATTTTGGGGAGAATTACAGAATAATTACACATATGCTTAGATCACGAGCATTCAATGAAGCGGACAATATTTTGGGGATTTAAGATGTTGGTGTTGTGGTCGTCTCTAAGAAACCAGGATAATTCAGACATTCAAATGCAAAAATGCACCATTTGGAGAGTGTAATGCGGTCTGTTCTGGTCAGTGTTACAAATTCGGAAAGGATTCCCTGGCTGCAGACATTAGCCACTTAATACTTAAATCTGTTTCCAAATGTAAAGCATAGAACAAAAGTGCTTTGCATTAATGAAATGTATCCTAACACTAGGTGTAGTGACACATTTCATTAATGTGTCACACTGGTGACATAAAATATAATTACAAAAGATATGCCTGTCGCAGAGACTGATAGAATCTTTGGATTGTACCAAAAATAGATAGAAATGTCTGAGGAACTTTAAATAAAAGCCAGGATGTGCAAACTGTTAACAGGAGTTTTGAGAGCCATGAATATGTGCATTGACTTTATTTGGGTTATAGGATCAAACCATGAAATATAGTCCAGAGCAAAACAAATAAGGAGGGAAATAGAAGTAGGCAATAATAAAATATTTCTAAATTATTACAATGTAATTGGCACCCTGTACTTAACTCCGAGCTCTCTGAATTTTGCCTTCTAATTCCCATTCTTTCTCCCTAGCAGATGATTTGTGACTTTTGCATACAACCTGATCAGAGCTAGCTCTGCATGTGCAATCCTGACTCCTCAATCAAATGTCCAATCCCTGGGAAATGTGAGCACATAGCTGTTTGTGTGTACATTTTCTCCTGTTGGATCAGGGCCAGCAAGTTCAGCAGCCTTGAGAGTATAACAAGAAGCAGCACTGAGCTATGAAAAGCGCATTTGTGGTAACTGGTATTCAGAAGTGACCAGTTTATTTTTTTCCATAAGGAGGGATATTAACAGCAATGTTGATTGTGTAATAGAAGGGAGCTCACGTAATGTTAAAAATGGTTGGCTAATTTCAGCATGTAAGTAGGGCTTTTAGAAGGATCACAGCATTTCTAAATCATTATTTTTTAACACATTGAATTATATACATTGAAGGAAGTTAACTGGCTTCTTTGGAGTTCTGAAACAGATAAAATTTAGTAGTTAGGTAAAAATATCAGTGCTGATAAGCAGTTCAATCCAACTTATTGAAGAGTTATTAATTCTCTCTGATCACCAAGAATGTTAATACCAATGTTAACACCATTACCATATTTAATTAATTACTTTTAAGTGGATTCAAGTTACAAGCAAGGAGATTCCGACTAAACAGGAAGAATTTTCTGACGGTAAGATCTGTTTGACAGTGGAACAGACTCCCTTGCATCACAGGGAGTTCGACTAGGG
Organism: Podarcis gaigeae; assembly: GCF_964106915.1. NCBI lineage: Eukaryota > Metazoa > Chordata > Lepidosauria > Squamata > Lacertidae > Podarcis > Podarcis gaigeae. The sequence continues at coordinate 60,167,351 of NC_139678.1, read as the reverse complement.
ACTAGATGATCTTCAGGGTCTCTTCCAACTCTACAATTCTATGATTGTATGTGCTGTTGGAGGGAGAGATTGACAGGGAGCTTAGTTTGGGGTTTGTAAGCATCTTAGGGTGCTGACTTTCCCTAGAGATCTGATATGTTTGAGCAGTGATTCTGGTCATCTATGAAGTGTTCAAGCTGCGTGTTTCCACTTTTGCTCAACCTGTATATCTATAAAGAAATATCAATATTGCAAAATGGCAATAAGCCTCCAACAACTTCCTTCCAAAACAGAACCAAACCCAAGTTACTGCTGCAATCCTGGAACTTCTCATCTCAGTGGGATGAGTATGACAATATCATTACAGTGCTACCTCGGGTTAAGAACCTAATTCATTCTGGAGGTCTGTTCTTAACCTGAAACTGTTCTTAACCTGAGGTACCACTTTAGCTCATGGGGCCTCCTGCTGTTGCCGCACCGCCACCACTCAATTTCTGTTCTCATCCTGAAGCAAAGTTCTTAACCCGAGGTACTAGTTCTGGGTTAGCAGAGTCTGTAACCTGTAGCGTATGTAACCCAAGGTACCACTGTACAGGTTTGCAAAGTACGGTAAGAGTAAATAAATGGGCCTAATTCATAAACAACTAAATGCCAACCATAATTCATAAGAAAGAAGAAGCAAGTGTGAATATATAAAAGCAAACGTATAGCAAGTTTTGTTCAGGTGTAATATTTAGTTACAGCAGGTTGCAACCTTAATTTTTTAAGCCTTCTCATTCCTGCTGCTTTTCAGTTTGTCAAGAGGACTGAAGCTTAAACATTTAATTATTTTGATCGCACTCTCCACATGTTCATACTTTATTTTACTTGGAGTTGATAACTGTTTCTTCCATTGCACTAGTTGATCATGAGTGTGTGCATTTGTGCATCTTTTTGTATTTTGTTCCAGTTCAGATTCAGGTTCTGTTCCATTATTTATTTTGTCTCAGGCTCAAGTTCAGTTTGAATCCCTGCTCAAAGGAACTAATACACACGTGGAAATTTTCTTTTGTGTCCTCTTGCCCCTGTGTATTGAATGTGAAGCTGAATGCCAGTTAGTTCAGGAGTTATAACAGGAAATTGATCATCCCAGCGTACATATGAAATGTGCAGTCATAAGTTTAGGGTATTCTTTAGGGAACTGGATAAATTCATGGAATATGGCTCTGTCAACAACTATTAGCTAAATGCAAGCCTCCAAATACTAAATTCTAAGGAGCAACAGCAGGAAAACCCCCTTTTTGTGACCATACTGAGGCCTTCGTTGGCTGCTATTAAAAACAGGTTAAGTTCTACAGGTTTCAGTGGTGCTTACTCCCAGGTAAGTGGAAATAAGATTGCAGCCTTAGTCTGATTTAGCCATACAAGACCTCCTTGCCTCTGTCACCAGATGGCAATACCAGGATCTTGTTGACTTGATCGTATATCCTGATAACCTCTTACCAAACAAGCAGATAACAAAAAGGGATGCTCTCGGCACCATCATTTGCTCTTTCCCTGCCTTTGTTTTCACCTCAAGAATAATTAATAATGTCCTTTCCTCAGGTAGACTCCTTTAAGTGTCACGGAGAGCACATCAACCAAGACATCAAGCAGGGGAGGAGTGTGATTCTCTTTTTGTCTAAAGAAGTAAAGACCATTGATTCAGAATGATTACCCTTTGAATCACACATATTCTTGCTCCAGGAATATAATAAACAGATCTTAAAAGAGTCTGGTGGGAGCAGATGCATGTAAATGCTGCAAGCATAATCAGTGCTCACTTCTTTGCCCTGCAGATGGCTCCAAATACAAAGGAAGCCAGACACAGGAAGCTGCCTAATACTGAGTCAGCCCATTGGTCCATGCAGCTCAGTATTGTCTGCACTGACTGGCAGTGGCTCTCCAGGATTTCAGGCCGGAAATCATTCCTAGCCCTTTGCTGGGGATTGAACCTGTGACCATCTGCATGCTAGGCAGCTGCCCAACCATTGAGCCACAGCTCTTCATATCTATTGGCCATGATCTCATGGGACTCATATGTCAGCGGAATAGTTTAGATGTGCAGAACACATATATCCATATACAGGGGTACTTCGGGTTATGAACTTAATTTGTTCCGGAGGTCCGATCTTAACTTGAAACTGTTCTTAACCTGAGGTGCGCTTTTGCTAATAGGGCCTCCCGCCGCTGCGTCATTTCCGTTCTCATCCTGGGGCAAAGTTCTCAACCTGAGGGCCTACTTCTAGGTTAGCGGAGTCTGTAACCCGCTTTTTCTATATGCAGTAACAGCAGCGAGAATATTATTGGCCCAAAAATGGAAGCAAGAAGAATTACCAACGAAGGAAGAATGGAGGATGAAATTAATGGACTATGCGGAACTCAACAAACTAACAGGAAGGATTCGAAACTGGCGGGACCAGAAATTCACCGAAGACTGGAGTAAATTTACGGATTTTTTGAAAAGTATTTGTGATGACCAGACGACGTTTGTAGGTTTACAAGAAGTTCTGTGAGGAATAAGGTAAGAAATATTGTAAAAATTTCACATTAGTGACCAGAGGAGAAATGAGTGCTGGGAGGAGTGCAGAGAGAAGATACACCATGGTGCATCTGTATCAGCACAACCGGACACCTTCAGCTGCCCCTGCTGCAATAAAGCATGCCTCTCCCGTATTTATATGCCTTTTGTCTTTGTCCATGGAGTTTTCTTGGTAGGGATACTAGAGTGGCTTGCCGGTTCCTCCTCCAGGTGGATCACGTTTGGTCAAAACTCTCCACTATGACCTGTTCATCTTGGGTGCCCTGCTCGGCATAGTTCATAGCTTCTCTGAGTTCTTCAAGCCCCTTCGCCATGGCAAGGCAGTGATCCATGAAGGAATTGATGCTTTTGAATTATGGTGCTGGAGGAGACTCTTGAGAGTCCCATGGACTGCAAGAAGATCAAACCTCTCCATTCTGAAGGAAATCAGCCCTGAGTTCTCACTGGAAGGACAGATTGTGAAGCTGAGGCTCCAATACTTTGGCCACCTCATGAGAAGAGAAGACTCCCTGCAAAATACCCTGATGTTGGGAAAGATGGAGGGCACAAGGAAAAGGGGACAACAGAGGACGAGATGGTTGGATAGTGTCTTCGAAGCTACAAACATGAGTCTGACCAAACTGCGGGAGGCAGTGGAAGACAGAAGTGCCTGGCGTGCTCTGGTCCATGGGGTCACGAAGAGTCGGACACGACTAAACAACTAAACAACAACAACTCCCGTATTGGTCACAGCACAGCCACACCAGGCGCTGAGACTCTCCAACAGTTTGACTTTCAATGTCACTTTAGACAGACGAATGCCAACAAAGTACCCTTCAATCTCAGGAGGCTAGAGCAGGTCTCCTGCTAGGAAAGGCAATGATATTTGGGGCTATTTAGTTTAGAAAAGAAAGGTAAGTAAGGGGGCCACGATAGACATGCATGATGTGGAGAATGTGTTTCTCATAGTACTAGAAACCAGGTCAACCAATGAAGCTGAAGGTAAGGATCTTCAGGTTAGACAAAAGGAATCCATCTCGTGAACTACTGAACTCACTTTCACAAAATATGGTGATGGCCACTAATGCTGTCAAATTCATGATGTGGCTATCTTCTCTTTCTTCTTCTTTGGCAATCACTTGAAGCCAAGTAAAATTGTCTTCCAAGAACACGGTCTTAATAATGAGTCTGTAAGTGACTGTGGAGGCCAATTCTGGAGTCAAACGTCCTTTGGAGGCCAATTCTGGATTCACACGTCCTTCTGGAGTCCTTCCACAGTGCGGACATAGGTTTCCAGGTGGAAGTTGATCATGATGAGGGTTTGCCAAGCATGCCTTCTTAGCATGTTTCTCCCTTTTGTCCTGAGTTCAAGCATCTTCAAAGCCCATGACACCTTTGGTAAAGACTGTTCTCCAATTGGAGTGCCCGCAAGCCTGTGTTTCCCAAGTGTCAGTGTTTATATTAATTTTTTTAAGATTTGCCTTGAGAGAGTCAATGTGGCTATCAATGGCTACTACTCACGATGGCTATATACTACCTTCAGGACTCTACACTGAAGATAGCCAGGAATTCATTTGCACTGGAGATTTTGGGCATCCAAAGCAGAGGTCTAATTTCTTAGTGATGAACTATACAACACTTCCTAAGTAGGTAATTTTTATGCATGACAGCATAGTTTATGGAAACAATTCACATTCTGCATTAAAGCATACTGACACCAAGGAATGTGTATGATCAAATCTTTAACCGATAGCAAATTAAATCAAGGGGATATCAAAACAGTTTAAACCAGCAAGAATGGTTTCTTTTCAAATGCCAAAGCTTCATCATACAGTGGTTGCAATTATTTACTGTAGGTGTAAAGCATAAATAGAATATGATTTTTTTTAATGGCACAAAAATTCTATGAGGGTTCTACAGGCTGCCAAAATCTGCATAAGGAAAAGGAAAAGGAAAAAGGCTGAGGATTTGCATCTGGTACCCTTGCTTATTAAGAAGGGAAATATGAAATCTGCTCCATACTTTGGGGTAGACTTTTGTGCTCCTTACTCTTCTAGTGAAAAATTAAGTCACTGATTTTTTTGTTTTGGTTTTGGTTCCCCCCCCCCCCCGCTAGTCTAGATATGGTAATGTGAAGCATTCACACCCAAAAGCAGGGGAAAAAATCTATGAAACTTTTGTCTTCTCAGGGAAATAAAGCAGCAATCAGAAAGAACTCTCCATTTGTGCCAGTATCCTGGTGGCAACTCTTTAAATAGGTTTATGAATGTGCTGAACAAAGGTCAAACTGAAAGACACACAAATAATTAAGTTACAGATAGGTAGCCGTGTTGGTCTGCCATAGTCAAAACAAAAAAAATTCCTTCCAGTAGCACCTTAAAGACCAACTAAGTCAGTTCTTGGTATGAGCTTTCGTGTGCATGCACACTTCTTCAGATACTTCTTCAAATTCTTCAAATAATTAAGTTGCTGGAGGCTGCATTTGGGTAGTTCCGAGTGTAGTATTTCTTTGATTGATAGCTCTGAACTATACCTGGGGGTTTCAGCAGTATCACTTTATTCTAAAACAAATTCACAGCTATTATTTATTACAGGTGATTCAGTCATTTTTCCTGAGGGCAGAGTCTCTGCTGTAAAGGTACCAGTTTCCCTTCCATCAAGCTGCAATATTTTATTGCTTGAAAAATGTCCGCCTCCTATTTTATTAGGGCAATCTGTGCTAAAACAGTTGTTGAGTGGTATGTGAGTGCGTGAAACTGTCATGGACCTATCTGTGGTGTGAGTGAAATTGTAGGAACAGTATCCATTCTGCTGTAGGCTGACTCTGCCAGTCACATTGAGCTGTACCAGACTAAACATTTGATGTAGTTCAGTCTATTTCAGGTGCATCAAGTAAGCCACTACCATCCTAAAAGAAAACATTACATAGGAATGCATTATAGATCATGTGTCCCCTCCACCCTTGTCTTTTTCTCTAAATGAAATAGCCCCATATGTTGTAATCTTTTATCATTGGGTAGTTGTTCCAGCCCATTGATAAAAACTATTCCAACTCCACAATATTCTTTTAGAGATGCCCTTTGGACCCAAGATAATACCCTTAGCATATGCCTGTCATCAAATGAAAAGCTAATGGACATAGAAATAGAAAAGCAGATAGCTGAAGTGATGGAGGTATGGTATCTTGGGGACACCAGGGTCTAGCAAATTTGTCATTTATGGTTATACTCTTCTCCTAATGGTTATCTTACTTAGAATCATAGAGTTGGAAGGGACCCAAGAGTCATCTAGTCCAACCCCCTGCAATGCAGGAATCTCAGCTAAAGCATCCATGACAGATGGCCATCCAACCTCTGCTTAAAAACCTCCAAGGAAGGAGAGTCCACCTCTTCCCAAGGGAGACCGTTCCACTGTTGATCAGCTCTTACTGTCAGAAAGTTCTTCCATATGTTTATGGAATCTTCTTGCTTGTAACTTGAAGCCATTGGTTCAAGTCCTACCCTCCTGCTCTCCCTTAGTTGCTGGCTACTTCCCCTGGTTGTGGGAAAGAGTGGGAACAACTTTTTAGTTTGGCTATGGCAGTAACTTGAATCACACCACCATTATCAGTAATATATAAAACAGTGAAAAATGTAAATTGGTGGCATGTCCATGGTACAGGTATATAAATAACCAGAAAATAAGGTGAGTTTTTGTTAGTTATTTTATTTTTATTTTTATTGTCCTTGTTGAAAGACTAGTGTAGTAAGTTGTGGTCAAATTAGTGCACCATATACAGTAAGAACAAAAGGGGGAGAGGGAAATGGAGCATTTTGCAGTGGAATTCTTTCTAGTGCTATTTTTCTAGAAAAAGAAGGGCCAGAGCTTAACATGAACTTTTCCCTTGTTTTTTTTGAATGACAATGGTGCCCACCTGAGAGGTGCCAGAGCTGAGCTCCAATGAGCTTCAGCTGTGTGTGGGGGGGGGGGAGCCCAAATCCTCTCTATGAATATTGTATACTCCTATGGCTGTTACTTGCATTGGGAGGAAAGTTCATATTGGCATCAATGAGTCTTTTCCCTTCTATGCAAATAGCATCGGGGGGGGGGGGGTGAACAATACTGGGACCATGCTGAAGGCAAGGGTTACATTTCCTTCCCTCCCCCAGCCCATGGTTCTGATCTGGATTCCCCCCCCCCCTTCCACTCAACAGTCTGAAATTCAGAACAGAGAGCAGAATCTAAACAATTAGATGATGTCTGGGGCATCCCCTTGGCTGTGGCCTGACTCTTAAGAATACTTAACATAATAGATAATCAAGCCCTGCTTCAGCTGCACTTCTACAATGAGACAATCTGTAACAGCAACAGCTCAGACAAATTGTGACCGGAAGATTAATGCTACTTGATATAATATATGGCAGCGCTGAGCAGAACTGGAGGAATACATTTATTTAAAATTGTTATCATCTTGCCAATGATTAGTAAGACAATGTGCAGTTTGCCAAAATACCGTATTTTTCGCTCTATAACACGCACCAGACCATAACATGCACATAGTTTTTAGAGGAGGAAAACAAGAAAAAAAAATATTCTAAACGAAATAGTAGATATATGATTTTTGTGGTTCATGCTGTGGCCACAGACATGTGATCTGACAGTGAGTTTGGAGTAGCCCAATGCAAAAATCCTGAGGATCCATGTTGATCCATGCTTTGTAATCACGGAGGAGGGAAGGAAGGGGAACCATGGATCCTCTGCTCACGACTGCAGCAGATCCCCCCCCCCCGCCACCCGCAGGCATTCGCTCCATAACACGCACAGACATTTCCCCTTACTTTCTAGGAGGAAAAAAGTGAGTGTTATGGTGCAAAAAATATGGTATGTATCAAGCCACCTCTCTCCTTGATTGCGGCTAATCTCATCCTGTTCATTTTTATTGTTTGGTCTAGATATACATCATACAATGCCCATGGGTCATTCATATTTGGAAGCTGATCAGCTGCGACTGATTGTAAAAGAAAATAAAAATAAATGCAAGCTGAGGTCATCATAAATACTTATGTTCTGCATTTGTAAGAAATCAATCATTTAGCATGGCAACACCTACACTCTAGAACTCCCTTCCTTATTCACATCAGGCAGGAGGTGACCAAAAGCATTTTTGTTCAGGCAAGCCTATCCAGACATGCAGAAGTCAAAATGTGTTTGAATCTGTTTTTAGCTTTTTGTAGATTTTCATTATTATTACTTTTGGAATTTTTCACTGACAGTTTTAATGTTTTGTGTTTTTTGTGTTTGTTTGTTTTTTGCACATTGTTTATAGGTTCTGTTTACAATCAAGTATTATATACATTATGATAAATGAATGAATGAATGAATGAATGTAATTTTATAATCTGCTTTAGTTACAAATTTAACCCATGCAGTCCTTAAGAGTAACCTTTCCCAGCTACCTATCTGTAACTTTCCCAGTCAAGCCACCATTCACCAATGTAACTTTCCCAGTCAAGCCACCATTCACCAGGATAGGTGGCTTATTTTGTAAAACTGATTAAAATATGGCATAGCACTTAGTGGCAAATGGTATGGTGGGGCAGCAGCTGCTTCAATGTGAAGAGTGTGCATGTATTTCTGTGGAGCTACTCAAAGCTATGCGGAACCTCTAGGATTTGCTGTGTGCAAAGGAGGTTCATGTTCTGAAAATAGTTGGGCTTAAAGTGCATAACTAGGTTTAATCTTGCTTTTATGGGCATCGAAAATCTCCTTCTTTCCAGCAATTGATGTAATTACTGCTACACAGAAAGAAAATGACAAAATGTTATATAGCACTATTGTCACAAATAGACCATGGACAACATCCTACTGATCCCTACCTCCACTTACCTCCCTCATCTTCTGTTCTTCCATAGCTGTCAACTTTTCCCTTTTCTTGCAAAGAATCCTATTCGGAATATGGGAATTTCCCCTTAAAAAAGGGAAAAGTTGATAGCTATGTGTTCTTCCTGTGCTGAATTTTACATTAAGGCTCCTTCTGGCAGGGGCCTGTCATATTCTATATTATCTTATGCTCTATGCACACTGACAGCGTTGTATAAAATATTGTGATTGCCTCATGTTATTTTACATGGTAGCATTATATTCGCTGCATAATAACACTTCCAGCTTGAGTTATTCCAGCATTCTATAGAAGCAGACTACCTCAATATGACAGGCCAGGAGAAGGACACCAAACAACCTATGCACACCAAGTAGCCCATGGCTTTTCAGGCCTGGATGAGTAGCACTTAAGGATTGGTGCAGTTCTTCCCTAGTTCTTCCCACCATGGAATGACCAGGGAATGGAACATTCTTACCTTCCTGCTCTTTCACCCAATGAAACAAGGAATAACACTCAAGTCAAAGCTTGTCTGTGTACTCTTCAGTATCGGACCCAACCTTGAATGTGGCTTGATTGAACTAATTATACCGCTAGGGGGTAGGAGGTTGCAGTTCACTGCAAATGCACATGGCAAAATAGAGATCATAAAAAAGGCTTTTATATCTCTAATCTTCAACACAGCAGAATCATTTTATGAGGCTTTAGAATACACTCTTGGTCTTGGTGATGCATGGAGGGGGGAAAGCAAATATTTTAGCCAACTTTCAATAGGCAAAACCAATTATAATGTAGCAAACAGTCTTACAATATGCAAGCTCACTGGAATTCTTATTCCATCCCTCCTCCTTTTTTGCTTCTGTTCTTCAAAGCCTGTAGATCACTCCCACACACTGACAGAAGGGAAAGCTGAAATTGTGAACAAGTCACTTTTCTTCTTTGCCTCTATTTCCTTTTCAACCCTTTCTTTCTTTCTTTTCGGTGTAAGTTGTAAGCTCTTTGGAACCAAAGCTGTCCTTTTCTATAAATATATGCCATGTCTAACACAATGGCCCCCATGATCTCGCTTGTTGCCTCTCAGTGCTGCAGTAATACAAATAATCATGTCTTTCTACTAGCTGTTCTAAACCTACATGCTTCACACCCTCTTCCTTACGGTGTCCGCTTCCATTTGTCAGGGAGTGAATGCATGGTTTTGATTTATGCGGAGAAAGCATGATATAGACAGCATCACTTATGCTGAAACTTCATCTGTGGCTCCTTGCAGCTTAAACCTACAAGACCCAGTCAAGAAATAGACAGGTGGATTTTGTCTCCTGTGTTGAGCACAAATGTTCCTTCTCTGCAGTTGCAGTTTTCATAGAATTAGATTTAGATTTTGCCTTCAGGGCTGTTCCACATGGAGCTCAGCTTTGGTGCACATTTCTAAACATGATGTAAATGTATGCTTCCCAGCTAGTAAATCTGATCACTCTGACATCATAGATTGAGAGTTCTGTTGCATCACTTCAGATTCAAATGCATGCTTTCAAGATGTGCAGTGTGCGTCAGATCATGCTGGTCCTCTCCCAACTAACCTGAGTCAGTATAAAGAGTCTAATCTACATATATCGTGTTGCACTAATTATGGCAAGGAAACTGAAAAAACAAACATCCATATTTTGCTAGGACAATTCTGTAATGTGTGTTGTATGCTCACAGGAGGAGACCTGGTAGCCACAAATCTTTCCAGGACTGTGGAAACGAATTATGTAGTGAGTTCAATTCACAAAAGGTGAGCACTTGATAGGTGCCACATAGTAGGAAAATGTTCTGTGCAGTCAGGAAAAGTTATTTCAGATTCAGAGCACTTCATCATTCACGTTCAGGATATACACAAGAATGTAAATGCTCATCTAGTTCATCTGAAAAAGAATTCAACTTGACATTTTCAAAATTAAACAGAATATCTATCATCTATCTATCTATCTATCTATCATCTATCTATCTAATCTATCTATCTATCTATCATCTATCTATCTATCTATCTATCTATCTATCATCTATATCTATCTATATCATCTATCTATCTATCTCTGGGGCCAAAACACTGACAATGTAATCGTTAAGAGATTTTAATGGCATTGTCATTTTGGCTATCGACACAGTTTTTTAACCTGTTCAAAAGTCCTTTGTGAAACCTCCAGCTTGCCTGGGTTACATTGCCCTTTCAGTTTCCAAACCCCTTTAAAGAGAAGCAAAATTGGTTTCATTTAATAGGTGATGTTAAAAGACTTCCCCAGTGAACTCGATAGAAAGGAGGAATAGGGAAACCCAACTTTTTGCCCTCTCTGACAGAAATCATTCCAGTTTGACCACCTGATGGGCTCTTGGGGTTAATTAGAAAATCCCCATCAAGAGCTCAGAGGCCAATATCAGCTGTCAAAATCCCACATTCCCCTTCTTTCAAGTGCAAAACAACCTGTGTCTGAAGATGTGCCAGAGTATAAAAGGGCACACCACCACGACTGCGGGCTCTGACTTAGCTCTATTCATAGCCTCACTACTATGAATACAGCAAAATCTCAAATGAAAGTTTTAATCTCCCCAATGCATTCATCCCAAAGAGAAAAGGGTTTCCCTTTTAACAATTTTCCTCCTTAAACCTTTTGTGTTGGTCCGCTTTGGTGCGTGGGGGGAGAGGTTTTTACTCTGACCCAGCAAGGGCTTTTGCTATAGAAAGCACTGCACCTCACCCTTTTATGCTGGAATCAGAGTAAAGGTCTCCTCAGACCAAAAGTAACTAACGCAAAAGGGCTTAAATGCAGACTGAACATGGCCAGAATGGTTTTTTAAAACACACACACACCCCAAGAAAGAGGCACCTGATTTCAGTAAACTTACCTATTTGTGCCTTTCCACCTTTCTCCCATCAATATATTAGCAGCCAACGTGCTGGATAGGAATTCCTGTGTAAAGAGTGAGAGACCTTGATGGAAAAAATAGTTGGGGGGAAATGGACAGCAGTAAAACTCTCCACAGAATGCAAGTCTGAAGCCTGCAGCCCCTCTGCAGAAGAGGCAAATCTGTAAATAGTAAACCTAATTTAATTATTATCAGAGCTACACAGAGCATGACCAAAGCCATTCCGATATCAAATTTACTAATGGTTAATTTCACCTTTCCACATCACAAGAAGTCAAGTTTATTGCATTTTAGCTTTTCTTTACATACTGCAAGTTATCTTAGCTATATAATGTTTACATTACAGTGGTACCTCTGGTTACATACTTAATTCGTTCTGAAGGTTCGTTCTTAACCTGAAACTGTTCTTAACCTGAAGGACCACTTTAGCTAATGGGGCCTCCTGCTGCCGCCGCGCCGCCGAAGCCCAATTTCTGTTCTTATCCTGAAGCAAAGTTCTTAACCTGAGGTACTATTTCTGGGTTAGTGGAGTCTGTAACCTGAAGCGTATGTAACCTGAAGCGTATGTAACCTGAGGGAACACTGTATATAAGAGAGAAGAAAAAGAAAAGAAAGCTTACAAAAATGCCCCTAGCTTGAATTGCATCCTTTTGACACTGAGTGACTTATTTTAAACAAATTTTCCCTTAAGTTCAGCATCTAGATACAGAAAATAGCATAATTAAAAAATTATGGGTTAACCAAAACATCCAACTTCACTTATTAATCCTTATTCAGGATTGAGAACAACCTCTTCTGCCCAATCTATGGAATGGAATATTAACAAATAATGTGAAAAATCTTGAATAGGTTCAGATTCACATTAATAACATTATTATTGGGGGGGACAGGGCAGAAATGTGCCTCATTCTACATGCAGCACACTCTCATTTTAACTATTTTTTTTTAAAAAAAATAGCTATAGGCCACTGCTTATATATGTCACGTATGTTTAACAAGAACCACTTTGCTCACATTTATGGCAAACAACATTTATCTGTGCCAACATGTCCTGTTATAAAAGAAGCACCTACTATATATCATAAGACCCCAGTGTTTGCATTATTATGACAGAGAAGTCTGTGTGTGTGTGTGTGTGTGTGTGTGTGTGTGTGAGAGAGAGAGAGAGAGAGAGAGAGAGAAATCCCATAGCCCACATTCGTTATTTTAAAAGGCATTTGTAGAGATGTTAATGGTGGATATCCACGCAGGCAGGCAGGCGTAGTGGAAGGGGTCTTTGTATTAAAATGCATCTCCTCTGTGCATCTTTAGAAGTGCTACTTGGTCTTTTTGAGGGTTATTTCACTGTAAAATGCCCACCGATTGACTCACAAAACCAAGGCAGATGCTATTCCAATCTCATTTAGAATAGCTCGGTGCTTTCAAAGAGCTCTCCCGACCCCCTGAAAGTACCATTCGAAGTCACCTTTTGTACCATGTCCCTCTTACTGATATGAAGGAGGCATGATTTTATGAGTGAGTGAGAACGCTGCCCTCCCCTCCGCAGGACTGAGCTCCCTTCAAGTGATTATTGTTTTGTTTCTTTCCCTCAGAGCAGTAACACCTACATTGTATGAGGAGAGACAGAAAGCATTCATACCCTTCAGAAAACCATTCACTTAAAGGCAGCTGGACGGACTAAAGTGTTCAGCTTGCCCTCTTCACTCTTGGATGAGTTTTGTGCAAAGCCCGGGCTTGGAGGCCTTCCCTTCACAGATCCGAGCAATTAATGAGAGAATGATTGTATTAAAATAAAAAAGGGGGAAAGGAAAATGTTGTAGTGTTTGGTCTGCCTCGATCATTTGGGTTTGTAATTAAATTATACTCCTGAAGTCCCCCACCATTATGGGGAAATGGCTGGTCTTTTCCTTTCTTTCTTTTTTAATGCACGATGAAAAAGTAATGCTGTTTACGTAATTAATAGCCATGTGTGGCTTTTCTTTCATATTAAAGGGCTAATAAGGGTTTGAATATAGGGCCTACTGTTAATCCAGCAGCAATTGGAATTAATACTTCCCCAGCCAGATTCTTAGTCAAACAAGATGCGGGGGGAGGGCATTAATTTAGCATCACTCCCCCCTTAATTCTGACAGGCCAGTGAATCAGTTCCTTTCAAAGGAAGTTTTTGTAGCATGAACAGAGTTCAAAAGGTCCTAACGGAATGTTAAGGACCTCTCTGCCCCGAGGTCTGTGTGTTACTGACCAGGATCACATTCCCTAGAAACACTGTGGCTGTTCACTTCTTAAAAGTCCATTAAAAAGACAACAATCCTTTCTCTTCTTCTGCTCATCTCCCTGTCTCCCCGCTTTCATTTTCAAGCTAGTTTTTCCTGGCAAGACATATTGCTTGTTTTTTACTTTTCACAATGCAGTCGGTATATAAGACAACCTACCATCAGATCACTTGACAATATTTGACCATTTTTGTAAGCTAGTTTGCACTCTGGCTTCTCTTTCATCTGTCAGCTTCATGGGATTTATTTTGGCTTCTTCCATATGTTGGATTGTCGGGTCACCACCAGTTTGTAGTTTTATGAACTCTTCATCTTTCAGTATAATTCTACCAATAAGGAAATAGTAGTAGTAGTAGTAGTAGTAGTAGTAGTAGTAGTAGTAGTAGTAGTAGTAATGAGTTTTCCACATGCCATAGAATATATTTCTGCCATTTCTATATGGTGGAACTGTGTGTCTGAACTATCAGTTCTGCTTTTACTAAAATAATAATGACTATGATGCATGCTGGAGAGAAATGGACTTCTGGATGCAGCAAACAACAGATGTACATTCTAACCTCTGCCTCAAATATCACTATGGGAAAGGAACATGGCTCAGTGGTTGATCACATGACTTGCAGGCAGAAGGTCCCAGGTTCAATCCCTGGCTTCTTCAAGTAGGAATGGGAAATACTCTTGTCTGAAACCCTGGAGAACCACCGTCAGTCAGTGTAGTCCAGGAGTAGCCAACACGGTGACCTCTAGATATCTTAGACTGCAAATCCCATCTGCTCCAGCCAGCATGGCCAGTGGTCATAGAGGGAGCTGCCCTCTGCAACATTATTTGTTTTTTGGTGTGGGGGTACCCAACTGGTATAGGCAACACCAAGTTATAACGTTGGATTTGGTATAAGGTATCTTCCTTTGTTTCTAATAAGGGTAAATTATTTGATAGACATATAATACATAATGTATTCCATATTTTGAAAAATGGCATTGCTATATAGGAAAATAAGGGGGGATTGTGGCCAGTTGGAACTGTGACCAGTTTTCCAGGGCCATATGACATGTGACACTGGAGAAAAATGGAAGATCACAACAAACAGGCCTCCATGGAATAGTTGAGGTGGTTCAGTTGACATGAGAACAAACTGTGTGATACTCCTCCAGGTCACTGTATGCACCGTAACTAATTCTGCCTTCTATTGAAACTTCTGGTTGCAAGTAGTAGATATCATGGCCCACTTTGCTGTGATGGTTCCTAATCGCACCAGCCTGGATGCCTCTGAAGATATGATCACCCAATTTGGAGTGACAGTTCCGAAGAGTGAGGAGTGAGTTTTGGTCTGGACTTGAATACTGTTGACTCCAGGTGGTGGACTGAACCATTCCAAAGAGATGACTGTTCTGAACTATGCCAATTTGGATGCTTCTGAAAACATCATGGCCCAATTTGGCGTCACATAACCCAATTTGGCATGATGGTTCCAAACTCTGCCAGTTTAGAACGCTCTGAAGACATCATCATTCCAATTGGATGTGATGGTTCCTGAGATTAAGGTACAGGCTTTGGTTTATTGTTTAGATACTATTGGATGCCTTTTCGAATCAAGGTGGCAGACTGAACTGTTCCAAACCGCAGTGATTTGGACATCTCTGAGAATAATGTTGCCCAGTTTGGCATAATGTTTCTGGACATGAAGAAGGGGTTCTTCATGAGCAGCCTCACCACCAAATTATTAATGACAGTTGAATTTTTTGCCTTTCATAAAGAGATGTTTGTTATCTTCTAGATTCAGCTGGTCAACCCACTTTTGCTAGACAAGAAGGACAATGGTCAAGAAGACATATAGCAGGCCACACTCATTCAAGCCCCTTCTTCACAGCCCAAAGCTGCAAAAACAAAAATGCATCCCATAACCCCATAACTTAATGGTGCCATAGATACATCCACTGTCTGAACTTCTGAACAAGTCCAGGTCAAGGTAAATGCAAAGGCCTTTATTTTCAAAGTACTTAGCAAACTTATCTTAGTGACTCTCCAAAGTTTCTCTAATGCTACCAATTTGCCCAAGTTGAAGTAGGCCCTGAACAACTTGGAAAAGCTCCACGGGATGGCACCCTGAGGATGCAATGGTGGCTTGACAAGTCATGCTTTTTCACTGCAATCCAGGGCCAGCTGCCTTAGGTGGCATTTCTGCTCCATAATCTGTCTTCTGCTCCTTAAGCTAGTCTGCTGCTCTCAGATACTATGGAAGATGCTATTGGGTCACCAGTGTTGAAGGAAGATTAAGCTGCTAGCTTTATTAGCCATCATACATGGACTGGGTGAGACACTATATTTTTCATTGCCTCAAGCAGCAAAGGACTTAAAATGGCTTTGTCACCATCACTGTCACTCAGTAGGCTCAGTAATGAGCTCTTTTCTGGCTTCAGTTAAATTCACTTTGAGACTTTCACCATTAATATTGTACTCATCTCTTAGAACGCTTCACTGCTTGGAGCTCCTCAGAAAGCCAAGGAGAAGACTGAGCTCTGCAAAGTGGGAGAAGCACTTGGGAGTGATGGTGACTACCACTGCTATTCCAGAGAGGAACCAGGACTTCAACAGGCATTCTGAGGGCAGTGAGGAGAGAGAGAAGATATACAAATCCTTCTGCAACCAGGTGTTGTCCTACAACTCCCATCATCCATGACTATTGGCCATGCCGGCTGGGGTGGATGGGAATTGTTGTCCAAAACATTTGGAGTACACTAGTTTAAGGAAGGCTACTATAGGCTATAATGATCTCTCACCAACCAATTCTCATGCATATATTAGTGTTATAGGGAAACTCAGCTGACCTTAGGCAAACACCGCTTGTGAGAAATCAGTTTCTCCCAGCTTACACACCCACATCTCAGTAATACACAGTATGTCAGTTCCCTTACTCATGATTAAGTCATGGGTGGTAGATATATAGCCCTGAAATCAAACAACAATACTCCAGGGAGCTTATGACAAGTTGGGAGGGAAATTTATGTTACGGTGGCTGGAGGAATAGTGGATGGACCTCAAATGTTGATCCTAAATATCTTAACACAGATTTAGTTATCACAGACAAGGTTTCTTTATAGCACTAATTCGGGGGATACCAATGGAAGCCAGCACAGTGGTAAACATATCACAATAGCTGCCACTTCAGTTATCACATTAATTAGCTATTTGCTTCTTTATAAAATGTCCTGTGCAAAATCTGAGATGCAACTTTGCAGAATAAGGTGGCTTGCTTGCTTAAAATGGATTAATTTATATCCTCTGAGATTAAGGTCATATCGATATCATGCATGATCTCTATCAGCTTTACGGATTCCTGAACTTAATGTTCAGGCTCACTAAGGCCTATTCATACTTGGCAGATTGATATAGGAACTGACAATTCATTGCCACCCAAGTGTATCTTAGCCTACAAAGCTCACATAAATATTGCTGAACATATCCCATTGTAGAATGGCTATTTAGTTATGCCAGTCATTCAGCTTCCTGCAACTCTGAGTAAAAGAGCATTTCTCTCAATGATTCACCTAAAAGAACTAAATGTGCTATTGTTCTTTTGCTGTTTTTTTCCTCTCTTCACCAGTGAACAGCACTTAAGAAAATAGATTTATCTGTCAATCAGTGGAACATTGAAGGAAGAAGTGGAACAGGACCTGAAACTGGATTGGGGGGTGGGGCGGGGAATGATGGGAGTAAGATGGAAGCATAATAATAATAATAATAATAATAATAATAATAATAATAATAACTACTGTTACTAATGGTCCATTGAGCATTCTAGTCAAGCACTTTCTAGTTTGGCAGGTAGCAGTTCTCTAAGGTATCAGACTATGTCTCAACTTTCCTGAGATCCTTTTATAGCTGGCCTGGGTGCCTCAATAACTCTTTCTTCTACAGGATACTTATTGGTGGTTAATACTAATGGTTGGGTCACCTTCCTAAATCAGTTAAAGCTGGACTGCTATAATTCCAGGAAAAACCAAGCGAGCCAAAATCAATCATTTTTGGTATAAAAGTAACTGGCTAATTGGGCTAGAAAGTTGTCACAGGAAGAAGATGGGCTTCTGTTTGGGAAGCAGATGTCTTAGTGTTTGCCTCAGTATTGTTTGCTGATGGCAAACACCACAGCAAATCAGCAGGGCCACCATTATCCTGTGACAATGTTCTATTAATTAGGCATGCCATTCTAACTTTTAAGTATACAGTCAAAAGGCAGCTGTTCTATAAGCACTGTTATGAGGCAGTGAATTGGAGGGACCACACCTGGTAGCCAGAGCCTTAAGTGTCATCAAGTCCGGCCCTGAAGAGATCTCTCCCCCCACCCCCGTCAGGTCTATCAAGTAGTTGGCAAGTGATCTTACCACTTTCATTTTAGGGAGCCACATGGAGAGGCAAGCTGCGGTGGACTGTGCCCGGTCCATGGCCTCGTCTCTTGTAAGAATCCAGGCCCGGATTTTATCTATCTATCTACCTACTGCATTTATATCCCACCTTTTTCTCCAAGGAGCTCAAGGTGGCATAGATGGTCCTCCCCCTCCTCATTTAATCGCCACAGCAATCCTGTGGGGTTGGATTAGGCTGAGAGGCAGCAACTCGCCCATATTCACCCAGTGAGCTTCATGCCTGAGTGGGGATTTAAACCCTAGACTCCCAGTCTGACACACTAACGACTAACCACTCCACCACACTGACTTTTGCATCTGGAGAGAAAGCAGCTCTTGCTCCTTGTGTTTATTCCCTTCCTTATCTGCCATCCCTCCCACCAGTCACAAGGATTCCTTGTGCCATAGAGCAAAGGAGGAAATGGAGGCAGATACTACAACTGATAAGGGAAAGAGCAAGAAGAAGAAACTGTCTGCTTTCATTTTGTTTTGGGAAATTTAAAGGAACCAGCCTATTGTCCCGTTTGTAAGGTGAGTAAGAGTCAAGGGCAGAGGGTAAGAGTTAAAGGATAGTAGCTCTCCAGCTGTGAGAAGAAACTTTTCACCATATTGGCCCTTGTGTGTAGTATATTCTTTCTGTCAGTGACCAATACCTTTCCTTGTCTAACCAACACATGAAAATTGGTAGCAGCCATGTAAAAGTTAAGAATGAATAAATATTCAGAGAAGAAATTAGGCATGTATTCATTTTCTGGTACGCAGTATAATCCAATGTAAATAGCACCCCATTTAGCTAATCTTCTGATGACCCACAACTATTTAATAACTTCAGGCCCATTTAGCTTAATGAGATTATACTGTACATTATTCTGAGGCAATCAGGTTTGATAAATCATATTAAATTGCTCTGGAGTTGCAATTTTGTCTTTCCCTCCTTCCTTCCTTCATGAATTCTCTCTCCAGAATAATGTCACTGCAAAGGATACTAGAAGCCAAAGCAAATGCTTCTCCTTTAATTTTTTCCCCTCCCAAATTCTATACAGTAAATTCTATATATTTTAAGGAACAGGAGGAAGGTCACATTCCAGTCTTTACCAATGACAGAAACAGAAATCAACAAATGTTATGCAGACTAGTTGATTCCAGAAGATAAAAGCAAATCCCTATATTCAAATCATAGACTATAGGGAAAGTAAAATATAATGTATGCATATGTAGCAGGAGGCAACATCTGCTTCTGTGGAAGCATGACTCTCCAGTCTGTAAAATATAACAGCAGTGTCACCTAAAAAACAAAGGCTGCTTACATACAATACCTTTAAAGCACATTCAAACCATATTCTTTCCCTCAAAGTATTCTGGGCATTGTAGTTTACCTCTCACAGAATTACAATTCCTGGCAAGCCTTAACAAACTACAGTGCTCAGAATTATTTGAGGGGTCAAAATGTGCTTCAAATGTCCTTTAGAGGTATAGTGTGTGCACAGTCTAAGGTTGAAGTCCTCTGGTCTCTCTGAGAGCACCCCAGAAGCTGTTAGACTATTTTGCATCTCTCTCTCCAAGAATGGAGAAAGAGGTCCCTGGAGATAGTTGTTGCTCTACCAACATCAGATCTTGGACTCCAGAAAGGGCAAAAATAAGGCATTCTGGGAGAAGCTGTGGATCCAAAGCTCTCCTGTTTCCCCCAAACACTCATGGAATTGGGGAATAGCATCATTTATTTCCCAGAAGGTAGCCACCTTGGGTTTGGATTTGAAGCTTCCTCTGCCTTAGATTCCTCCTATTCCTACCCCAAAGGATTGCTCTATAATTCTTGTACTGTATTTTGGAATGAGCTATTGCATCAGATGCTTGTCTTGTAAGCATCTGTGGGTGTGGAGTAGAACAATGACCCATTTAAACTGGCTGACAAAAAAACTGAAGCAACAAAAAACACACACGACCCATTCCTTACTTTTATGTAGGAATCACTATTTAATGTATACTTGCACTAGTATCACTATTTAATGTATACTTGCACTAGTACCACTAGTGATAATTCCTAATTCTTCTTTATCCATTAATCATGTGCTTATAACGCCAATCATCCTGAAGAGGGGTGACCTATCTGGACATGTATTATTGCATCAAAAGCTTTGCTGTGGTAAATGGCCCAATGTTCCTTCAGCCTATCTTAGTATATGGTCCATGAAAGAAAGAAAAATGGTGGGAATGGAGCACACTTTTGAAAGCAAAGGACACACAACAGACATAAAGGAGACAAAAATGCAGCCCTTTTTTGGTGCAACCAAATTCAGACGCCCTCTTAGAATTTAGCCCATCAGCCTCTTTCTAAAAATGGCTTCAGAAGCCCTATAGAGGTATTTCAGCTTCTTTGACTTCTCACACAATATTCTTTTAAATGAATTTAAAGCTTTTCAGAATCCCTGCAAAATAACCATGGTGCAGTTCCCCTCGTACTATTATGCAAATAGATTAATCAGCCAATGCTTCAGTGAGAATTAATTTATATTTGAATCAAATGAGCCCTAGACGCTTTATAATTGAACCCTTAGGCCAAGGCCTGGGCTAGGTAGCAACCCCATATTATTCATTTGACGAAACGTGAACTGACATAAATACTATGGCTAACTTTCAATCCGATTACTCCGTTACCTCACATCAATGCTATCCCAGCCATCAGACTCTGGCGTCCTTCCTTTCATTGGCTTTGCTAACAACTGACAACTCCTGCCTGATAAACAAGCACCCACGCTGCCATCTCGTACCCCCTCTCTTAACCCATAATTCCTGCTCAATGGGCCCTATTCGACAAGGTACTTTATTTTGTTTGTAGGAATCAAGGACTAAACAGGGTGTTTTTTGTGCTTTTTTTAAATTATAAAAAAAGTTCTGTTGGTGTGGCTACAATTCAGAACTTCTCACTCACAGCTGCTAACTATTTTGAGTCCTAACAAACCAAAAATCCACATGGGTGCTCAGCTCTTAATTTTAACAGTTATCCAAATTTATTATGGTCTTTTAAAGTCTTCCCACACCTTCCTTTATATGCCATTTTTTGATAACTGTGAGTAAAGGTCAACGTAAAGTGAACCCACATTTTGTACCGCACCCTTATACCAAACTCATGTTGACAACCACCACATTCTTTCAATTGCATTGCACAGGAACTTGTATGGGGGTGTATGTTTTAAGGAAAAAAAGTTTTTCCCCTGTAAAGCCACAGGCATTTAAAAAGATTGACCAAACAATCCACCAGGTGTGAGAAAAGCCTCCCCCCGCCACCCTCTGTAGGCAGCTCTCTGGCAGAGAACTTACACTCTCTAATTAGATTATCAGGCCAGCTTTGAAACTCTTATCAAAACATTTTCTCTGCTGTACGGTTCATTGTGCATAGCTGATAACTAAGCTTCTCAAAAGCTCCAGTTAAAAACCTGTTTTTAAATAAGTTGGAAGGAAGTATGGAGAAGAAAAAGAAAACAAGACTTCCATTTACTGTACTTGAAAAGCATGGGTCGCTAGGGATTATTTTACAAGGCATGTTCTAAACATATCATATGATTTGTAGTTCAGCCTTTAGGGTGCACATTACATAGGGAAGGTTAAACACAGCTATTCAAAGCTCTCTTAAAGTTGGCCTTATGCTACCATTTGTGGTGAAAAGAGGTCATCTTTGTGCGTGGTACTATGCAAAGAGGTAGGCGAGGTTGCAGTGAGCACCAAAATACTTGGGACTGTGAAATTTCAAGCAGACTGTGAATCATTCCAAAAGGATTTATCCACACTATATTCAATGCTGCTGACATTTTTCAGTCATATATGTTAAGGGGGTATAAGTTGGATTCAACCCACCAAAAATAAACCAGAGCTGAAAACTCAGTGAAATTGAGGAATTGAAAATTTAAAAAACCAAGTGTTTTAATATTACTCACTTGCATAAAGCTTACATAATATCTATCTAGAGCACAGCCATTGTTGTTGTTGTTTAGTCGTTTAGTCGTGTCCGAATCTTCGTGACCCCATGGACCAGAGCATGCCAGGCACTCCTGTCTTCCGCTGCCTCCCGCAGTTTGGTCAAACTCATGCTGGTATCTTTGAGAACACTGTCCAATCATCTCGTCCTCTGTCATCCCCTTCTCCTTGTGCCCTCCATCTTTCCCAACATCAGGGTCTTTTCCAGGGAGTCTTCTCTTCTCATGAGGTGACCAAAGTATTGGAGCCTCAGCTTCAGGATCTGTCCTTCCAGTGAGCACTCAGGGCTGATTTCCTTAAGAATGGATGTGTTTGATCTTCTTTGGCGATCTGCCTTCTTTATGGTCCAGCTCTCACTTCCATACATCACTACTGGGAAAACCATGGCTTTAACTATACGGACCTTCTGAATTGGTTGTCTAGGATATTGTTGAATGAAGGGAAACTGAAAATGGTGATTAGTGATCAGCTGGGTTGAAGCACCATTATTACGAAGAAAAGCTTAAGAAATTATTTATTTATATATTTATAGAATATTTGTATGCCACTTTTCAACAGTATGTTCTCAGCATGGCTTAGATAGTACGAAGTAGCTTATGAATGTTTTAATAACATTTACAGTCTCAGCATTAACAGAATTCCATGTGTAGATTGTCCACCCTAGAACAGTTTCACTCTCATTAGGATTTAACCAGTATCCAGAGATGATAGCTATACCTGACATATACTGGGTCTCAACTGGTATTAGAGTGAAGTGTGTCAATGCTGTGCAACAAAGGTAAGGGTCACATTGAGTGCTGGACTAGATGATCCTTTGGCAAGCATTTATTATGTTCTTATAGTCCAGACTTCAGTCACTGTAATCATTGATTGACCTTGTAAATGTGGTGCAGGAAATTACAGCAAGGATTGCAAGAGCTTCCTAAAATTTAGCATTCAGGACTATGCTTGTTCTTGTGTCAATATGTATCATACAGAAGGATTAAATCTTGCTTCTTACTTCTGTGTAACTTACTGTGTGATCAAGTTCTTCAGTGCTGACGGAGCTGTAGTCCTAAACATCTAGAGAGCATCAGGTTGGGGAAGGCTAGCATAGGCTGTTGATGTGCTCATCTGAGAAACTGAAGCTGGAAGAGCAGGACTAGGTGACGGACTCCCAATGAAGCTGATGAGCTTGAAGCCCTATGCTCCGTCTACTTGTGGACCACAGTCATGACTGCTCAGCTGTTTGCAGGGGGAAGGCTTGGACGATGCTTAATCTCTGCTTGATTGCTTTGCGTGGCTTAAAAGCTGAGGAAAATATATGTAGAGATAGAGATTGAATTAATACCAACAATAACCAG
Organism: Podarcis gaigeae; assembly: GCF_964106915.1. Classification (NCBI taxonomy): domain Eukaryota; kingdom Metazoa; phylum Chordata; class Lepidosauria; order Squamata; family Lacertidae; genus Podarcis; species Podarcis gaigeae. Next base: position 60,144,086 of record NC_139678.1, on the reverse strand, counting down.
ACACATGACAAATGGGAAAATAAAATTCAAAGTAGACAAGAGAAACACATTAAGAAGAGAAGGGACAAATTAACTAGCCTCACAGTTGGCCTGGCAAAGAAACAGGGACAAAACTCCAGTGAATTACTTTTGACCTGATCACATCCTTCGTCTGTGTATTTGAGAACATGGTCGTTCAGGGTTGGCCAGTCTGAATGGAAGGGGTGGAAGCATGTAACTCTCGCCTCCAGGTTCCTTTGCCAAGTCTCGTCTCTGCTGTTTTATCCAAGATCCCTTCTTTCTTTGGGGCAGGGAGAGAAAAAGAAGAGAAAAAGGGGGGGAAACACCACACAGTTAACCACCTGTCAGGGCTGAGGACACAATAAGACAGCCCCCAAAAGAGCTTTTCATGCATGCGTAATATATTTGTTCAGCTATTCACTTAATGAAGCTGATAAATGTGATGCAAAACAATAGTCAAGTTAATCTATTTAGTAAAATGTTTTGAGACTTTCAGGCGATGTTAAGGAGGGTAGTGTATGCAAGCCATTTTCATTTCAATGCACTCATCTCTCCCCCCGCTTTGGGGGAATAGAGGGAGGAGGGGGGTAGATTCAGACAACCTATGTGAATATAATTTCTTATAAATGTGTCTTTAATGGGTTTAATTCACCCTTGCCAGCTGTTTTTGGAGCTGGTTTGAAAGAGCAAAACAAACGTGCCAGGTTTGGAAAGCTAGTTAAAATTAGTTTCGGTCATTGGGGCCAAGCTATATTTCCTGCAAACCATCTGCTTGATTGGCACAATAGAGGGATTTTCAAGAAGAAGAAAAAAACAGGGAGGGAGGGAGGAGGGAGGAGGTGGGGGAAAGACCAGCAAAGCTTTGAAGGACCCAACAGTTACTGTTCCTTGTGCTGAATTCTAAAGGTGAACGTCTTAGGTGTCTTAATACAGCATGTCCCATTCAGGCATTCAGCAAGGTCGATGAGCATCAATAAGGGCACCTAGAAAGGTATTAAAACTCCACGCAGAGAACCTTCATCTTTACCCGCCCCCCTCTAGAAAGAATCAAAAATAGAGAAATCTCTCTGTGTGTTTTAGATAGCCTAGATTTGAGTGAGAGGGGCATTAGCCAAAGGCGCCCAGGTGGAGAAGCCTGGCCACCAGCAGGAAATGCATTCAGGCCCAAATGATTTCCTAGCCTCTCTTGTTCCATCAGATGCTAACATGTTTGGAATATGAGTTATCGCAGGAAGGCAAAACAAGCAAAATGTGGCAAGCAGTCATTTCTTCCCTTGCCCCTAAACTATATACATTGCAAAAGGCTTGCCATCAAGAGCATTCCTATTTAAATGGATGATGCTTCCTGATTTGGACTTGGGTTCTAAGCTCCCTTACCTGCCCAACCTAAACATAAATTAAACGACACACATCAGCCTACTGGAATCGCTGCATAAATGAGTTCCCATAGTGGTCTGTGCTAAGCTGCCAAGGTGAGCCCATTCACAGCTATTTCTGCATATAGTGAATGTCATATAGCAGACGGGTAATTGTTGATGTTTTTACTGCTCTCGCATGCTGAGGGACCAGGCATTGTTTGGATTGACCCTGCACAAGTGTAACCATTCACAGGACTGGGCTTGTGTCAAACCACTGTCAACCCACAATTGCTTAGTGCCTTTTAAAACAAATTGTTAGCAGTAGGGCTTCTAGGTACCCAGTTTTGATGGGGATGCATGCACAACACTGGCTCTCTAGGAAAAGTTATGTGCAGCAATTGCAAGGGAACTTCCAGCAGCCTTCATATGCCCGTATGTCCATGTAGTGAGGCTCAATTTGAATTCTCTATAATGTAAGCAAAGAAAAGATAAATAATGGGATGTACTTCCATTAAAATTATGCATAAATCTTTCCATGCCAGTTTACAATAGGATGATAGACTACAATCCAAAACTTAGTTCTGTAGCAGTAAATGTATCGTATCTATTTTCATCGATGAATTATTATTTACAAGCGAGCCTTTTCAATGTTTCAGCCAACCAGCCATGCCCTCCTGCACATATTCCATTCCATTTTGTTTACCCAGCCTCCAGTTTTCTGCCCCACCATAAATCATAGAATTATAGAAATAGGACTGTAGAAGTGGAAGGAACCCTGAGGATCATCTACTCCAAACCCCTGCTGTTTTGGGACTACAACTCCCATCATCCCTAGCTAGCAGGACCAGTGGTCAGGGATGATGGGAGTTGTAGTCCCAAAACAGCTGGTGGGCCAAATTTGGCCATGCCTGCTCTAGGGACACTCAGCACCCTAAGATGCTTACAAAGCCCAAACTAAGCTGCCTCTCAGTCTCCCCCCCCCCAACAGGACATAGAATCATAGAATTGTAGAGCTGGAAGGGATCCCGAAGGTCATAAAGTCCAACCCAACTAAAGCATCCATGATAGATGGGCATCCAACTTCTGCTTGAAGACCTCCAAGGAAGGAGAGCCCACCACTCTCTGAGAGAGTCTGTTCTACTGTCAAGCATATCTTACCATCAGAAAGCTCTTCCAAATGTTTAGTCAGAATCTCCTTTCTCGTAACTTGAATCTGTCGGTTCAGGTCCTACCCTCTAGAACAGGAGAAAACAAGCCTGCTCCATCTTCCATGTGACAGCCCTTGAGCTATTTGGAGATGGCTATTATATCTCCTCTCGGTCTCCTCTCATCCAGGCTAAACATACCCAACTCCTTCAACTATTCCTCATGAGGTTTGGTTTCCAGAGCCTTGACCATCTTAGTCACCTCCTCTGTACACATTTCAGCTTGTCAATATCCCTCTTAAATTGTGGTGCCCAGAACTGTATTCCAGGTGAGGTTTGACAAAGACAGAATAGAGTGGTACTATTACTTCCCTTGATCAGGACACTATACATCTGTAAATGCAGCCTAGAATAGCATCTGCTCTTTTTGCGGCGGCATCACACTGTTGACATGCTAAGCTTGTGGTCCACCAAGACCCCAATATACTTTTCACATGTACTGCTGGCAATCCAGGTGTCTCCCATCTTATATTTGTGCAGCTGGTTCTTCCTACCTAAGTGTAAAACCTTACATTCGTCCCTATTGAAATTGAAAAAATTGTTGCATATTACATTACTGGCAGAGTTTGAGTTCCAAGAGATATCAGGGTAGAAGTCTCCCATGACTGCTATATTTCTCCTTTTTTAATGTTTGGTATTCTGCTGTAGGAAGGCTTCATCCAAGTCTTCAGTCTGGCATGGTGGTCTATAGCAGACACCCAAATTAATGTCTCTGTTGTTTCCCTCTCCTACATTTCTACCCATATACTCTCAATCTGCCTTCCATGCTCATGGATCTCTTTACAAGTGCATACATCCTTTATATATAATGCTGCTACTCCTCACTTCCTGTATGATCTATTCCTTTTGAACAGGTTATATCCCTCAGTTTCTGCATTCCAGTAATGCCCATTAGGTAATATTTACCATCTTGCATTAAGAGCTCAAATTTGTCTTGCTTGTTTCCCATACTCTGTGCATTAGTATAGAGTATAGTTTCCTGCCCTTTAGCATGTTTCTGTAGCACTACCTCAGTTTCCTGTGCATCAATGAAGCTATTATACCTAGTACCAAGTGTTCCCCTGCAATCTGTAATATTGTCTCCTTCCCCCTCAGCATTTAGTTTGAAAATCTCCTGATCAGGTTCACAAGACTCTAAGCAAACAGATTCTTGCCAATGACTGTGAGGTGCAACCCATTTCTTGCCAGAAGTTCTTCCTATATTTTGCTAAACCAGTGAAACAGCATGGATCCTGAATGTCCTGCTTCTATGTGTCACGCTCCTCCAGGGTTTCATCTCCTGCAGTAGATGATCTTCCTTCTCTCTAGGGGCAAACCACCTGCCTCACTGTTCAAGAACAGTCCACTCTGCTCTATCAAGAAATTCATCATCTTACCTAGTAGCTCAAAGTGTGGATAAATGAGCCTCAAGTTGCTGTACCTTCTCTTCTCTTAGACCCTGTGCTCTAGCAGAGGCCACATACACACAAACTCACAATCAAACCTCCAAACAGCTCAAACAACCAGCCTTAATCCAAATGACACAAGCTCATTCTCCTCCTTCACCAAATCCCTGACAAACACTCCTTTTTAACAAGTCCTGGTCACAAGCTCCCAGAGGCTGCAATCAGCTAAGTGAAACTGCTGCTGGCTGCTGACCACCAAGTCACTCATTATTACACAAACATTGAGCATGTTCATTCTACCCTTCATTGAAGTTTTCCTCTTAAATATTTATTTGTACTTGGCAATTCTTTTGCCAGCTGATGCTTCGCCCTTGCATCCATGGATGGTGCAGTTTAGGCAACAGAACTTTGTTGACTTTGTGCAAGTTGATAGCAAACTTCTCCCATTTAATTTGCAGAGCCCTGCACGTATCCCATACCATAGTCCCCAAGACCCAGGAGCAGATTTTCAGGAGGTGCAGGAGGCAACAGGACAGAGGTGGGGGCGCAGGCATTCTGTGGATGTGAACTCTAATGGAAAGTTAGGACCCAAGCCTATGTCCAAAATAAACCCCATGGTCCTGTGAATTTGTTTATTGTTGTAGATTGTTTAGGCAACCTGTGAAAAAAGGACCATTTCCTCATCAGCTGGACTCTTTCATGTAATGTTCAAGAGTTCCTCCTCACAGGGTGATGCTAACTTTGAGAAGTTGAAGAAACACCATACTGCAGAAGATGGATATAGTAATGGAGGTGAAACTCAGAAAATGAATGTGGTAATAAAGAACTGTGAGGAGACTGGTTCCAGAAGAACCGTGGAACTAGGCAAATTCTAAGAAACTGACTAGTACATGCTAGCAAATGTGCTACCAGGGATGTCCAACAGGTCGATCGTGATTGACTGGTCGATCCCTGGGAGGTTCTGATCGATTGTTAGCTCCTTTTCCTTGCGGTGGCATAAGAGCATCTGGTCCCGCCTCCTCACCCCGTCCTTCATTTTTGCATGATCGCTGGAACGGAAGATGCAGATAGTTTCCTTAGCTGAACCCAAGAAACCCAGGACATTTCTCCCTTAAAAAAGCTCAACAACTTTGACCTGAACCCCTCCAAAAAAGAGTAAATCACTGCCAGTTTTTTTATTCTGTGAGTAGATTGCAGTCTCTTGGGAGTTGGTTGTCCCTGGACTAGGACAACTAACTTGGCATTTTGGGTCAGGAACAGCTACCACCCACAGTGCCCCTTTGGTTAGTAGCTTTCATCAACCTTGCATAACAGCTGGCCCTACCAACATCAAGTAGATCCATTGAAATTGAAAAACGTGAAGTTGTTCTAGTCCATTATTTCCACAGGTCTATGCTGTGTATAACTGACATTGGGTCCAGCAACTCTCAGATGGGCTCCGAGCAGCAGCTTTACTGCGTGGAGGGTACAGGCAAGATCAGAGCCTCGGTGAGGTTGGGGTAGCAGCAGAGCACCGACAGAGCCCATCTGGTGTCCCACCAGACTGTCGCAGCATTGGTTGGTGGCACCCATCTGTTGTAACTGGCTGTTCACTGCCTGGAAGGGGAAGAGGTGATTTTGGGCTTTGGGGGCCTGGAGCCTTAATGGGAGGGGTGAAAGATGCTTAGTCCCAGGCAACAAGATGTCTTTGGGGCCGGGCCCTGCCTGGATCCCTCCATCCCTCTGTGCATGCTCCAAGTTCCACCAGCAACACCCCCCAATTTGATAAATTTTTTTAGCCATAAAGGGGAAGGAGAGGCGGACAACGGCAACAAAGCCGCCGAGTGACAGTTAAGGAAGAAAGTTGGGAGATCAGGACATGGAAATGAATGGTAGGACGCAGCACCCCGCCCTCTCCCCGCGCCGCCGATCCCAGGTCAAGCGGCATTCGTCACAGGTTTTAGAGGGAGAAGTCCCTTCCCTTCCACCCCCAGCGCCTTTGAAAAGACACTTCCAAAGGAATCGCTGAAAAGGAAGATCCCTTCCCTCCGATTTCTGGGCTTCTTGGGCGGCGGCCTTCCCTTCTCAATAGCTCCTTGGGCCCCTTTCGCCGCGCTGCTTAAGAGAATTCTCCTGCGCGCCCCCGAAACAGAGCCCGGGGCCACGTGGGCGCCTTTGCGGGCGGCGGACCCAGATGAGAGGCAATGCAAAGGTTCGCCTCCCGGCAGCCCGACGGGGCCACGGGAGCTGCCACGAAAGGGCAAGCGACTGCCTGCCTGCCTGCCTGCCTGCCTGGGCCGCAATTCCGCCTTTCGCCTCCGGTCCCCTGAAGCCAGACAAGTCGCTGGAGCTGCTGTGGCGCGTCACCGGATCCGCTCTGATTCGGAAGCCCGTCCTTCTCCCTGGGGTCTTTCCGTCGGACTGCAGCCTTGAACGTCACATATTTTCGGGGTTGTGAATGGGGCTGGCAGACACACCAGACCTGTCTCAGAAAGTTATGCCAGTCACCTGTTGCCTCCAGGTACCACAGCGTCGGTGGGACTGTGGATTGCGCTCCGATTCTTGGGATGTGGCGCCTGCTCGCTCACTGCGTTTACACACGTTATGACCAAAGCGAATTATAAACAGAAAGGTTTCTAAGGATAACAGCGCGTAAATACTTTTCCATTTTAATCACCTTCCCACCCGAAACAATGGGTTGTGGCAATCTGTATCCTACTAGCGGCAACCAGATCCTCCAAATGTCCCTATTTTTCAGGGACATCCTTGATTTAGAGAAGCCGTCCAGTTTTCTGATTTGATCCCGGAATGTCCCACTTTTCCTTAGGATGGCCCTGTTTTCATTGGAGAAATGTTGGAGGGTATGGAGTTATCCGACCCCCAGTTGTCTGAAGGCAACCCAGTATAGGAGGGTTTTTCTAAATGTTTTATTATGTTTTTATATATGTTGGAAGTTGCCCAGATTTGCTGGGGCAACCCAATAAGATATGTGGGGTATAAACAGTAAAATTATCATTATGGAATGGGACGTCCCTCTTTTCATCGGAGAAATGTTGGAGGGTATGTAAAACACGAATGGCCAAGGGGTTAGGGTTTTCTGAAACTTGCGCTTAGAAGTCTGCTCGCTTCAAGAAGGTCGGGGGCCTAAGTCGGACTGAAGCCTATTGGGTCGGCGTCCCAAATCCGAACCCATTCCTTAGCGAGCAAATTCAAAATGCTGTCGCTACCCATTGAGCTTTATCCCAAGAACGTCTGTTCTCACTGGCTTGATTTCTTGACATGAGTTGAAATAGCAGAAATATCGTAAACCGTATCCCCCCCCCCCGCCCCTTCTCCATTTCCTCGAGGTATGGAATTAAATAATGGCAAAACTTTAGTAGCCCAGAGTGAGGAACCACAAATGCTCTTCCTTCTTTCCAGTGCTAGAAATAAAATAAGCGCAACCTGAAAGTGAACATGCCCTGAAAGGGGGGCTTTTGCAGAGGCTAGTAGTTACGCACTACAGCATGGGCGTAGTCAAGGGGGGCATCTGCCCCCCATCAAGTAAAACAATAGAAATACTTAAGTAACTGACCAATCACATCTGCCCCCCCTAACAAAAGTCCTGTTCCCCCCCCAACAAAAATCATGGCTCCGCCCATGCGCACTAGTGACTCCTCAAGCTCATTTAACCAGCTTTGTCTTATTCATTACGCGTTCATAAAGGATGGTTAGGATCCCCTCCCTTCTTGTGCTTATGAATGACCTGGTGATTTCTCATTCGTATCAGGAAGTACAAAGCCGGAGTATTTGTTTCTGATCAGTTGCTTCATGTCTGAACTTGAGGAAGGATCATTTAGTTAGGTTCAGCCTAATTCTGAGCAGCCCTTTCTCTTCCAACAAAGATAACCTCATATCCTTTAGATCCGTCTTAATTATTACACCTGAATAGCAGCCGCTGTGTGCAGCCTGTACCTTTTCATGACTTAATAGGACGTACTGCTAAGCAAATGTCCTCAGCACAAACACGAATAACTTTCCAGTCTCCAGAAGCGCGACTGGATGCAAAAGATCGAATAAACCTTCTGCAGCTTCCAAATGCTAACCTCCAATGACTTCCAAGATTTATTAAGTTTTAAAAGTCAAGGGGTGAATGGTTCTAGTGGTCTTCGGTGTCCTCTCTCATTTACTTACATTGAATCGGTCTCTGCACAATTGTTGCAAAAAAAGGAACCACACTAGAAACAAATCCGAATGCTATTAAGCAGCAGCTTTTGACTTCTCATTTAGAATTGCTCCGGAGTCAGCGGGTGCCAGGAGCTAGCCGGGTCCGTTACTACTTGGAAATACGCGCCACTGGATTCAATGGGATGAACTTGTACACCACCCCATCCCCACCCCGTCAATTAGCCATACTTAGTCCTGTCCATTGATTTCAGTGGGTCTACTCTAATTTAGGTCCATTGATTTAGTGGGTCTTTACTGAGTATGGCCAACGTTGGACCCACCCAAAGAGAACTTCTCCCCGCCCATCAGTGCAGCTTTCCAAATATGTCCCCTTGGCATCCGCGCTATGGGACTTATTTCGAAGTCACTGCTCTTGAAGCTTCGAAGAGCATTTGCTCCCTCCCCCCCCCCCTTTGCGGTTTACGATCAAGCTGCTACTTAGAATAGTAGATGGAGCAGTGGAACTTCCTGCCGCAGGAGCAAAAAAGAGCTGCGGAGGGACAGCGAGAGTCAGCCCACCGCGAGCATTGGAAAGTGAGGATTATTTATATTCAGAGCCCAAACTCTGCTCTTTTTGCAAGAGATATCCGTTGTCCCTCTGTACCATTTCTTAGGTTTTTTTCTTTGTTTTCTCCAAAATACATAGTAATGCGTGGAAATCGCGCCTTAAATATCAAGCCACTCCATTTGCTGTCAGCTCGGGCCAGTGCTTACTTACTCCCAGTTGGGTAGGGGTATTTGTGGGTGGGGAGACCTCGGTGGGAGCAGGAGGGGCTTCTAACGCCACCATATTATTTCGTAGACTAATCCCCTTCGCCTTCCCTCAAATAACTTTTTGATTTGAATCGAGGGAGAGATTGAACAGACCTTCTTTCTTCGCTAATGTGATATAAATCACAGATGCACTTTCTCCCCCCCCCCTCCGAATGGTTAAAGCATGGAGACATGGAGATCATGAGCGCACGCACGCACACCCCCAAGAAAGAAAGGAAAAGACGAAGCCCCAGACCCCAAAGGAAAACCACGGAAAGAAAGTAAAGCTGGTTAATAAGATTTTTTTGGAAGGGAGAAAGCTTTGTGTCCCCAAGTTAAAAAAAAGAGGGGTGTTGAAACAGCTGAAGGTGACAGTTAGTTCATGCTTAATAGGATCAGGGCTGCCTGCCTCGGGCTGCACGCTTCTGCCGGCTAAAAGTTCAGCACCAAAAGGCTGAATAGGGTGCTTTTAAAACATACGACGATTTAACACATCTGTTAGAGATTCTGCAACGGAGAGGTTCAAAAAGAGAAAAGAAAAGGGAAAGAAAGCCTTTGCAACGACCTCTTTGCAGTGTTAACTGCCCTCAATTTTCGACTGCCCAGCACGTTTGCGTTGGTTTTTCTTTTATGCATTCACCCACCAACGATTTTTCTTGAATACCAGAATATCGCTTTTTTTCAGTGAGGTTGGAGTTGGGGCTTTGTGCTAAATTTCCCATTCGAAAGCCAGGGCAGACTTCCCTGATCGCAGTCTTGCCTCTTTCCCAGACACCTGCAATTCAGCATAACGATGCATCTTGAGGAAGTGCGCTGCAGCACGCGGAATTTCTGCCATAATAAATGTGTCAGTCTTCAGGACTCTTAGGTCTCGCTCCAAGTCTAGCCCTACTGCTCCTCCAGAGAGGTGTTTTCAGAAAGTCTGCTAAAAAGCCGCTTAGAGACTAGAGGGCTGAAACATCAAGCAAATAATTATGCGATCAGCCTGTACAGGGAGCGACAGTGGCAGTGCAGTCTTCTTCACTGTTCCTCGGAAGCCCAGTCCCATAGCATTACATATCGGGCATACGCCTGGGGCTTACCTTGGTGTGCCTTGCAGCGTGGGTCTGTTTGAAAAGAAAGCGCCGTTGAGATGCACAACCCAGTACGATGGCAGCAGCCCTTGCGGCTGACGCCGATTTGAGGCGAATCCGCTTGAAATCAAGCAATGGAACTTCGACGTGAGTCGAAATAGGAACTTATCTTCCATAACAGCAAATAAATGGTTTTGTTTCCCAGGAACATATTTAGGATCGGAGCGCAAATCGGCTAAAGTCTTTTTTTTTATTATAAAGCGATGGTTTATTTTATTGTCCAAAACAAAACATTAAATTTAAAAATCGGTACATAATATGAATTAGTAATTGTATGCGATGTAAGGCTGTTTCCCAAAATGGGTAATATTGTGTCTTCAGCAAATGGTTTTTAACAAAGAAAGCTATATTTTTGCTTTCCAGGATGTGTCAAAGCCAGACATGCGGTGGTTACGACGAAGATGTAGTTCTAATTTCCATTATATACAGACCTATATATAGTTTTGCTTTGGATGAGTTTTTTTAAAAAAACCACACCAAAACACTCCATCCCAGAACGCTGATTTATTACTAGGTCTTTAACCGCAGCAATCGCGGGAGCCCGTTTAAACCTTAGCAACTGGAAACTTGTTCCGACACTCTGGGGAGCAGCCCAATTTAAGTTTAGCAACTAACCCCCCCCCAAACAAAGCCCCCCCAAAAGGCACAGCGGATCATATATCAAAAAAAACCCTTTTCATCTGCGGCAAAGATTTCACTTCACGTTGCCTCATTTGTATTTTCTATTCTGCAGAAAGCTCCGAGATAAGTTTATATGAATATTTATTGCTTTATTTCCTGAGAGCCAGCGGGGGAGGGACAGAGAGAGAGAAAGAGTGCAAATAAATTTAATGCTTTTCTTGAAATAATTCCCCCCCTTTTTTCCCTGAGGAGGGTGGGGGAGAAAATGTCCCTGGAAACTTTTTGTAAATATATAAATAAATAAGAAATACGCATTTAACTATCCGTCCCGTGTGCGCGCGCCTTGCTTCGGAACAAAACCCCGCTGGTCGCCCTCGGAGCGACGCCTTTCCCCCAAGAGGCGGTCAATATGCAAAATTGATGCCTGCCCCTTCTTTGTGGCGGGCCCATTGTGCGGGGCTTGCTGATGAAGCCTAATCCAATCCTAAATTGCGCCCCCGGACCAATCAGGGAGCCCCGAGTGCCCGATGAATGAAACTCAAGGGGAGAACCCCATTGTGGGAGCTGTCACTTCGGGAAGCGCCTGAGCGGCCCGGACCCCTATAAAACCCCATTGCGCCAGAGAAAGGCCGAGGAGAAGAAGCCTGCCAGTCTCGCTTAGGTGGATCTCGAGAGAAAAGGAGACAGAACAAGACCATTTGTTTAAAAAAATAAAAAAAAGCGGGAGGGGGGAGGAAAAAGGAAGCGGGGCGAAGACTGCTTTGGAAAAGCCACAGCCAGCCCTTCCAAGTTGAGGCTTGGACCCTTGGCCAGGCGGGCGCTTCCTCTGCCTCCCTCCCCGTCTCCTGCCATGATGTTCCCCAGCCTGATCGCGCCTCCCGCCGTCTACCCGAGTCTCCTGCGGCCCACGCCGACCCTCACGCTGCCGCAGTCGTTGCAGTCCGCCTTCTCCGGCCACTCCAGCTTCCTGGTGGAAGACCTCATCCGCATCAGCCGGCCCGCCGCTTACCTGCCTCGCGGTGGCGGCGCCCCGCCGCCGGCCAGCCTGTCCCCACCGCCTCTGTCAGGCGCCAGCCCCGCCAGGACGGGCCCGCCAGGACCCTTGTCGGCCGAGCCGGCCAACTCCGACGGCGCTGCGCGGCGGGGCTGCTCGGCGCCCGCCTCCGCCTCGCCCGCCAGCGACGCGCCCTTCCTCAAGTTCGGCGTGCACGCCATCCTGTCGTCGGCGCCCCGGACAGGTGAGCGCGCTGCGCCGTCGGGGGGGAGCTGAGGGAGGGAGCCTCCGCTCGGGTTGGCTCAGGGAAGGAGGCCTTGCCAATGGGAGGAGCGGGGAGGTGCCAGGTGTGCCTGTGTGTGTGTGTGTGTGTGTGTGTGTAAGAGAGAGACTTGACGAGATGGGCAGGAGCTTCCTCCTTTGCGCACCCATTCAGGAGAGAAGGAGCTGGGGGGACACATACTCTTATAGCAGTAGGGAGGATCGCGTCACAAACCAGGTGTGGGGAGAGTTAAAAGGGGGGAGTAATTAGATATCCTTCCCAACTGTGGTAGGTAAATCAGTAGACACTATTCCGGGGGGTGGGGGGGTGGGAGAGAGACTGCGGTTGCACCACGGACGTGACAAAAAAGAGAGAGATGTCAGTTCTAGTAATGGTTTGTCAGTGTGATTCATTAGTTGCACAGGAAGCTAGGTGGAGGAGGACCACTGTCCCAGCATCCTGACATTGTCTCTCCGGGATTTCAGGCTTGGGAGGGGAGAGGCGTCTCTTCCGATCCTGCTACCTGGAGATGACAAGGACTGAACCATCGGGAACCCTTAGCATTTTAGTGCCTGCGCTCTAACCACTAAGCCGCAGCCCCTCCTCATCTTCATCCCGTCCTTACTGATGTGCATTTTCTCTGCTCTCCCCAGAAACCTCCCACGCGCTGATGCAGAACGTCCCTCCCAAGACTTTCACTTTCCCGTATTTCGAAGGATCCTTCCAACCTTTCATCAGGTCTTCTTATTTTCCAGGTAGGTCTGGGGTCCTCCTCTGCGCTCGCCCCTCTCCCCCCCCTCCAGCCACCCACTGCTCCCTCATTGTTGCAGGCATCAAAAGCGAATTATATCTTTCGGAGGGTCCGGGAGGTGGCGGTGGATGGGTGGTGGTTGGGGGAGGGGGGAGGCCGTTGCTCGTCCTCCAGTTCAGAGGTTGGACGGGGTACAACATTCAAGAATCCGTCGCGCCAATTTGATGCCCTATTTAGCACAAGCGCGGTGGCTGCTTGACATTTTCGTTCCCAATTTCTCTCTCTCTCCCCCCCCCCCACGCCCCTCCCCTGCTCGACAAATTAGCTGGGATTGTCACGGTCCGAATGCGAGGCGGTTCAATTCTGACACAGAGATGCTGTCCGGCCTCCTCTTCAGGGCGGCGGTTTTCCCACAGAGCCGGTGATCGGCAACAAAAGTTTCAGCACCATGACCAATTTGGTCAGCTCCCTCCGGGCAACCACACACAGACCAAGCGCTGACTCCGCCGTGCTGCTGATAGACATTTACCAGCCATGGGCTAATTTCCCTTTAAAGGTCATTCGCTTTGCCAACGTTTTCACAAGGCCACATGGAGCGCTCCCTTGTTTGGGAATTCGGTGTGGCCGAAGCCAAACCCCCCACCTCCAAATCTTTTGCTCTGACAAAGTTATTACCTACCTCCATCTCAAAGGGACCTCAGAAGCAGGTGGGTCCCAGGCTCTGCAGAATCAGGCTGGGAGGCCAGGACCAATTCACACCCTACTACCCTGATGATTGCCAACTTTCCTGCTACTTGATGTTACTTGACCATTGCAACCTCTGCCACCCAAAGTATTAAAACTCAACATATAGCGCCTGGCGTGAGCTGGGGATCACCTGGTGCTACAGCATTGCTACAGTTAGGCAGGTGGTTTGGAAAGGAGATCAATAGAGCCTTTCCCCCAGGTAAGCTCCCTCAAGTTTTCAAAAGAAAGAGAGGCACAAAAGAAACACCTATAGATACCACTTTTCCATACTGAAGTTATGTTCCACTGCCAGTTTGGGTTTTCAATTTTTTCTATGGGGTGTGTAGAATCATACACAGAGGGTACCTCTCACATTACACATCTATAATCCTCAACTAGTGTTGAACTGAAATTAAATATGTTTAGAAGAATATGCTCCAAATTATCACACACAGATCTACTCTAATCCGCTGTTGGTGTTCAACTGATTATTTGAAGCATATTCTTTTAAACATTTTCAAGTTAGGAATGCCTAGGCAAGTTAACTTCAAATCTTAATTTTGAAGCTGAGAAAAGTGACGGTTAAGAAGAACGACGCTCAAAAATATCACTCTACCAACAAGCTGCTAATATACTTTGTACCAAAAGCCAAGAGCTCCTTCATTCACTCTCCTGATAATGGAATTTGCTTCCTTTCTCCAGCATTTGAATGGCCCAACAAAAACAACTTGAGCCTTATATATAGCTTTTCATGTCCATTTAATGAAAATGATTTGGGGAAAGAGAAGGCTGTGTCATCAGTATTCTCTCCAAGGAGCTTGGCATGCAGTTGTGTTTAGTTTGAAAGTGTAAATCTCTTTTGTTCCAATAATATATGGCTTTAGCTGCTTGTCCTCAGTCTTTTTCTGTTAGTTCATTACTACACAATTACCATTCACGCTTCATTAGAATCTCTGTTTCTCTTTGGGAGTTTTTCTTTCCGCTTAAAGGCGAAACTCTGCCCTTTTTATCATACCAATTCCATTGGGAACCAGTCAATGTGCTAATTAGCTGTTACTTTTCATGTCTCCAGAGTGAATTCTGCAAGTTTTGTAAGGAAGAGGTGGGGGCAGGGGAGGAAAGATTCATATATTAAAAAGATGAATACTGATTGATCAAAACTTGCCACTTAAAAGGACTTTTTTGTTCCTATAAGAAAAGTCCCTTATTTTAATCTGGGGTAAAATAAAGTTCCTGCAATTGGGGGGGGGGGAATGGGACTTCTGAACATTTAAATACTCAGACAAGAGGGGGGGAGTTCTTATCCCCTTCCCTCCCCCCCTTTTAAAATTATACCTCTATCTTCCCGGCCTTTTCTTTTGAAAGTTAAGATCTTTGAATCTGGTAACAAAACAAGCCAACTATAGATACATTCACTTGGTGTATCTAATCAAATCTGGTTACCATTGGCTGAAAAGGACAGTTAAGTTAAGCGTAAACTCCCTTTCACAAAACCAGGTTCATAGGTGCTGATCTGCTTAATTCAGCTGAGAGTACAGAAAGGAAAAAAGAGGTGGCAAGAAAGAGAAAGGCGAAGAGAGAAATCTATGGGCATGCAAATAAAAGGGAGATTTGCTCCTTGACTTCAGTGGGATGGGGACTCCATCTTTTGGAGCAGGACTTTTGGAACCAAGCTTGTCTTTCTTTTAAAAAATCCAGCCTGTTTCAGTGCTTTATTTTTTCTTTTTCTCACAGCTTCATCTGTGGTGCCTATTCCTGGCACTTTCTCTTGGCCTCTGGCTGCCCGGGGGAAACCACGCAGAGGTATGCTCCGTAGGGCTGTCTTCTCAGATGTGCAGCGCAAAGCCCTGGAGAAAATGTTCCAAAAGCAGAAGTATATCAGCAAACCAGACAGGAAGAAACTGGCAGCCAAGCTGGGCTTGAAGGACTCCCAGGTAAACTCATCTTCTTTCTCCCCCTAGACAATCACAGAGAATGTGAAGCCACAGGTTGGAAAGAGGCTGGTGGTGGTGGCGGTAGACATTTAACTTTCACTTCTCAAAATCAAGACCTCTCCTCCTCAAAGAGAAGTGTGAGTATAAGGAGACTTTCTGAACTGGAGCCAAAGACTCCATCCAGATAATATTGGCAGCACTGAGGACCTGACAATCTGAAAGTTGCTCACTGTGGTATTATACTACCATTGATTTCAGTGAGATGTAAGCATGACAGTCTTTTGATTACTCGCACTTTTGAAAATGAACAAATTTATTATGGTTCCATCAGGCATCTCCAAACTCGGCCTTCCAAATGTTTTGGGACTACAGCTCCCACCATCCTTGACCACTGGTCCTGTTAGCTAGGGATGATGGGAGTTGTAGTCCCAAAACATCTGGAGGGCCGAATTTGCCTATGCCTGGCATAGCACTATACTGTTTGCCTGCAAGTAAGCACCACTGAAATAAACGGGACTTAGTTTTGAGTATGCATGCATGGCTACCTCTAAGTGTTATTATTTCTTAAATGGGGCCATGGAGAGTTTTGCATGAATAGGTTAGTCTCATTCAAATCAATGTGACTAATTCCTCAAGTTGATCCCTGGCTTGTGTTTGGGGAGAGGAACGGGAAATCTCATTGTGTGAATGAAAGGTTATTCTGCAAGTAGACTGTTAGGTGTCACACAATTAGTCGCTGAAAACAAATAAACAAACAAAAAACACTATATTATCCTTTATTGCATTTCTTGCAGAAAATGGTCTCAAAGCTGCTTGACAGAATAGAAATGCTTATTGCAGCCCAATGCGCATCACCCTCAGGTTTATTTTCACAGCCCCCATTGAGAATTTCATGAGGTCTCCTCGGGCTAGTCCAACATATTTACTTGCAATTCTGGGACAAGGGTGGGGGATAAGATCTTCGCCAAAGAGAAAACCAGAAAATTGGTAAAATTTGGAAGTGCTGGCTGCCATCAGATATATGAGCTTTCCTGTGAGTTGCTGCCCTGAATGCAGACCTGGAGCACCTTAGAATGGTTGTTTCCATTATGCATACTTAAAAAAAGAGATGCAAAAACTCCCACCTTCTTGCAACAACGAGGCATGGGGTTGTATTCAACATTGGGTAAGTCTAGTTTATCTCATGAAACTTGACTTTCCCTTCTCTTCACCTCCTTGCATCCCCACACTATGCCCCCCAAATCTGCTTTGGAGGCCCCCAACCTTTAGAGCAGATTTTGAGGGTGCACAAGGGGCAGCAGGGAGGAGGGAAGGAAAGTCCCATTGTGCAAATGTATGCTTCTTCTACTGCCACCACATTAGGTCAGGCTATAACCCATTATGTTTTTGGACAACCCAAGTAATTTGCATACCCTTGAAAACTCTAGGTGAAGATCTGGTTTCAGAACAGGAGGATGAAGTGGAGAAACTCCAAAGAGAGAGAGCTCCTGTCATCTGGCGGCTGCCGGGAGCAGACTTTACCCACGAAGTTCAACCCTCACCCAGATCTCAGTGACGTAGGCAAGAAAGGCTCTGGAGAGGAGGAGGAAGAAGCAGTCTCACCCCGGTGCCCAGCCAGCCCCAGGCATTCCTTAACATATCACCAGTCCACAGATGACCCACGCCTGAGAGACAGGTTGGACTCCCACATGCTCCCTTCCCCCACCCATTCCAGCAGCCCCAGCAAACCGTCAGACTTCTCAGACTCTGAGGAAGAGGACGAAGAGGGGGAGGAGGAGGAAGAAGAGATCACGGTCTCATAGAGACTCTTCTTCTTGCTATCATGAAAGGGGACATTGCAAAGATGTAAATAAACTAAGGGCTATCTAATTGAAGAGGTGGTGTCCTTCCACACCCACATGGTTCAAACAGACAATGTACTGATCATCATGCAACCTTGGGGTTTCTGTATGACATATTCCAGAACTACCCTGATTAGGAACTCCTTGCCTCAATATCCTCCTGTTGTGATCACTGACTAATCAGCCAGTCTTGCACTTTTCAATTGAAAACTATAGACTAGAAAGCCATTAAAACATACACACCCCTTTGGTATTAAGATCATGTTGATTTAGAAGCAGAATAATTAGCCTAATTCAGTTGTGATTCACTTAGCTAATACCAGGATGTGTTGATTTCTCTAAAAATATCAGCAATCTTTTCCCCATAAACCCTAATCTGTTGCGATGCTGATGTGATGCTGCAAAATCCAAGTGGTGGTTAATGATTAGAGCTCGCATGCTGAGCTCTAAAATGCAGCCAGTGTGAATTGGGGTGGTGGTGCTGGTGGTTGCTATTCCAGAGAGACACTTACTGAGTGTGGGCATGTGAACTGGAGCTGCCCCTGAAATCATTCACTTGCACCCACAAGAACCATGGCCCCTGGCTTGGTTCCAGTGTTGAACATTTCTGTGTTAATTTATGCATCTGTCTGCTTCATACCATTTCCACATTTGTCCCCAGCTCTTTGGCCATCTCCTTGTTTTGTGACTGCTGCAGGTGCAATGTGTGGATGCAGGGAACTGGACCTGCCTCTTTGATTGTTGACTGAACTTTGCTGTCTTTGCACAGCTTCTATGATCTGTACACTATTTTGTACTCTTACACTGTATGGATATTTTATACCAAGGCAATTGCAAGTATGCAGATGGAAGAATATTATATTTTGTCTGGGTTGTCTTTTTTGTTTTTTGTTTTTTTGGTGTGATTTTTTGGGGGGGTTAACTCAAAGAGAAGCTTAGCTTCTAACTGTGTAACTTATAAAAAAAATTGTCTATTTTGTATTTTTACTTTGTACATATTTTAAATATGTATATATAACAAATGAAGCAAATGCCAAATTAAAAAAAGGTGTGCAAGGCCTATCATTTCTGAAGTTTGGGGATTACATTTCATGCATTCCTAGTCATGCATTAACAACCATAGCCTGGCTAGAGTGGTGCATATTCTAAGCTGAAGTGGGTTTTGATTCGGAACACACTTTATGTAGAAGTAACTTCTGTTGATATCAGATGTGCTTAAAAGCCTCCTGTCGGTGGAACTCCTTCATGTTGATGCTGCCCCAGTGGCTTTCCTATGCATGTGCAAATAGCTGGATTAGTGGTGCTAAGCCATCTGGAAACAGCACAGGATCATAGGACATGGACCTTTGGAGGCAGCGAAAAATGAAGATGAGCAATTATTATGTCCCAGAAGAAGAGGAGTGTACATGCATGTTCCACTTGGCTGTAGTAATTCCTAAGATGCAGCTGCATTTTGCACACATGGACAAATGTCCTTCCACAGCAGATAAAGATGTTCAATGATCAGCAGTGCTGGTAGGGAATTTTAGACTCTGGACTTTATGGTCTTGAAAGGCACTCCTCCTGCTTTGGATGGTCATGTATATTACTACACTTACTTGAACATTTATTTATTCAGGACATTTATATATCACTTGATTCCCCCCCCCACCAAAAAAACCCCTCCCTCCCCTCCAAGCCTTACTCCATTTGGGGCCCTGGGTGTCTGTTTCAAAGTCTTGCCCTGATAGCACCACTGAAAATAGTTCTTCCTTTCCTATGGGGGAGTCTGTGCCAGCAAGAAGAATTTGGAGTGGAAGGGTCACAAGTTAACAGGGCTTGCTGACAGCTGCTTCACACTGACTTGGGAGCTGCATCAGCTTTAAAGGTTGTTTGTAGTTTTAACAACAATCCCTTGTTTGAAATGCCTCACCTGCACTGATCCTGCTAATCTCCCGGCCCACTATTTCCACCAGGGATGATGCTCCATACAAAAAAAAAAAAAAAAGATCCTGCATGCAGGGTTACAAATTCAGATGCAGATTGCTCTTGCAGCCTGCAATCTTCAGATATCTTCAGGAGGAACGTGTGAGATCTACAGTATTACTTGCAAACAAAGGAAGCAATTAAATACCCACATGACAAATATAAAACATAAAATTCCAAGGTGTATTAAAAACAAAACGAAATTCAGGAGGGTTTTTCCTCCCTGCCCATTTGTCTCATTATAGCTTGCACTAGTGTAAATTTAGTGTGTGTGTGTGAGAGAGAGAGTGTCTGCAGAAGTGCAGGTAAATGTCAGGTGTGACTCATAACCAATTCTCACATCCTGTGATGGAAAAAGCAATGCAAGAAACATCCATCCTGTGATGGAAAAAGCAATGCAAGAAACAAATCTTCAGACAAGCCCTTGCTACCCAACTGTGTTGTAATACTGAATTAACAACCACTGTGGGGGGAAATGGTCCCTAGATAAATTATGAATTTGGTCTGAAAAGCGAATGAATCAGAAAAGAGTACATAAAATAAGCACAATTAAAAATGTATAATTGTGCCATAACACACACTTCTCATCTGTAAATAAATAAATTTCATTTTATAATGCATATAAATCAGAGAGAACAATTACATGCAGCTAAAAATAAGGTCCTACATTTCAGTCTTCATTGCTACTGTCACTCAATCTGTGAGTGAGAAAGTGCCAAGAAGCTGATAAGAGACTGATGAAAAGCAGGGTAGTAAGAAGTGGGAACAGAGTTGCTATTTAGTGCCATCAAGGTAGGAAGGAAGGAAGAAGGAAGGAAGGAAGGAAGGAAGGAAGGAAGGAAGGAAGGAAGGAAGGAAGGAAGGAAGGAAGGAAGAAAGAAAGAAAGAAAGAAAGAAAGAAAGAAAGAAAGAAAGAAAGAAAGAAAGAAGTGTGGGGGAGCTAACAACCACCAAATGGCATGAATGCTTCTCCACAAAAATATTAAAGGACTGAGATGATAAACTATGTAGTTTGCAGCATGGTAATTTTGGGGGTGAAGCCATGGCTGTTTAAAGTGCTTTAAATATTGCTTTAAATGTGTAGTGCAGGCAGGGCCTCAGTGATTTCTTGAACTCATTCCAGCCATGCAATAGACGTGTAGCCAAAGCAATCTTGAGCAGCGTTTTAGTAGAGCATTGCATTTATTATTGTTATTATTATTCTTCCCTTCATCTCAGAGGAGCCCATACTGTAGTTTTATTGTAGTTTCTCAGTTTAATTGTTATGATGTACTTGTTATTTTGTAAATTACTTAGAGAGACTGCCTTAAGTATATTTGTTGTCGTTTAGTCGTGTCCGACTCTTCGTGACCCCATGGACCAGAGCACACCAGGCACTCCTGTCTTCCACTGCCTCCCGCAGTTTGGTCAAACTCATCCTGGTAGCTTCAAGAACACTGTCCAACCATCTTGTCCTCTGTTCTCCCCTTCTCCTTGTGCCCTCCATCTTTCCCAACATCTTTCCCAACACTCCTGTCTTTCACTGCCTCCCGGAGTTTGGTCAAACTCATGTTTGTATCTTCGAGAACACTGTCCAACCATCTCGTCCTCTGTCGTCCCCTTCTCCTTGTGCCCTCAATCTTTCCCAACATCAGGTCTTTTCCAGGGAGTCTTCTCTTCTCATGAGGTGGCCAAAGTATTGGAGCCTCAGCTTCACAATCTGTCCTTCCAGTGAGCACTCAGGGCTATTTCCTTAAGAATGGATAGGTTGGATCTTCTTGCAGTCCATGGGACTTTCAAGAGTCTCCTCCAGCACCATAATTCAAAAGCATCAATTCTTCGGCGAGTAGTATATTACTATGTAAAAATAAATTATGGTCAGCCTGTGTAAGGCATCTTCCCATGTTCTAAAAGTATACAAGTTGTCCCCCCCCCCCAATCTCTTATTTTGAAACTTTTAAATGCAAGTGCTGGGAGTGTACATTTTCTTTTTTTGTGCACTTCTAAATGCTTTCGTGTTTTCAATGCAGTTTTAAATAGAGTTACTTTTTTTTTTTACACTGCTTGTGTATTTTTAGTTGTGTTTGTTTCCATTCTTGTTGTGAGCCACACAGGGACCTGCACTGGGAGAAAGGAGGGAGGGAGGGAGCAAGAGCGAGCTTGAGTTTATATGAAGATTTGGTCACTTAAGCAACCAAGCAAAGCCCAATTTCAGTTAGCTTGAGTTTGCTGCCATCTCGTGGTCAGGTTGAGATAATTACAAAAACTTTCCTGAGAGATCTTCATATCCTAATGTGTGTGTTTTGGAGGGTGTCAGTCTGGCTGCTGTCCTGCAATAAACCAGTTCCTTTGTTGAGGTAATGATTTAGGCTAGCTAGTAAAGTCACAACAATTAGCAGAACCGGAGATGTTGCTCTGTGCCATGGAACAAATGGATAGGCTTTATCACCACCCCAAACTAGCTGTCAGGTAGGAAAAGCATAGCCAGAGTGGCTAAGTTGAGCTGGAAGCAGACTGAAAGACACAGGAACATGTTTGCTCTGTACTGGATCCAAAGCTGTGATTAATGGAGAAGAAAGATCGTTGGGGATGTTAATGCTGTGAATCCCTTTATCATATGTGTAGCTTGTATATATGTGTAAATAAACCCAGTGGCGTAGCGTGGGGGTGCAGGGAGGGCCGGCCACACCGGGCGCAACATCTGGGGGTTAGGGTTAGGGGGCGCAAATTCACGGGTTAGGGGGTGCAAATTACTTGCCTTGCCCCGGGTGCTGACAACCCACGCTACGCCACTGAATAAACCATATAGCCTATAGAATTCCCAGTCTTACTAACCTTCATTCCAAAGACTCCAAACCCTGGGCAAACACTGGAACCCCTGGATTCTCTCACCACTCAGAGACAGGGACGGTGTACATAACAATACTAAATAATTTTGGCATCAAACCAGACAAGGCTAAGCAATTTGATAATCCTATTCATTAATGCTTAAATCACTATATCTTACACCAATGAGATTTAAGGCAGCTTATTTTCTGGATCACACGTCTCATTCACATTGTAAATGACTGGATACTATGCTATCTCTAGGTTTGCCGATAAAATGCTGCCTACGAACATTTGAACGCCTCTACCTCACCTTCCAGTGATGTATGGAAGTGAGAGTTGGACCATAAAGAAGGCTGATCGCCGAAGAATTGATGCTTTTGAATTATGGTGCTGGAGGAGACTCTTGAGAGTCCCATGGACTGCAAGAAGATCAAACCTATCCATTCTTAAGGAAATAATTTATTTTTACATAGTAATATACTGCTCGCCGAAGAATTGATGGATTTGAATTATGGTGCTGGAGGAGACTCTTGAAAGTCCCATGGACTGCAAGAAGATCCAACCTATCCATTCTTAAGGAAATAGCCCTGAGTGCTCACTGGAAGGACAGATTGTGAAGCTGAGGCTCCAATACTTTGGTCACCTCATGAGAAGAGAAGACTCCCTGGAAAAGACCCTGATGTTGGGAAAGATTGAGGGCACAAGGAGAAGGGGACAACAGAGGACGAGATGGTTGGACAGTGTTCTCGAAGATACAAACATGAGTTTGACCAAACTGCAGGAGGCAGTGGAAGACAGAAGTGCCTGGCATGCTCTGGTCCATGGAGTCACGAAGAGTTGGACATGACTAAACGACAACAACCTCATCTTTCTCCACTAGTTGTTTCTCGAGGACAGTTATGACAGAAAAACATGTTTGATCATTTAGGGTGCAATCATGTACCCAGTTTCCAGGAAGAAAAGTCCCATTGAACTCAAAGAGGCTGCCTTAACAACATAAGAATCTTGCTGGTTCAGATATAAGACTCATCTAGTCCAGCATCTGCAGAGTGGTCAACCAGATGCCTATGGGAAGCCCACAAGCAGAGCATGACAGCAATAGCACAGTGTTTTCCAGTAACTGGTAGTCAGTACCATATTGCCTGATACTAGAGGTAATGTAGACACCATGACTAGTAGACATGTTTCTCCATGAATTTGACTCTTTTGGCAGCAAATTTGGAACTTGCTCTATGTGTGAAGCAGTACTTCCTTTTTTCTTTGTATCCACTGTTTCCCACCATTCAACTAGGGTGGCACTGTGGTCTAAACCACTGGGCCTCTTGGGCTTGACGATTGGAAGGTCGACAGTTCGAATCCCCATGATGGGATGAGCTCACGTTGCTCAGTCCCAGCTCCTGCCAACCTAGCAGTTTGAAAGCACACCAGTGCAAGTCGATAAATAGGTACCACTGCAGTGGGAAGGTAAATGGCATTTCTGTGCACTCTGGCTTCCATCACAGTGTTCTGTTGCACCAGTAGTGGTTTAGTCATGCTTGCCACATGACCCGGAAAGCTGTCTGTGGACAAACGCCAAAAGCAAGATGAGCGCCGCAAGCCCATAGTCACCTTTAACTGGACTTAACCATCCAGGGATCCTTTACCATTTTTTTTTTAAAAAACACCATTCAGCTTTATTGGATTACACAGGGTTCTAGTTCTTATGAGGGAGAAACTTCTCACGACCCACTTTCTTCATCCCATGCATTACACACTCCCCTTTTCACTTTTTTTAAAGCTTACAGGAACACTAGTAATGTTTGTATACTTGCAGATCCCATGTGGGCAACTGGGAGACCCATGCATTGTCCACCTGAGAGGACAATGAAAACCTCGTTTAGGGTGTGCATCCCTTGTCTTGTGACTGTCTGCACAGTTAAAACACTCTGATTCATCAAGTATCTGTTCTTAAAGTTCTGTGGACTTGAAATGAGCCTTGAACATTCTCTTCGGCAGCATGTGCAGATTGTTGTTGCTGAGAGTACGGCAACGTGACTTTAATAATAAAGATGAAAGGATCTGAATCCAAAACACACAGATAATTGGACTGGTGAATGCGGCACATCACCCAACTACTGCTGCTATTATAGTTTATATGGCATATGAACTATGCGGAATTTTGCTCCAACCCTTACAGCAGTAAAAACGGCAGTAAGACCAACCAATCTGAATAAATAATCATCAAATTTATTGAATCATGAATAATTTAAGACTGGTACAATCATTAGCTTTATTCTCCATGACACAGGACAGGGGTGAGAAGGGCAGGCCAGAGGGAGGAATGGTCCAAAACAGACCAACGGCAGATTCCAATCCTAAATGGTAACAGAAAATTAAATAGGGATGGTAGGGCGGAGGTAAACATCATACTGTACACAAAATACTCAATTCCTAGTTTTTCTCTTTAAAAATGGCTAGAAAAAATTCATCAAAATGCAGCACTTGTAATCAAATATTTACAGTTCTATGTTACAATGAAAAAAAATGTACATCTTAAAAGAGAACTTTTCTCATAAATGGTTCCACTGGAAACAACTAGATCAAAACAGCAACCTTCCATTTAATCTCCACAATTTTTTTCCATGTGTTTTTTCCCCCTCGCTCTCTCCTTTTCCTTAAAAGGGAATTGTCACATTTAGACAAGTTTCAAGACACAGAATATAAAAAATGTCAGCATCACCAATGCAATATTGTAAGGGGTTTATTTGTCTCTCCAAAATATACCAAAAAGGAGGAGGAACTAACCAACCCCTCCCTGTTTCTGCACCATCACCCTAAAAAAAAAAAAAGAAATCCAATATATGACTTGTACAATTCTTGACAGTTATGAAGGAAAGAAATATTTTGCATGCTTCCAATTTATAACAAAACATGACTGTTGCATAGAGTCTTGCACTAAAAACCAAGAAGTAATTCCAATTTGTGGGGCAGGTTGAGGGAAGGCAAAACTGGAAGCAACTCAGATGAAGTATTTCATCATTCTAAAAAGGGAAGGAATTTTTATTTATCAATGTTGCAAAGAAGAGCTAGGTAAGAAATGTGCACAACAGGTAACCCTGAATCCCGAAGTTTCAGAAAGGATACTGAAGTTGTCTGATCATCCCAAAGGATGAAGTTGCTCAATGTAAATTATTTTTAAGTGACACAAACTATGGTAATAAAAAGATAGAATTCATTTCCTGTTCATGGCAACAGGATATGCAGGAGAGGGAAAAAACCTGAATACCCAGCATAGAGATTTTGTAAAGGGAGTAAAATAGGCTATATATCTGATGTCAGTCAAGATCCCACATACTGCTTTCCCCAGCCATATCATTCCTGTAAATAATTCTTGTATGTCTTGATGTTTGTGAAATCTCTGTGCTCCCAATTCAGTCTGGCTGGACAACAAAGCCTTCGGCTAAATAAAATTTCTCCACACATTTCACTGGAGAGATCATCTCCATACGTGGTTTTTGCTTTCTACATATGAAGAGTTGCTCTTTGCTTTGAAATGGACCAGACAGCAGAAGCATGCATGGAATCACTGCATCAGGATAAATTTGCGGCACTTTTATAAGAAGTTTCTGGACTTGCGCAACAGGGTAAAGTTGTTAATGTACCGTCACAGAAACCACTTTGCAGAGGAGGAGACTTGACTGGAAATGACAAATAGCAAACTCTAATTGTCAATTCCAAACAGATACAAGGGGAGGTGGTGGTTGGGAATCAAATTGTATAATTTAGCCACTGGGGCACAACTGTAATAAACATTGTTTACTATATTGGGTAGGGTGAGCAGAATCCTTGAATGTTTCTTATGAGCCTATGCATACACACTTCAAGAACCCGATTCCACAGTTCCCTTAGGAAAAAAGTCCCCACTGGCTCGGGAAAAACCCTCTCATTGGTTGGTTTACTTTAAACAGGATCCCTCTGTTTTTAGCAGAGAAAAGGCAGGAGATGGTGGGAACCTTTCCAGGGCATACTTTTCTTAGCACTATTAACTATGGGGCAATGATGCTTTCAGCAAGACATTTTAATGTTGCATGTTAAAGGCATGGCAGCTGGGAATCACTCATGCTACACAGTTCCAAGTAGATCTTGCCATACAGGTACAATGCCTGACTCCAACCTGCACTATATCATCACTTGGGGTGGACTTCAACACTGCGATAACTGGGGTACACACACAGCGAACAAGGTCTGCTTGCACAATGAGTTTGCTTCTTCTCTCCCCTGTACCCCCCAAACCTGTTCTATGGTCTCCCTCAACCCTCCATAACAGATTTATGGGCTGCAGAGGGAAGAAGGTCCCATTGCATGAGCAGACCTCATTCATTGTACACAGCAACTTAGGTGAATCTTCCCCTAGTTTGAAAATCCCGGACTTGGGGGAAAGCCTCACATATACAACAAAATATATTGCCCGTATGATGTGCACTTCCTTCTAGGCAAGCTCTGGGTTCCAGGTAGAGTGTGTGGTTGCTACTGAATCATCAGGGTATGACTTTAGGAACTCTGCAAGACTCCAGAAGTATGGGTCGCCAACTACAACATCCATGGGGTGCGAAACAGAAACTGCTTTAAAAACATGCAATGTAGAAACCAAACTCCAATGGGACACAGATGGGTCTTTCCCAATGCAGGTGGTCTTCCTCTAAACTTCTTTTTCCTTCAAAATTATTTCAACGGAGAACCCCACATATTCCTATGAAGGAAAGTGCTATGCTGAAAGAAGTCCAGACTGTGTTCAATGTTGGGTATGATGAATCTATTCAAACATTTATAAAAGGCATGCAGTACAAATTTCCTGGGACTATACCATTCAAAATGTACATGGATCTCCTGTTTTAATGCTGGTTCTTGGCTTGTTTGTTTTTTAAAAAAACCTGCAAGTGTAAAGATAGCACTTCAGGGAGAAGGCAAAGAAAGAATCATTTTCTAGGATGACGATTTCCATATGAAGGGAATTTTTGACCTGGGAGAACCTTTCAAATCTGTCCCGCAAGAGGTCCTAAGAAGCAGGGAGCTAAAAAACTAGCTCTCTCCAGCATGTTAGACGGATCTGCTTAGGGCTGTGGATCACTGTGGCCCATTATCAGCAACCAGGTGAGAATCAAGAAGGTCAGCTAAGTACCCTCCTTCTATCTTGTTATGATGAAACACTCAAGCAATTCTGGTTCAACAGTTCAACAGGCCATTAGTTCTAGAAAAACATAATGGGAGCAAGTTCACAAAAAACTCCAAAACACAACAGATTAAATTCACACGTCACCAAGAGCAGAAAGTTATGAGGTATAATAAAAAACCCTTACTCTTTCATGAGGCATGGTAGCATAACCATAGTCCTCTTCAGGCATTACAAAGTTAGAATCACAGGTGGTAATTAGAATCATAGAATTGTAGAGATGGAAGGGACTCTGAATGTCATCTAGTCTGACCCTCTTCATTGCAGGAATCTCAACACATGGTCTTCCATCCAATTTGAAATCATAGAAGATCCTGCTTAGCTTTGCAAATGTGCGAGCGGTTTCATTGCTGCACCACCAGGTTCTGGATGTCTGGGAGGCAGGGAACACTGTGTAGCAGTCCTGCTCCCCCCTCCCCCCGACTTTGCTGTGTTGAATGGTAAGGATTGAAGTGGGATTGTAAGTTTGCTCCCATGAACATGCTGACAAACCTCTGCACAACTGGGGTTCCTGATTGCAAAGAGGCTTGTAAATATACTCAGGGGTACCCGTTTACAAGCCCCCTATATACCTTGCTGCTCAACACAACGTGATTGGAAGTGGGGCGAGAGCTCTTACGGTGCCCTTTGTCAACCTGGTGCCCTCTAAAACTTCTGGAGGGCGCAAGGTTGCTGAGGACTGTCCTATACGCTTTGACATTTATAATGTCTGAAGAGGGCTTGTGTCTGTTGCATCATATTAACCCTACAAAGATTTAACACTTTCTTTTCAAAATGGTGACAAACATCTAACCTGCATGTTCTAAAACAAAAGATTCTAGCAGTGATGCTGTACAGCATCCTAGAATATTTGTTTCTGCCTCTATTAGATAAACATTTGTCCAATAAACTGTTAGCTGTAAGTTGATATGGACATTCTGAAAAGCCCTCTCCCTCTTATTTTTTTCCACTCTTTTAGTTATTGTCACTTTTTTTAAAAAAACAGAAGAAATCTCAATTAGCTTATTACAAACAGTATTCACAGCAACTCACATAATTGTACTCCAAGAGATGACTCCTATAGCCCTGTTTTGTTTAAATAAAAAACCCCCATCATATGCAGCACTAATGGAATTCAAACACAATTAGTAGAAAGTAGGTAAGGCATCACTTTAAAAAAAATCAGCACCCAAAGATAGCTGAAAAGGCGTGTGTGTAGGTGTGTGTTTTGACTGTGGCTCTAGCTGTGGTACAGCCTGAGATAGCTGACTAGTTGTATATTTCAAACAGAAAAACACAAACCAGAGTGCAATTCTTTGTGAGGTGTTCTTGTTCCCCAGCAGAAGCACCAAGATTTTTTTTTAAAAAAAAATATTAAAAAACACGAATCTTTACTCTGTGCGTTTGGGCAAGGAGGAAAAGGAGAATCTAAGAACCAGATAGGTTCAAAAACACGACCCTTCAAAGAAACAAATAAAATATTTAAAGACACAGTTCTCCTTTACGCAAGACCTGGCTTAATAAAAACGATTTAACAAGTTCTAGGAGTCCAAATAGGCTTTAGTGTTTTTGTATTGAACAACAGTGAATTCTCATTCCTCATGACAAGTGGCTTTTGAAAATGAGGGCATTTCAAAAATAGTTTATTTTGAGGCATGAGGATGAAGTGTTAAAAAATTGTACTTGGGCAGTGTGAAGGCTAAACAATTGCTGCCTCAAACTTTTGGTAAATGTTTGGGTTAAGTAACAGTGTAACTAAAACCGGAAGTGTTCATTAAGCGTGCTTTCACCCTTCCGGTATGGGCAGCTATGCAAAGAACAGATGTGCATCCATGGGTTATGAAATCCACACTGGAGTTTTGCTTCCAGTCTTCCCTGATGCAGATCCTATTCCTGAAGAGACAAGCTGCAATCTAGTTTTAAAAGCCACTTGCCTCTTCAGCGGTGACAACTGCTAAAGCAAAAAGTGGAAGTAAAACACAGGCTGTGGGTATGTTTGTTTTCCTACGCATTACTTTGAATCCTGGCAAAAATGGTCATAGTCCACAACATGCTGCTGTGGCTCAAAGGTTCGTGGCTCCATTGAAAAGTAGCAAATGATGTGCAACATCTGTGTTTGGGGTGGATTAAGCCTTACATCTGCACCTATATAAAGAAAACTAAATACATAAACATAAAAAGCCAGATCTCTAACTAGAGAACACCCATAAGTGTGTGTGTGTGTGTACATGTGTGTGTGTGCGTGTTTTCCCTGTTTCTCAGCTCTTTGCCTTTTGTGGAACATTATCAAGGCAAGCAAATATTTTATAGCACCAGAACTATCTGTAGATGAGGTTAGACTGAAAGATGATGTTTAAGTTCAGCAAATTCTGAATGAGTTTGGTCAGAAGCAGCAGAGGCAAGATCCACTCCCTTTTCTCCCTTTCTGGACAGTACATGGCACAAAGCTCTTTTGCTTCATAGCTTTGTAGGTGAACATTTTTTGTTCCTTCTTCCCTCACGCCCACCACAAATTACTATGACTAATGTAATTGTTGGTATGGGGGAAAAACATGTATTCAGTGTCTTAGGCATGTGAGCTCACAGCAATGTAAAAAAAAACAAAAACAAAGTAGTGCAGTTCTAATTATTAAGGAAAATAAAAACACAATTCAAAAACATCAACTGGGTTGCCTGCACCCATATTTGAGACTGAAAAGGGGGTGGTTGGGGAAGAAACAGAAGGGGCGGAATAGTGTCTCTATTGTTCTTGCAGCTCTAATACTGAGATGTCCAGCTGGACTAAAGACCAGTGATTTCATGGTTTGGTGATTATGTCTTCTAAGCAAGGCAGGAGATGGACCATGGGAAATAACCCACTTCTGCTATTTTCGCATCATAATGTTGATTCCAGAGATGAATCGAGGATGTCATCATGATGGCTATTGCTGTTGGAGTCACTGTCGTAACTCTGTGGGCTTGAATAGTTAGCTGCCTCCTGCAATCTCATCAGCATGTTCATCTGAGGAAATATCACAAGAGGACAAGCGGTGTTACTTGAATGTTACTCCATTTCCACTTTTATTTATTGGCCTGTTTAAGCACTTGCTCTGCTTGCTGCATAAGACCCTCAATTAGCATTCAATGCCACAAGAAATCTAGCACCTACACAAGCAGGGTAGACTGGGCAACCAATTCTTCCTTGGTGTTTATGGACTACTGGCAGTAGCTACGTGGTGGAAACAGGAACTGGAGTTAGGCTGGGTGGAGTGGAACTAGCTTGCTGGACAAGCTAGAAAAATCCTTCTATCCTAGTAGCAGATCATGCCAAACATTTCAACCTTTCTCTGGAGGTTATAAGTTACCCATCTCCAACGCATCATGCAATGCAGGGTCAGGGAACACTTGGATCTGTTGCGGCTCACATGCCAAGGTTGGGCAGGGCGAAAAACAGTGTTTGTCAAGGGCCCACCCCTTTCTCTCCCCTCTCAGTGGGCTGCCAGGGGAGGGTATGATTGCTCTTGCTGGAAGTGTGAACCGACTGCTTGCAAACGCCCTCCTTCCATCACTCTGTTCATTTTGATGTTCTCCTGGGTGCGCCCCCCTCCCCCCACCCATCTCCTCTCTATTGGCTCCTCAGACTTGCATCAAGTTAGGGATGAATGCAGTCTCAGGGGATTAGATTCCCCACCCCTTATCTAAGTCCCTTTTGCAAGTCACATGTAATGTCATTGATGCTGAAGTGGGGTTTTTTGCAGCCAGTTGAGAGTATAAGAGATTTTGGGTCCCCCATTTGTTTGTAATGGGCAAGACCACTCACATAACAGTGCCATCCTATGAATCCATGGAAAAAGCAGCTTCTGTGGTGCTGTTGTAACATGAAAAGGGCACCATTACCATAATCTGCTCAGTGAAAGAATTTGCAGAAGGCATGGCCTTGAGATAAGTTTCCAAGGCGGTTTGTAATCACTGTTTTACTCCTTCCAAAACTTAAGAGATGCTTCTCATAGAACATATTGTAAGGTTAGCACAGCATACACAAAGCAATCACACAGACATTGCAAGCCAAGTAGATACCATCACATCTGCAACACAATTCTAAACTTCTAGGATGAGCCACAAACCACACATGGGGCTAGACTGGGGTCATACAGACCACCTGTGCCTTCCTGGACCAAGTCTCAATGCTTCCAAATGATACAACATTCAACACAATAAAATTTGTGCTGCTGACCAGCTGAGAAATCTCACCAGAGGATCTCCTTCGGCATCACTAGGTGGAACTTGCTTGCTGGTTGAACCTTCCCGAGGCATGGAGTACCCATCAAATCCAACATCTTCTGGCCGCAGTTGCAGCAAGGGAGGCCATTCATGGTGTTGTGGGGTGGCTGCCCATGGGTAAGTGTCCATTACCCATTTGGCAGGGTCTTCCCATGGTGCTCTTCTTCCATACAACTGCAAGCGAGAACAAGACATCGACCCTCATTAAAAGATTAGATTTTTCAATATATAGGCCCTTTTTTAAAAAAACAAAAACAAATTCCTATTAAAGATTTCCTAGTTTTCAAAAATATGCGCATTGTCTTTTTTTCAAGTTGTGTTTTCTACAGATCAGTTTTATTTGTTGCGAGGCATTAGTGCTGCATACAGTATAAAGTTGGGAAGAAAAGATGGGGAGGGGTGGAGGATGGTGAGTGGGGTGGGGATATATAGGCCTTTAAGGTATAGCCTCTTGGTTTGTCATGACATTTCACAAGAGGAATCTCCCATTGTGTAAAAATGTCCGAGCCAAGAACAGCCAGAGCTCTGCATGCTTCTTCCTTTAAGCACCAAGCTCTAACTGTTCCTGGGTTGCCTGTTCATTGCAAGTGATGTGGAATGATGATTCCCAAGCATTTGGAGGTGTCCGAGCATCTGGATTTCTCATAGGTCACAACCATCACAGCAATGGTTTTCTGTGTTCTGGGAAAGCCTGGGATTCCTCAGACGTTTATGAGGGTTTCCTCAAGGAGAATGGTGGGACCAAAGTGCCCCTACCGCACATTGATATCATATATCACACACAACCATGGGATCTTTATGCGTTGCAGGTACCTAGGATGAACTCTTAGTACATGTGAATTGAAAGTAAGGACTAATGGGGCTGGCCAGCTCATGAGAACTGAGCATGTGCAACGAGGCAAGCAAAAGGAGAATGCACAGGAAAGTGCAGGATAACACTTGGTTTCACATGTCATCAGCGCCCCCCAACAACCCCTCAATTCATAATGAATGCTCTTTAAATAGCCTGTGTTGCCTAATCTCCCTGAAAACAAATCAAGATGAATGCTCAATAAACAGGTTGTCTGGAAGCACTCAGGGATAGACAACCGTCTCCTCTGAGAATTTGTAAACAACAAAAGAGGTATGAAGCTTCTCTGATCTCCTGTCCTTTTAGACCAAATGTGGTTAAAGCTTCAGAAGTGCCTTTGCCAAACTGTTTGCTTGAATGTTTGGCTTCAAAGTCATCAAAGAACTACAGTTCAGTGCTTGGCAAGCTTCCCCTGCTTTGGTGCCAAAAATCTCCCAAGGAACAGGTGATTCCACACATTTTAGTCTTTGACTTCAAACACGCATGACCTCGCCACTTTGAAGAGGCGGTTTGATTTGACTGTAGCTTGCAAAAATACACCACAAACCCTGCTCTGTGGAGCCATGGCTTTTTGTGAATGTATTTACACGCAGCGTCTTGGGCCAGCCAAAACCATTTGAGTAAGATGAAAGCTGAAGTTACAGAAAGTGTTTCTAGAGGAAAATGAATGTTCATGTTTCCATGCTTGTAATACAGAGTTTAAGGTGGCTGCCCTTTGGGGGATTGTTTTTCACTTGCTATACTTCTCTGTTCTGACAGCTTACATGGTGGAACATTAAGCAGGCCCACCCCACGGGGAGCAAAGATGCATTATGAGAACATCAGAAAGTCATTAGCGTTCTAGGCATAAAGATTTCAAGAGCAACCCATGACTGCAGTGGGTTACATGACGAACATAAATGCTCCTATTCCTATTCATCTCTTTTATAACCGTGTTAAATTTTAACTTAAGTTTTAAAAGAAAATACTGGGGAGCTCTCAACAGTCTTCCTTTGAACCAATCAATTAGTTAAAACAAAAAACATTTATTCATTTGGCCATTACAGTCTCTCTCTCTCTCTCTCTCTCTCTCTCTCTCTCTCTCTCTCTCTTATGGTGAACATTCTCTTGACCAAGGCATTTAGAAACACAAGAGGAGAAAATATTGAACCATACACTTGAGGTAGATGGAATCTCTGTCTACGTATTTTGCTACCTTTGGATTCTGACAGTGAAGCTTCTGTAGGACATATCCAATTTGACAACATTTGTCAAATCTTTGTAGCATGGTGTTGCTACAAAGTATATTTTTTCTCTATCCAGAATTGTTTTAGAAACATTACAATATGTATGAAATAAAACAATTCTATATACAGTGAAATATGCTTTGTAGAGATTTCTCAGAAAGCAGGGTGTGTATTTATTAAGTAAACAATTAACAGAATTCATGCTTTATTCTGAGAGCACACCAAATGGTTACTGAGCAAATTTGTCCACTAGGTGGTGCCATGTAATCCAAAATCAGGGACTCTCACTCAACGAAATGGTATGTCAGAAGAAGAGGATTTCTACTCCAAAGACATAGATTCAACCTGGCAAATGGATGCTTATAAAATTCCAGTTCTACTTTCAAGTCTCCTTTCCTAAAAATGTGGAATAATATCTTAAATCTTAAAGTTAAGGTTATAGACTTAGCACACTATTTTCCCTTTTTTCTTCTTTATTCAAGGCCATTTAAGTGTCTGAAATATGCTTTCAGATCACTGTGCATCCAGCAAGTTATGGCACTGAAAAACCACAGGCATCTTCATACATTCTTATGAGAAACAATCAGCAGCAAATGGTGTCCTTTCTTACAAGACTGAGATGGTTACCGACTTGTTGAGGATGGGAACATGAAACACAAAATAGATTAAGATGCAGAGTCACCAGCAGTTATCATGTTTGTTTCACAGATATGCTGGCTGAGATAACAATAGCAGTGTTGTCTGAGCTGCTTGAAGCTGCTGAACAATTAGAACTTGTAATAAGATACTAAGCACTATCAGTTCAATCAGTCCTAAAAGACTCCTAAATCACTTTAATGACTCCTAAAGCACCATAAAGGAATTTAATATATATTTCTTTTTTTAAAAAAAAAAACCTCTACAAAAATGTTACAACTAGTTTAATTACATTGCTTCTGCTTTGTTCTTCTGAATGATAAGAACACAAACTAAACTACTTGAATTGCAGGAGAGAAGTGCCCTTTCCCCACATCTTACTCCAATGAAAAGAATACTGTGTTCTTAAAAAGATAGTAATAAATGTAGTGAGATAGCTCCAGACATGTGCTTGCATGAAAAGAAAAGCTAATTTAGTTAGCAGAAGGGACTCTGATCCAGTGGAGGCTCCGACACTGCCCCGAGTGTCGCCCAACAGAGCACAGAGAGGGCTGCAGGAGGAATTGGTGAAAATCGCTTCCCTCCAGTAGTTGAGTCCCGTTGACGGAGTTGGTTCCCAGCAAGTCTAGGTCTAACCCACCGGATATTGGTGCAATTCCTTTCCAAGCTAAAGAAAGCATTAATGCAAGTCTGCATAACTCGTGACTCCAAAAGCCAAACAATGTCAAAAGTGGGGGAAGGAAATACTCTTGTTTTCAATGCCTGTCGGGGACTTGTTGCTGAGAGAGTTTGCCCAACATTAATGCTCTCATAGCGAGAGTTCCCTCACAAGCTTCTGAGGCATACTTGGGTTTGCCAAGCTCCTGTCAGGCTACTAAATGGTTGGTGGGCTGTGACTGGCTTGAAGGAGAGACAGTGTGGTGTAGTGGTTAGAGGATTGGGCTGGTACCTGGGAGACCAGGGTTCAAATCCCGGCAAATAAAACACACCCGGGGGGGGGGGGCACGGATCTTGGGATGGTCATGGCCTCTCAGCCTAAGCTACCTCTCAGGGTTGTTGTGAGGATAAAACAGGGAGGAAGAGAACCATCTACACCACCTTGAGCTCCTTGAAGGAAAGGTGGGGTATAAAGAGAGTAAAACAAAACAAATAAATGAGACGTGAAGACCTAGGTTGTGCTGTATCTGTTATTCCCCCATGCCCACACTCTTTGAGTAGGTGTAGTTCATATGCAAGCTCCTTACCTGTAGCCCTTCTCTGACAGCCTCAAGAAGATACGGAACAATAGAGTAGTTCCACAGGTCAGTAAACCAAACTCTAGAACCGTCGACATCTATAGGGCAGGAGAGGAAGAGTCTTGGACCTGTGAGAAAAAAGGAGAAGGTTACATATGCCAAGCATCTTTGGTGAATATGGATTGAATTACAGCCATAACATCAACTAAAAAATGACAAGAGAGGAGAAAGAAATGTACACTTAGGATAAAGCACTGCACCAACAAAGGAGCCAATTAATCCATAATGATAGATTAGGATTTAACTACAAGTTGAACATTTGCTATGGCATCTTTAGTGAGCAGGCATTTAAAATCAAGCTCCCTCAATAGTTGGGCACAACCTATTTTTACTGGGTTCACATTATAACAAAAAGTGTAATGTATCTGATTCCATGCCTCATATATCTCTCATTTTTAATGTAATTAGGACACTAAGGAAAAAGTAAATTATTATCTTATGTAGAGTAAATGAAATCTATGTTCTCGACCAAGTGTTTAGAAATGTGTCAAGAGCTCTAACAGATAATTCTGAGTTCTCACCAATAGTAACATCTGAAGAGCTGTGGGCCTCTAAGAACTTGTTGAGATGCTGCCAGACTTTGGGAATCCAGTCTATAATTTTAATTAGTTCCACATTTCTCATACGGCCACCAATCTCCGTTTCAATGAGCTTTCTTCTCAAGAAACGGCCAAGAAAGCCCTTGACTGGCTCAGTGTGGTTGGCACACAGCACCCATCTGAAGTTGTGGTGGAGCTGAAGGTTTGGTGTAGAGGAAGTTGCCTGGTTCATAGTTCCAATAATGTAGGGACTGTGGAAAACAGATCAGTCAGTATTAACGTCTAGAAAACACAGTATGTAAAAAACAAAAACAAAAAAAAACTTTAAGTAATCACATTATCTACTTTTTTGCTACTACCACTGGCATGTGAAGGAAAACTATCTGAGCCTAAACAACATTGATCAGACCTCTCCATCTCTCTCAAAGTATTGGCTGAGAGTATCTGTGATTTTACAGAACATTTCAGAATATTTCATCTGCTTAAGAAACAGAAGGTACAGAATCCGTGAATGAATAATGGGGGGGGGGGGAATACTGCACAGGGTGGCTAAATTCCACATTTTAATATCAACTAAATGATCAGCCTACTAAATCTTTGGTTGCAGGTCCTATACATTTTATTTATTCTGGGCTGGACCAAGATGGGCAGAAAAATTCAACCCCCATGTCAGGGTGGTGGTTTGGATTAGGCAGAGATGTCTCTCCACCAAGCTTTCCTGGCTCAACCAGGCTCCTGCTGAACATGCAGGTGGCCCCATTGCTGCGGTCTTTGCAGGCAGAAAGCCTCAGAACTGGGTGTTCCAAGGGTGAGGTTGAGAAAGCGCAGGAACCACTGGATCTTGAGCAAATCTTAATGTCATTGAAAACAGCATGGCCTCGAATTATCCTGGCCCCTTCACCTTCTGCTGCCATGACTGACAGGGCTGAGGATGATACAGTGGCCTTGCTGCTCTGCAAAACCACACTGATGGTCATATTGGGGAGTTTGGATTATGCCCTAAAATAGGTCACTTCAGTTAAATCCCACTGATTTCAATGGGAACTAAGCACGAGCAACTAATTCTTGGATCCAGCCAGGTCAAGTCTCAAGGAATGCTCCTGGAGCAAACACACTTTCCTTTCATGAGTTTGAGGCAGAACATGCTGTTACCATTTGTGGTACTTGCAGTTCAAGAGCCCATTGAAGATCTCTCCCAGGGAGCTGACATGGTGCAAGTTGTCCAGGATGATCACAAGAGGCATCTCCACAGCATTGTTTTCACTATTGCATTGGTCGGCAAGGTTGGAGAGGTATTGGCGGAGTTCCTGTGACGCAGATGCAAAAGAGAAAATTGGCTTTCAGACATTTCTTTTGAAGATCTTGAAAAAAAAATGAAAGTGGCTGGATTCAGTGGTAAAACATAGCTCGGACAAATTTGACATCTTGCTTAGAATCTTAATTGAAAAGCTGACTATGATCCAACTAAACACCATTTCACACGAGACAGGAAAAGGTGGTCCTCTTTCATTCTGGGCCAAGATGTCTCCTGATACTCCCAAAGAATTGAGATTGCTTCTGTAGGCATTAACAGATCTCTCTTGAAGTGATCATGTAACGAGAGGTGGTGTCTGGGGACAGGGTGGAGCCAGGATGATGAAAAGCATGCGCTGCATGTCAGGATGAGGGTAACAAAATTGGGGCTGCCAGGTTTGGCTAGGTAAAGTCACCAAGGTATCAACTAGTTTTCTGCACAAAGCCTTCTGCAGAAAGCTACCAGGTCCAAGAATGTCATTGCACAGGACACAGGCTCAGCATTACAAAATGGAGGACTCCTAGGAGGACATTAATTAGTAACTGAATACTATTCTTCACTAGACAAAAAAAGTGGTCCTCTTGCAGACCTTTTTCCACATGGCCTGGGAGGGCAGGGCCCTGACTGACTCCAGCTACAAAAGCTAAGGCTGCTGAACAGAATCTTAGGCTGAGGTATTGTTGAGGCTTTTTGTTGGGGTGTGGTTGTTGCTGCTGTTATTTTTTGCATCTTTATTTCGGATTTTGTGATTTAGGTGGAAATCTGGCTACATTTGTTATGTTTGTAGTTATGTAACTTTTTATACTTTGTAAACCGCCTTGAACATGGTCTTAAAGTTGGAAAGGCAGCATACAAATAAAATGACTGACTGAAAGAAACATCAGCTCACCCTACAAGAAGAGGGTCACCTGCATGCTTGCCAAGGCAGGCAAATGCATCAGGGCCTTTATCGCACCAATCTGCTGCTCAGGAACAAATTATTTTGATTTGTAAATGGTAAACCTTTTTTTTTGGGGGGGGGGGAGTCAATTATATGAATACTCACCTTACTGGACTTGTGATCTACATTAAATGTTGCAATAGCACCATCAGCCAGCTCCCTGCCCTCTCTAAGGACCATGTACTCTGACAGACGATTGGCTAGGTAGGTCTTTCCTGTGCCGCTTGGGCCAGATAAGATGATTCTCCTGTGCTCCATCAGGAGTGACACATAGCGCTGCAGAATAGGCTTGGGGATCAGGGACTCAAACACCAGGCAGTCCAAACTATTCTCTGCAATCCCTGTAACAACAGAAGACATGGCATTCAAAACTTAAGAACTAAAAGTTATCACCAGAAGATTTTATTTAACAAAATTTATAGACCACTTTATTGTAGCACAATCTCTACGTGGTTTACAACAACTATTTAAATTATAAGAATAACCATTTAAATATAATTAAAACCAACCATAAAATAGATTAAAACACTTCGGCATCTATGTGTCTGGATAGGCTTTCCTAAACTAGCTCACTTCATTTTCTTCCGCTAGGACCTGCGGACTTCGTCCGACGAGCCGGGTGGCAGGGCAACTCTGTCCAGAATCAGCTGCCTTCCCACCTCTCAGAACTGAGGATACTTAATACACCTGCCTGATAAGGATTCAGCTTCAATCTATTCCGCCATGGCCAGACCACACTTGTGATTATCAAGGGGCTGGAAATCAAGCTTATGAGGAATGGTTGAGGGAGTTTAGCATGGTTAAGAGGAGAGGAGATCCGATAGCCATCTTCAAATATCTAAAGCAGGCATAGGCAAACTCGGCTCTCCAGATGTTTTGAGACTACAATTCCCATCATTCCTGACCAGCTAGGGATGATGGGAGCTGTAGTCCCAAAACATCTGGAGGGCCAAGTTTGCCTATGCCTGATCTAAAGGACTCTCGCATGGAAGATAGAGCAAGCTTGTTTTCTCCTGCTCCAAAGGCTAGTACCCAAAGCAATGGCTTCAAATTACAAGAAGGGAGATTCCATCTAAACATCAGGAAGAACATTCTGACGGTAAGAGTTGCTGAACAGTGGAACAAACTCCATTGGAAGCTAATGCACTCTCCTTCTTTGGAAGTCTTTAAGCAGAGGTTGGACGGCCATCTGTCATGGCTGCTTAACTGAGATTCCTGCATTGGGGGTTGGACCAGATGACCCTTGTCTATGCTTCTAGATAATTGTTATGTACTTCTAGGTTTACAGGAGAGAACACACCAGTGCCTCCATCAAGGTGGATGGTACTTCCAATGAAGCACTGATCACTTCCTGGACCCACACAGTAGTCACTCCCCTTAGACTAGCTCTAAGAAGCCAAGGCTCAAGAGGGTAGATTCATGCTTCCAGATTCTACACATTTACGATGATTGTCATGTAAATATGCCACACTTTGCTCACTTTAAAACAGCATTACCGCCTCTGAATTCATAAAAACTTCCTCTGAATTCAAAATACTTCTCTTTCCCCTGAAAAACCAAGTGATATGTTGAATCTTGTTTTGTACATTATGGGATAAACGAGGGAGACTACAATGAAACATTGCAATGTGGATTATTCCTGTTCAGAATTCCAACTAGCCAGCTAGCCATGGCAGGGTTCTCATTAGCCACGACAATTTGTTCCATTGCCCCTTGCCCCTTTTTTGTGGGTTCCCCCTCCCTCCAACTGATATTCAATATTTCATGGTTACCCCAGGGTTGTGGTGGTTCTCTCTTAGCTTTAAAAAAAAATTCTTCCTCCATATTTTTTTGTTTAGAAATGTATTTGCACACATATTTCTGTAAACCAAGGCATTCTTCTGAGCATATTGATACTTCCCTTCTGTTTCTTGGTGGCTGTGTTTTGACTACATAGCTGTTGGCACTCGCTGCCAAAGTTTAATATTAGAGGGAATGTTATGTTTTCTGGCAGAAAAACTTCCACCGGGGGGTGGGGGGAGAGAATACAAGCAATGTCAGCAGGGAAAATTGACTGTGAAAAAGGTCAGCAATTCTTAGAATCCCACAGATGGAACTTCAGCTGGGAGAATACATAGGGATGGAATGTTTATCACCTGCTAAAAATTATCAAGCTTAAACATTTGTATGAACAGCTGTATATCTGGAAGGTAGAAATGTTACCATGAAACGACTTAAAAAGCACTTTGATCGTATAAAAATATGTGTACTATAACCTGACTCTTAAAATCCAGCATTAGCGTAGTTCTTGAAATGCCTAAATAAATAACTTGAAATATACATAAATAAACTTCAACAGTTGAAGCTTGCCTGATAGTCAACAATTACAAACAAGCAAAAATACTGGCTGAAATTCCATCTTCTATACAGCAGTTCCAAGGTGTAAGATCCCTGTTCCCTTTTTTTATGCAACCACCCTAATGTCAGTGAACATGAATGCTTCTTCACTTGGAACTTTTCACTCAAAGAAAGACATGAAAAGGATAGGAAGAAGAAAGAAACTCATGAAAATGTCTCTTGCTCCTCTGAGGTTTCTCCAACGCCTGGCAAGACCTGTAATTACAAAGAACAGTAACAAATGGATCACCTATAATTTACCTTTGATAGTCACCGATATGGTATTGTTTTCACCAACCAGATAGCCACAGGGAAGCAGCTCAGGTGTCTCCATGCTATTTGTGCGAACAATTTCCCCAATGCTGTATCCCAGGACACTGTCTGAGTTCAACCCTAGCTGACTCGCAGGATCAACATGAATGATGTATTCCTGTGAAAGGGAAGTAGAAAAGAATAATAACAATACATCAACCTTATCTTCAAGGGTCTTGGTTCCCTAATATTGAAATTTCACAACTGCATTTTTCATTTTGAAAATGAACTAATTTGTGCAATGAAGAAAGGCAAACCCAAAGTCTATTTTAATCAAAGAGTAAAGAGAGGGAAAGGTTACAGATATATGCAAAAACCACACAGCTTATCAGCAGACTCACTAGAGATTTCAGTACTTGTTGCACCATCACACTCAGTTTCCACGTAAGAGAGTAAATATAGGACTTTTCTGTCTATGTGAAATGTATTGTATATGCACTGTATATTTAAATTAAGAGGTGCAGACACATATGAAGCCCTGTATACATTATGAAAAGAGGCCAGGTGCTGGACAAAAACAGCAACAGGGGGTGTTGTCATCTCCCTACACTGGTTGTGAACTTTCAGAGGCATCTGGCAGGCTACTTTTGGACAAGGTGTTTCCCGGATGTTGAGTCCTTAAATGTTCTTGGACTCCCAGCTCCTATCAGCTCCAGCCAGCAAAAGCTTTAGAGATGATGGGAGGAGTGGTTCAACAACATATGTGGACCCACAGGTGGGAAAGAATGAATTAGGTGGAATTTTGACCTCACCCAGCAAGGTATTTCTTACAGTCCTCCATTTCAGGCTATGGCATAATGCATGAAACCTCTTCCTTCAGTGAGATCACAAGTATCAGAGGAAAAGTGTCAGTTGCCACACTGCATATTACAATGGAAGTACAGTGGTACCTCGGGTTAAGTACTTAATTCGTTCTGGAAGTCCGTTCTTAACCTGAAACTGTTCTTAACCTGAAGCACCACTTTAGCTAATGGGGCCTTCCACTGCTGCCCCGCCGCTGGAGCATGATTTCTGTTCTCATCCTGAAGCAAAGTTCTTAACCCGAGGTAATATTTCTGGGTTAGCAGAGTCTGTAA
Source organism: Podarcis gaigeae (assembly GCF_964106915.1). Classification (NCBI taxonomy): domain Eukaryota; kingdom Metazoa; phylum Chordata; class Lepidosauria; order Squamata; family Lacertidae; genus Podarcis; species Podarcis gaigeae. The sequence goes on along the minus strand of NC_139678.1, from coordinate 60,102,173 downwards.
CCTGAAGCGTATGTAACCTGAAGTGTATGTAACCCGAGGTACCACTGTACAGGTCTTGAATATCCTCAGTTGGCATTTATTTGAACCTCTGGAGCTGGGAGGCTGCAGTGGTCAAGAAGGATGTACCATTTGACCAGATATACATTGTGTATTTGGTCTTCTCTTTTGACTTTTTTTGTTTTAAAGATAGGAATGTTGAAATAAAGTAAGATTATTTAGCACACACTGCAGCCAGTACTTAATGACTTTTCAGAAGCCTAAATTATATACGGTGTAAAAAATATTAATGTATACAACATAAAGAGAAATACGATGCTCCAGTTAGTATGTTTTGCAGGCTGCAGTACATCAGGCCTTGGAGAAGCCTCACTTTAAACTGATGAAGCAAAGGAACCTGTCAGAAGAGTTTTCTGCCTAAATAAAAAATAATAGCTTTCAAAGCTATCCAAGTTGTTAGAAGTAACAAAAATAACAATGTTCACCTTAAACAGCCTTCTAACAACGCCATCGAGAACATCCCATTTGGTCTTTCCACTGACGCCTATGCAGCCGATAAGGAAGAGGCGAGGCCTGGAATCCTAAAGGCATAGAAATATGTTAAAAGAAAGGCAAATATGGTGCTGTTGCAGCACTATATAAATTATTTCACCATCATCCAAGCTACTTTGGTGTACATCCCTGGGCCGAGACATAACCCCTACATGTGTGCCATTGCAGACCTGATCTATTCTTTAACTAGGAAAGCATGTACACTGGGGATTTCTCACGCAAATAGGGCAGAACATAGACACAAAGAATTCTGTATGCTCACTGGCACCTTGTCAAGTTATGTGCCAAGTTCCTAAACACTAGTGCAGTCAATTTAACCACTTTGCTAACTGAAATATAGGGGGGGGGTTGTGAAATGATTTATTGAATTATGACCAGAATTAAATTATATCCAGAGCATTTCCATAATCCACTAATTTAGGAATCCAATCTAAAAACACAGGTAGGATTAGTCTGGAAGGAACCATTTGTGTCAAACCTGTGCTGACTTCTGCAAATCATTGTTACCATGAAGCTTACAACAGATCCCTTTAGAAGTCAAAAAATGTGCTCCCATGTGACATTACAAGCCTTCTAAACCTAGCAGGCGAGTTCTGCAGATAAACAGGTGCCTCTCTCATTACCCTGCACCTGATCTAGGTCTTGGATCACTCGTCACTAGTAATGTTTATTTTAAAAGTTAATTTAAAACCAGTGAACAGGAGAAAGGGCATGTTTCAGCTTATACAAGACAGATCTTGAAAACTTCCTCCAAGCTAAGCATGTTTGGTTCAATTTCTCTTTTATTCATGCCAAGTTCCTAGGGTACTAGCAGGTCTGGACTTCACAACATCCATGGCTGCTGGCACTGTGTCTAGACTAGAACTCCAAGCATATTCATCCCATTAGAAGCCGTGATAAAGGAAAGGTCCTAGTGGGAACCAGGCCAAAGCTGATCTTTTGAGAATGGAAGTACTTCTGAGGGCGGGGTTGGAGAGTCCTTTTTTTCTTAGTCTTTGAAAACTAAGGAAATAGTTGGATGCAACCCACTAAAATAAAGTTTCAACAGAGCAGACCCACTGAAATGAATTGACCTAGGTTAATCATGTCCATTCATTTCAATGGGATTACTCAGAGTATGACTAATATTGCATACAACTTATTTCTGTAGATTTTCCACTGGAGTATTCCGTAGTTCTGCTCTCCCCACAAGGGGAACTTTTTCATGCAGCTGATCAAAGGATTACAGCAAAGCCCTGAAGGGATTGACTTTGAAGTTGTTTCACCTGAAATCAGGTGAGTAACAGGTGGTCAGCCAAAATTGGTCTCCAGGGGAGGCCTGGAGGAGTTCAGGATCTGGTCCACTGGCCAGATCCTCATTTTTGTTCCTGCATTAAACCCTTTTTTGTATGCTTCAAGCAGTTTCTTTAACCTTCCATTCATTTAAGCATAACATTATTCTTATGATCAGCCATTGGGTCATTAGTCATTTCCTAGAAGCAAACTTCTAGGGACGCGGGTGGCGCTGTGGATAAAACCTCAGCTGCTCGGTCCCAGCGCCTGCCAACCTAGCAGTTCGAAAGCACCCCCGGGTGCAAGTAGATAAATAGGTACCGCTTACTAGCAGGAAGGTAAACGGCGTTTCCGTGTGCGGCTCTGGCTCACCAGAGCAGCTTCGTCACGTTGGCCACGTGACCCGGAAGTGTCTGTGGACAGCGCTGGCTCCCAGCCTCTAGAGTGAGATGAGCGCACAACCCTAGAGTCGGACACGACTGGCCCATAACGGGCAGGGGTACCTTTACCAAGAAGCAAACTAGGGACAAAACCTGAGTCTTGACTGCATTGCTTCAGACTACAGATAGGACTTCAAGTGACAAAAATACTTAAAATAGTGAACGATGTGGGTTTCCTCGCAAAAACTTCAGTCTACGTAGCATGCCAACAGACCTAGTCTCTGATAACGTGTAATGGAAAAAGGTGAAAAGCAAACTCCACACATAACTCACTTCTCTCCATTTAACTTCATCCTGAAAACTGACAACTATTTTAACATGCCTGCCACCTTCTTTTCGAGAAGAACCATCGCTGGGGTCATCCAGCAGCATGTCTGTGGACAGGAAACACAAATTATTTTTTAGTTACAAATGGTGAGCTGGGAAAATACGCTCATATGGTTATTTATTTCATTTATAAAATAATTTACGAGTTGGCTTTCAGCTCAAAAAGGGTCCCCGAGCTACTTAAAGGTTTTAAATTTGTAACTTTTTTTTAAACATACAACCCTATCTAATTCTACTAAGAGTGGACCCACTGAAATTAATAAGACAGTTAATTATGTCTATTAATTTCAGTGGGTCTTCTCTGAACATGTCTATTAATTTCAGTGGGTCTTCTCTGAACATTGGATACAACCCAAGACAATGACAAACAGATTGAGAACAAAGGTGGGGGCGAGAATCACCTTTGAAGAGAGAGTGTAAAATGAGTGACATTCAAAATCTTTGTGTGGAACAAATAAGTTTTAAGGACCCACCCACAACTAAAGAAAGATGAAGTCAACCTAACCTCTCCTAGTGGTGAGACAAATAGCAGGACTTCTGAAGCAGATATTAATTTGTGAACTTAAAGGGCAGGTTCATAGTCTTGATTTACCCTGCTACAAAAATAAAATAAAAAATACCCTACAGTATTACTCTTTTTGTGAATATATGCAAGGCTGTGTTTACTCCAGCCCTTACAGATGAAAATTATGCACCAAGAAAAGTGTATGTGCACGTTTCTATGTTACACAAACTTTCAAACAGTTGCTTGCTTTGGATAATTAGATTTTTAATTGCTTGATTCTGTGAACACTGCCAGGTTTGGTGCTTTCGAAATTGGGAAGCGCACACTTCTTGGAATGTACGTAAGACCTGAAATAATGGAAAGACATTCCTCTCGCAATCTGGAACAGACATGGAAGAAATGAGGGAAGACCACAGAAAAATTAACAGCGTTTTCTCTCGAAAGAAATTTTACTTTGGCAAATGGGTGCAATTAAACTGACTCCCAACATGATTTTGCACAGCTGAAGTCATAGCTGGAATGCTACGCTTCAAAGTGAAACAGAGCTGCCAATGATATTGTAATGGAAGGGTTTGTCCCAGCCCTTCCACCTTCACACCTTAGCCACCAGCAATTATTTACAGCTATTATTTATTTACGGCTACAGGATAAAACCTGTCGGCTGCCCTACTCACCAAGACTCGCTGACTCTGTGAGGTTCAGGCTGTGCTGGGAAAGACCCATGGACTGCCTTGGAGAGGATGAAATGGAAACCTGAGATTGGGCCCTGCTGCAGCTGCCTTGATTTTCCGACTTCAGCCGGTCATTTTCTGCTTTTAGTTTCTCGATCTCACTCTAGATTAGAACAAGAAAACAGCCAGTAAAGGGAATGGAAGGTGCATGCCCTTTCAGCTTTTTTTATACACAAAGAGAGATAAAAATCTCTTAGACACAAACACACACAAACATGAGATACAGCTTACCAGCTGGTCCACTGTCTCTCACTATCCCCAACAGCTTTCAATCAAAGTCGTTTCCTTTTCAAGCTTTGCTGGTAGACCAGGCTTCCCCACTTTATCCATCCCCTCGCCTTGGCCTTCCCACAGTCAATCTTCCCCCAATTAGGCAGAATTACACATGAGAGCTGATAAAGTTTTCATGGCAATCTTCTTTGAGTTGTAATGAGACCTGCAGGGATCTCTGCACTTTTTGCAGCAGTACTGTTTTTTCTTTCTGAATGATGTGGTGGCTGTTGTGCACTCTCTCTCTCAAGTAGCCACTGAACTTCCAAGGCTGAATGGGGATTTGAACTCTGGCCTCCCAGGTTCTAGGCCAGCACTCTAACCACTACACCACACTGGCTCTCACATTTCCATGTAACAGGGCCCAAAAGCACAACAGAGATGCACCAAAAGAGAAGCTAACTTCAGAGAAACACATTTTTCAAGTCTTGCTTTAAATAGGCTTTCTGACGATGGGTGTGGTTCTATTCTGCTGCTTATTTGGTTTATTGGTATTATTGTTTTCAGAACATTTTCTAGGTTTTAATATATGTTTGGATGTCACTTTGAACACCCATGTTGAATAAATAACAAAGCCATAAACTCTGCAAGTAAAATAAATGAATTATAATTAAAACGGTGGGATCGAAGAGCCAGATTTATGAAGCGGAAATGACAGACACGTGGGGATGTATAATATCTATATATTCATGGCAGAATGTAACAAAGAGTGACCACCTTGCCTCGCCCTATGGCCCATCCACACACATTGGTGACAATTAGTGGCAACTTTAATGAGCATGGCTCAAGCGTCTTGCCTTGGCATTTGCTCTGGAATGAAAAATATAGTGTTACGTAAAATCTTTACAGAGAAGCTCTAATTTTAGGTTTAGCGTGTAGATGTGTGTGTTGATATAGATCAGTAACAACTGAATAAAAAATAGGAATCACAGAGTAAAAATAAACAGACAGTTTTCCCAATGGAGATAAATATAGGAAGTGTAGTTCCCTGAGGTTCGGTATTGGGAACTGTGCTTTTTAACTTTCCATAGATTATATGGAGTTAGGAGAGAGCAGTGAGGTAACCAAGTTCTGTTGGTGATACCTAACTGTTCAGGGTGGTAAAAACAAACAGGGGGAGTGAGATGCTTGGAAAGGATCTCTCCTAACTAGGTAAGCGGAGAGGAAAATGGCAAATACATTTAAATGTAAGCAAGTGTAGAGTGATGTGGTGGGGGGACGACCCCTAAACTAAATTTCACATATTTGCTCATGGGATCTGAACTGACAGTGACTGACCAATGAAGAGGCTTTGGGGTTGTAGTGCACAGCTCAATGAAGGCGATGGCCCAGCGTGCTGCTGCTGTGAAAAAGGCAAATGCCATGCTAGGGAATTATTAGGAAAGGGACTGAAAATAAAACTTCTGATACCACCTTTAAAAAAGGAAGACTTGATAGAGGTTTGTAATATGATGCAAGGTGTGGAGAAAGTGGATACAGAAATGTTTTTCTCCCTCTCTCATAAAAGCAGAGCAATGAAGGACAGTTCAGGAGGGACAAAATAATGCTTTGGGGGTCAGTATGCCTCAGAACGCCATCTGCTGAGAATCACAAGCAGGGAGAGTGATGTTGCACTCAGGTCCTGCTTGGGGGTTCCCACAGGCATCTGTTTGCCCCTGTTTGTGAGGATGCTGGGCTAAGCAAGCCTAGCAGGGTTTTTCTAAAGTTTGCATGTGTGCTGCTGCAGTTCCTTCCTACCTGCATTCTGTTCATAGCTTCCCGAAGTTGGTCAAGTTGGTGGGCGGAGCTGAGGGCCTCCAAACGGATATCAGTTAGCTTCATCTCTTTGTCTCTCAGCTCATTTCGCAACTGCATGACTGTTTCCGCTTCACTATCGATACATTCTGAAATCCTGGGAAAAGATAATAACGAGCCGTTCACCGAAGAGCTTGAGAAGCAAAAATTCTGAACGTTAGCAAAAATCAAAAGTGTCATTGCTCTGCTTTCAACCAGATTTTTGTTTGTTTGGGGGGACTTGGCAAAAATGGTGAGATGAAGGGGACCCTATCATTAGGAATGGTCTCAGCCTGCCCAAGGAAAAAAAAGTATGACAGCCAGCGGAATAAGGGCAGAGAAACTACCATTTTGGTTGTGACCTATACAGAGTTTGTTAAGCTGCTGTTAAACGTACAGTTGTTCATTGGGAAATCTATTCAGCCTGAAAATCCCAGGTAAATTAAGGAGGCATAGTAGCAGCAGTCATTTGGAGATTGATGGCCTCAAAGAAAGATTTAGTACTCAGCAGGTGTAGTGTACAGCTGGGCGCCCCTGTATGACTCTGGAGGGCTTTGGAATCCTATACCTTTTCAGCTTACTCTGCACTGTTCAGGCTTTTTTTAAAAAAGAAAGAAAGAAGTAGTTTTATTCTCCTGGCACCAGCTTTCTCCACCCTCCCACCTACTCAAATTGAACAGAGTTAAATTACTCCCTAACGCATAAAAGACAAGCAGCACCCTTGCCATTTTCTGGCAATTTTTCATATCACATGTATCCTGTGAATAAATCTTTTTTCCCCCAGCTTGGCTTCCCCCTGTCCTCAGCAGTATCAAAAACCAATTATATGGTACTGCAGTCAAGAAACAAGAAAGGAAAGAAGGGGAGAGCTATGAAGAAAAATGGTGCTTTACCATCCATGCAGTGGCATAGCATGAGGGGGCCATGGCTCCGGGTGCACAATCTGTGGGGGTGTGAACCAGGTGCCCCCCTGCAGAGAACCCCCTTGCACCCTGCCGGCGCCAGGGGCTGGAGAGCACGGAGGGTGAAGATCGCCCTCTCTGTGTCTCATTCCCGCCTGGCATGTTGAGCCACAGCTCCCCCTTCCCAGGGTCAGTCCTAACCCAGGGACGGAGAGCAGCTGCAGTGCCTGGCCACAACTCTGGAGAGTGGCCATGGCACGCCCAGCCGAGGCTCCTCCTTCCCTGAGTCAAGGTTGACCTGGGGGCGGAGAGTGGCCTGAACCGGGGCAGAGAGATGCTGTGGTGTGCAAGGAAGCTCCTGCTTCCTTGCTGCCAGCTCCAGTAGAGTGAAAAGAGTGGGTGGCTATGTTGCCACCCACTCTCCTGGACTGGGGTGCACGAGTGTGCCCCTGAGCCGGTGCCACAGCAGGCTCCCTCTGTGCCCCATGACCCATGTGCTGTTTAGATACTGCCATGTTAGGGATGCTTCCAATGTTCTCTCAGTTCAGGCTAAGAAACTAACTTTGAGGGCCTGCCTCAAATGCAAGGATTTTTTAAAGCTTGGGGTTCTTTTGTTCCAAAGTTGTTCAAGCTGGAGAATTCCTAGCTTCTCCTTGGCTGTTTCTGCTAGCCTTCCCCTTCTCCAAATATCATCCTTGTCTGCTGCCATCCTTCAAACCATATCCCCCCATCATTTTCCTGCCTTGAAGCTGCTGCAGTAGTAGCAGCAGCAGCAATGGTGCATGGTGAGGGCAAGAGGAGGATGATTCCCTCCCCTCTCTTTCAGTCTCCTAGACTTTCTGGGTAACAGTGGTAAGACCATGGGTAAGACCATGGAGCACTATGGAAAATATTGCTTCTAACCACTTTCCAGTCCAATGAATACTTTAAAATATCCCTTAGTTTGTGAATTCCGTGTTCACAATGGAGTACTTGCAAACCTTTGGTTTTGTTAAGACTGACAAAACTGACGACAGAAACCTAAAGTGCCAAGGACTAAATAATATCAGCAAAGTGCAAACAACTCAAGAAATTCAACTATATAAAGAAACTTTGGATTTCAAGCATTGATACAATACATCTTGATAAAATACAGTCTTTGCTTACATGACTGTCAGGCTGAAAATATTATGTAGGCTGAATCTAGGAAACATTAACACTACGTATATCTATTCATAGTGCTCTTCTGCTTTCTAATAAAGGCTACACTCAGAAGCCAAATAAATCAGTGCTGAAGCCCTAGGCAGCCTAGTGCTCTGCTTTTCTCCTCCTTAATTCTGTAGGCCTGTTTATTCCTCAGGTACTTGGTACTTGTCAAGACTCGTCACATGCATACTTTGACTGATGACAGGCACCATCATAAAATACATGATGGATTACATGGCTTTAAGCTTTTGCTCACCATTCAGTACCACAGGGATAGGATAGGCTAGTTTCAGAGTGATGAAAATGAGATAACATAGTTGAAGATAAGTGAGAATTTTGAAATAAAAATACATGATTCTATGATATCTTAATCTACAGGGCTTTTAATTTCAGGAATGCAAATTTTAGTGATGCCTGATTATCTCAAGGATTCCCTGTTTTCTAATCTCTACTAAATTCTGTATCTTACCATCACACGCAGTTGGCTATAAGGGGCAGTGGAAAATCATCTTAACTATGGAGGTTGCATGGAAGAAGAATATTCAAGCATTGCAATACTGTTTACATTCACCATTTCCTGAACCCCTTCAATAACTTTTGACAGCTTCTCCTGAGCCTTAGAGTCTTCCTCAAAGCTACAATCTAGAGTGGACATTTCAAAAATGTCCTCTCACCATCACTTTGATGGCTTCTGGGTCTGATCTAGCAATTTAAGGTATATGGTGGATGAGTAAGCATCACTGTATAAATGAACAGCCAAAAGCAAGAAAGAAAAAAGATAAAGCAAATACCCACATTATAGTTGGCACTGGCTTCAAGTACCTGACTAAATAAACCTCAGCTGAAGAAAATCTACTTAATCCTTAGTGTCTTGTTCTTTTATAGAGTCCACAGAAAAACGGACTCCAACCCCAGCATAAAACAACAGCAACATGTCAACAGGAACTCTCCTGGACATGCAAACTCAACTCACAGTGAATTAGAATGGGACGTTCTCAGTAATGGCGTAGAGATAACTGAGCCATTGTGATGCAGTTTTGGCGATGAAGGCAGGGAACAATCCGTCATCTCCTCAATATCTGAATGAGAGGAAGCTGACTTGGGGGACTTCTTTTTACCAAATGCTTGTTTGAAGGAACTACGCAGCTGAAAGAAAAAGAGCAGAACAAGAAAGATTATACATAAAACAAACTGCTTTATGACGATAAGTAAGGAACAGGAGAAAATAGTTAGCATGCAACACTTTAAAAAATGGTTACAAAAGTCCATTTTGGGCAGTACAAATTGACAATGGAAGTACAGATTGCTACCTTTCTGTTCTGGAAATCTTTACACTGTGTTTAAGAAGGACATTGTCTGAGACACTGCAAAAGTGCTGGCTGTTGACAAGCCCTTATTCTGGAGCACACCTTTCCACTCTGAGACATTGCAAATTCTTTTTGGCTCAAGGACAATTTTATTACGGTGTTATCACAGGTTGCAGTTATGAAATGACATGGCTCAGATGAGGTTATTGATGCTGACAGAGTTAATCATGTAAATGGATTAGTTAGCTTTGTATTTTAAAATTTAAAATACATCTTTCTTACCTCGTTGACCTGCCAGAGGAAGTACAAGCAAAAAGGGAAGCGGGAAGGAAAAAAAGACAAGTTTTAACAGATAAAGCCTGTGACAGGGAAAGCGCTGGATTTCTCAGACAAACATGAACCCCACCCATCCACAAAAGCACACACACAAAAAACAAATAATTTTACCATGGAAAATAATATTGTAAAGCATGTCATCTTATGCTCAGAATAGGCCTGGGACATTTCACAGAGCTGAAAGTATGATGTACAGTTCAATATAAATTCACATTGGATGAGATTCACCTAGCCAGTCCTGTCAGCAGAAGCCCTGTGTAAGAGTTCTGCTTGCACAATTGGGCTCTGCCTCTCTGTGCCCCACCTGAAATTGGCTTGGCTGGGGTCAAGGTAACCCCCAGGACAGCATGTGGTGGAGAAGAGGGGGGATTGTTCCGTCAGGGAAGCTGCAACGCTTGTACAGACAGAATGATTAGAAGAGCATTATGATGAATTCCACCCATTATATTTTGCAAGTCACCCAAATTATCTCCTATCAGCCCAACAAAGGATATCACATAATCCTTCAAAATAAGGTAAAGGTAAAGGTAAAGGTACCCCTGCCCGTACGGGCCAGTCTTGCCAGACTCTGGGGTTGGTGCGCCCATCTCACTCAAGAGGCCGGGGGCCAGCGCTGTCCGGAGACACTTCCGGGTCACGTGGCCAGCGTGACATCGCTGCTCTGGCCAGAGCCAGAGCCAGAGCCGCACACGGAAACGCCGTTTACCTTCCCGCTGGTAAGCGGTCCCTATTTATCTACTTGCACCCGGAGGTGCTTTCGAACTGCTAGGTTGGCAGGCGCTGGGACCGAGCAGCGGGAGCGCACCCCGAGGCAGGGATTCGAACCGCCGACCTGTTGCTATCAAAGGGTTAAAGGGTAGCAGAAACGCTCTAATCACTGAGCAGCTGGAGGTCATTAGGCTTCCAGGAACATGAGTTTGTATAAATAGTCTCCTGTGTGTTTGTTCTTCCCTCCCTTCTCCCCTTTTTGGGCGTGTTTGCTGAGATGTGTGGTTCTTCGCCAGGGTTGTTTTTTGTTTTGTAAATAAACCTTATCTTTGAGTTACAAACCGCATGCTCCAAGACTCCTCTTTGAAAAGATACTGCCTCTCCTGCTCTTCAACTGCTGTGCGAAATACTCTGCTGTAGTGGGACTAGTGACGATGGAAGCGCACTGGGCATTTACATTAAACTAATTAAAGTTTAATGGGACAGGTTATGGATGTTTGTACGTCAAGAAGGAGCTAAGGAGTGCAGTTCAGAGTGATTTATGCAAGGACTGGAGCGAAGTCAGAAGCAGTTGCCGACAACGAAAGCCTTCAAAGCAGCTTGAGTCCTGCAATGTGCCTAGAAAAGTTTTAAACAGGCACTGAGCAGTTTGTACTCGCTGGAAGACGTCTTATTCTTCAAGGAGCCACCTCAGCAGCTGGGAGACGGTCTACAGGTGTGTGAGTATCGTTCCTAAGCCCCAGGGAGGATGGCAGAGTCCCAGGAAAGTTTTACTGTCCCGTTTACGCGACTCAATGGGAAAAATTGGCAAGATTGGAAGGCTAGAGTGAGGGTTTGGTTGCAAGCAAAAGAGTTGTGGAATTGTACTGAAGCACCGCCTTTACAGGCAGCTGCAGACGCGTCTGCAGAAGACAAAGCAACAGCAGCAGCTTCACAGAAACGTGACAGGAAAGCCCAAGGTCTACTAGTTTTGGCAGTGGGACCAGAGCAAATGCCTTATGTTTCTGAGTTAAAGAACACGCATGAGGTCTGGACGGTTCTGCAGCGGCTAAATTCCAGAAACACTGCAGGGGCCAAGATCCATGCTACAAGATGTTTGTTTGATTTACGTCTCCAACCGGGAGCGTGTGTAAAAGAACATATTGCCAAAATGGTGTCTGCCTTTAATCAACTAAGACAGCTGGGCATTCCTTTCTCTATGGAGCAGCAGTCATACATATTGTTGTCTTCTCTTGATAAAAGCTATGAGACTCTAGCTCTAACTTTGGAAGCTATGCCTTCAACTGAATTAACCCTTGAATACATTTCATCTCGGCTTGCAGATGAACAGGATAAGAGGCAAAGAGAAAGAGGTTTGTCTTTAAAGGGGAGTTATGCTGTGCCTAAGAGTGTTGATGCTGAGTTTGAGCACACAGTAAATGCTTTTGCAGCTAGACACTGTTTTCGCTGTGGTTCCCCTTCCCATTTAATTAGGAATTGCACACGTGAACCTGGTCAAGACAGCACCAAGGCCGTTACCCCTAGTTACCAGACAAGGAGTTCCAGGGGACGTCGAAGAAGAGGAGGAGGTCGTGGCTACTCCCACAGCACACAGCACATGGCTTCAGTAATGGCGTTGATGCAAGGGCGTGGCCAAGGCAGCAATCTACGCTGGTTGATCGACAGTGGTGCATCTCACCACCTGGTGGCGCCATCTAGTGTCCGTTTGCAGAATTGCAGACATTTGCAAACCCTTAAAGTTGTGACAATGGCAGATTCAACTAAACGTTCCTTAGAGACCGTAGGCACAGTGTTCTTGAAATGTTTGCAAACAGAAATTGATGCCTACGTCCTAAAGGGATTGAAGGGGTGTATTTTGTCTGTGTCAGAACTTGATAGAAATGGGTTTAAAACTGCGTTTGAAAATGGGGTTTGCACTATTTCAAAGAATAACGTATCTCTTTTGCAGGTGGAATGCAGAGATGGGTTATATTATTTTGAGACAAGTCCAGATGAAGTTGAACAGGTTCATGCTGGTTGTGTGAACACGCCTACCCATAATTCTTGTGTCCATTTATGGCACCGCCGTCTGGGACATATTAATTTTCAGTATGTTAAAAGGCAACCTGAATTATCAGAAGGGTGCAAAATGAACAACTGTACTAAGTATTTGGATTGTACTGCATGCAAAAGGGCGAAGGTTCATAGATGCAGCTATCCCAGTTCAGATAGGAAATCTGACAAAGTATTCCAACTTGTGCATATGGACCTATGTGGCCCAATGCCTGTTGCTAGCATGGGAGGTTCGAGGTATGCACTGTGTCTCTCGGATGACAAAACAAAGGTTACATGGTTTTTTCCTCTCAAAACAAAAGCAGATACTGCAGAAACAGTTAAAAATTGGGTTCATGCAGTGGAACTTGAATTCGGTACTAGAGTACTTGCTTTTCAGACAGACAGAGGGTCAGAATTTACCGGGTCTGTGTTGCAGAATTTCTTTAAGAAAAAGGGAATTAAGCATCGTCTGTCTACACCTTATTCCCCCCAAGAAGGAGGCGTGGCCGAACGTAAAAACAGGGTTCTGCAAGAGTTGGCAAACTCTATGTTGTTTGATGCTAAACTCCCTCAAAGTTACTGGGCGGAAGCCTGGCAGGCGGCTACTCATATTCTGAACCGAGTATATAATTCTGTAATTGGCACTACCCCTTATTTTGCTTTATATGGGAAGAAGCCCAAAATTAATTACTTTCGGGTGTTTGGATGTCCAGCCTATGTACTTATCCCAAAAGCGTTAAGGAAAAAGGGAGGTCCAAGGGCTAGGAAACTCATCTTTTGTGGGTACGAACCACACGCCAAATCTTGGAGGTTCGTGAACCCAAATGGGGATACTACAAGAGTGGTCCTCAGTAGGAGCGCTGAATTTTGTGAGCAGTCTGGATGGACTCACTTACACGGTAACCCTGACATTTTGAGAGATGATTTAGGCATTTATGCTGAGAATGAAAGTCCAGAGAGTAGTGAGCCAGAAGAGGATGGTGCACATGGTTCAGATGCAGATTCTGACCAGGCACAAGGTTCTTCTCCTAAGGTAGAAAAGCCAGAATCTAGGAGTGTTCCAACATCGCCAGTCAGTAGGCCTAGCAGACAGCAAAAGCGAAGCAGGTCGCCTGCAACACCAAGCCCAAGGGAGGTATCTAAACGGAGGTCTTTATCCCTAGAGGCACATCCAGGTATAAAGTCTGAGACAAATTCTGACAGCCAACGGTCAGAGGGGGCACAAGAGGAACAATTGCGCAGGTCAAATCGTGCCACAAAGAGCAAGCCGCCAGAGCGGTTTAAGGTGACAAGTGTATACGTAAATATGGCACAGTGTGAGCCAGGTAGCTATATGGAAGTACAACAGCTTCCAAGCTCAGAAGCCGTAAAGTGGCAGGAAGCAATGGAAAAAGAGATGGCTTCAATGAAGTCTCTCGGTGTGTTTACAAGTACAGAGCTTCCGAAAGGGCAACAAGCTGTAGGTTGTCGATGGGTATATCGTTTAAAGCCCACAACTACTGAGGAGTTGCAATATAAAGCCCGACTAGTTGCAAAAGGGTTTTCGCAGCGCAAAGGTGTTCACTATTCTCAAATCTATGCCCCAACTTCAAGATCGGAGTCATTAAGAATGCTTTTAGCCTCTTCAGCTAAGAAGGGAAATAAGCTGTTTCATTTTGATGTCAATGTGGCTTATTTAAATGCAGACTTACAGGAGGAAGTCTATATGACACCACCACCAGGTTTTGAAGGAGACAAGCCAAACCAGGTCTGGCGCCTACACAAATCCATTTATGGGTTGAAACAGTCTGCCCGTAATTGGAATTCCTGCTTAAACGATGCTCTAGAGAGCATGGGGTTCAGAAAGAGCGCAGCAGATGCGTGTCTTTATCTAAAAGGCTCGGGATGTGAACAAGAAGCAGTTTTGATATTTGTTGACGATTTATTATACAGTGGAAAGGATGATAAACTTGCACAACAATTTGCCACAAAGCTTGGAGAAAGGTTTCAGATAAAATCACTAGGCAATGTATCTGTTTATCTAGGAGTTAAAATTCAGCAAGATGAAAATGGAAACTATTGGCTCAGCCAAGAAGCTAAGATCCAGCAGTTGCTGGAAAGGTTTAAAATGGACAACTGTGCTGGTGTTAGAACCCCAATGGAGCTAAGTTACATAAAGGATGCTCAAGCCGAGCAACAGACAGAGTTCAGTAATCCCGGGGTTTACCAGTCAGCGATAGGCAGTCTACTCCACATTGCACAGTGGACTCGGCCCGATATAACATATGCTGTCAACATGCTGTGTAGACAAGCTGAAAAACCATCAATGCATGCTTGGCAAGGAGTAAAAAGAGTTTTAAGGTATCTCCAAACTACCAAAAGGTTTCGCTTAAAACTATCAGCAGAGGGCAGCACACAACTTGAATGTTGGGCCGACAGCAGTTGGGCAGATGCTGGACCAGATAGAAAATCAGTGTCAGGAATGGCGATAAAATTTGGAAATGCACTAATTGGTTGGAGATCAAGAAAGCAATCACTTATAGCTTTAAGTTCAACTGAATCTGAGTTCAATGCATTATCAGATGTATGTAGAGAACTGGAATTTTATAAGCAACTGGTACAAGAATTGTTTGGAGAATGTTCCCTACCTATCAGAGTGTGGGAAGACAATCAACCTTGTATTAAACTAGCTAAATCGGGTCAATTCAAGGCACACACAAAACACTTGGATATCCGTTATCAAAATGTATGCCAAAGTGTAAAACAAGGTTTAATTGAACTAAAGTATTGTCCAAGCCAAGAAAACCTTGCAGACGGTTTTACGAAAGCTTTGGGTCCGCAATCTCATAAATGTTTCTGTTCAGGTTTAAATTTGAATTAAGGTTGGTACAGCTCAGTGTTACGAGCGAGAGGGGGTGTTGCTATCAAAGGGTTAAAGGGTAGCAGAAACGCTCTAATCACTGAGCAGCTGGAGGTCATTAGGCTTCCAGGAACATGAGTTTGTATAAATAGTCTCCTGTGTGTTTGTTCTTCCCTCCCTTCTCCCCTTTTTGGGCGTGTTTGCTGAGATGTGTGGTTCTTCGCCAGGGTTGTTTTTTGTTTTGTAAATAAACCTTATCTTTGAGTTACAAACCGCATGCTCCAAGACTCCTCTTTGAAAAGATACTGCCTCTCCTGCTCTTCAACTGCTGTGCGAAATACTCTGCTGTAGTGGGACTTGTGACGATGGAAGCGCACTGGGCATTTACATTAAACTAATTAAAGTTTAATGGGACACGACCTTTCGATCGGCAAGTCCTAGGGGCTGAGGCTTTAACCCACAGCGCCACCTGCGTCCCTTTGCGCCACCTGCGTCCCTTCAAAATAACTTTGCACAAAAGCCCCATTCTCAACTTCTCCACCATACATTTGGTCAAGTGAACATTTCTCGGATCCGAACATAATCCCTCAGAATTACTGTACACAAAAACTCTATACTCATATTCTCTGCCACACATTCTGGCAAGGATTCATTTGTAGGGCCTGTACACATGACCATAATCTCTCAAAATCACTGTGCACAAAAGCCCTGTACACAATCCTGTACACAATCCATCAAAGTTACTGACCATAATAACCCTATTCTCATTTTTTCAAGCACATGTTTTGTCAACTATACATTTGTAGAACCTCCTGCACACAACCAGGTCCCCAATCCTGAACACATGCCCTGCATGTATAAAACTGTACATGTGTAAAGACCCTTTCCACTCTTGGTCTGAGGTGCAGAGGTCAGGGAGCCTCAAGGGGAGACAATTCCTCTCCATGTGCTGATTAAAAGAATGCAGGAGGTGAGAACAGTGCTTAGACTCTGTAAATTACTGGCCTCCCATAATATTCAGCAAAAAGAGGAGCAGGCCTCAGGCTGACATGCTCTTTTCCATTATTGACAGAAAGTTATTTCTGTCCCATGACAGAATTTGCATTGTGAAACTCTTGAAAGGATAATGAAAATACTAGAGAAAGAAGTTTATTGAGGGTAAGGGAGGGCCCATTTTCAAACAAGCATAAGTCAAGATCCAGAAGGGGAGGAAGTGCAGAAGCCCAGATACTGGAGAATATTAATGTTGGCAACTCACCTGCAGTTTCATTGTTGCAGGGGTGGGGAAGTCAACCTTTTCCAAGGAAAAAGCCTTAGTGGGCTGAATAGGATCTACAAGTCTTATGTTAGCTAACCCTTTTTATAGGGAGAGGAGGCAGCATCCGTTTATTTGCTTACAACACACAAAATCCAAAGACGCAAAGGGACTACAGGAACTAAGTTCATCTGTTCAAACTACGATAAAAGCAACGTCACGATGGCAGAGGTAGTATCACAAAAACAGGATTCGATATCAGATACCTTTCCTCCAGCACATGGGACCTTGCATACAATAAGCGGCAAGCAATGAAGAAATGGGAAGTGAAAATGGTTATTTTGAAGGCTTCTACCACAAATTAAGTTTAAAGACCGATACACATAGGTCTCACTTTCCGAACACAATGCATTCCCAGGAAATCATTCATTAGGTCTGCACAGCGAGTTGTTTCCTATGGGAACACTTCTATTCAATGCTTTCTCCGGCCATGCTTTCTGCCTGAAACTGCAGCAACCAATCAGCAAAAGCCAAACAAAGGAAAAGCTGATTCGTCCAATCACTCCTGCTCCCTGATTGTACCAAACTCTCTCCCTCTGCCTGTAATGGTTGCCACCGACCAGCAAAAAAACAAGTACGGGTTGGACAAACTCTGGCTGTTTGGATATCTGAATCAGTCATTTGTATAGCAAGGTTTGGGTACAATTCTTTGCATTTGGAAAACTGAGATTTTGGATAACAAATGTTCCGATCACAGGACCTGTGTGTATTTTTGTTTTGCCATGACAATACAGTGGTACCTCGGGTTACAGAAATCGTACCTTGGGTTAAGAACTTTGTTTCAGGATGAGAAGAGAAATCGCGCAGCGCAGAAGCAGCAGGAGGCCCCATTAGCTAAAGTGGTGCTTCAGGTTAAGAACAGTTTCAGGTTAAGAATGGACCTCCGGAACGAATTAAGTACGTAACCAGAGGTATCACTGTAGTCAAAAGAGGGCCCAAGGTATAATGAACATAATTAATACTTTTCCTAAGGGTGAAACCAGACTACTCAAGAGAGCGGAGCTTTTCCTTATGCAGATAGCTTACACACACATTTATCATGGACACAAATACTAATTATTATTTGACTGCTAGATTTTATCACCATCTATTTAAAGTAAAATCCACCACTTCCAACTCTCTGTGCAGATGAACAGCATAACACTGAGTCATATAATTACTTTATGCTATACTTGATCTTAGCCAAAAGGCTGGTGATTACTTTTTGGTGTGAATTCTTAACAAGTATTGTACTGAAATTCACATTTCCACACCTATGGCATGGAAAATTCATCTGGAGGAGCAGTGTGTGTGTGTGTGTGTGTGTGTGTGTGTGTGTGTGAGAGAGAGAGAGAGAGAGAGAGAGAGAGAGAGAGAGAAACTAATTCTTCCCTTGCATATCATTTTTCCAGTCAGAATTGTTTCCCCTTCTAGGCTGCTGTTGGCCCCATTATATTAAAAATACACCAATTTTGGTGACAATAAGCTGAGACAGTCCATACTTCACTGAACAGCACAGTGGAAGGGGTTAAACCACCACTTCAGCTGCTCTGAAATTAGAAACCTTGTAGATGCATTTCAGGGAGGAGAAAAAAAGTGGGAGATCCATTCACAGATATCCTGTGGTAAAACATGTTGTTTGGATGTCACCCACTTCCAGCTAAAACTTTGTCAAGTCCTAAGAATGGGCATAAGTTAACATTTATTCACTGGGTGTCCATCATACTCATTTTAGTTCAAGGCAGTGCATTTACTTGGCTCATGTACTGTATTTTCTGGAAAGCTGATAAGTCACACACACTTCAGTTCATTTGATCTGCTCTGTTGAAGCATACGTACCCAGTTCTTTCTTTTCTTTTTCTTGGAGTCACATTCTATGTTGCTTCCCACACTGGAATGGCTGGTTGCACTGTTAATGCTAGAGACACTGTCTGAGGAGTGCTGCCTCCGGATCCGCAAATCAGTGGTTTGTGCAGTCCCACTTCCTACATGGTAATTAAACCTAGTTAAATGCATTCAGAAATGGCATCTTCCTTTTTCTTCCTATACATGTACATTCTCCCTTGCTGCCCCTTGCTATCACATGCAATCAAAATTGCCTGACCCACCTTCTTCATAGCCAGCCCAGAGAACTATAATAGTCCTGTGCTGGTACTGGCTGGGGCACATGGTACTGTATTTTTTCGTGTATAAGACTAATATAAGACTAGGTTCCCCCCCCCTAAAAAATAATGTCAAAATTAGGAGGCGTCTTATAGACGAATACATCCCCCCCCCACTTTCTTAAATCCGAGTCCCCCCAAATAGGGGACGTCTTATACATGGGGGCGTCTTATAGACGGAAAAATACGGTAGTTGTAGCCAAAATATCTGGAGAGTTTAATCACTGAATATCTGTTCTTCCTGCCATACTATATCCTAGCATGGATCCAGAATTGGCTTCCATAGTCACTTACGGAAACACCATTAAGACAGTGTTCATGGAAGACAATCTTACTTGGCCACGATTGATTGCCAAAGAAGAAGAAAGAAGACTATCCTAGCATGGCAGAATAACATCACTATGTGGGTGATGGAGCAGGAAGTGAATCTTGACTGCTGAAACAACAGAGCAGCTGTGGTTATGTTAGATGGAAGAGGCAGAGCAATGCTGACTACTGGGTATGGAGACTGTGGCACTGGAAAAAAAACTGCTAGAGAGATGTGGGTTGCAGCAAGGGACCCTACTGTAGTATTGTGGGGATTCCTAAGCTACATGTCTATAAACAGTATTAGTAACAACAGGCCTACCACTGCAAGAAATAAAGTTCAGTTTGATGATTAAACACATCTCTGGAAAAAGAAGTCTGCAAAACTTTGCATCAGCTATTACCAAGGGGATGAATGCCCTCAGAGCGTTACACTGTTATTGAAAGGGAAGGCTGAAATCTTTCCTTTACCTTTGCAGGCGAGCTCAGGTGTGTTAATTACACCATTTATGGCAGCCTGAGCAGCAGCGTTTTGTTTTTTCAGTAGTTCAATAGTTTTTCTTAACTCATTCAGTTCTGAATCCTGCAACACACACAAAAACAAACAAACAAACTAATGAATGAATGTTGCCTCTGGATTTTCTCCAAAGAGTGGTCAAGCAGCCTGTACAGCACTAAAAGTTGAGACCATGCAGTCAAGCTGGATGGGTGTTTAACGGGGACTCTAAGGTGAGTCTGAATCTGGTACCTGAGCAGTGGTCAGCTATGGAGACTTAGGAAGATTTTATGGATTTCACCTGTTTGTATGTTTGTCTAACTGATCAAAGATGGCTACAAGTAGAGAAGAATATCGGTGGTGCTGAGCACATGATGTAAGGGTATAAGGTCATTTTGTGCTTCTGCACATGCGCTGAAACCCGGAAGTACCGTATTTTTCGCCCTATAAGACACACTTTCCCCCCTCCAAAAATGAAGCGGAAATCTGGGTGCGTCCTATGGGGCGAATGCAGGCTTTCGCTGAAGCGTGGAGAGCGAGAGGGGTCGGTGCGCACCGACCCCTCTCGCTCCCCAGGCTTTAGGAAGACATCCGCAACCTAGGCAGCCCTGCGAGAGTTCCCGCAGGGCTGTCTAGGCTGCGGATAGTAGCCTGCTTCCCGGAGCGTCGGGCACCCTGAAAGCAGAGCGCCCGGCACTTCGGGAACACATCCGCAGCATGGGGAGTCCTGCTGGAGTTCCCGGCAGGGCTCCCCACGCTGCGGATAGCAGCCTGCTGCCCGGTGGGCGGGGCGCCCTGAAGCAGAGTGCCTCGCGTGCCGGACAGACATCCGCAGCGTGGGGAGCCCTGCAGGAGTTCCCGCCAGGGCTCCCCACGCTGCGGATAGCAGCCTGCTGCCCGGCGCGCAGGGCACCCTGAAGCAGAGCATCCCTCGTGCCGGGCATACATCGGCCAGCCCCACAAGCTCGGGGGACAGCAGGGAGGCGCAGCGCCGCCATCCCGCTTTTCCTCGACCTGGTTCGGTTTCCGCGACCTGCTTTGGGGGGGGGGAATAAAGGAATTTTTTTTTTTCCTTTATTTCCCCCCCCAAAAAACTAGGTGCGTCCTATGGGACGGAGCATCCTATGGGACGAAAAATACGGTAACCTGTTCTGGTATTTCCAGGTTCAGCGGAGTCCACAACCCAAAAATGCAAACCCGCAGCATTCGTAACCCAAGGTAGGACTATACTAGATAAAATTCATAGAAAATGCATTATTTGCAGTTTGCATATATATTACAAACACATGCAAAAAAGCTAGGTTAATAGTAATAAAATACTAAGGGAGTGTAATAGTAGCCCAGAATACGGCCTGAAGACATCAGTTGGTTTCTACTGCTGGAACTAAGCAGGTCTGGTCCTGTAAACTCTCTTGAGAATGAAAGACCACCTGGGAACCAGAGGGAAGCTGCTTAGGGCTCTTTGGAAGAAAAACAGGATACAACTGAAATAAGTATTTATTGCTTCCAGTCATTGTATAATTGGTCTCTGCGACCCCTCTAATGTACAGGCACTGACATGCTCATTTTGTGGAAACGATGAGAGACAGAATGTCAGGTTTAAAACATGGACTCAAGAAAGCGCAGGGAATAGGAACTAGTGTCACCAGATAACATTTAGTTGCTAGTGCAAATGGTCTAATACCTCATTTTCACCCCACCACTAACCCCAGAGAGAAAGTTTATACTCAGTTGTCACTGGAACGTCAGCAGCACATAGATGCCTGAGAAGTTTTGCTTTACTCTGCAGCCCAAACCCAAAGACATCACTTTACTGCGAACCCAATTTTAAAAGTTCTACTATGGAATCTAGGCTCATGAAAAATGTACAAGGGAGCTTCAGACTTGCCTTCTGTTCTGCTGTCATGGTAAGGCTTTGTAGTCTAATGGTCATATTTCCTAAGCTCTGTTCAAATGCTGCCACGAGGTGAGCCTGTAAGTTGAATTGCATTACACAATCAAGACTGTACCTTTGTAGACTGTTTGCAGAATAATGCAGAAGATAACATTACGGCATGCAGAAAGTAATCCACAACCAGCTAGTCCAGAAAGAACAGCACAGACAATTGAAACCTGGCAAACCTAACATTCCTGAGATGACAAAACCATCAAACTAAATGGCCACACAATAACCACTGATGCTTCTGCATCTGGGTCTAAGTGTCACCTGCCATGAGCTAGCAGTTCCTGGCTTGGAGCTGTGATAACTGCTCCAATAAGTCATAGCAAAGTGTCATAACCTGGCCTGTGAAGTCTTCTGGCCTCAGGTATGTTTATACATGGTGAATCTGCTTAGGATGGCAACTTTATAACCACTTCCTCCAAGCTAAGGAAAAGCCATGACAAATATTTATCCCGTATCAATGTGGTACAGTAAAGTCTTGTGCAGTCATTCCAGCATTGTTCATCATCAGCACATAGTTGCCTTAACCTAACTAACTGTTCTCACATTCACCGTGAAAACAACCATGAAGAGTATGATAACACTGGGATATGTGGCTCTTGCTCCCTCTGGCCCCTATAAAAACAAGCCTGGCTGAACAAGTGAGAAAACATGGGAGAAAATAAAACAAGCTTAGCATTGACTACATGTGTTATGAAGCTAAAATGTTTACTTAAAAAATACTGGAGCGAGTAATTCCCGCTTGAAAAGGTCTGCCAACTATTCAAAGAACGAGCGAAGAGTCTCAATTCAAATATTAGTAGGAAAAGAGGCATTTAAAGGGGGAACAGTTAGTACATTCCATAGTGCTGATTAAGGTGATCTCTCTGTTAGATTTGGATAGTTGATGTGAAACCAGCCGAAAGGATCAAAAGATGTTGCTATTTGACAATTGTTCCAAGGGTAATATCTTAGTGGGTGTTAATTAGTATTGTATGAATTAATTGATCAGCACAACCTCCCCACCCTGTGCCCTCGCCAGATCTACTCCAGAGGGTTTGGGGAGCCCCTAGAACAGTTTTAGGGGGACACAGGGAGAGGAGGGGGGAGAGACTCTACTGTACAAGCGTAAATACTCACAGTAATGGGACACATTATTTGGATACCACCCACAGTTAGTCAAAAATGTATTACGTTTAAAAGTTAATGTATTTTCATTTTATTTTTAAATACCAAACTACATCTGAAATTCTTATAAACCGGCTCACTGTTTATCACCAGACTGCTTCTGTCTAGCTATCTAGCTATCTCTATTGTACTCACATTGGCAGTCAACTGTGTTGTCAGAGCCGAGACTTTCTCTTGGGATGCATCCAACTCCCTCCTTAGCTTGCGAATCTAAGTATTATATTTCAAAGGAATATTTTGTTTGACAAAACACTTTTCAAAATTAAGTTACACAAAATGAGAAAACGTATCTACCTGCTTTTGGAAAAGATGAGAGAGAAAATGTAAACAGGAATCCATATCCAGACCAAACTTGAAATGACAATATTCATAAACTAGTAAGCAGAGGTTGGGAATGACTTTTGGGCAGAGGGCTGGATCAAATAGTGCCCAACCCTCCACAAAAGCAGCTGGATTTGCATTTGGCTCCAAATTTAAACAGCAATTAATGTGAGCCAAATGCAAATGAACAACTGGGCTTGTGCGGCTTATGAGTGCGCTTTTGATTGTTCCTTTGCAGCCATGCCTTGCATTCAGTGCTTTTAAAATCTGGTGCCAAATGGAAGATGTGCTGATTTTGGCAGGGATCAGATTCATTTGGGAAATGTGACTGGGAGCTCTTGAGCACAATCAATCCCACCTGACAGAAGTGTAGCTTGAATTTGGTGCCAAACTGAAAATGGCACACCACTGCTGCAAAAGAACACTTGGGCCTCCACACTGTTTTTTAAAACACAAAGGCAGCAGCTATACCCACACGATGCAAATTAGATGATAAGGTATGTAGAAAACTGAGATAAGCACTAAAAAAGAAACCCAACAAGGAAATTCAAACAACACACACTTAACAGTGTGAAGAATACTGCAAAACATACACACTGGTGGGTTTTCTCTCTCCAGCAGGAACTGGTGAGTATAGATCCCATGCCCAGTTCTTTGCATGTTCTTTGACCATCACTGATGGATTGCTTAAACTCCAAGTGATGGTTTGAACTCCATCATTTTTCTAGTCTTTTCCCAGCTCTTGCCACGGAAACAAAAGTTTACACTTGAAGATGGGGAGTAATATTACTGGACAGTAGCCTGGCCAGGCTGTTCAGTGCCTTCAATTCCAGTGTGTCTAGTCTAGTTTTGGTCTGGAAAATGAACAGCCTGCAACTTGGAAAAGGAGACACAAAATAATGGGTGCCAAACTGAGTCTGGAAACATCTAAGACCAGCGATGAACTGCGGACATCAATAAGTACAATAGCCTTTTCTTAGTCTACGAACTTAATGTAACTCTCAATGCCAAGAAATACAAATATGCAAGAACCTTTTTTTTTTGTATGAGCCAGTCTGCGCACCATTTATGACACTGGGTACATACAGCCCTCTTACATGCACAGTTCTGCATATAGGAAGGAGCCTGACAGGGTTGGCAAGAAGAGATTTACTCATGTGGGAAAAGCATGTGCAGAAGGGCAGGATATTGCAAGACACTGTTCTTAGGGTCATCGATTTTATAAAAGCTGAGACTATTGCCACTGTGAATGCCAGACTTTTGTTTTAAGTGTGCCTGCCACTGAAGATGGAAAGGTTACTAATATGAAAGAAAAGGACCTCTTCCTTACCTCTGACTGGCATTTCTCTTCAGGCTGGAAAAAAGAATTAAAAATGATTGTGTGAAAGTCATATTGATTATTTATTTGATACCAGATAATATTGTCCAAAAACAAAGGGAGGAAATTGGATGATTTCACATGCTTAGGTATCATAGAAAGCAAGAGGATGTAAGGGCACTGCTAAGCACAGAAATTCTTTTGGTGCAATTTAAGTATGTTTAACATTTTGTGTGCCCAGTTCTGAGCATTAAGATAGTCATTTCCGTTTTATGACACTCACCGTTGAGTAAATAGATGATGTGCTTGAAACCAAAGAGAGAGAGGATCCATGCACTAAAGGAAACATAAAAAAGCAAATTGCTCAACTGATTCCTTGTGCACAACACAGTAAATGACAGCAGATAATTCACTGTGGATGCTGCTAGCAGCTTTAACATTTCATCAGCAGCCTATTAAAAAATTGCATCACCAGTCATAAACATATTTACTCAAAAAAATCTTTGCAGAAGTGTCAAGAAGTAAGCTGAAATAAATGGAAGCATTATACAGAGCATACCCAAAAATGATCTCAAAATAAAACTTTTTTTAAATTTAAAAAATCATTATTGGGATGTAAACATTTGCCTGCCTCTTATGTTTCATACATTACAAAGTTATGATAGTGCATGAAAAATGAAACAGAAGATGATGAGAAGCAGACAAAGTAAAGGTTAAACTGACCAGTCCAGTTTCACCATATGGTTGGCCTGAAGCATAAACAGCAAAAGGGAGTTAAAAGGTTTTATAAATAAAGAAGGCTGAATATTTAGGTGTTAATATAGGTAAAGACTCATATTAAGACAGCAAAGAGGAAAAAATGAATATATTTTGACATTTTCTCTAGTGCGGGTTTCCCCATTCTGGTGCCTTCCAGATGAAGCTTAGCCGAGATTCCTGCATTGCAGGGGGTTGAACTAGTTGTCCCTTGGGGTCCCTTCCAACTCTACAATTCTATGATTCTAGGGACACAACAGTAGTAGTCTATTAACATCTGGAGGGCACCAAGTTGGGGAAGTCTTTTCAAGGGGGATAAAAGTGGGGGAAATACAAAAAATATGCTATTGCAAAATAAACAAATTCAACTGGCTTAGAAACAGTAAGTTTCTTCTAATGCTATGAGTACGCAATAAAGCTGTGTTATGCAAATCGCAATTGCCTTAAGCATGTCTAGTATGTGGCTGGAAATCTGCCATCAGCAATAAGTAGTACAGAGGCAACGAGACAAGCTGCTTCATTATTGGCCATCCCACTTCTCTCCCTCGCAACAGGACAGAACCTATAGATCCTGTTTCTTTTACACAGGATCCCTTTAACCTCACTCCCTCCTGCCATGCCGGCTCTGTACCAGAAAAGACATTTCAAACCCAGGTCCCACCATGTTGCTTTTCTTATAAAACACATTAATAACCTGTGCTACTAAAGAGACCGCTGAACTCACATAACTCCAAAGAGCACAACCAGTGTTCAAGGATGATGGAAGTTGTAGTCCAACACCATCTGGAGGGCCACAAGTTCCGCATCCCTGCAGTAGAACATTAAAACACCCCCACCCCCACAGGCCTCGGGCTAATTAAACAATTTATGGCCTTTTAAACCATAAAGTATTGTTTTTGTTATGTATTTTTGTGCTTTTTATATTGTGAACTGCCCTGTGATCCTCGGATGAAGGACAGTATAGAAATTTAATAAGCAAAATAGTAAAATAGCAAACTAAAAAGAGCTTCCCTGAGGCAAGACTTAACAACTGTGTGTTTATTGCACTAAAGAAAATAAATAAATAAAAATCTGGAAGTGCCAATAAACAAACAACAAACAAAAGGGGGGAAACCCCCAAGAACCAATCTGTATTATTAAAAATGATTTCCACAATGACAGAGAAAGAAGTTTGTTTAATATGCACTTTACATCATAGGTTGAATCAAGTTTAGAGTACACAAACTAAAACAATTGAACTTTAAACTGGAAGTGGTTCTATGCGCATGATCCAAATTTAGCAGTGTTCACTTAGTCCCCGTGGGACTATTGAAAATATGCAGGCTAGCTCTACCTGCAGAAACATGATCAACTTTAAAGTGAAGTAGGCTTGGTTGTATGGTCATTCTACATGGATGGGAATCAAAATCCCAATTGCCGTCCTTGCTGAAGGAGCCTGTGTGCATCCATACCTCTGCTGTCCTTCAGAATGATGCTGACCACATGTCATCTGGATGTGTGGCTGGCATATGTCTCAGTGTCAAAGGGGCACAGCTAGCCTGTGTGTTCTCAATACAGTGGTACCTCAGGTTAAGAACTGAATTCGTTCCAGAGGTCTGTTCTTAACCTGAAACAGTTCTTAACCTGAGGCATGCTTTCATTAATGGGGCCTCCCGCTGCCGCTGCATCGTTGGCACACAATTTCTGTTCTTATCCTGGGGCAAAGTTCTTAACCTGGAGCAACCACTTCCTGGTTAGCGGAGTTCGTAACCCGAAGCGTCTGTAACCCAAAGCGTCTGTAACCCAAGGTACCACTGTAGAGAGTACCTGATTCGGGTTACAGTAATATTACATTTCACAAGCCCAATAAACATATACCATTAAGTTTTTACTTTCAGTAGCAGCTCCATTCTGCTATGTCTGGCTTTTTTGGATTTTTTTCTTGTAAACTTTGAAATAAGATTGTGTTAGACATTTCCAACTATTTGTAAGGGGACCTTTCCAGGAAAATAAATTCTATGGTGTGCTCATAATCCCCAAGTAAGAAAATGATTCTGTCTTAAGTAATTTAATTTTACATTAATCAAATAAAACTAATATTTTGGTAACTTCTTAGTAGACCTAAATGTGTGTGTGTGTGAGTGTGTGTATAAATATATTTGAAAATCTGAATACTGATTATGATTTTCTGTTGCTTCAGAACTGTATATTAAATTACTCTACTTTTGGACTTATATTAATCTTGGCATGCCAAGCATTTTGCATATTTCATTCAGTATGCTCTCAATTTCTCCTTCATTAAAGGTTATAATTCTCATAGTGTGCCATAGCCAAAGGAATGAAAATAGTTTTAAATGCTATTATGAATTAAACTAAAAATACATTCATTGCCACTGTTGCATTGTCCACATAATTTGTGGAAAAGGGCAAATCAGAAAATCATATTGGCCTATTAATGATTTAATAGTTTGACATGAAAGTCAAGAAGCAAAGGAATTTTTTTGTCTTAACTTATGCCATTAAAACAACTATTTGTTTTGCTTTCTTCCATGGCATTCATAATAATTTTATAACATGTATTGCAATACATACAAGGACACAGCAAATTCTAACTTTGGCTGGGAAATTTGGCAGTGTGAAATGGAGCGGTAGAGCCACCACCATATTCGAAGCCCTGACACTAATGCTGACCAAGTAAGGAGGAGGGGGCACTATTTTTAATTTTTTCACTGCACCAATTCCAGGCTGATGCAGCAAAGATGATTAGAGAGCTCTTTGAGAGCCAGAAACCAGCAGTTCCTTGAACAATCCACCTCCACCCGACTGCCACCTATTAGGGCCTAGAACTGCAGCACGAAATAGCCAACTGATTGATCTCTCTCAGAAAGACAATGCTTAAACTACGTGAACAAGTTATGAATCCAAACCAGCACTTCGGCTTTTGAAAAATAGCTGGTTTCTAGGCAACATTGCAACTTCAAAGGAAAATCCTGAAAATATGATGTTGCATGTGCCATAACTGAACTTTCCCAGATGAAATCATTATCCACAAGGACAGACACTCACAATCCACATCTGACAGACAGTATGAGAAAGAAGCCTGAACTATGGAAGACAAAGATCTACTCTGTTCAAGTTGGAAAATTGCTACTTGGAACATCTTGAACTGAAAGGTAAAGGAAATGAATTTTAGAGGCTCTTAAAAGGTACAGAAAATGGCACCATTCACATTTATATACAGAGGGAAACAATAAGCAGTTGATTATGAAATGCTGTGCATCTTAAAATGCAAGGACACAAATATTTATGCAAGGATATTCTTCAGTAAGAACCATTAGGATTTTACGAGGTATTTGACAGAATGTGTTGACATCTGAAAGCAATGGTTAAATGTTTTAGTGGTCTTAGGCAAATTAGTATCACATCAGGACTCAAGTAAAACATTCCCATCACCTCTGTTTACCTCAATTAACTTTTTTTTTTAAAAAAACAACCTATATTTTATATTTGCAATTTTACTTAAATATAAACAAGTCAATGTTAATCAACATTATGGTTAAACACTTGAGAAACTTTAATAATGTTTGATTCAGTTTTTTCCCCCAGCAAATTTCAATTGGAAACTTGATCCAACTTTTGAAAAAGATTTTCAGCTCACTTACCCTCTTCAAAGCCATCCCGGAATGACCCCGAACGGCTCATTGTCCTGCTCTTTTCATCCAGTGACATTGAGCTGTTCCGGAACCGGGTGTCACTGTAAGGATCATAAGGGCCATCCGCATTAGAAAGACTGTGCGTCCGTAGCATGGTTGGGTTTGACAAGCTCATCTGGGCTGCTGTGGTGGGGCTTGCTAGAAAGCAAGGCAGACACAGAAAGTTCAAAAATCTATGCACATGCAACTACCAAAAGCAGCAACTCTATCACTACAAAAAGATATCAGTCTCTGTCTACATCTAATTAACTGAAAAGCTATACAAAGCCAACAATGGTACAAAGTTGATTTCAACACATGACACTGAGCTCATTGAGCAATCTTCTAATCACAGACATTCATATTCCACACAGGCTTTCATGTTTCCCCCTCCCCTCATTCCTATGTCCCCTTGAATTTTGGAGTTAGCTTGGTTACTCCTGCATCAGCATCAAGACTAATTATGATTTGTTAAAATGTTGCTATAGCACTAGCTTTGAGTAGTGATCAAGGCAGAGGGAAGGCAAGCAAAGGTCCCCAAGAACTCTGGGGTGCAGAGACAAGGATTGCAGATGCCTAGGCACAGGCCCCAACACAACTCCAGACCTCACCTGAGATGGGTCCTTCTGAGTCAAAACCCCTAGAACAACACTCCTGGGTCAGAACACCTTTAAAAGAACCACTACTGTCATCACTAAGAGCCTCTCTATATTCAGTCTGCCACCTGGCAAAGAATATAATGTACCTGGGCATATATAACTGAGCAGCAAAAGAGTGCAAGGACACTGCTTTAAACATTTTTAGATACTAATGACATACAGGGAGTGGGTGGCGCTGTGGTCTAAACCACTGAGCCTCTTGGGTCTGCCAATCAGAAGGTTGGCGTTTTGAATCTGTGCAACGGGGTCAGCTCCCATTGCTCTGTCCCAGTTCCTGTCAACCTAGCAGTTCAAAAGCATACCAGTGCGAGTAGATAAATAAGTACCACTGTGGCGGGAAGGTAAACAGCATTTCTATGCACTCTGGTTTCCGTCACAGTGTTCCGTTGTGCCAGAAGCGGTTTAGTCATGCTAGCCACATGACCTAGAAAGCTGTCTGTGAACAAATGCTAGCTCCCTCGGCCTGAAACGAGATGACTGCTGCACTCCATAGTTGCCTTTGACTGAACTTAACCATCCAGGGCTCCTTTACCTTTTACCTTACTAATGACATATGTGGGTTTTGTTCGAGCAAGGTGTCTTGCTTGGAGCTGTCCATGGTACTGCTGTCCCTACACATTCTGACTGATTAATAGTTGCCATCCCTTTTACTTCCTAACACCATGTCTGTTTCCTACCACCCACTGAAACCCTATTCTACCTACAGCTGCACACTCTGGCTTGGAGCTAAAATACTGATCAGTGAAAATACTGGTGAAAGCATAATACTAATTATGGTTAGCTCCAAAAACTTTAAAGAAGGGAATTTTACATGCAAGAGCAGGGCAGAGAAAAGAGTGCAAGTCCATGGGGCACTCAAGTACAGTTAGAAGACTGGATGGCATTATACCTACACTGGTCTTCATTGGTAAGCTACATCAAACAAATGTCTCCTCATAATACATCAATTCTGTAATCATCAGTGGAATAATTTTCTATCAGACATAATCCATCACCCAAAGTAACAAAAATGATGATTTGTACAGAGAATGAGTGCTGCTTGTTATTCATTCTAGTTCCAAAATTAAAGCTCCACTTCCCATTTCATATAGAGTTAGCATTAGCTTAGAATAAAATGGACTCAAGTTTTCCCATCATACTAGCAAAGCTGATGGGACGAGAGAAACAAAAAGCAATCCCTGCAAAAGGCATGAATCCCAAGTTGTTCACTGCAGGTGTGGTCTGGCTTATTTCTTCTATCCTTCAAGAAAGCACAAGTTCTAAGCAAGCAGTAAAAGCTGCAGGAACAGGCAATATAGGCTTGCATCTCTTACAACATGTGTTTTAATCAGATTTTATTGCAGTGTCTTGGCATTTTATTGTATGTCATTACTGTTGGTAGCTATGTTAGGCACTGGTTGATGGAAAGGTGGGGTACAAATTTAACAAAGAAATAAATTATATGGTAAATATATAATCTTAATCAAGAACTTTGACACTTTATTAACAGGATTCCTTGAAATACACTTTTTTAAAAAGCTCCTTGAAGATGGAACTACTTCAATGCAGAAATCAGTAAAATTACAAGGATAGGCCACAGGTTTCTGCAAGTCACAAAGCAATGCCCCACGGGTATACACTTAGCTTTTTCATATATAGTCATTCTTGTAAACTGGTGAATGTATTTAAACATAACAGTCAAACAAGAGCAAAGTACTCCAGGGTTTGTTTTTAGGGAGATATCAAAAATAGAAATGTACAATATTTCATAATTAGTATCTGGAATTAAGACGGGTATATATGTATGGAATTTTCCTTCTTGAGGTAAGGCATTTACAGGACTGGGTTCCCAGGATGAAGACTGTGTTAATATAGCTGGAGCTCAGGCTATAATCCAAGTGAGCTTTAAAGGACAGGAAGAGTATGGGGTTTGAGAATCCTGAATGCGAATGATATGACTGTTAAGCCACACACTGATAGGGGAGGTTCCTTACTGGTTTGTCAAATAACACTTTTTTAATATTCAAGTTCATAAGTTTACTGTTCTAACCAAATGTCATGACAAACTTATAGAAATAGTGCTAATACAATAATACAGAACATACATCCACAAAATAAGCCAACTTCCATGATGAAAGACAGGGAAGATATCATAGACACCGACAACCTCAAATCTATCTTGATTTCAGATTATACCTCCAAATCTCCAAAACAACTTATAGCGATTTTTTTCTCTTTTTTTATTGCAGCCACTGCATAGAGGGCCATTCAAGATTACTTATTTTGAAAGAAACCTTCAGGTTTTGTTCTAAGTTTAGCTATAATGCTCCCTTTTATAATGCTTCACTTCTATTGTTACTTATTGTGGCAGATCATAAAAAATCTTAATAAACTGTTGAATATTAAGTATCTATATATGCATTAAATAACCTCTATTTTTTATATCAGCAGCAATGCCATACACATCCATAGGAAAAAATGCCTAATTTAACTACCCTTCCTACTTTTCTTCTCCTGGAATTTCCTGACAACTGGTATTGTACTTCACTCTTTTTTTAGTGATTTACTTGGCAACCTTGACAGCAAATCTTCTTAGCATCTCAGTTACTTGGTCCCTGGACCAAATAACACTGTTGTAACATGACTACACAAACATGGCAGTAGTATCTTTTGCTAGCATTAGATGTCATCAGGCAAGAGCAATTAATGCCATATATGGAGTACCATCAGTGCGAAGATCTTGGTCATGGACCATGGATAAATTGCAATTTAGTGTGATTAGGACTGTTGTGTAGCAGAATCCTTTGCTCACAGAAGAGAAGGGCATGAACTGAATATCACCCACAAGAGATGGCAGCTACTTCCCTTCCCAAGCTCTAAAGCAGGAATGGCCATTGCTATTCAGGCCCTTTCTGCCATGTTTATCTAAATTATAGTCTCTGTGTTTGAGATGATAGTGCTGCAGCGTCAACTTTTGCCTCTTGCCTTACTGACCACCATTGTGTGGCCCTCAGATGGCTGTCCAGAAGGAACTTTGGCCCTTGTTCCCCACCCCGGGAAACATCCCACACTAATATACCCTTAAGGACATGACAAAACTGCCTATTTTTCCCCTGGCACTCTCCTCTCTTAGATTGCTAGGCCAGTTACTGCTGGTCTTCCTAAGGCCTCCTTTGCAGATACATCTGTCCTGGATCTTAAAATCTTTGGGTTTGGCTTCTCCCATGCCTATCTCTCTGTACTTGCCTACGGACTTCCTAGCTCGACCTTTTCCCTCTGATTACGGTATACCTCATAATGTAGCTGCCATACTGAAAGGCCTAGAGAGTTGCTAAGCATTCCATTCTGGGTGATGAAATGATATATAAAACGTTACAATGATGTGGAGGAGGGGAACGACTGAATTTAAATAAAATTATTTTTAGAAAATATTTGATTCCGAGTACTATCACCATACAGTTGTGCAGGCAGAGATCCCACTTTCGTTTGTGGTGAGTGAAAAAATCAATGCGCTATCTGTTACTTTGCAAAGGTAAGCATGCTAAACATGTTCCAATTATGCAAAGCAAATAGTTCACTCACCCAGTTGGGAGAAGTTAAATCTAGTTCCAGAAGGTGATGTGATGCTGGAGCCAGAGGAAAATGGAGAACTGACAACTGTATCCTGAAGTCCTCCTGCAGAGTGTGAACGCAGCCATTCTTTTGCTTCTTCTTGACTGCGAAGTTGTGATGAAGGAGTATACCTGTGCAGAAAAAATAAGCTTTAGCATTTGCTCAAAAAATGTTTCGTTTACCGAAAATCCATAAGCACGTGGACAGGAAAACAGGCAGCGAGCCTGAAAGAAGTCTCCTGCCTACCAGAGGCCTTTTCTTTTCTTTTCTTTTCTACACTGGATTGTGCCAATAGAAGGAAGTTAAATGGGGTGGGTGGGGGAGACTTTGGGAGTCTTAAAAATGGCTTTTCTTATATTCAAGCCATGTAAATGATCAGAATTTCACTTCCAAGACAAAATGTTTTAATTTCATTTTACAAATGTTGGCTGAGTATCCAAACTCATGTGAAATGCTACTTTTCAGCACAGGACAAACATGTTGTTGGAAAGGTGTGTGAAGGATCTGTAGAAAGAGGACATAGTGAAGCAAAATGAGATGCATATAAGCATCCATGAAAAGAAATAGTGTGAACTGAGAGGAAGCTTTCACATGGCTAGAGATTAACAAAGCAATCATTTCCTGGGGCCGTCCAGCCACAGGGATAATTGGAGTGGAGAAATCACAACTGCATCCAAAGCTTCAGACTGGTGTGGCAGAGGAAATATCTCAGAGGAGTCCAGTTCCCTCTCAATGGGCTGGCTCAGGTCCCAGCAGATCTTTAGCCTGCGCTGCTCTGCTTCACTTTGAAAGACCTTGTTGAAAGGCCTTGTGTTGGCTTCTGCTGATGGTAAGATTTCTGGCAGCAGCTCCCAAACAGCCAGCATTTCCTGTGGCGGCGAAGCCTCCTTGACTACAAAACCTGGCAGAATTGGTCAGAAGGACACCTTCACCTAATCATAAACCCTATCAGGGGTGTAGATGCATCCCTAAGAAAGCTACACCAAGCTTGTAAATAGGCACTTACATAAGGTGCACATAAAAGTACAAACTGTCTCCAGACAACTGGGCAAAGATGTTAGCTCTTCCCTGCTTTTCAGGCTGCTGGTTAGAGTATAGGATAGGGTTGCATTCATCCAGAATTTCCCAGACATAGCTAGAATACGGCAGCCGGAAGCAATGTCTAGGCAGAAATCACTGAAATGTCCGGATGTATGGCAACCCATGTTGGAGGTCTAGATGATGGCAAAGATTATAAGATTTTGAAAAAAAAAAAAAAAAAGGAAGCTCAACAGCTTTTTGTGTGTCCGGATTTTCACTTTTTGAAATATGCCAACCCTAGTATAGGACCAGGAACGGAAAGACTAGATTAAAATTCCCACTTAATCATGAGAGTCAGTGGTCAGCCTAGCTAACCTCACATGATAGTTGTATAGGCAATGTGGGGCTTGAGTGAGGGTGGCGGGGTAACAACCTCCCCATTCAGGGAGAATAGGATATAGAGCTAATAAATTTTAAAACACACAACAGAGGTCTACTGGTATTTGCAAGACTGGGATTACTGGTCCTTACAAACCAAAAAGGAACAAAAAACAAAAAATGGTGAGGAGGAACCCAGGTAAAGCCCATTTATATGCAAATATAAATTTTGTGCATGGCAGGTTCTGGATCACAGTGATCATCACATCCTCAGTTATTTTTTAGTCTTTGAAGTAAATGAGAATGCACAACTTCTAAGAGGGTACTGGCAACACCACTGTCTTTCTGCCATCAGCCTTGAATTTTGAGTATTGGTTTCAGATACTGAAGATAAGTCATTCATGTGTATAGATCTTTCAGGGATTGGAACCATAAACAGACACACAAAGTTTAGCACAATATGCTAAAGAACAAAAGTGTAAATACCTACCTCTTTGACATTCAAATACTTTAAACTTAAAAGATGTCATTCATTATTTAGCTGGAGACATTTGACAGGCACAGAAAACAATTCAGACCGACCAATCTCTCCCCACCCTCACCCCACAAATTAGCAAAATGCTTTTAGCACCTAGCTCAGTGTGACAATCAAAGCTGCTGCAAAGAACAATGTCTTTGTAGTGCAGAATAAATTGCAGCTCTAATGTAAAGCCATCATTTCCGTTATCTAAAAAAGTATTTATAATACAGTCTGAAATTGAACTGTTTTGCCAGATACTTTCCACTGAGTGAGTTCAGTGCTTTCATTTTATTGTATTCAAGTTAATGAACCTAGTAAACCTAGTAAACATGTTTAAAGTCTACTTTCTTTACAAAAGAAACATATTCTTCTATGTAATTACTCTTAATGTCAAATCATATGTATTATATGTTTTGGAAGCAGACATTTATGGAGCACCTGATTGGTTTGATACTTTTTTGTATTTAAAGTACTAGTATAGCTCCAACTGTTGGATTGTAAAATGTGCATTTTTAATGACCTCTAAATTCCTCTTGATCTGCATTTCAGAAGTTACACTGTGAGAATAACATCAACTAGTTACTACTTTGGTCGTAAAAGCTGCAAATTATTGCAAATCAAGCTCAGTGATGGTTTGTGAGATGCGCTTTTCGAAGAGCCAGCCAGCTACTGTTGCAGTCCCTGCTCAAGCTGAGATGTTACCAGATGGAAAGAAGCATGTAGGGTAAAGGAAAGGGGGCAATGACCTGCTTCAAAGAGGCTGAGGGAAGAAGGAGGAAGAGATTGCAGCCAGGTACTGCAAAAGCTGAGACCACCACCACCACCAGCACTACTGACGGCCACAAGGGACACACAAAGCAAAGCTCCAAAAACCACATGGAAAACTGCTTATGCTATGTGGAAACACCAATACCTGAGTCCTTTCTTAGGCAAAGTGTTCCTATCAAGATGAGGGTCGCTGTAGAAAAGTTAAAAGAAAAGAACTTCAGAAGAAAAGAACGAAAGAGGAGAATTAAAGATCAGCTTGAAAGAGAGGAGAATTCACTATTAAAACAGCTGCACCATGGTACTGGAAAAGATAACGAGAGCCCCTGCCAAGCCGACATGCAAAAAACCTTCTTACCACGTGTGGGTTGTGTTATATACAGAACATGCACAAGGGACCATGCAAAATGAAGACTTTGGACCCTCAAACCACTGAACTGCATGTAAGCAGCATTTTACTTTTATGTGACTTTTCATGGTCATTTGAAGATAGGGATCACACAGTGACCTTCCTGTTTCTCTTCCACAAATGTGGCTGGAAGAAGCTAGCTTTTAATATGAAGTGTGCATGCCTCAGATGAATGCATTTAGGACACAGATGGCCACAATCTTGTTTTCTGTCTCTATCTCTAACAAATGCACACCACTGAAAATGGCGACTAGGCAAATGACCAACCAACAGGGATCTGGGTTTCCACTTTCAGGAGACCAGGGTACTACTGTGGTCCAGATCACATGTGATTGTTCCTGGCATCCTATACACAGTAGGAATGGCTACTGTTATAAATTCCCACAAGGGCCACCATTAGCCACAAACACATTTGCTTTAAATAAGGTGTGACAGGTGTGTTGATAATGCCACAGTATGAGACATTTAAAAAGCAGTTGCAACAAATGCTTTTAAAATATACTGCTTTAAACAAACTAATAATAATAATATTGGATTCTCCAATGGCAAGACATTCAATCTAGCTGAAAAGGTTTCCCCACCTACTGAAATCTGAAATGGTACCCGTGCAGGAGACATAGAAGCGTTAGAATTAATTCTCTATCAGTTACTGGTGTCAGATGAACAAAGCACAGATGACAGCAACAGCACTTCTGACATATCTTGCTTCCTTGCTTTCGTTTTTACAAGGACACACAGATACCCCTACAATCCTCCCTCTCCCACCCCACAAGCCAAAATGGGTGAGCAACTTGTAACAGAAAATATATTTCAGCCACGCTGGAAGGGTGGGGGATAGAGGGATCAAGACAAAAAGGTGATACGGCCTGAAACGTGAGGGAAAGCAGCATGCCACCAGAATGCCGAAATGCTAGTGAGAGTTTACGCTGGCAGATAAAATTATGGAACTTTAAAGAGATTGTTCATTTTGTTCTTGGAAAAACTGCTACACTCCCCAGCTTTTCCACATGCCTCTCCCCAGAATAAACTGGGACACAGCGCTGTAAAACGGTCTCTCACTGGCATGTCTTTTGAGTGACGGTTTACATATCCCAGTGAAACACACACACTCTTCACTGAGCACAGTCTTGCACAATACACTTTTGGCTTCTCAAGTGTGAAAATGAACCTTCTCGGCTGTTTGTGCATTCTACTGCCCTGAGACAGCATTACCTGTCCTGCCTCCTGGGTAAAGTATTTCTGCAGAATTTGGGACTAGCAGCAGGGGAAGAGAGAGGGCTAGAAGAATAAAGTCCAACAAGACAAAAACAAAAACAACAAAAAGAGAGAGGAATATTAGCACAAAAGGAAGAAAGGGAAAGAGCTTTTGTATGTTACGATGCCACAGCAAATTAGAATGTTCTAAGTGGAAAAAAGTTCTACAACGGGGTTAGATAAGCTTCAAAATTTCTTTCAACTCCTGTGGTTTTCACTGGAGAAACATTTAACGTCAGTTCCAACTTCTTTATTTTGTGGTTTCTTATCCACACAGTGGTTGCATGAGCACCATTTTCCATAGGAATGCAAACTGACAAGGATCTTGAACAAATGGGTAAGTTGGAATGCCGTTGCAGATCCATGACCATAAAACCAAGTTGATAGGTGCCATTTCCAAACCAAAACAATCTGAGGAACTGCAGATACTAGAACCCAAGTTTTGCTTTGAGTGGTGAACCAACCATTGAAATGGATCTGGGAAAGATCTAAATACTGGGGTATTCCTATTTCTGGGGTGGATATGGAGGGCAGAGAATAACTGAGAGCATTCTGGTGAAAATGCTTTTATTTAGAACAAACCTCCCCAGCTGCCATAGCCCAAGATGGGTAGGAATTGTATCATTCCTACGTTCTGTAGAAGGCTCAGCACATCTTTTCCAAGAAAAGGTAAATGTAGTAATATAGCTACAGCAGCAGTAGTATAGCACAAAAAGCTCAAACTATCATCAATTATACCAGAAAAAGTGACATATCCATTTTGTCTTAGTTTAGCTTCTGGAGCCTACCTTCTAACTTGCTCTTACTCATCAGATCAAAATTGTGGTAGTAAGTAAGATCAATGAAAATAGCTCACTTTTGCAATCAAAATAAATATAGGGTGACAAAATTAAACTGGATTATTTAAGTTATCATAACTGTGATGGATATGTCCAAAAGGGAACAGCAGATACTAAACCTTAGGGCCAAACTACATGTGAGGTTAAGAACATCATTAAATGCATCTTTGCAGCTAATGTGCAGGTTTCTAAAAATACAAATTACACCATATTGATAATTAATGGGAACAGAGTAGATATGAAGAGGGAATTTAAGTCTTTCATCTTCTGCAATCCTAAAGAAAATCTCTCTTCTGAAGTTGCTATTTGCTTTGGGGGAAAGCTCCATGGGCATTAGTGGAATAGTTTCCTCCACATCAAATACCAGCATCACAGGAAGGATTCTTCCCAGGGCTTCCCTGGTCTGTCCTGTTCCAGTTAATTATTTGTTACTTAAACCAGATACTGCAATTTGCTTTTATTTTAATGGCACATTAAATGTCATATGTCGTTTGGCCCCTAGTATTTCAAAGTACTTAACATTCATTATCTCATTAATTACCAATAGGCCAGTATTGCTGTCCACATGTTAAAAAGGGAAGAATGAAGCGGATTGATAATAGCTTGCCTAAGATTATCTAACAAATTTGTGGCTGAGGTGAGATTTGAACTAAATCCTTCCCAACTCACATCTCTCCCTATGTCTCGGGCACTATGCTTTATGTTGAGTTCTTATGCCTTGATCTATGAAATTATAACCTACACTAATTTATTGGCCTAATACAGTACTGAAAAGTAATGTGCTGAGATCTAAATGGCAGAACAGGATGCCCATCGAATGGATGGACATGACAAAGCATGCTGCTCTTTTCAAGTATGGTTTGACAGGAAATAAAGCATGTTCTTCATAGTTGCCACATTATGTCAAGGTGTATGCCAAGCCTCTTATTCATGGCTG
Source organism: Podarcis gaigeae (assembly GCF_964106915.1). Lineage (NCBI taxonomy): Eukaryota > Metazoa > Chordata > Lepidosauria > Squamata > Lacertidae > Podarcis > Podarcis gaigeae. The sequence goes on along the minus strand of NC_139678.1, from coordinate 60,063,190 downwards.
TAGTTCTCACTGGTGAAATCTGACTTGTGATGATCCAGTTCATATATGAGGTGGTTTGTTATTACCCGTCTGAAAATCTAGGCACTTTCCATCATACATGTTTGGGAGCCCACAGTTAACAGAGATTTTTTAAAGGATGACAGGCACAGTGATCACAGCCATCTGTTGAACTCCCTAGATTAATTCATGCTTGCACAACAATTTCTCCATCAATTCTTATTTACCTCATAGGAATGTCAAACTGAACAAAAATAAGTTATCCTGAATGACACTTGAACTCAGTGGGAATAATTCACAGTGAAACATGTCATGATTAAGCTACCAATTACATAAACCACAGTATGTAACACAAAGGTCTTCGGGGGGGGGGGGGGAAATCTCACCTCTCTGACAATGTTGTCTTTACACTGTTGGTTCTAACAAAGGGAGTCAGCGAGTCATCTTTAGAAGCTGCAATCAAGCCACTGGACGAGTTGTGGCTCAGGCCGCCTCCACTGCTGAGTGAAATATCTATGGATTCACAACTGGTGTGCAGGCTGCTAACAGACTGGTATCCAATCCCATCCTTGCTAACAGCAGAAGAACTACTGGCATTAGTGCCCCAGGTTAAGCTGTTGGAAGGAGCCGAATGAGCTGAACTGGGACTAGAAGCTAATGGAGACTGGTTCATGTCTGCATTCTTGCTATAAAGGGGACTACTACCACCACTGCTCAGTATGCCACTGCCAGGAGAATCCAGGTTCCCCTGTTGGTTCATGGTTGCATGTGGGTTGGAGATAACCACTGAATTTTTCATGCTTTCTGCAGTTGTGATGGGAGCTTGTTTACTTGGCTTTCCACCAAAAAGTCTGAAGAAGGGAAGAAAAGGAAAGAAAGTCAGGAAACATACTGAGAATCTTTGAGTTTAAACTTTTTTTTCATATTTTACTTGGCTCAAACACATTTGAGAGAAATCCTTATTTGTCAGATTAACTGGATACATTAGAGATTATTTCGTTCCGATCTATACTGTGTGCAGATGGACATCCACAGAGTATAACCTGCACTCAGAATAGGCAAATTGGTGTCAGTGCACCAATGAGTGAAGCATACTAATGCTGACTTGGATTTGAATGAAGTGTGATAGCTTCCCCCTTTCCTCTATGTTCACCTCTGTCTCTAAATGCTGGATCAAATAAGGTCATTCTAGGATTTCCCTCTGCCCATGGGGGGGGTTAAGGGGGAGGACATGGGCACCAAGCACACATATAAAGTATATGCAATCTTGGCTAGGATCACCAGAATGACTGTTTCTAGCTATGAACAGGTCTGCAATGATGGTATTTTAGCAAATCTGGCATGCAAAACGTGTATTCTTCTTACAAAAGGAAAGGAAAATTTCATTTTCAGAAGAGGTGATCTTTTGGATTTCATCCAGAATGGCAGTGTAACAGAGGATTTATTGTGGCTAAAGTCGTTCCCAGAGACTATTTCATTCAGTGTTTCACTCTGTTTTTACTTTATACACTGTTTTTATGGCTTTATGCCATGAAGCTGTCTATACATTATCATCATCATCATCATCATCATTTCTGTTTAAAGAATGTCAAAGTCAGAATATAACCCCCCAAAGCTTCTGAACTCCTTTCAGGCACTGCACAATTGAACAAGCTCTACATACCTGCGCAAGGTAGGGGAGGCTACATCTGGGTACTTGACTCCTTGCTGGTGAGCACTCTGGGATGCACTTGAAACCGGCTGAGATGCTGGGTTCATTTTAACAGAATTACAAGAGATTACACTTTCGTTGTCCGATGAGATCCCTTTCTCTTTATCCGTTTGGTTGACTAAACCTGGCAGAGAGCTCCCAAGGGCAACTTTGGCTGGCTCTCTCATTTTAGGAACAGGCAAGCCTGCTGACTTGCTACTTATGTTGGAATCTATGCTGCTGGTGCTAGATCTATTGCCAGCTCCACTTCTGCTGCTGGATTTGCTGGGCCTAGGTAAACTCCGGTACTGAAGATTGCTTCGAGTACTAATGGCTAAGTAACCATCATCCTGATTCTGTGAGCCATCAACACTAGTCTTCCGACCAGTTGACCTTCCCATAAGTCCAGATGACTTGGGGATTTTGCCCAGGGTAGCTGATCTACTAGTGATAGTTGCCCCACTAGCTGTTATTATGGTCATGCCTACAGCTGACCCACTCTGTTTTTTAAATCCAAATGCATTTGTGTTAGCAGCAGCTGTTCTAGAGTTATTTGCAGAAGGTTTCTTTGATTCATCACCACTGCTCCGTCCTGCATCTGATGGGGAACGTTTAATGTGTCCGGATTTGGGAGAAATTCTACCCTTTTCCGATACCTTGGCATCATCAGTTTTTCCTAGGAAAAAAGGAAAGTAAGTTCAAATATTGCATGGTATCAAACACTGTGCACATTAGTATAAAGAAGTGATGAAAAAGCTTAAAACACCTGAAAAACAAGAGTATGTGGAAGCATTCTAATTTTTTTAATTTCTAGAAATCAATAGCACTATGCACAGGAATGACAGGATAATATAACTACTGTGTTTAAAAGTGAAATTTGAGCATGTGGGTCCAATGATTCAAACCAATTGAGCATGGTATCCTTAGGGCAGATGTGGCAAAACTTTGGCTCTCAGGTGTTGCTGAACTACAACTCCCATTGGACCCAGCAAGTACAGCCAATGGCCAGGGATGATAGGAACGGTAGTCCAAAGGTTCCCCACACTTACCCAAGGGCAGTGCTATTTTTCTAGAAAATGAGGTGCCGGAATTAACCATGAATACCTCCAACTGAGAGGTGCCAGAACTGAGTACCACTGAGTTCCAGGTGAAAAAAAGCCCTGCACTAGGGTATGAAATATTGGGGCAATTGGAGGTGGTTGTGCAAGAATGAGGCAAGGCAGTGCATCAACCACAGTGGTCCCCACCAGCCACACCCCTCCTCTCCTCGCCTCTCCTTTCCTCACCCCCATATCTCCTTGTTTAAAGTTGTTTTGTCCATATTGACTTGCCAGCAGCCCTGGTACTCTCACTCTCCCTTGCTCTGAAGAGGGGGTACATCCTAAGTGCAAGGCATTCTGGGTGATGTGGGCCACAGAGGGCTTGTGCTGCTGCTGTTTCACAGTGGAGGTTGGAAAATATTTGTTTGCACTTAGTTTAGAACAGGGGTCAGCAAACTACGGCCTGCGGGGGGTCGTTAAACTGGCCCCCGGCCCTTGCCGCCTGCTCGGTCAGTTCCCGCTTGGAGCTAAACCAGCGCGGTGTGCCAGTTTAGCTCCACGTGGGGACTTACTTCCAGGACACAGCCACGGCTTCCTATTGGCTGCAGGAAGCTTCTGCAGCCAATAGGAAGCCGCAGACGCCACTTCCTCCCTCGTCATGGCTCCGAAAGCCCGCGGGGAAAGAGCAGTGGGCGGGCACACATTTGCACGGGTGTGCACACTCCCATGCACGGGCGATCCGGCCCGCCGGCGGAAAAGTTTGCCGACTCCTGGTTTAGAACCTCAAAGTTACTTTAAAATTAAGGGTACCTATACACCAGGCTAAAGGTGCCTACACACTCAGTTTCTCCTGCTATATTTCATTTGGAATGGCATGCAGTGTTAAGAAACGTGCAGGGACAATTAGTTATCACAGCTGGATATGATGCTTGCAAGGCGATAGGTTGCATATGCAACTTACACATTTTCTAATTAAGTAGATTGTTATTTTAAAAAAGAACAAGCTGGTCTTAACTAAGCATTCAAAGGTGCCTTCAGATTTATTTACACTTTCAAGAAAACACACGTGTTCTACTGCTTAGCACATACATCATCCATTCAAGAGGCAAATTTCACCCCAGTTACAAGACACTATTGAGTCGACATCATTGTTGGCAGGACCTCTTCAGTTTGGCACTGGTACACAAGGGCAGAGATTTATTGCACAGTTCTCCATCAAAGACAAGCATAGATCAAAATGCAGTTGAAATCCTGACAGAGGAAATTTTCTTCTAACTGCACAAATTCTTGGCCTGCATTGTTTGTCTGTTGGCTGTGCATTCCTCACCTGTTCCAGGTGTCTTCAAAGTTCCTGAAGTGGCTGCCGTTTTTGTCCTTGGTGTGGTAATGCCAACCTGAGCTGACATGCCCCGTCTCCAGGAACCCGTCTGAGAAATGACTGTGTTCTTCCTCCCCGAATTGCTTTTATCAGATTCATCAGAAACATCAGAGGGATTCCTTCTCCATTTAGACCCAGGCTCCATCTTCACACCACTGTCTGAGCCACCATCGGATTTCTTGATTTCGTCGCCAGACCACAAGGAATTCCGCTCCACTTGGGAATGCTTTTCAGCATCAGTCTGAAGAGAAAAAGGAAATCATAAACTTGTAAACTTTTTCTTCCCCCAGCATCAAAAATCTAACCCTTGAAAACTTCACTAATTATTTAAAGACCTCACTAAGGACTTTTTACTTAGCTATTTTTGTCTCCTTTACAATATTTTTTTTAAAAATCAATTCTAAATACAAACAATAATTAAGCTAAATCACATTTTCTGTAAATTCATTTCTAATGCATTTAAGCAAAAAAGTCACTAAATAAAAGACATAAAAATAAGATTTATAAAGGTGAGAAATCAACTGATTCATCCTGAGCTTCCTCACAATATCTTTTACTGCAAGACAGGAACCCACTTCAAATCTGTGTTGTGAGCTTCTTCCTTTGTTCTGCTTTCCTATCTCCTTACTGGCAATGTGATCTGTGGAGTATGAAGAAGCAGCTTTTCGCAAGACTGAAATGTGTGCTTCCTGCACACCCACAGCCTCACTCTAACTTTATCATCAACTGAGGTGAGAAATTTTCAGAAGTGGCAATGCTTCACACCTGATGACTAAATTTAAATTTGTGATTACCTAGAATCTCCTAAAAGCCCGGTTTATTTATTCCGCACAATTAATTTTCTCCCCTTTTCCTCCAAACGTATGCTACAAGCTAGGACCCTTCAAGTACAATATTATTATTTTTTCTTCGTATGATGACCAAGGGAAGGGACCCTGTTCTGGGATGTATTCTTTATCTGCACTCTTTTGTTTCACTTGCACTGGCTTCATCGGCTTCACCATCCACCCGAAATGATTTGCAATTCAAATCCCACACATGGAGACTGACATCCACAAATGCCAAAATAGCTGAAAAAGCTGTGAACCTGCTACACATATGGGAACCCAAAATTGCAGGCGCTGGGGGAACCTGTGTCTTAGGGCACTCTATTTATTCCTTATCCTGCTGAGTGGGTCCTTTTATTTCCTGCCCTGTTTACATAAATAAAACATTTCAAAATGCAAAATAGGCAACATTTTTCTTCAGACATGAGGCATGATCTTACAAACTAAAGGTGACCTGGGCTCATGTTTCATGGGTAGGAGGGCATTTTCGGCCATTTTCAGATGTGGAAGAAGAGCAACTGCCACATTTTCAGAGGGGTGGAATGACAGAGGCTTCTATTTTCCTTTTTTAAATAAAACATTTTTAAAAAATAATTCTGCCACAACAGCTACACTCCTCCAAACAGCCTGTGAGGAGCATCCCTGTAATGTATCACCTGAAAACATGACATCATGGTGTATAATTGTTCTGAGTGCACTGGTGAGGGGAAATATTCAAGGTGACCCTCTTTTGCCCAATGAACAGCAGCCATTTCCATTCAAGGAAGAGAAGCTGCACTCACAGAAGGACTCGTTCAGTTGAGTGCAATTCTTGAAAATACAGTGGTACCTCGGGTTACATATGCTTCAGGTTACAGACTCCGCTAACCCGGAAATAGTACCTCAGGTTAAGAACTTTGCTTCAGGATGAGAACAGAAATCGTGCAGCGGCGGCAAGGCAGCAGCAGAAGGCCCCATTAGCTAAAGTGGTGCTTCAGGTTAAGAACAGTTTCAGGTTAAGAACTGACCTCCGGAACAAATTAAGTACTTAACCCAAGGTACCACTGTATAATGAAAATGCTAGATGCAACCCACAGTCCCACTGATGCCAAACCTCACAGTGTAATCATACAAATTCGGCAAACTGAGTGAAGGTGCACATGCCCCGAGGTGAGGCGAGAGGCTTCCCTCCAGAAACTTAGCTTACTTCAGCAACCCTTTACTCCGTTGGATTGGTTTTTATTCTGCAGGTCTTCAAACTGTTGTATTTTAATAAACATGACCTTGCCCTGACATGCTGTGGCTTGTTTCCTCTTTTGGGGTGTGGGGGCAATGGTGCTTCTGCCTTTAGCAGGCATGGGTTTGGCCCACCCACCCCTCACCTAGGAAGAGAGCCTCCTGCCCTCTTTTTCACAGCCTGGGCTTGTGCTAGCTGCTTTTCTTGAGGAACTGCATAGGAATTTTGTGGGGAGCCCCTGATTGGCATCTGGGACTCCTCTTCTTATTGTTACATTTCCTCAACTTGCCGTGTATCAATACTTCTGGGGTGTGGGGGCAACTAGGTACCACCAATTTAAAACACACATGAAAACTCTTGATGCACAACTAGAGGCAAAACTCTTTAACGCAGCCACAGCTATGCACTTCATGGCAAGAGAACAAAGAGTAACACTTCATGGCAACTGCACTGTTATATTAAAAACTGCTATTAAAATATTTTCATGTTTCAATTAAAAGAAAAGAAAAGAAAGAAGTGAAATAATAGTTGCACAGAAATATTTACGAAACAGCAACGGTTAGAAAGCATGGACAAATTGCCTTTGACTTGTGAAAACCCCTAAATTATTGCATGCTTCAAAGAACTTTTAGATGTAATCAGGTTGTATCCACTTTGGAAAGCAAAAGAGAATGCAAATTCTTACAGCTTATCTTGGGGACAGAAAACTTCCAAATTGCATACTGATGCAAAATTCTTTACTGTTTTTGGATCTGTTGGCTAGGAACACTGGAAGCTCCTAGAATGCCACCTACAGACATTAAATATAAATTTCTTGTGAAAAGCTGCCAAAAGACTGGATAGCTAGTAACAACATGCAACCTTGGAAAATAATAGTGCATTTCATTAAGTAGACAGGTTTACATTTCCGCTGAAAGTGTAATCATCTTTACACTTTTATTTGAACTAAATTAAAAATCTATTCCTTAATTAATAGTAGATTATACAGTTTCAGTGTCAAAGAAAGAAAAAGAACTATTTGTTAGATGTGTGTGGTCTTACTCTTTTTTCAAGTTCAGCACCTAATTGTTACATTTCTATGGAAGCTGAAAAGCCACCAATCCTCAGCACAGACAAAGGTTGCTGTGTCTTTCAACTCTCAGTGCTGGGACACTGCCTTGAGACAGACTGCAATAGGTGAAGTGTGTTTTTATTTAAAAATAGTTGGCCTTGTATGTAACCTCCGTTTGTGACAATGTGAGAAAAGGATGTCTGTGTATATTTCACACTTGGTATGTATGAGTGAAGTCTCCATGAAAAGAAAAGTTTCTAATCTTGAATATGGACCTTTGGCATGTTCAGTTGTATATGTGTAGATAACACATGGGTCTGGGGGGCAGAGGTAGGCAGAATGGTCTAGTATTACTCCGCCCCCCCCATATGTTTGGTCAACAATCAATACTCTCTTGACCACACAGTTTAAGGCAATTCTTTCATTCATCCAGACCAATGTAAGATCATTCAGAGAAAGGAAGAATCTGCATACCAAATAATAATAATAATAATAATAATAATAATAATAATAATAATAATTTTTAAAAAATTATTTATATCCCGCCCTCCCCAGCCGAAGCCGGGCTCAGGGCGGCTAACAACAATAAAACAGTACAAAAGTACAGTACAACAACACTCTAAAATCATTCATTATAAAATTAATTAAATTCAAGCCACTGGCCACCATTGGGCCAGAGCTCCGCGTAGGTTGCCAAGGGAGGGAGTCAGGCTGCGCCCTGGCCAAAGGCCTGGCGGAACAGCTCTGTCTTGCTGGCCCTGCGGAAAGATGTCAAGTCCCGCAGGGCCCTAGTCTCTTGTGACAGAATGTTCCACCAGGTCGGAGCCACAGCCGAAAAAGCCCTGGCTCTAGTTGAGGCTAGCCTAACTTCTCTGTGGCCTGGGACCTTCAAGATGTTTTTATTTGAAGACCGTAAGTTTCTCTGTGGGACATACCAGGAGAGGCAGTCCCGTAGGTACGAGGGTCCTAGGCCGTATAGGGCTTTAAAGGTTAAAACCAGCACCTTAAACCTGATCCTGTACTCCACCGGGAGCCAGTGCAGCTGGTATAGCACCGGGTGAATGTGATCTCGCAGCGAAGACCCCGTAAGGAGTCTCGCTGCAGCATTCTGCACCCACTGGAGTTTCTGGGTCAGTCTCAAGGGCAGCCCCACTGAAAGCCACCTACTGTAGCGCAACATGGGCAACATGTAAAATAAGCAAACATATAAAATAGTGTATCAATTTTAAAAAGCACATGACAATCACCAAAACATATAGGGACATCAACAATTCATTATTCTAGCCTGGTCGTGTCTCTGCTCTGATCTCTAGGAGCAGTCAGGAAACATCAGAATCTGGAAACCGATCTATGTTTTCTTAGAAGCAGATCCCACTGTATGGAATGAGGTATACTCTTTAGGACGGCAGCCTTGAAATCCAGAAGCTTCAAATGAAATAAGTCCTTAATTCTCTTTTGGTAAAGCAACAATATACACAGGCTCATGAGGCAGTGAATACCTCCAACACTATTAAAACATGTCTGCTATAGAAAGGAAACCTTACCTGGGAATCTATATTCTTACGAGAGGATGCAGGTGTGTTGGCATAGGAGCTGATGGAGGAGCTTGTGTTAATGTCATCGGTGCTGAGGTTATCTATGGTGTCACTGATCCCACTGCTGACAGAACTGCTGTCATCCCAGCTGAGGGGAGGAAAAAAGCCACAAAAACTTCATAACTCAAACAAACAATAGCCACAGCTACACCAAGAAGCCAGGTGACACACAAGGGAGCTTTAAAACATCTCAGGGTCACACAGCAATTATTGATTTAGGCCTCTAGAAACAGCTTCAAACAGAATCAAATGTTAATTCAGGCAACTTCCCTAAGTGCTTTTTTTAAAAGAACGCTGACGTTATTGCTGTTGTAGCTTTCTTACTTTTACACAACACAAAATCATGCTATCAGATTTTTACGCAGAAAGTGAGAGAAAAGGTGGCAATTTGGAGGAAGGTGGGCAATGAACTTCATTCTAGATTTTTGCTAAAGTGAAATGAACCACTTGGAGCTTGGTATTTCTCTACAATGTTCTGGCATAGACTTATTTCTATTACCTACCACTTATTTTATCATTTTTAAGAGTGATTTACAGTGGTTTGTCTGTTGGGAATGTTGTGAGGCAGACGATTACTAGTTACAAGTTACAGAAGGGGCAAAGAGCTAGGGGCTTGCTCCTGACCACACAACTGAGGTGGACCAATGGCCTGACTCTGTGTGAGGCCACGGCCTATATAGCCCTCAGGAAGAGCTTCTGGAAAGAGTAACACATGAAGCAAATCTTTACCGGTTCAAAGACAAATGTGATCTCATACAGAAGGCCTCTCTGTGCAAGCCACCGGGTGCTCTTATTAAGTGTACCTGACAGGATGATATGCCCTTTCATCAACCTCTCAAGAGCTAGATATGCAGTATCACTTCTAAACTCAGTTGGGGTTGGCGGGGGGAAGGTGGAGATGAAGCAGAAATTCATTCAGGAGCTGCCAGCTGGATTCAGTTTCTAAAGTTACACCATGCGCAAAAACAAAGACTTACTATGTAAGACTTGCCTCTTCAAGCAAGAGGCAATAGTGTGTTTTTTAAATCCTCTGAGCATGGAATGCAACATAGAATAAAAGCACATATGCAAAAGTTGTAACTGATAACACATGAACTGATTTAAATATGAACTACTAGTGGAGAGATTTGTAAACAGGAATATAATATTTTTAAAGGTCAGAAAAGGCCCTAGAGAATTATTAGGCAGTGGCCCAGCTGTTTGCAATATGTTTTGGGACATATTGCGTAAAGGACAGCTGGGATAGGCACACATCCCCCGGGATTAAGTTTCACCAATTTCAATGGAGGTTGTTCCAGACTAAGGTCTGGTTCTGATACTGTATCTTTTATCTCCAAATCATAGCTTTGAAATGGGGCGTGAGCTGCTGTCTTGCAGACTCCTCATTGCTCTCAGAAAAATGCCCCCCTACCTTCCAGTTTGCTTTAGCCACTCTTCCAACATGTTATTTCAGTTCTGGTTCACAGTGAACGCAAAAACTGGGCCCCTGATTAGCCTCAATCGTGTTTATTTTTGTTATTAACCTTGCACTGAGCTAAACTGTGTCAGTCAGCAATAAATAATAGGATCACTATCTTCTGACACAGACACACAATTTGGAGAGGGAGAGAGCTTAACAACTAACCATAGTTAAAACCATCAGTGAATTCTGCATGCAAAGGGGGAAAAGACTGGAGGAAAAGGACTCTACTTCCATGGTTCCCATCCTTAATCATGGTGAAAGAACTGGCAGTGTTCTTTACTTTTTACTTAGATAGCAGCCAATTAACATATTAGCTGCTGCAGAACTGGAGAAAGGTATAAACATAGTACACAGTAGTTGCTTCATAATATTTCTGTGTTATTACACCATTAATATTCCTTTCCTTCCAGCAAACATAGTCTTCCTAATGAACTGCAAACAGAATATAATCTAACCAATAGAAGAGCAAGCTCATGAAAATTATGGACAGCAAAATGTTTGATAGATCTAAGAATGCACGCAAGCACTCTTCTCCTCTGTAGAAACCAACTCCAGAATGTAGCTTTATACCAATTTTAAACCACTTCATTACACATATTGTTTTAAAATGTTGCCCTTGCTTCAGTTTCTCAGTGGTTGCATTCAAACGCAAATGGAAAGGAAGGGAAATGTAACAGCCCTCCTAATTACAGCACTCTATGCTCCGTGAACAATGATAAGATCTTTGTAATTTAGCTGGGGCAATCAATAACTTCTGATGCCAACAAAAGTCCACTCAGCCATAACTTGAGACCCTATCTTATTTCCTTTTAGTCACTTGATCAATCAAATGAAATCTACTTTCAATGCTGGAAAATTATTTGAGTGCTGAGAGACATAGTCATTTTCCTTCCTGTTGTGGAAAGCCATTTTAAAACTGAAAATAAAGCTGAAATTCAATCAGACAGGTAAGACATTACAATTTGAAATAGAAGAAATGAAGCCTCATATGATGACTGAGGTAAGTCCTCATAGAGGACTGAACTTGTTTAAGAACACAAATCTTCCCTACTCCAGCCTACAATTAAATAAAAATTGCAGGTGCCAAGTGAAGAATGAAGGATTCTGACAAATAGCACAGGCTCAATCCCAGAAGGGAGGGGAGATTTTTCTAAATATCCAAATTTTAACCAAAACTCTTTAAGACCTCAAATATTAACCAAGAATCTGTTCTGTTTCAGCCAAAATACTAGTTTCCTGTGAACTTTGGGAGCCCCCCCAAAACAATCTCAACTGGTCCTTAACAAACATTTCACTGCCAGATTCCTAATACACAACACGCAGCCACAAAAAATGGGAAGAACATTACCAGAAGGATAAAAGACATGTTTAAACATGCAGATTAGTATAGCAATTAAAGGTTAAAAGCACTATCACTGGCTTGTACATCGTTAACCAGAAGCCTTTAGCCAAGTTAGTCTTCTGGCTGCCTTACCTCTAAGACACTTAGAATTATTTGGGTCTCCAACATCATAACTGATTCTTTACATTTGTGTATTAATCAAGTCTCAAGCCCATACTTCTTTCAATAGTAGATTGAGTCATTTATCGTCACTGAAATCCTGTAAATTAGGTGTACCTGAAAAACTGTGATTTCCAAAAGCTATCCAGTCACTGAGGTTTTGAAAGTAGGATTCCCCAGTCAAACTCAACACTGTAAACACTACAACCAGAAAACTTAAATCTGTAGAGGTGGTAGCTTCTCTGAGGCTCTGAGCCATTAGCTTTTACTTTTCCCAAGTTTCAATTTACAGCAAAGAGTAGCTCTTCATTGGCTATACATAGGGCAATGTCGCATACGCAATGGTTGAAGTCCATCGCATTTGCCATAAAAAAGTACCATATGCAAATTGCATATTTTTGGTGACATGCTCAGAAGTAACGCTCAACTGAAAATCTGACCTCGGTTAAAGGTTCTTGTGTAGTGTTGGCAAGTGCACCACTGTATTCTGCTCATACTATCATATTCCTCCCATGCCGAATTTTCTGTTTACAAACTTTGCTAGATTTTGCATGCTCACTGCAGCCAACCACAGGAATCCAGCCTCTTCAGAAAAGGAATATAACAAATCGGATCCTTTTAAATACCAGTTGGTGGAAGAAACAAACCTGATTCCCAACAGACAAACTATCCAAAGCTCTGCAAATACCAAAACCACATGTGTACACACAACTGAAAAAAGGTAAGTTTAATATGGTACAGTCCATCATCATTTTACCAGGATGCATAATTACTACCTTTTGTTTGTTTGCATGGCTTGTCTACTGGAAACATGAAGGTGTATTTTGTCTCCCACAAACAGAAATCCTCCATGTCTCTTCTATTTCAAGCAAGAGGAGTAAGAGCAATATACAGGTGCTTTTTGGATGTTTACTGACCTGGAGAAAGGTGTAACATATTTACACGTGTATCACCAACTAAGTCAGATATTAATAGTCCAAGTTTAATATGGAACTCTCCCATTAGTACCAAAAGAAGGCTATTTTACACTACATGGGCAGCATGCAACATTTCAACTGGAAACTTGGTGATTCTTCCTAAAACATTAGCTATTAATTTGTTCAATGACAGATACAAGACATCACAGCCTAAAAGAGAAATTCTTCTGAGAAAAGACAAACCGCAAAGCGTCTTAAACTGTACTATAAAACAAAGTGAGAATAGCTGTTTCCATTGTTTTTCTTTGGGACACCCATCAGATGCTGACATCACGGCACGAGGAATTCTAGGAACGATAACAATGACTGCATGGGGCTTATATCAAAATGTTGAATCTTCAGTCTGAAGAATAAATGATGGCATGATTTCAGCTCCAAAACAGTTGCACAGAATGAATGTAGCCGCAGCCCTGGCTACAAGCTCCCCAGGCGAATGGCGTCTCTGGTGCTGGCCAGGGGGTGCTTCCCAGGCCCCTGTGGGGCAGTGGGAGGGGGCACCTCTCTTTGGGGCAGGGGGGCAGCTCAGAGACCAGGGGAGGCAGCTGTGGCTGGCCAGAGCACTCCCAAGGAGAGAGGAGAAGAGAGGACGCTGAGGGAACACTCCACAAGGGTGTTCAAAAAAGGGTGAGGGGCTTCTCTCAGTTAGCAGGGGGGTTGGGGATTTGCTGCAGTGTAGGTACAACCTCTGCCCAAGCTAGCCGTAAGCAGCCTTCCCACTGGCAGAATATAGCAAGAAACCCCAAAGTGAGTCATTTTGGGGCAGTGTTGGGGTAGGATTCCCCCAAGGGACCCAATCGTCGGTTCCTAATCTGCAACAACCCTTGATTTGATGCAACAAAAATGGGCACATGCACCCTTTTCTTTCCTGATTGACAGTAGCTGGGGGGGGGGGTTGCATACAGTGGCTCTGCTGTTTCAGTTGTCCCTGGCCCATTCAGACAGCTCTGCCCATTCTCATCTTGCTGACATGTGAGTCAGCACCAGTTCCTCTCCTATACACACTATCAGGTATGCAGAGGTACACACTGGGAGGGGCGGGTGGAGAGAATGTTGCATTCAGAGTCTGCAACATCCATATGGTTTTCAGTCTAAATACTTTCATACCTACTGCTTTCTCAGTCTTCCTAAGCATGTGATGAAAAAGATACTTCAGTTGATTGTGGCACGAGTTTTCACATGCAGCATCAGCCTAAAGTTAGTTTCAGCTGGGTTAAGGATGCTTCTGTACTGAATTGTGTAATCTTTTTTGCTACTAAAATCTAATACTGATATTATTCCAAGACCAACAGTGTACAGATTTGATTAAGAATTCACTAAGCAACTACCAGCATAACAGAATGCTTCAAAGAAATTAAAATACATGTTAAAAGAAGATTTGGCAATGATAAGATTTTTTTTTTTAGGCGAAGGCATTGCTCAAGAACTGAAAATGCTGAGGAGAAACAGTCTCTCTGTCTCCCTTATCACAGCTCATTTATTGGTTCTTAAATACACTGCCCCTCCTCTCTCTTCTGCTCTTTTCAATCTTCACTATGCTGTTAGCCACCAACATTACTATCAGCTGATTTAAGTTATAAACTCCACTATCCAAAGATCACAGTAGAGAATATTAGAAGTGCATTTTTAGAGAGATTGGGATATTTCTCAAATTGAAAATGAAAACTCAGTGTAATAGGATAAGCTTTTTCCCTTCAGCTTGCACTTATGCTTGGAGAATAATTCGTAACTAGTGGAACTTGTTTTCTGGGAATCATTCAACACAAAGCTTTCTGAAATGCCTTAAGGGACAGGAGATAAATCAGGAAGTAGTAAAATGTCAAACCCAAAGGTAGGATTAACACTAACCTACAGAAAAGAGATCAGAATACTATGCAAAGATTTCATTCAGACATATTACTCTCATGGGTAGCTGTGTTGAATTCATGTTTTAATTCTAAATATTTGTGTGAGTCTCCTGACTGGAATGAGCATCAAAGATTCACTGCTGATTCTCTTATGACAAAGGGTCTCACCAAAACTGTTGAGATTTAAAAGTGCTTACGATTCAGCTGGTTCAAGACTATGTACATCTGGTGTATTCCTATATCTCAGGGCAGAAAGTGCTGAGCATCACAGTCAACTGAAAGTCTTGCTGCTACAGACTGAACAATTTTAAAGTTGTACAGAAGTATGGGACATAAATAGCTCAGTTTATTACTGCCAAGACTGCTCCCATTTTATACTATATACAGCAGGGGACTGCACATTCTTTTCAGTGGCCTGGCCTTTTTAGATTTTCTCTTCCCAAAATCACCTCCCTCCCCCTTATATGAGGTCCAGTTCTCATGTTCATTTTTGCCATGCAAAATCACTGCAGTGGTGGCTTTTAGTCACTTATTTTTTAGTTAATATATGTATTGTCAATTATTGTGATAGATGTATTATGCCTACTGTTTTAAAGGTCTGGTTTTATTGCTATTTTAGTTTATCATATGATATGCAACATGCTTATATTTTTAGAATTAAGTGGTGTGTACACACACACACACACACACGTATATCCATGTTTGCAGTTCCCACTCTACCCTGAGGTGGTTGCTGAGAGGCAGTGCATACGGGCTGAAAGGGGACTTGGCAAAGATTGATTCCCGTTCCCTTTCTCAAATGTGCTTCCTCTCCTGGATCTCTGTGTAAATGGAAGAGGACTTTCCATCCATGGAACAGACCATCTCGAACCAGCCCTATGCTTCGAATGTGTCATGAATGATGACTCCAACATTAAAATAAAATAACTAAGTAAAAGAGCACACAAAACTTATTAATTTATACACTGGCCCACAGCCTCCTAGGAGACAAAGGATGACATCCTCAATTGTCTGCTTAAAATAAATGGCATAGTGAAGTGTTTTATCAGGCTATACCCTATTTCCATTCCACCAAGCCTCCAATGATGCTTCTCCTCATAGCAGACCTTTAATATCTTATTTCCATAGTCAGTTCTTCCCCCCACACAGAGAAAGGGTACCAGATTTGCCTTAAGGCATCATTTGTAACTCTGGGCTCAAGTGCACAATTACTTCTTAACAATTACTTCTTAAAGCTGTCCGGGACAGCGGAGAAACACGCTGCGTTTCTCCACTCTCCCGGGAAGGCAGGCAGGGGGGAGCAAAGACTTTCACCCCCTGCCAGCCTTCAGAAGAGGTCCTGGACCTCTTCTGAAGGCCGGCGGGGGAGCAAAAGTCTTTGCTCCCCCCGCCTGCCTTCAAAAGCCGTCCAGGATAGCGGGAAGCGCTTCCCTGCTATCCCGGACTGCTTTTAAAATGCTGGCGGTGGGGAGCAAAGCCTTTCGGCCCCCGCCGGCCTTCCTGGACCTCTTCTGAAGGCCGGAGGGGGGGGGAAGGCTTTGCTCCCCACCGCCAGCATTTAAAAGAGGTCCCCGGAGATTTTCCTATGGGCTTTCTTCTTGCGAAGCAAGCCCATAGGGAAATTCGTCTTGCGAAGTGCCTCAAAAAACGGAAAACCCTTTCGTCTTGCGGGTTTTTCGTCTTGCGAGGCATTCGTCTTGCTGGGCACCACTGTAGTAAGGAAATACCTAGCTACTTTAAATGCATTCAAATCTTCAGGGCCTGATGAGCTGCATCCAAGGGTACTAAAGGAGCTTGTGCATGTTATTTCAGAGCCTTTGATAATTATCTTTGAGAATTCTTGGAGAACAGGTGAAGTCCCTACAGACTGGAGATGGGCAAATGCTGTCCCCATCTTCAAAAGGGGGGGGGGAGACCCAGGTGAGTTTGACATTGATACCAGGAAAGGTCCTAGAACAGATCATTCAACAGTCCGTCTGTGAGCATTTAGAAAAGGATGCTGTGATTACAAAGACCCAGCATGAGTTTCTCAAAAATAAGTCATGCCAGACCAATCTCTTTTTTGATGGAATTACAAACTTGTCCGCCATGATATTCTGGTGAGGAAGCTGGTAAAATGTGGGTTGAACGACATAACTGTTAGGTGGATTTGTAGCTGGTTGACTGACCAAACCCCAAGAGTACTCATTAATGGTTCCTCGTCATCCTGGAAAAAGTGACAAGTGGGATGCTGCAGGGTTCTGTCCTCGGTCCATTGTTGTTTAACATCTTTACAAATGACTTGGATAAAGGAATTGAGGGGATGCTCATCAAATTTGCAAGTGACACCAAACTGGGGGAGCGGGTAGCTAATGCTGCAGAAGACAAGCAGAATTCAAAATGACATTAACACATTGGAGAACTGGGCACAAGCTAACAAAATGAACTTCAATAGGGACAAATGTAAGGGTCTGCACTTAGTCAGGAAGAACCAGATGCACAAATATAAGATGGGAGACACCTGGCTTACCAGCAGTACATGTGAAAAGAATCTAGGGGTCTTGGTGGACCACAAGCTGAACATGAGTAAAAAATGTGATGCAGCAGCAAAAAAAAAAAAAAAAAAAAAAAAAAGGCTAATGCTATTCTAGGCTGCATCAATAGAAGTATAGTGTCCAGATCAAGGGAAATAATAGTACCACTCTATTTTGCCTTAGACCGCACTTGGAATACTGTGTCCAAATCTGGGCACCACAATTTCAGAAAGCTGTTGACAAGCTGGAACGTGTGCAGGAGGGCCACCAAGATGATCAAGGGTCTGGAAACTAAGCCTTATGAGGAGCGCTTGAAGGAGCTGGGTATGTTTAGCCTGGAAAAAGAGAGACTGAAAAAAGATATGATAGCTATCTTCAAAATTCTTAAGGACTTTTACATGGAGGAGAGCATGCTTGTTTTCTCCTGCTCTTGTGGGTGGGACTCCAATGGCCTCAAGCTGCAAGAAAGGAGATTCTGACTAAACATTTGGAAAAACTTTATGACAGTTGGAGCTGTTCAGCAGTGGAACAGACTCCCGTGAGAGGTGGTGGACTCTCTTTCCTTGGAGGTATTTAAGCAGAGGTTGGATGGCCATCTGTCACGGATGCTTTAGCTGAGATTCCTCATTGCAGGGGGCTGGGCTAGATGGCCCTTGGGATCCCTTCCAACTCTCTATGATTCTAAATTCTATAAAACTGCAATATTATGATGAAGTATACAGAAAACTATCATGTTGCCAATGGATCTTAAGTTTATGGCTACCTACTTTTGAAGAGGAAAAAAATGTTAAACATAGCATCATCATCATCTGCTAATAATTACATTACATTACTTCTTCTTTTGTCTTGATGTTGCTTGTTGTTCTTTAAAAAAAATCTCCAAACAAAACAACTGTACAAGAACTAACAACTGCCACCCGATTTCAGAGCTTTTTGCTGGCTATATCAAAGTAGTGACTGTCTCACACATTTCTCTACATGATAACAAGCACACCCAAAGCAATGCAAACACACAGCTGAAATCGTTCTCCTGGGGTTGCTTGGAAGCAAATGTTTGGTTTGGGAAAGGGACTGCTGCACAATTCCCCCACCCAGCTGTTCCTAGATGTGTAGCCAGTACACAGCAGATGCCTGCCACTGCCTCTTGCACTTATTGCAGAGTTTTCTTTTAAAATGCACTGAACCTGCATTATACAGTACCACCCAGTTTGTTAACAGCCACATAGAGACCAACACCAAATACACACATAATTTATATGGAAGACTGAAGTGTCGCAGCTGTGACAGAGTGAGAGCCAGGAGTCATTATGAAGCTGCTAGTGGGCAGCAGCTGGGATCCAAATCCCATACATTGCGATCAAATTGGTCTCAGTCAGTTAGGCCTATCTGAGTATACCCTGAAACAGTATGCAGAAACTCAGTGACTGTCCATCAAGCAAGGTAAGAGTTACATCAAGATGAGAAAGGGAACAAACAGGTAGGGGACACTGCTCCAGATTTTTGTAGCATGGCTGCTCACGTTGTCCACCACCGGCTGGGCCACCCAGGTTATTTATTCATTTAATAACATTTCTATACCACTTGATTGTAAAAAACCTCAAAGCGGCAAAAGAAGGAAATCAAGGGGGGTGGGGAAACCACAATAATACTTTAAAGATGTACAAAAGTTTAAATACAAAAATGGATTAAAATTACCTCAACTTTCTAAACATCTGGGTAGGCTTGTCTAAACACAAATGATTTTAGCAAAAGGAGTACAGTGAAGGTGCTTGCTTGATCTCAATAGGCAGGGAGTTCCAGTGTGCAGCTGCTGCCACAGTAAACAATTGAGTTCTTACAAATGTGGAGTGGGTATAATGTGGCACCTGTAGGTTGTTTTCTGACCACCTGAAAACTTATACTAGTTTATATATTCATCTGAGTCTGGTTTAGCTCAAGTTTGCTTACGTGGCCAAGAGTCTACTATGAATGAAACAATGCAGTTTAACTGGTCTATCATATGTTGGGATGGTGTCTTTCTTCCATCAAATTTACCAGACCTGCTCCCACTGAAAGGTAACTCGACTCTTGCACTCAAAACAGCAACAAGCAAAACAAAAGGCAATGTGCTTCACCTGTAGATTGGGTACAAGTCAGGCACAGAGTCCAGCAGAAAGCCGCCTAACAACAGGATACCCATTTTGTGAGGTGTCATCATCATTACCACAATTTTTAATAAAAGAATTTAGATACTGCCTTTTATTTTGAGAATGCCAAGGTGTTTCACAAGCAAATAAAAGCAAGCAAGAATAAAACATACTTGGGGATTCCAAGTATACAACAATTTTAAAAGCTTTTCAGAATGTTTTGTGGTCTGCCTCCCTGGCTTCTTTGGGAGGAAAGGGAGAATAGAAATGTAACAAACAAACATGCCACAATAGCCAGTCTCCACTAGGGCACATTTCCATCTAGATTTACATACAGGAATAAGGTACATTGCTAATTTTACAATGTCAGGCTTTCCTGGTGGCCTGTCCTCATAGAGGGGATACCAGTATGGATACAAGACTGATGTGCCTAGCAGCCTAAAATCATCACAAGTCCAGTTTCAAGCAACTGGGACACAATGTGGTTGTATTTACTATGGGAAACTGGAGAATCTGAGCAGATTTCAGCCAGGTAGACAAAGCTGTAGAGGGGACCGCAGGTTTTTATCCCATGGAACAGGAGCATGGGCAGAGAGACTTCAAAGTCTCCACCTGCAGGATAGGGAAGGGAAAGCACTTGGAACATCAAGCAAAAGAAGTCTGGAATTGCTGGAACATTATTCTTTGACTTGAGAAGTCTTTGCTGTGTTTGCCATCACAACAATCCCTCTGAGATAGTTACTGTTCCCGTTTTTGTACGCAATACTTGCTACACACAGCAATGTGGGTTTGAAACTAGTCCCAATTTACAGTCATTGAACAATAACTCTGTTGTTACACACACATACATAGGGGGGGATGTTTTAAAAACCTGACTACGTTCCAAATATCCTTATTGTTAGATGTTTTGACTAATAAGTGAATATAATTGTAGTAAGTTGCACAAGAAAAGCATTTTTAAAAAAACATTCTCACTCTCTACTTCCACAGTAGAGAGCAATTTTAATTGTGTATTTAGATTATTTTTTTCATTTATATACTGCCATTCTTCCTAAGGACCCCAAGGTTGCCATCTGTCAACTGCACACATCCACCCCCTAAAATGTGTTTATTACATTGAAAATCAAAGTAATAAAAGTCAGATTTTCATTCATTGTTCCAACTTCAATTCGGTGCCGTAGCTTACGGCATTTCAGCAAGGAGAATTCTTACGCCAGTGCTGCAAAGATTCAGTCACCTACTCAAATAAAAATCTCAACATTCCTCCTTTGCTACTCTCCCTTTAGCCACCACATCCTTATTCGAAGTGCAAAAAAGAAGAAGAATATTCCTACCTTGCCAGGTCCCTAGGCCAAAGCATTTCTCCACTTTGCTGCCCATGAAGAACTCTAGAGAAAGGGGCCAGATTTATTTTACAGGTTGACACCTTCATTTGGCTGCCATCAAAACACTCCAGCAGGAAGGGGTAAAAAAAAAAAAGAGTTTACGATCTTGGGATGCCCGGTGACACACAGGAGAAAACAAGGCTGCTTCTCTCAACAGCACACACAGCGGCTCCGCACGAGGCTGGGAAAGAAGCAAGCTAGCTAGAAGGTGAACACTATAAACGGCCCTAGAAAGTAATCTGATCCCTCTGTGAAATTAACCTCTGAAATGCTGGGGGAGAATGAGACCGAGCCATTTCCCCAGGACTAGGTCGGCTGCGGAAGAGTTTCGACACGCCTGGCTTTCAAGAGGCAGACAAGGTTGTGCAAAGCCTTCAGATCAGATACAGTAACTCTGTTACCCTCATGTGGGCAGCACAATCTGATCACAGCTAGCAGACCTCAGTCTGCAGAGAACAAACAAACCAGACCACATAATCCTAACCTAGTCTGATTTAAAACAGGTCTGATACACTTCTCAACATTTCCAATGGATTTTATCAGGTTGTGCCCAATGTAACGTTTCTTTTTTTTCTCCGTAGAGAAAAGGCTGTAGAGAAACATTATTTTGGATTTTGAAGAAAAGGTCTTGAAAGCAGAGATTCTTGCCTTCTTGGAACTTCTGTGAAGGGCAAACAATACAATCAGAACTGGCCCTCTCAAACACTGAAATCACTGTACAAACACTTGCATTTGAATACACTAAATTCCTTTAATATTTTCGTTTGTTAGAACATAACTGATATGTTGCCCAGTTGCCTTGCACAATACCATACATCTGGCCTTTTATGGACACAACGCACACAGGATACATACTTGATTGCTATAATTTGAGTAAGCGATATAAACCGTACTGGAAAAACCACAAGGTGGTACAGCATCAGGCTGAAGTATTGGTTTGATCCGAAGCGAGGTCCCTGGTTTAATTTGCTAGTTTGACATTCTGCTTGACATTTCTTTTGTGGGCCACAGACCCCGCTAGCCACAGGTATGGCTGCAATAAGAAGTTCTCTAGAATTGTCCTGACTGGTGTAGAGGATCCTTCCTTACATGAAGGAACTCAATACACATCTCTTTCATGGTCACCCAATAAGTGGAGGAAGTGTGACCATTGCATGAGAGTATTGATTTGAACTCTTCTGTTATTGACTGCAACACATTTAACAATTTTCCTTGAAAACTGAGACACGGGGATGAAAGTCAAGTGAGCACATTCATGACAAAGTTCTTTATCATAATCATAATTAAGGCATTTGAAGTGTGGATTGTTGAACACTGTGCTGTTCATCAGAATCACCATTAATTCCTTTTTACAAATAGCCCAAAGCAGGCCTGAATCACCCGTGACACAGCAGCCTGACTGCAGCCAACCAGACTTGTAATTATGGTGTTGAGGTGCTTGAAAACCTCCCTGTGGCTGCCATATGCAATTGGTGAGTTTTGTTTGGCTTGTCAGGTTGCAAGGCCTGACTTAGCCAACACCTTGAACCTGAGATGAATACACCTGAGGTATGCCAAGCTTATTAATACACAGATTTTGGAGTGTTTTGCATCCTTTTTTTGTAACATTTGGTTTCCAAGTGAAAACTGGTGGAGAATAAATCAAAACCCGTAACCTTTAGAAAACAAAAAATAGAGAACCCAGGTCATGAAAAGTACTTCACAATTCTAATTTTTATTTCCATACTTAGGCAGTGATGGCTGGTTATTTTCCTAGGTTTGCTTGGCTCAGAACTATTTCTCCTAAGACTGAGAAATAGCTTGGTTTATTCCCCAAGTGATCTGAATTGTGTTTTTGCCCACCCTCGCAACTTCTACCCCCTCCATCGACCAGTTCTCCAAACTTCTTCCACCTTTCCTCTGACTCCACTTACTTTGCAGTGGCAAGAAGCGACAAGCAGGAGGAAAAGAAGCCATCTCCCCCCTCTGGCATCTGTTATTTAATACCACAGGTGCAAACAGCCTCTGGAAAATATAGTTTCCCCCAGGTACCTGTATTGTCACGTGTGAAAGGGGGACAGATCTCCCTCCCTTTCCTTCTGCTGTCCGAAAATAAGTGGGGTAAGGAAGACAATAGGGCCTTGGGGGTGGGGTGGTTTAAGTTGAAAAGGGAAAATTTAGATTAAAATCAAACCTGTACAATAATGCAGAGGGTCGTAATGATTACCTCATATCTGAGGAATGCAGTACAAGCTTGCAAGCTTAATATTTCCGAGCCAAATACAAGTTTCAATAGTGTCATTAGCTTACTTGCTAGCACAGGAGCAAGAATTCCCCATCCCCTGCAAAAAAGGATGGGGGGATTTGGCAGCTTTGGGCAAATAATGGTGCATTCTAATAATTCAGGAGGAATGTTGCATTTGAATTCTTACTGGAGAGACAATGTGGATGAGGTGCCTGACAGTTTTTTTCTTTTCTTTTTTTTTACACACACACACACACAATTTGCTGCCACTGACAATGCTGATAGTAGCCTTCCTAATTAAAAAAACCAGATTGTGTCAATGGGAATGACACTGCATCATGATGTAAAGCAATTCCCAGGGGCACTGGCTGCTCCCATACACCCCCGCAATATAATAATAATAATAATAATAATAATAATAATAATAATAATGGTATCACGGTGGCAGTTGTCGTTTCCAGTTGATTATACACTTATCAAGTTCACCTCTGTGTAATGTGTGCCATGCACTTAAATCACACCTAAAAGGTTAATTGTTTCCAGGCTATGTAGTTTGCCATGATGTAAAACATACAACCTAATGAATCCTAGAGACTTTCACTGTGTTAATGGGTTAAAACTGTATGTTCTCCAAAGAGTTATAAAAATACCGACTTCAGGAAACAAAGAACTGCAAAACTAATTCAATATATAAGCCTGCACTTGCTTCTTCTTTCCTCAGTCTATGGTTTAGTGGCTATTGTGTCACTATGGCAACATGAAAGACTGCTTATTTAGAGGTTGCATGTGACAATTTGCTATTTTTAAATAAACAAAAAAAAATCACAGCCGTTCAGAAAAGCCTAATTTAAAAAAGCCAGATGATTGTGTTTTTAGGATGAAAAGAAAGAGTGTTAATGAAATTCCTTCCTGCAGCTGGACCATTATCGCATTAAACTAGATTAGCTATGAATATAAAAAGACAGGAGCGCTCTAGTCTCTCGCCACATATTTGTATAATGACAGAGCTAGAGACTGTCTTAGCTGGGTGGATGCTAGATGAGTAGATATCAAAGGCAGACTGTGAACTGAATGAAATAGCTGCTCCTTCATACAAGGGAGCTTCTACCACCGAGATTGATCTCTCTGTACAAGAAAAATAATGTTTGATGTAACCTCTGATGTGTGACACTAGAATTTTTTTCTCCCCAGATTATACAAACTGGGCAGCCACTGCATACGTTGGTTGCCTGATCAGTATACCTCCGGCAGCAAAGTAAAACAAAAAACAAAATAACAACAACCATGTTTTGACAGTGACATGCTAGCAAATGAAGTCCAGGGCCAATTCCTGCTTGCTGAGGGATGACATCTGCTTCCCTCTCTGTCCAGCTACCAAACTAGATGCAAGAGAAATCTGTGAAAGGAGGAGTGCTGGCTGTGGGTGGGGGGAGCTTTGGTCCACCATTCTTCACTGCCTCTTCAAAGCTGAACCCACAGTCGCTGAGGATGGACTTCATTAAGGAAATTCCAAAATATTAATCAGTTTATGTACAGAGGTACAGTCGAACCTTGGATCCCAAACGCCTTGGTACTTGTACGTTTTGGCTCCCAAACGCCGTAAACTCAGAAGTGAGCGTTCCAGTTTGTGAACGTCCTTTGGAACCTGAAATGTCTGACGGGGCTCCCACAGCTTCCGATTGGCTGCAGGAAGCTCCTACAGCCAATCAGAAGCCATGTTTTAGTTTCCGAACGTTTTGGAAGTCGAACAGACTTCCGGAATGGATTCCGTTTGACTTCCAAGGTACAACTGTACTTTGAAATCCTGGATTACGACATGAAAAGTCTCAAACCTCTGAGAGCTAGAATTTTTTTATCTTGATTTTTTATTTTTATTATTCAAAAAAAAAGTTGAGACTGGTCAAAACTGTCCACTCATATTCCATATACACTGAATCACAGTATCAATAATAGCATGTTCTAACTATAGTGCAGTCTCTACAACTGGAAACTTATTGGCTCCTTCCAATGACAAGGCAAACTAAAAACAGCATCTTACTTAATAAAAATAACTGCACTGCCTGATTTGTCCCAGTCCATGAAGTCCTGAAACACACGCATAGCCTGTGAGCTTCAATGAGTTTTAATTTTCTTGAGCTCCTCTGAAGTCAGATGAATTTGCTGCATTTATTCAGTGAATGGAGAATGAACATGTATTTATTTTACTTAATAACCTGTGTGAGATTAGTTGTGATTCAGTTTATAAGGATTTGGTTTATAACAAGTGTGTTTGAAAATTATAATTATAAAAAAAATCCAAATAGCAATCCGGTGAGATAAGTTTTACATTAAAGGTCTGTTCCAGTAGTTAAAATTGTGGATAGAAGTAAAGAGGCCCCAGGTATTAATTTACCTAAAGAGCAGCTGTTAGAAAACACATTGCATTGTGTCATACATGCCCAGTGTAATGAAACCACAGACAAATAAGCCAAAGAATCACTGGTTTAGGGTTTAAGCCTCCTGCCTAAGCATGTGTTCAGCTCCTTTATAAATTAATGGGAACTGGATCCAGCCTGCACTGAAAGGGGATAGCGGCACATTACCACAGTAATGTAAAAAGTCAACTTAATACTTTTATTTCCTGTCTTGAAGTGCAAAGTTTGGTGTCCATATTGGACCCACATGAAGTTGGAAATCATTCCTCAGAGAGCAAGAGAGAGACTTAACACACATTTATTTTAAATTTGTTAAATATACTTCCTGCCATAACTTGTTTCAAATTATCCAGCTTGACTTTATCATTCCTTTGGACTAATTCAGAACATGACCCTACTAAGTATCATTAAATTTATTTAAAAATGTATTTGTTGAGGGGTTTTTTCTATAAAGCACATAGAGAAAATTAAGAAAACAGTTAAAAGTATATGTGGTGTTTTTAGACATAGCATCATATATACAGGTTAATTCATCTTAAAATAGGTGATTGGCATTCCTTTTCCCAGCTCATTCTCCTTTACCACTTGTTGGGGCAGAGGAAGGGGGTGCGGTGGGTGTGGACCACCCCAGGTGTCACCACTGAGGGGGGTGACAAAATGTCGGGTGTCACACACCGTGGGGCCTGCAGCACGCCTGAGCTACATGTCTCTCTTGGGAGAGACGCTGTGGCTTGGGCGCGCGCAGGCTCCGTGCTGCCCAAATAGTCCGCCTGCTGCCTCCCCACCAGCTGTGGGGCAGCTGAGTGGAAGAGGCAGGCAGACTTTGGAGGCCCCACGGTGCACCCTGCCCTTCTGGGCAGCTCGCCCCACCCCTGGGTGCGCCACCCCAGGTGCCCGAGCAGCTTCCTCCGCTGCTGCCACTTGCGACCCTTTCTAGAAAAAGCAGGTTTTGCCTCCCATCACACCCTGGCTACATCCAAAATAAACTACTGTAACAAGCTCCAAATGGGTCTGCCTTTAAATAGGGTTCAGAAACTTCACATAGTAAAGAATACAGCTGTTAGGATGCTTGTGGGAATAAGTATCCAGATCATGTAATATCAGTCAATACCAGCTGCACATGACTGATTTAGGCCCATTTATTTCAATGGGTCTACTCTGAGTAAAACATAGTTGAATATCACCCTTTGGAACTAGGTTATTTCAAGGACTCCCTGCACCCTCAAGTTCAAGTCTCTGCTCACAGCCACACTTTCAGGATCCATCAGACAGAAAAGCTTTTTAGTTGTGGCCCCATAATCCAAGCAATACATATGACCTAATCTTTCTTAGTTTTTTTGGGCAGACCTCAATAACTTACGGTATTTGCTTCAGCCTGGATTCTGTTAAAAGTGTAGTGAGTTCAGTTTTTAGCTTTTGTTACTGGATAGTTTCATGTGTAGTTTATGGAACTCTCACTTTTTGAAAAAGTCTTTAAAATCTTGTCCCTCCTCTAAAGCTTTTATTAATATGTAAGGTGAAGGCTTCTTACTGGGACATGATTAAGTTGCTGCTGTTCTCAGGCTCGTTTTATTTTATTGTGGTTACTCACATATGGTTCCTTTACTTACACAAAAATGCATAAAATAGTTATTAACAAAAACAATAACCCCACTCCCAGTTTAAAAGGCCATAGATTGTTTAATTAGCCAGAGGCTTGGGAGAAGAGGAACATTTGATGACTGAAGTTAGGCTATCCCTGTGCAAGCAGGACCACCAGCCAAAGCTGATAGAAGACACTCTGCATGGCCACAGCCATTTGAGCCTCAAGTGACAGTAATGAATCCAGAAGTCCCCGAAAGCTGCATACCCGCAACTTCAGAGAGAGTGTAACGCCATCAAGAGCAGGACACTTCCCATCCATCCCGTCTAGGGAACGGCCCACTAACAGTGCCTCTGTCTTATCCGGATTGAGCCTCAGTTTACTGGCTCTCATCCAGTCCATTACCGAGGCAAAACACTGGCCCAGCACATCCACTGCCTCACCTGCAGATGTAAAGGAGAAGTAGAGCTGTGTGTCAGCATATTGCTGACATTATACTCCAAAACTCCAGATGACCCCATTCAGCAGTTTCATATAGATGTTAAACAGCATGTGGAATAAGACTGAATCCTAAAGAACCACACACTGATAGCTCCACAGGGCTGAAGAGCGTGCCACAAGCATCACCCCTTTGGAAATGACATCCAAGCAGATCTGAAACCACTGCAAAGCAGTGCCACCATGCCTTAATTTGGACAGCTGCTCCAGAATGATACCAATGTTGACAGTATCAAATGCTGCTGAGGTTGAGGAGAATTAGCATGGACACGTTCCCCCCGTCTCTCTCCTCACATAGGTGACCTTTTAAAATATGTTTATTTGGTTTTAAAAATAATTGTTTTAGTTACCATGTGTAAGCCACCTTGGGGAGGCTTTACACTGAAGGGAAGCACACAAGTACTTTAAATATTTATTTATTTTATTATTTATTTTCATTTATTACATTCATATCTCACCTTTTCTCCAAAGAGCTCAAGGTTCTTCCCCTTCCACCATTTCATCCTCAGAACAACTACATAAAGGTTAGGTTGAGAGAGAATTATGCCCTCTCTTTCCAAATTATGTCTTTTATTGTAATTTGTCCACCTAAAATGGATTTTTCCATCTAACTTTGATTTTAACCTAAATTCAATTTCTATAGCATTACACAATGTAAACTGTGAAGGATAACCTTCCAGATTAATTTCCTTGGTTGAAGAAGAAAATTCCATTCTTTTAGGTTAATGCAGCAGACCAGAATATTACTTTGCTTTCTTATCCTACAATACCCCCTTGTCTTTTGCAGCTGTTAATATTTGACTAGGTCCTCTGGACTACAAAAAGGGTTATCAAAACAACTGAATTATCTCCCCCTCCCTACTGCCCTAGTTTCAATAGTGGAAAAGTATGAGGAACTATGATCAATATGGTAGATTATGTAGAATAGTATTTAAATAAACAATCCACCTGAATCTGAGTAAACAATTGTGATTGTTAGTGTTTGGGATTCAGTCTGGTTAATTAAAGCTCTGAATTACAAAAGAAATTGGCTAGAGAACAGTCCTAAAGTATTTCTGAGCCTATCACTATTCAACAAGACGTGTTGGAGTCAATGTCAATGGGTGCTTCTATCCAGGGCTTTCTTTTAGAATTGGACAGTCCTCTTTTTAAGAATTGGACAGTCCTCAGTGCATCCAATCACAACAGGAAAAGGCCTTGTGGCTACAGTTACAGGATCAATTCCTGATATCTCCAGATTAGGCTGAGACAGACTCTTGTCTGAAACCCAGCTGTCAGTCAATGCAGACAGTACTGAGCTAGATGGACCAATGGTCAGACTCACTATAAGGCAGCTTTCCATGTTCCTATTTAGCAGCCAAGCCATGAACAATATCCACTGTCATTTCTTATACATGTATATGTGCATGACAGAAGGAAATAATGACAGATCAAACAGGGGTTCAAATATTCAAGCCATACTGCATGAAGTATCAGTGCACCATTTATTACTGAATCTGCCAAAGGTCCTACCTGGACATGACATGATTCCTGGTTTCTTTTCTGTCTCTCCAAGGTGTTTTTTTATTGATTTATATCCCTTCATGGGCTCAAATAATAGATTATAAAAAGGTAAAAATAAAGGACCCCTGGACGGTTAAGTCCAGTCAAAGGTGACTATGGGGTTGTGGCGCTCATCTCACTTTCAACCCGAGGGAGTCAGCGTTTGTCCACAGACAGTTTTCCGGATCATGTGGCCAGCATGACTAAATCACTTATGGCTCAATGGAACACAGTGACAGAAACCAGAGTGCACAGAAACACCGTTTACCTTTCCGCTGCAGTGGTACCTTCGAACTGCTAGGTTGGCAGGAGCTGGGACCGAGCAACGGGAGCTCACCCTAACGCAGGGATTCAAACTGCCAAACTTCTGATTGGCAAGCCCAAGATGCTCAGTGGTTTAGACCACAGCACCAAGGAGATTGTGGGGTTAGGCTGCATAATAGCCCTGCCCACCGCTGCCAATGTTTGTGCAGTCCATTGTGCGGTGCAGTGACATACGCAGACTTTGGTATACATGCAGAGTTCATTCAAATGGCTGCCAAATGACCACCTGATGGGAGTTCTCGACAGTGCATATTGTCATGACATGAAATCATGTGAGCATGATCCTGCAACCCCCTCACACTTTCTTGTAACACATGATATTTAACAATGGAATCATTTTCTATTCACATATAAATCTCAGGCAGGAATTTTTCTTCACGCAAGGGGGCTGATTTCAAACTATCTTGGGAGTTTGTATATTATTCCCCCTTTAAGTCTTTCCATGCAACAGGTTTCATACCTACAACAGACTAGTTGGCCTTCAGGGTCCCTTCCAATTCTATGATTCTATGCAATGGAACTTCAATACATACGTTACTTAATACTTCAGACAACTTCATTTCCTCTGTCTTGCAAAATTCCATCATGCCCGTACACGAGCTTGATGTTTTCCTCTCATTCTCAGTGAAAGAATAGCTTATCAGAAATCTGACAAGCATTATTTCTTCCCAACAGTAGTGAACACATTTGAAAAGGAAACCCCCTTTCAGACTGTCATTGTTGGAGCTTTAGCTCATAACACTAGAACTCGGGGACATCCAATGAATCTGAACGTTAGAAGATTCAGGAGAGACAAAAGAAAGTACGTACTTCTTCACACAGAGCATAGTTAAAACTATGGAATTCACTTCCACAAGAGATGGTGATGCTCACCAACTTGGATGACTTTAAGAGGATTAAACAAATTCATGAAGGGTAAGCTTATCAGCGGCTACTAGATGCAAAGGCTTTCTTCTTCCTCCATGCCCCTAGATGCCAGCTACTAAGAACCACTAGTGGGGAGAGTGCTGTTGCATTCAGGTCCTGCTTACGGGCTTCTCATAGGTTGTGAAAACAGGAAGCAGGACTAGACAGGCCATTGCTCTGATCCAGTACACTATTTGTATGTTTTTATTAACGAATATAACAATTCCATGCCTGTCCCCATCTAGATGATATACATCCTTATAATGAAGCAGGAAGAGCTTCCTAAGCTTCCTAAACTAAGTAGAGCTTTGAAAATTCCGCAAGAATTCAAGCCGCTGAATTGAAATATGCCCTAAATGAAATCTATTCAGCCTTACACGACCACTTACACATTAACGAACTGTTACAGAGAACTATTGTGTAATAAAATATCTGGTCAAGCCCTTTCTGTTATTTGAGAATATTAACAGTCTTACAAGGCAAGGTATGACTAAGCGTATCAGCTTCAATGAGTTTTATTGGAAAGAAACCACAGCCCACAAAAAATGCAAGGATCAAATGGCTCAAATTTTCACTTCACGGTCAGTAAGCTCTTTATTGATAGCTTTACACCGAGAATTAATGCCTCCTCTCAATTCTTGACAAGCCCCCTTTTGGCGCCCAAACTGGTATGGTTCCTGTACATATAATGGGGGGAATGCTACCTAATGGTAAATTATGCAAAAGCTACCCATAAGGCTTTCATTTTTCCAAATCATCCCGTTTTCCATGTAAAACATAAACATTTTCTGAGATTGTCAGCCTTCTAGAACTTTTAAGTGTGCAAAGTACGGTATCGCTCGACTCAATACCATTAAATTCCTACTGGTTCTATTTTTCTATTCCTATTTTTTGTGCTGTTTGCCTTTCTGCAAGTGACTTCAGTACTCTTCAGGTATTATGTTAAGGTGTTTAGTAAATATGTGAGGGGGTGCGGGAAAGCAGAGACAAGTGTAGTAACTCTACCTTTCAGAGTAATAGGTTCACTGAAGTAGAGAGACTCTTGAACCTCTAGAGGCTCCCTGTACATTTTAGAACTCTGTTTATAAAACATACGTGTAATCGCCAGGAGTATAGGAAGCCCTCCACCTCAGATGGCTGCCCTCTTACAAATATGGCAAGCAGAGCTAGAGAGCTCATCCCTGAGGCCTCCTTGTGTGTTTACTGAACTGAAGAGGGCTTATCGCTAAGTAAGATTTTAGCTGGTACACTGGTACTAGAAAATTCATACAATGGATTCAGAAGCTTTTCAGGGAGCTTCCAGTGTATTCTGGATGTGCAGTGACAGTTGCCTTCCAGTCTCAATGCAATACACTATCTGTGTAACAAAGCTCAGTACTGTATGTAAAATTTCTTGCACTCAAGCACATCAATGACTTCTGTGGTGCAAAGTAACTTAATCATGGCCAATTTACCTGCCAATCTCACTGAGTGGTAATGCAGATCTAGAGTTGCTTCAGGAGATGAAAACTTTACCATGAGTGCTCCCTGGCAATAGAAAGAGTGCATCTCATGTCATTATTATCAGACTGACAGCTCTGGCTCGATATGGAGAAAAGGGTTCAACAAATACAGTTACAGTGGTACCTCTGGATGTGAACGGGATCCGTTCCAGAGCCCCATTCACATCCTGAGTAGAGCGTAGCACGCGACTGCGCATGTGCATGTTGCGTTTCGCCGCTTCCGCACGTGACGGCATTTTGAGCATCTGCGCATGTGGCGAAACCCGGAAGTAACGTGTTCTGTTACTTCTGGGTTGCCACGGAGCATAACCTGAAAACGCTCAACCCGAAGCTACTTTAACCCAAGATATGACTGTATTAAGGTGGTGATATTTTCTTTACTAAAGACTGCATGGTTATAGGTAGCAGAAACACTGTAAGAAGAAAAGCTACTAGTTTGTTGGTAACATGAACTATAATTGTTTTGGCCCAACTAATACTTTTGGCTTTGTGTATTTAACAGTTCTGCTTATTCACTTTTTTTTATATATTTACAAGATCACTTCACCAGCATCTGATCAGAGATCTAGATTTGTTAACGTGATTCATGTAATGTCATCTGACAATGATCTGCAAAACTATTTTCTTTTAGCTGCCTATAAAGTAAATATCTCCATTATGTACCTTATAAATGGAGTTAAATATTTACTTTGGATCGCCATAAGACACATGTCCGTCTGTAAGAAACTCTTCCTTTTACCCCTCATTAAAATTGTTCACTCAAGCTTTTAATGAGTGTCACCAGCTTAGTCATTGGAAGAAAGATACTATCTGGGAATGAAAACTCCAGTAAATATTTAAGCAGACAAGGTAACATAGAAATAAATCAAGACCTAAAAATGACTATTAGCTCCATCTTCTAAGGTAGTATACCTTGGAATACCAGATACTATAGAAGAACAACCATGAACATAACTTTGTGTGTTATATTCTGGAGACATCTCAAACGCTAGATAGCTATTTGATATAGTAATGATTCAGTAAGGCAACTCTGAGGTTCAGTGGGAGATTACATGTTTTTAGTGTGAAAAGGGCAGTTTCGACTGCACCTTCCTTTGTACTGAATAAAGTAGTTGTAATAAGGCCTCTAAAACAGGAATTCCAGCTATGCCAACTCTTTTGCTTGCCTGCTATGAGCTGGCCATGATTCTTCACACAAGTGAGGAAGTTGCAGTGCTTCTACAAAAGCCTAATAACCCTGCTATTGGCAGCATTATGGTAAATAACCAGGGCAAAGAGGAGAGATTATTACAGACTCCCTAATAGCAGCTACCTGCTTTAGTGGAAATCATAGGCAGGCCAGACTTGTGTATCTGATGGATGGTAGTCTTGCAAAATTGGAATCTTTAGAAATATCACATTATACATGACACTGTACCTATGTTAGATTCTGGTATCATTCAAATTTGTGGCTCTGTAATAGACCCAGGATTATTCCAATAAGGTTCCTACCTTTCCTGTGCTCCTGGGCCTGCCATTTCCTGTAACGAACTGTTTCCAACACTGCTCCCTCTATGGGATTAAGGGGAGGTACATTTCTCTTGCCTGAGCCTTAACAGACATAAACTGCTCCTGAAAGCTTTAATGGGCCTTGCTCTTAATTATTAACACTCAAGATATTGACATGGGTTGGTACATTTTATATGCTATATGTATTTAGGAGGCATTCAGGTCTCAAGTGACCAAGGAGAGAGAAGGAACAACTCATTGCCTTATGCCCTCCATTGTTCCACTGTTGCCAGCTTCATTGCTTTCCACATGTTGGGAGGGGTGATACGGGGTGTGGGGCACAGGGGAACTGGAGAATTGGAGAAAGATGTCTCTCGCCTCCACCAGCTGGGTGGAAAAAGCATTATTTCCATGTTGTGTGGGGAAAGCAGTTCCATTCATAGAACGCAAAGTAAGTCTGGATCTAATTTTATGAAAACAGTTAAATATCATAACATGAATATATCAGTTATAAATGTATTGGGGGGGAGATCAAGCATAAAGGAAAACATGTACAGAAGCTAGACCCGGCTTACCGTATTTTTCGCCCTATAGGACGCACCGTCCCATAAGGTGCACCTAGTTTTTTGGGAGAGAAATAAAGGGGGGAAATTTTATTTCCCCCCCAGGCGTGGGGCTGAGGCGGGGGAAGCTCGAGCTTCCCCCGACACCAGCCCCCAGAACAGACAATTCTCCGCAAGCCGTGGGAGCCCGGCGCCGGGCTCCCGCGCCTTGCGGAGAGCTGCGGGAAGTCTGGGCGTGCTGAGCTCAGCGCGCCCAGCCTTTGGCATGCAGGCAACTCTCCGCAAGCCACGGGAGCCCAGCGCAGGGCTCCCACAGCTTGTGGAGATTTGCGCGAAGCCTGAAAAGCGAGAGGGGTTGGTGCGCACCGACCCCTCTCGCTCTCCAGGCTTCAGCGAAAGCCTGCATTCGCCCCATAGGACGCACACACATTTCCCCTTCATTTTTGGAGGGGGGAAAGTGTGTCCTATGGGGCAAAAAATACGGTACTCCTTCCACTGTCTCCATCCAAAGTACCGCTAACTAGCTGAACAGAAAATAATTCAGAACCTAGCATTATTAAAGAAGATAAAACTGACTCCAGCTACAAAAGCTGAGGCTGCTGAAGAGGCCAGAGATCATCTGGGCTGTGAGTCCTGGAAGACCTGCTCCCTGCCTTGCATGCCTTTTCCCACCTGGCCTGGGGAGTCGAGGCCCTGACTGATGACTGGTTAACTATGGCTACAAAACCTGAGGCTGCCGAACAGACTCTTGGGCTGGAGTATTGTTTAGGACTTTTTGTTTGGGGTTGTTGCTGCTGTTATTGATACTAATCTTTATTTTAGATCTTGCTATGATTTATGTGGAAATTGTTTCATTTGGTTGTGCATTTTTAAAAGTTTTATTTATTGTTTATGACTACTTTTGTTGTATTTTTTTCATGTTGCAAGTGGGCTTGAGCATTGGTGAACTATGGAAATAAAATGATGTATGCTTGAATAGTTAGACTAAGAAAACAAAAGGTAGACAACAGTGTGAAGTGACAACACATTGACCTGAATGCCCCACCTGATCCATTAGAGATTTTTAAAGTGTTGACCAAAATAATTTAAAGCTTAAATCTTTACTCAGATATACTCAAGTGCTCACTTGTCACCATTTCAAGCTATTCATTGACTGTTCAAATCCTGATATACATCAGTGCAGCCTTCAGCAATGTGATAATTTCCAGAAGGTCAGTAAGTCTTAGTTCCCAAAGCACGTACATCAGTCACATGAGAAGTGATATCCCTTTCAAAAACATCACCATACTTGCTTTTCTTGCAGTTTCTATCAGTGGATCCAAGAACTCAGCACATCACCCGCCGAGGTCAACAATGATGCATATTGTCAAAACAACATGAAAAACTGACGTAAGGACAGTCCTTGGGGTGAGGCTGTACAGATTAGTCCAATACATGCTTATTTGGAAGTCCCACTGGTGCTACATAATAATTCTTACTATATCTACTGCACCTTAACTTCCAGCCAAGTGTAGTTATGCAGCCTTAGCTTATCACTGTTACTTGAGAGCGCACAATTCACTGACAACTAATTATATTGCATGCCTTCATCCACAAAAGTAGAGTTCATAAGGGTTGAAAATTAGGCACACCCTTCCCCAGTGATTTATTATATATTTGCTTGAATGCTCAAAAGTGCACTTGCTTGTTGTTTGATTGCCTTTACATTTGACCTTATTGCCTCACAAGATACCCAAGTCTGAATGAAAGCTCCAAATGTATGAAAACAGTGTTTGCACTTTGGAAGCTGAACAGATAACCTCAACAACAGGGAAATCCCAGGATCAGAGGTTACTGAAGCAGCTGTCTGGAGACTTTTGTTGATGCTGTTGCCATTAGATGTGAAAAGCCAAATAACAGTTTCTGCTCTGTGTCAAAAAAACTTTTTACATCCTTCAGCTTGTCTTGCAAAGCGCAAAGGACCAGCCTACTGTGCTTAATTTTGGATAGCAAACCTACTTTGCCCACTTGCTCTGCTGAGTTTGAAAAGCCACTATATGTTAATATTTGCAGTGATCTGGTAACTTCCTGACTAGATTACTATAATGCATTGTATATGGTGCTGTCCTTGAAAATGACTCATAGGCTTTAATTAGTGTAGAATGCGACTGCCAGCATTTTAAGGGACAGTCAGATGGAATCACAAGTAGGATACATAGAAGAGGATGGCCATAGTTGGATGGAAGGCAGATATAGTTGTACTGTGCTAGGAATGTCTTTACTACAAGCCTAATTTCAATGCTCCTTACAAAAAAAGATAGTATTCAAATATTGTGCCCTGTCCATATCTTTTGACACAATGGTTAACACTTTTGACAAGGCTGCACTTAAACCTTTATGCTCAACAGAATAGTGCTATCCTTTCCACCTTGTTGGGCTCTAAAGGAGGGAACACGGGTCTATAATTTTGGCAGCTAATCCAAACATTGTGGTTGTCAGGATTCTAGCCCTTCACCAGTTTAGAACCAGAAAAGGTTGGCGGGGAGCTTGGAGCACCACAGCATCCAAACAGCTCTTCCTCCAAATCTTGAAGTTGAAGGGGGTCAGGGAATCACTGTCCAGTTGTGAGGATGATCCCCGACCCCTTCTGTAGTTCTGGGTTTGGGAGGGATGCTGGGGTTCTTCATGCTCATCAAAGGGTAACTCTGGGGTGGGCATACTGAGTTAAGGCACACAAAATTCTCACCTATAAAATGAAGGCCTTTTCTATTGTTATTGCTAGCTATTGTAACCAGACAATCATCTTTCTAGAATGCAAGAGTTCAAAAGAACTTTTGATGGGAATTCCCTTTGTTCTTTTCACATCTGATTTACAAGATAAAAGTTGTCTTTCTAAGGCAGAGGGAGATTATCTCTCCATGCACTCAAGTATAACTTTACTTTGAGAGCCGAGTTGTTTTGAGCCAGCTGATAAAAACCAAACCAGACAGCTACATGAGGAGTGGGGTTTTCTGGGTTGAAGGTTTAAGTGGTCCTTTGATTTCTCTGTTACAGGAGCTATAAATATTCATATATTACAGTTTAGGTGGCTAAACTGGGATACATGATCACTTCCAAGGGCCAGGGTGTCAACAAATACCCAGAGATGAAAACCAGAGAAGAGTAGTGATGCCGCTCTGTAGTAGCAAAAATACAAAGAGTGTTCTGCCTTGCTGTCTCATAATGCAGCAGCTGAAACAGGCTACGATCTACTGTAAAACGACTAGTTTTACCTGTCTGGCTTTTGTGTTCTTTTGAGCTCAGACATAAGCCAATATCCTTCAGTCTTGCTGAATTCAGTGAGCTAAACACACAACTAAAAGTTTATATGCCAGCATGTTCTGGCTTAACTTTGTGGCTGCTTATTTGATGTGTTCAGTATACTTGTATCAGTAATGAATCAGTGATGGGACACCTGTGTCCTTCCAGGTATTGTTGGAGTTCAATTCCCATCAGCCCCAGCCATCCTGGTCAGAGATGATGGGTGTTTTGGTACAACACTATCTGGAGGAGCACAGGTTCCCCATTTCTGATTTACATCCTGTATTCCTTCATCATGAAACTCAAGGCAGCATAAGTAATGTTCCCTGGCAGTCTCCCATCCAGGCACTGATCATACCATGACCCACTTAGCTTTAGCAAGAGACTGCATCACTTTCCTTAAGATCATGCACCTGAACAAAAATGTTTTTTATTACATTTGATAATACAGCGATCCCTCGGGTTACATACGCTTCAGGTTACAGACTCCGCTAACCCAGAAATATTACTTCGGGTTAAGAACTTTGCTTCAGGATGAGAACAGAAATTGTGCAGCGGCGCAGCGGCAGCAGGAGGCCCCATTGGTTAAAGTGGTGCTTCAGGTTAAGAAGAGTTTCAGGTTAAGAATGGACCTCCGGAACGAATTAAGTACTTAACCCGAGGTACCACTGTACCCTTCACCAAAATAGCTCAGGTCAATGGACATGGTCCTCCTCTGGTCTCATTTTACCATCACAACATCCCTGTGAAGTAGGTTAGGCTGAAAGAACGATGGAATAGCTGGCTCATACAGAGCGGAGAGTTGAATTTGTGTCTTATTTGGTCCTAGTTTGGCACTCAAACCACAATGGCTTCGTTTGTGAAATGAAAGCCACCTTCCCCCTAGCTCAGATCTAAACTCGTGTTACTTTTAAAGGAGCCACAAGTCTTTTATGAGAGTGTTTGGGATATAAAAAGATTGGGTATCATGCCCTAGAAGGAACCATAAAGAACAGTCCTATTAGTTATATATCAGATGTTTTTCTGCAAGATATATCCACTAGTTCCATCAACTGATTGCCTTGTTTGTACGTTGCAGGAAACAATGCTTGATTTCTTTATGTGCACTTACAAAATATAAAAAGATATCACATGATTTGTCAGCTACAAGAAATACTACTTTTCACAAGAATATTCAGAAACATGTGTTAAGAGATGGTGGATTAAAATATGGGGGCATGAATGAGAGTTGTGTAGGTGGACCCTACATGCCACACATATATTTAGAGTTAAAGATATACTACTAAAATAAATTTTCCCACACATTGACTTTGAAAGCAGCTGCCCATGTATCCTCTAAGCTTATAAAAGCATGGACAACTTTAAAGGTTAAATTAAATTATAGCCCAACAGTTAGCATAATGAATTATAAACACTCCCTGTCATGATATAGGCCTATAATTGCCATGGTTTCTCAGGTCTGGCCAGCTTCCATTTTACAAAAAAGTGGAAACTCTACTGTAGAAGTTAACAATGCTAGCAAAGCAGTTAGTCTGACCAGTTTGAACGCAGTATGTTCCATTCCTTTGTCTGAATCCTGTTGTCACCTGCAGGGATTCAGGTTGTGGATTGTCCTCTGCCTGGCCTCATGTTTTTGCAATGTAAATACTATTTTAAACTGCTGCTAGGCAGAACTCATTTGTCCTGCTCTAGTGCATGATGTCCTGCATGCGTTCCTCTGTCTAACTGGCTACAGGCCTTTCCTCCTGCCTATTTCAACTACATTTCAGAAAAGTATTTTATCAAAATTTTGTACAGGCATCCCCCCTGCCCCCCTCTTACGCACAATCAATTCGTGTGACCGTATATATGTGTGGGGCTGGGTTCTTATTGAAGAAGGTTTAACAACAACAATGCAGCTATAAACCCCCCCCCCCCCCAAAAAAAAAAAAAAAAGGCCTTTTAAAATAAGAATGTTTTACTAGCCTCCTAAAAGAAGAAAGAGATGAGGCCTGGAGATCCTCAGTGGGCAGAAAATTCCACCAGAAGAAGACAGAAGAATAAGAAAGAAAACAGCAAAGATTCGGAATTTCTTCCTATCCTGACAACCTTTCCCTGTTAAAGGGTGGCACTTGGGAGATGTGCAGTTCTATCTGGCAGCTGGTATTTTTCCAACCTTCTTGCACATTCACTTTTGTGATCTAGATTTGGAAAACAGACTTTACAGTGGTGCCCTCAAGACGAATGCCTCGCAAGACAGAAAACTCGCTAGACGAAAGAGTTTTCCGTTTTGGAGGTGGTTCGCAAAACGAATTTCCTATGGGCTTGCTTCGCAAGACGAAAATGTCTTGCGAGTTCCTGCATTCCCCCCCCCCCTTTTCTAAGCCGCTAAGCCGTTTATCCGCTAAGCCGATAAGCCGCTAAAAGCCGCTAATAGCGCTAATAGTGCTAATCCGCTAATCCGCCAATGGGCTTGCTTCGCAAGACGAAAAAAACGCTAGATGAAGAGACTCGCAGAATGGATTCTTTTCGTCTTGCGAGGCACCACTGTAATTCCTAGAACTCTGTACAGTACCTACACCTGTGTCTCAGGGGTGATGTATCCCGGTTTGCCACTTGAGGCAAAAGGGGGAAGCGCTGCCCTGCTCCACTGCCTCTGGCGGCCAGCGCTGGTTTCTGGCCAAATATCACCAATTTCTGGTGAGGTTTTGCCAGATATTGGCGCTGCTGCTGCTGCTATTTCTCCAGTAGTGATGGGGTGGGTTGCCGTCGCCTGAGGCAGTGGCTTCACTCTACCTCTTTGAAGGGCCGGACCTGGTATGTCTAGTCTCTTTTACCATTCTGTGACGTAAAAAGAGAGAGAAGTCTTTGGCTTGCACAGATGTTGAAATTAATTAATAACTCCCACAACCAGGTGGGTAAACCCAACACAGTAAATAAAGAAAAGATGAAACTATTTTTGTCTGTTTTACATCCTTTAAAAATAAACAAAACAAATCTAAATTAAAGGGGGCTTTCAGATGCTATTCATTTGAGTGGCGTGTATGGCTGTGCACACAAAAATACAAATAAACTGGTAAGCTCAGCTGTTATTAAGGTAATCCCCATTAACCTAGCAATCAGGCATTAAATTAATTTTCCACATCCAGATCTGCTGGTCTGCTGCAGGGCGAAATGTATCTTGTAAGGGCCATGTTTGATGCTAATACAGTTAATATGGAGAAATCTTCATTCTATCTACAACTAATGAGATAGCACAAGTAAGCTGAGCAGCTGGAAATGAAAGAGCTCCACTGTGGATATCTTAGCAATAAGCCATTTTACTGTGACATTCAAGTCCAGTGTTGGATTGGCTCAGTCTTGGGACATTCAGCTTTATACAGTTTCAAGGGGATATAAATCCAGTCTCTAGAATATTCTTTCATGAATCATGCTTAAGAGCAGCTTAATAATGTTTTAATTATAGTTAGGGCTGAGTAGAAATGCCTCTCCAACAAATTTGCCAGCCCTGTTCACAAATTATGTGAACTGGAATGGCAATTTTGGCAGTTTTCGGGGTTGGAATTAAGTATTACAAATTATTTTGCAGGGGGTGCTGTTTCCTTTCCCCATCCCTCATATTTTTAACAGTAATGCTGAATATGCTGTCTACTGCTACCCTCCTCCACCCTTTACGTTTGAAAGTCTAGCAAAAGTGCTACTTGCCACTACTGTGATGTGGCCAGTTGCCACCATTTTTCTCTCAAATGCCTTACAGAGTAAACCAGCATAACACCACTAGCATTATAATTAGAGGGGTTGAGATCGGGGAGAATATGGTGGCAGACAGAGTAAGGGTTGCTTTTTCCACGCTTTAAAAATCTGTTGACATCTCAAGTGAAAATCGATCCGGACACAAAAGTAGTTGAGCCAAAATCTACACTTCTGACAGGGATTGCCACATGTCCTGATTTTCCCAGACATTTAAGCTGTTTCCGCCCAGGCACTTTTTCTGATGGCCAAATCCCGGCTATGTCCAGGAAATTCCAGACGTATGGCAACCCTATCATAGGTTGACTTTGGGTATTGGGAAGGATAGAGCTGAATTTGAATAATAAGCAAGTTATCTCTTGGTGTGGCTTGGGGAAAAAAGTTTGCTTTTTAGTCTCCAGGTCTTATGGACTAGCATGAGGTCAGAAAAAATACGTTCCCACAGTTTGACTGAAGACTCTGGGGCAGGGTGAGAACCTGCATGGCCTTCTTCAATTGGTTCAGCCATATGGCTTTGTTTTCAGTCAACGTCTCTACACTGCAGACACCATTTATTTATTTATTTATTTATTTATTTATTTATTTATTTATTTATTGCATTCTAAGGTCATGCAGTGCAGGGGAAACAGGGTAGATAAAATCTCACCTCTGCCACAAACTCACCAGGTGGTCTTCAACAAGCTACTGTCTCTCAGTTTTATTCTATTACCAATTAAGCATCGAAATAACAGTTCAGATGTACTGTCATAGAAAATGTGCCTAATTTCCACTCCACATAAATGTCTTAACTCAAGTATCCTCAGAAGATCCCACTCAAAATCACAACGGCCAAATTCCACTTCCTTGCAATATATTCACAGGCTATTCAAAAGGCACAAGTTTTCCTTTGTGCTTGCAGTGGAACACAGTTCATAAGAGTGTAAAAATACAGAATGTAAAAATAAAGAATGCCAGGTGCAGGCCTACCTGTCTGCATCGCCCAGGCCCAGTGAGGTGTTGCGTTGCAGAGTTTCCCGTACAGCAGCCATCCCATCCGGAAGTCTGTTTAGCCTTCGAGTGTAAAGACCCAATCCACCATCTGTCATGTACCTTTGAAAACACCAGAAATACATTTGTGTTGCAGGTTTACCAGATCAGTCAACCTGGCTAGCTAGATATTCATTTTTATATTATCCTTCACCAAAAAAGTCAAAGGGTAACAATATGATTGAAAAATGCAGGCACATCATATAATCACTAAATTCAACACCGAGAGATGTAAAGTTGGATCACATTTACTTGAAACTAAATTTTGGCAAGGAATAAAACACAAGAGCTTTTTTACACATTACATTTACCATGAATTCTGTTAAAAGTCAGTTTTAGGGGGGAATGTGGCATGTTAGAAGCATGGCAAAGGTCTTGCTACCTTGATGAACTGAGCTCTGCAGGTGAGGGCCTCTTGCAAATACCATCTTATCAGGAGGTCCATTCTGCACAATATACGAACCAAGCATATAGTATTTTAACATCTACCCTTCGGAATTCCCTTCCTTTGAATATTAGGTGACATGTCTGCTGTCTTTTTTGTGCCTACTGTAGACTTTCCCATATTGTTCTCAGTTTGCATGTGTACTGGAATTGCTTTTAAGTTGTTTTTATTGTATGGACACTTCTTGTTTGCTGCCCTGGGCTCCTTTGGAAGGAGGGATAGGATATAAATGTAATTAATTGCTTGAGTAATAATGTCTTCCAACTAGGTTATCTTGTGAGGTTATCTTCATAAATAAATGGGTAAGAAAACTTATTTTTCAGGCAGGATTATCCTTCCAGTATCTTCATATAATTGAGGATACAGGGTAAAAAGGAAATTCTTCCAGTGGTAGCAGGGGCTGGTAATATCAGCAATAGACCTCTCATGGCCACTGGGTGTCATACAGCTTGCGTAACATTTTGGAATTGAGAGGCTCTTGCTTGAAAATGTTGGAATTACTACTGCATATTTTCTGTCATTAAAACACCCACTTCCATGTCTGCAGTGTGCAATCACACTCACACATGAACTCTTCAGTCTATTAGCTGGCTATAGCATCACTATGTTCATTTCATGGAGTTTAATAGAGTGTAAATTTGTCACACTTAAGAACTTAAAACAAGTTATGAATGTAGTTTAACTCTTTGGAAAAGACAGGATAAAATAAAACACTGGCATTGAAATAAAAGGAGCATCTCTGACAAACAACATTAAAAATGCTTTAAAATGGTTTAAAATGATAAAGTAAGTGTTATTGCCATCCTTTACCCCTAAAGGATAAATATCCATATCAAACCAGTCCAGCTGAAATTAAAATATATCTATTAAGCTGAATATATTAAAAGTAAAATAAATGCAAATAATTCATCCAAACACATACACATGAAAAATATGCTTGACTATAAGATAGAGATTGATGCATGCCCTGAAGCATGTATATTGTTGTTTTTTGCAAACAATGAATAAGCTTATGAACACTGGAGAAAAAAATCTAAATGCATGGTATATGTGCACCTTTCCCCTTCTTCTAGATTGTTTCCAAATTGGCAATTCGATCCAAATGTACATCAAATAAACAAGAAGAAAACAAACTTTCAATAAAATAACATACTTGACTAAACTGTAACCTGAAGAGCTACTTTCTTCCAATGCAGTTCTGGAAACAGTGACCAAATTATCTGAAGAGGCTGAAGACGTCCTTTAGTTTTGCAAAGTTCATTGCCACTCACTGATTTTTCTTCTAGAGCCTTATCTTTGCCCGTGAGAAAGAGAAAAAGAAGCCTTCCCCCATCACACGGCCAGTCCAAATGCTGTTAAAGTTGATAATCTTGCAATGACTAACAGAAAACAACCCTTAGTCCACAGAAGCACTAACCCATTTTTTGAAACCCTAGTGTTATACTGTCAACATTAAGAGACAAAACCTGACTGTGCTGCCTAACTCAATTATTAAACTTCTCATGCAACAGGAAGGCAAGAAAAAAAGTCCAATGGATGTAAGTTAGCTTTGTGAGTCTCTACTGGGTTCAAGAACAATAGACAATTGCCCCTCCGGGGTTTCACAAAGAGGTTGCTAAGCTAGTTAAACTAGGGACAGGGCTATTCTCAGTTCTGCTTTGTCCATGGGGACAAGACACAATACTTTCTCTCAACTGCATAAACAAGGAGTCCAGTTTCAATGGCACTAATAGAAGCTAGCTTGCCACTAGTCCTCCATTCATTTATTTGTCAGGAGCTTACAAAAATCAACCTTAAAAGTGGAAGAAGAAAACTCAGCAGTT
This sequence comes from Podarcis gaigeae, assembly GCF_964106915.1. Lineage (NCBI taxonomy): Eukaryota > Metazoa > Chordata > Lepidosauria > Squamata > Lacertidae > Podarcis > Podarcis gaigeae. The sequence continues at coordinate 60,019,243 of NC_139678.1, read as the reverse complement.
ATGTAACAGACCGAGTTAAAAGTGCTAGTATTTAAGGACATTTCATTCAACATGGAATAAGTGCCACAGAGAACATATACACAAATATAAACAAATACACACATATATTCCACAGTAACTAACAGGTTTGTCACCAAGGCAGTATTTAACAGAATACTGCAGCCATACTAAAGGTCCGACCAATGTCTTCTTTCCATGCACATTAAAACACCTTTTTGTTGCGTTCAAACTTAATGTATTTAGATGTATACAGTTTTAAAATCTTGAAAATCTCAGGTGCACATACAAAATGTGTACTAGACAAGTCAATCAAATTTGAGAACACTGAAATCCTGCTGATTTCAGTGGGGCAGGCAAGCACATGCTTAAATCTGTCCACTGAGATCAATCGGATTTTGGCCAACAATCTATGAGGCTAGACTTTGTCCAATCAGTTAATATACATTTTAGAAATAAACAAAAGCATGAGTGAACTCCATCTCTGTTATTCTAGCTGCTGCTTACCTCTCCCCTCAACAGAGTTAGCTTCTCCTGCCTAATAGGCAGATCCTTTCTTGTTTATAGACATTTCCATCTTATCCTTCCAGTTCCTATTCACTTACAACCATTTAAAAACACTAATATAACCACAACCCTCTTTTCTTGCACCAGCAACATTGCATTGAAAAAAAAAGAAACACTGAATGAACTTTGACTTTCCCACGTGTCACAATGACAGGGCATTCCATCCCCAACCCCCCTTTGGGTAGTTGGTGCCTATTTATCACCACCTTTCTGGACATACATGTTGGAACAGGAAAGGAAACAGAACCTCATGAGTGTAGCTTAAGGAGGTTCAAATCAGTGGAATAGCTGCATGTGTGTGTGTGTGTGTGTGTGTGTGTGTGTGTGTGTGTGTGTGTATGTGTGTGTGTGTGTGTGTGTGTGTGAGAGAGAGAGAGAGAGAGAGAGAGAGAGAGAGAGAGAGAGACCATTTTTTTAGTTTTCATTATTTTAAGTGAAACACTTGTGCCTCTTTTGGCAGACCTATGCAGACAGAGCACATGAATAAGAAAAGTGGCTTTCCAAATGTATGCATGTTTATGGTCTAATCTTTCTGCTTGTCCGAAAGCAGCAGTAGCCACCATTCTTCACTATCAGGACATATTTTGTACCCAAATATTTGATTAAAAATAACAGTGTGAATAGCTATGAATAATGTGCTGTTCTGCTTCCTGCAACAATAACACCCCCCGCACCAAGATACATTGTGTGTATTTGTGTGTAGGCATCTTAGATTTTGCAATTAGCAAAACTATTGGGAAAACAGAGCAAATGGACTTCTCATACCCAATAAAGCTCTCCTTCTTAAGATTGTCATAAGTGAAGAAGCTATTGATCTGGGGTTAGGGCCAGCGTGCCAGAGGAATTGTAAATTCTTGCTCCACAGAAGCACAGCTTTTGAGGGGGAAGTTTACTTAACTTTGGCAGGCAGGTTACGACAAATTCTGTGACCCTCTAGCACAACAACAAGTTGCAACATGTATTGGAGATATAAACATAGATTTGAATGATTGGTTATTCAAAATGTATTTCACTGGGATATTTATTGAACTCATCTGTGGAATCCTCATACAATCATGAATACAAACCACCAGTAGATGAAAATAGATTATGGGCATATTTAATTATTGCTACCTGGTTATCTAGTCTATTTATTTTTTTATTTTATTTTTTAAATCTCACTATTCTAGTGCAAAAACACCAATATGGTTTTTTTATAACACATAATATTACCATTTCATAAAACAATTGCAAGAAAGAGGTAGAGAACCTTAGAGAACCAGTGTGATATAATGAACAAAATGCGCCAGTTTTTCAGTCAGCCTCAGTAACTGTGTCTTTAACAGCAGCAGCATGCAGGAATAGGTACCTTCTTTTAACCAAATGTAGAAAAAGATTATCACGTGTGGATGGTTACATAAGAAGCTGCAGTTAAAATAATGTCTACAGAGGCCTGGTTCCCACAGTCATGCTAAGCCAATTCACTTTGTTCCTTTCCAGTCACTTTGCTGCTACACTGAGCACAGTGTCATGGCTTAGCTCTTCCAGACAAGCCCAAACTGTAAACTCTACAGGACAAATCTCGGGTTACAGTTTGTGGTCAGACTCTGGAGAGAACTGAACCATGAGCCAGGGTTCAGAGAGCACATTAAGCCAAACCATGGCTTACCTCAGCACCGTACAGCAGCAGAGGTGCAAAGTGGCTGCAATCTCCTCTTCCAGAGCCCATGTGCTCATTTAGGCCAAGCCATGGTTTGCCTTAGCATAAAGTGCAAATTAGGCCAATGTAGATTGAAACGTTGATAGCTTTAGGATTGGACTGGAGAAGTATGGATTAAAATCCTGCTCAGCTGTCAAGCTCAGTGGGTGAATTTAGGCTACTCAACCTAACCTACCTCACAGGGTTCCTCTGAAGATAAAGCATGATGGCTATATTCTACTTCCAGAGTCAGAAGCAATATGTCTCTGCATACCATTCGCTGGCAGATACAAGTGGGGAAGAGTGCTGTTGTACTAAGATCCTGCTTGCAGGGTTTCCATAGGCATCTGATTGACTGCTGTAATAACAGGATGATGGGCTAGATGGACCTTTGATCTGATGGCTTTTGTGTTTTTAAAGTAACTCACACACACTGCCTAAACCCATTTGAATAATGGAAAGTGCAAAAGAAACACTGAGGCATTTTGGTTTTATTGCATTTGGGGAGCTAACCCAGAGAAGCCCTTAAACTTTTGTGATTTCTATTAAATTTCAGCACTTTCTCAAAACATCTAAAGGGTATAATTTAGCATAGCTTTAAAATGGCAGATGTGGATGACAGATATTAATTAATGAATTAAGCATAAACTACCAAAAGTATTCTCTGATTCATTTTCCTGATTATCTCAGGATTTTTCTCAATGACAGTGCTATTCTACAACTAGTAATGGGCCATAAAATTCATTTTCTACAGTCGCATTCAGTGTACAACCTTTATTTATCCAACTGTTATTAATAGAGCATTAAAAGGACTTACCGCAAATGGAAATTCAACCTCATACATATATATATGCTTTTCTAGGCAAAAAGGGGGGGGATGCTTCCCCCCTCCTCTGTTCCCAATTTACTGGCATAAACCAACTGCTTCTGAGTTCCCTTGGCAACTTAAACTCTTGAACTTTTCTCTCCTTTTGCCAGCTGCTTGCACCTCAAACATTTTGTTTGGTACAGCAAACTCATTCCAAGTCATAGTTTGTTTTTGTTTTTTAAAAATATGCCTTAAGTAACACTTTTCACTGTTACTTGCATTCACTGAAAGAGATCAGGTACAGTAGGTTTCACTTTAGCAATCTAAATCTTGCCTATTTTTCAGTTGCCAATTTACAGGAGCACCTGCCATTATCTAATGCAGAATCAAACCTGTTGAAAACATTTTACAAAAAGATAACAACAGCTGGAGGAATTGACTAGACCTTCTCTGTTATGGAGCCAACATTCTGGGATGGGCTTTTGGGGGAGGTATATAAATGATGGCTTACGCTTTCAGGTGGGATGGAAGATAGTTTGAGGGAAAGTGCATCAAACAGCAGTATTTCTCCAAATAACTGCAGGATAGATACAGATTGTGGCTAAGGTCATGTGTACACAGCTTCAAACACCAACACTGGGAGTGTGCTGGAGCCGGAATAACTGGCAATGTGTACACAGCCTACGTTTTTATTACTATTTTGTCATCACTTCTCTCCTGTCCCCTCCTCCTCTGGTGGTTTTATGTTTGACTTGTGTTTTAAGTTATTTTCTTCTATTTATAAATATAATTCCTATTAAGGTGAACAAAGAAAGTTGAATGTTTGAACCCATGTTTACTTTGTTCTAGTCTGCCTGGGTTAAATCCAGTGCTAACATGCTGCTTGAAGAATGGCTTTTGATCCAGCACAGACGTCGGTTGACATAAAAAATGAGAGGTGGTTTTCCGTGAATTCATCTTCCCTCTGCAGTGCTACCTTTCATGCTGTTGTGGAGGGTCCTCCAAACCTAGGATATTTGTCACATGGATTTTTTACTCAGCAAAATTTATATACTGCTCTCTCTTTTTTTTTTAAAAAAAGAAAAGCTAAGCAGCGTATATAAAATAACGACACCACAGATAAAATCAGCAAATTTTTAAAAACAAGTATATGTAACTAAATTATATATCTGAGTAGGATTGCTGAAATAATATTTTTTCTTAACACAGTATAGGAAGGGTGCCCACCACATGAAAAGATACGACTTCTAACTGTGGAATGAACATTATATGGAACTTGTAGAAGTGCAAGTTCCACAGCTTGAAGTGGTCAAGTAGGCAAGTATGGAGCAAGGCAATTCTTCAGACAAACTGGTTCCAAGCTGGTATGGGCTTTAAATACTAATAGGAAAACTCTGATTTGGGCCAAAGTTTGGAGGAGGTCAGGGGAGTCCACACAAAAATACAGAAAATATTCCCCTTTCTCTAATGCCCTCCTTTGATATTTGGCCTCCTACAGGGTGCCACTGAAATTTGAAAGACCAAAGTCCTGATGACGCCCACCTGCTGTCAGGTGAGGTGAGGTACAAACACAGCTACAATGGAAAAACTAGGAGCTTAGAGTGAGCTCCTAATTGTTCCTTTGCAAGCAGGGATGCTTATTTAATATGCTGTGGTTTTGGGTGGGTTATCCATTTAATCACAATTGGCTTCCCAACTGGAACGCACCAGGAGTTGGATCTGGAAGTCCATGTGGTAACTTTAAAGTAAGAACCAATACTGGCCCACAAGGATTGCTGTGTTAAAAGATGGGCAGCAGCACTCAAAAAATGAGAGAGCAAAGCCCCATAATTTCTCTAGAACTACTGGAAACCTGACACGTCAGTTCAGAATAGTTTTGTTTTTCTTTCTTTTTTTCTTGGCTAAATTTCTGTGCCAAACCATATTTTATTCCCTTAGTCTGTCAACCCATCAGTTTTAACTGACCACCATCTCCTTTCAACTTGATCTTTCTGGACAAAGAGTAGTATGTGAAGTCTGCCCACAAGTTTTGTCAATGTGAAAACTAAGAAATATATAGCCAGATGGCTAGGGTCAATTCAAGTTTCAGACTACAAAACTTGAACTGATGAATGAAGTCAGGCAGAGTGTAGTTTGGTCATGAACTTGTCCATGGCTTTGTTGTCACAAGGCCACAGTGTTTAGTCAACCCCAAAGACCTTCTTTGAGTACATATCCACTCAACACACTCTAAGCATTAGCTTTTAATCTAATAGTACAGTCTAGCCTTGCTATGTGGTATCTTAGATGAGCTTCAAACTGCATAAGAAATTGTTTTGTAAGCGGCATAGTCTGAAAAATAAGCTTATAGGGAGGGAAGACCTATGAGGAAAACAACTGAGACTGAATATTATGACAGGGATGTGCAACAGTCCCTTGTCCTGGCAGAGCCACCACAGAAAAGATCACTGAGTCACAAATCTTCAGGAGGCACCATCACATGCCTAGAACATGAATGAAGGATATCTCTTTGGAGGAACATTGAGACATTCATGTCCCAGTCCTCCATTGCTCTTTGAGCTCCACTTTACAAGCACACCCAGCTGTTTGGGAGCTGTTTCACTGTGACAAGACCCCCCCCCCCACAGGTGGAGAAAGTGTGTGAATATTAACAATCATGATGGTGGGGTTTATCCCACCCAGTCAGCATCCTGCTAAGATTGATGGTGACAACTGGGCTGAAAGAACCCATGTTCTTTCACATTGCTGGAATAGGAAATGGGATAGTGAGTACAAAACATAACGAAGTATAATGCCACTTTCATTTTATTTGTTTATAAGATTTCTATTACACCTTTTCTCCAAGGAGCTCAAGGTGGTGGTATACATGCCCCCCCCCCAATAAATGAATGCCATACAAAAGTTATTACTGTTACTGTAAAAAATAATACATCTACAATGTGCGTGTTTGTGTATGTATATACCTAAAAAACCTAATTAAAAATAGAACCCAGGGTCCTAAAACCACACGATACCTATTATCCATTAATGCTATGTTGGCTGGTGGTTTCTAGATAGGAATTTCAATACAAAGGATATCAAAACAACAAACTTTAAGAACTTGGTGCTTGTTAAAATATATGTTCACTGGATTGCATAACGATAGATGCCATTGGGATTGAATAAGACGTATCTTAGGTCAAACAGAGCTTCAAAATTTATCTCCATAATAATGAGGTTATAATGTGTTGCCCACCTGCACCCCCCCCCTTTAAAAAAATATTCAGCTGAGGAAGTTAACCTTCCTAGAGTCGGTTTTCAGGCCTAGTATCTCCCAGCTTGTTTGAAATGAACAGAGATGAAACTGCACGCACCCATTTTTCTGTATGGCTAGGGGCAAATAAACTTCCAATGACCTCACGGTGGGGAGAGATTTGAATTAAAATTGAAAGCACAGGTATGCTAAAAATGAAATAACCGGCCTGTTTTTCTGTTATCCCTTTTCAGGCTTAGCCAGAAAACAAGTACTGAAGAGACAATATTGATTTTACTACCTTGAGGAATCAAACAATGGAAAATCTCAAATAAAATATGCAGTCCGTTGAATTCCACTGGCTTGCTGTTCTTGATCACATTTCCCTCTAGTGGACAGATCCAATGTAAAGTATTGTAGCATGCAGCAAGCCTTTTACTGAAATGGCAGCAGCATGGGCTCATTAATTTATTGCCTATATATTTACAGTGGTACCTCGGGTTAAGTACTTAATTCGTTCCAGAGGTCCGTTCTTAACCTGAAACTGTTCTTAACCTGAAGCACCACTTTAGCTAATGCTGCGCCGCCAGAACACAATTTCTGTCCTCATACTGAAGCAAAGTTCTTAACCTGAGGTAAGATTTCTGGGTTAGCGGAGTCTGTAACCTGAAGCGTATGTAACCCGAGGTACCACTGTATCTCACTTTTCATTACACAAGGAGACATACCCCCTCCCCGGACTATTTATGTGTAGCATTGAGAACAATCTCCTGCTTATCACAAATACGGATCTAGCTCTGATATTGCAACAGCACCAGTATCTTGAGAGCTGTCTCAAACCCTAACCCTCAGAGCTGACGCAATGTAATGGAGTGTATGGAGGTGAAAAGGGAAGTATGTGCACTGACATTCTGGAGACAAGTTAGCAGAAACCCCCAAAGCCAGCCTTTCTGTCCCACTGTGTATTTACTTGCAATGCTTCGGTATTTAACAAAATCAGCAGAAAGCCTGCTACAACAGAAAGCAATTCAAACAAACACCACATTCAGAAAAGATAACGTAAATGACATTGTAATTATTATTAATCATGTTGAAATCATACAGCCATATACGGTATATAAGTAGAGTTTTCAGCTCTCTTCATTAGTCAGCGAGATCAAGTCCTGTTCCTCTAAGCCAAGCTGTTTAATGTTACTGTGCCTTTTGAACTGACCAAGTCGTGCTAATTTATTTTTAACACTGTTGAGGGGCCCCTGTATGAAATGCTGGAAAGGTTACAAAGTTCAAATTGCACTTGAGTTTGATTACACTGCAGTTCAGCCTTCACCAAGTGAGATTTGTTAGCATTAGGATCTAAGCCAATTGCTTCAGAGTTTTGGACCCTGAAAATCTTCCTCACACGTCTCAAGGCAACAGACAAAATGCAATAAAACAAACCCACAGAAAACAGCAGATAAAATGTAAAAGCAGTACCAAGTAGACACCCGTGGCAGAGACCTATTCATCCAGCTCAGAAAGCTCGTCAGAACAAATATATCTTCACTTGATTACAGAAAGTGCAGAGATCTTTGGAACTTGCAGGAGAAGCTCTCCTGCAGACCACAGTGACCTACTGGATATATAAGGGATACGGCAGTCTCTCAAGTAACCTGGTCCTCAGTGACATAGTACCTTAAATATTGGTGCCAAACCTTGAATTTGGCCCATAGCAGATTGGCAATCAGTACAAATCCTACAAGCAAGGTGTTCAATGCCAGTGGTAGTTTGCCACTACAAATACTGTAATCTGTTCTACACCAGCTGCAGTCTCTGGTCATCCTCAATGGTAGCCCCACATATAGAACACATTGCAGTAATCCATTCTTGGGGTTACCAATGCATGGCAATTGAGGTCAAACTATCCTGGTCGCAGCTTTCTTCCCAACTGATGTTGAGAACAAGACACCTGTGCGTCCAATGACAGATCTGAATCCAGGAGCACCCCCAAACAACACACTCGCACCTTCATTGAGAGTGTGACCCCATCCAGGGCAGGCAAGTTAACTACCTCCTAAACCTGGAAACCACTCACCCACAAAGGCTCCATCTTGCCAGGATTCAGCTTATTAGCCCTCATCCAGCCTACCGCTGTACCCAGACCTGAGCCTTCTCTGCTATTCCCAGTTCAGCTGTTACACAGAAATAGAGTTGGGTATCATTGGTATACCAATGATACCTCACTCCATATGACCACCCAAAACAGCTCCATGCAGATGTTAAATAGCGCTTGAAACAGTAGTGCTGTGTGACACCCTGTAAGAAGATAAAGAGAGCCTGCTGGCTCAGGCCAATGGCCCATCTAGTCCAGCATCCTGTTCTCACTGTGGGAAACCAGCAAGCAGTATTCAAGCACCGGAGCGCTCTCCCCTGCTGTGGTTTCCAGCACTGTATCCAGAGGCATTTCTGCCTCCAAATGTGGGGGCAAAGCATAGTCATCATGGTTAATAACCATTGATAGCTGTCTCCTCTATGAAGCTGTTTAATCCTCCTTTAAAGCCAATATTAGAAGGTTAGCTCTAATATTGGACCATAAAAAAGGCTGATTGCTGAAGAATTGATGCTTTTGAATTATAGTGCTGGAGGAGACTCTTGAGAGTCCCATGGACTGCATGAAGATCAAACGTATCCATTCTTAAGGAAATCAGCCCTGAGAAGGAAGGACAGATCGTGAAGCTGAGGCTCCAATACTTTGGCCACCTCATGAGAAGAGAAGACTCCCTGGAAAAGACCCTGATGTTGGGAAAGATTGAGGGCAGAAGGAGAAGGAGACGACAGAGGACGAGATGATTGGACAGTGTTCTCAAAGCTACAAACATGAGTCTGGCCAAACTGCGGGAGGCAGTGGAAGACAGGAGTGCCTGGGGTGCTCTGGTCCATGGGGTCATGAAGAGTCGGACACGACTAAACGACTAAACAACAACAAGAAGAAGAAGGTTAGCTCAGAGGGAGGAGGCTGAGAAAATCTCAGCCAATGCAACCTTTTGGAGCCATAGTAGACGGTAACAAAGACCAAAGAAATGTCTAGCAAGAGCAACAGGATCACACTCCCCACATCCCTCTTCTGATAACAGTTCATTCATCAGGGCAAGCAAGTCAGATTCACTCCTGAGCCCAGAGTGGAATGGGCCTATATAATCATTTTCATTCAGGAATGTCTGCGGCTGCATCGCCATGGCTTTTTGAGTATCTTGCCTGAAAGGGGGGGGGGTGGCGTATATGTGATCAGGTTGTAGTTGTTAAATACCATTAGGTTAGGCACTTATTTTTTGGCTTACTAAACTCTATAGAATGCCATACACATTCATGAACAGGTAGGTGGTATGGTATCATTATTATTTATATTCCTCGCCTTTTAAAAACCCCTAAACTTCAGCTACCCAACATTTACAGCATGATGAGTCAATGTACAAGGGGAAAAGGGAGGGAAAGAGCATTATGAGTCAATGTATAGAGATGAATATAAGGGACTTCCGGAGGCGGCGCGAACGGTAATGGCTGCCCTTTCCTAACCGGGAGAGGGAAGCTACGCTGGAAAAGGGTCGTCCGCTACGGCGAAGCGGAGACCCATTCTGGAAAACCGCAGGCAGCGGAAGCCTGCGGTCTCGGGACCCGGCGGGCGCCAGGAGCTACCCCCGAAACGCTGAGGGAACCCCGTAAGGGGCTCCGGATCGCAGAGGGGGTAGCGGCGCTGTGGGTCTATGCGCATTCAGCGGAGCGAAGCCGCGCTGCCGTTGCCGGTGAGCGCCGACCTTTCTTCCTTCAACACAAGACTCTAAAACGCAACAACCCGTGAGTAATTGAGGACTTTACTAAATTTCGGGACTAAAAATATTGAAAATAAGCTGAAAGCGGAGAGACGAGGAAAAGGAAGTCCGTCTTCCGCAGCCATTGACTTTTAAAGCAAAGAGCAGGAGGAGTGGAGGCATAGAGAGAACTTTTGACAGCTCAGATTGAGCACCCGCAGAAATTACTTTTAATCCCTTTAAAGACTGTAAGCAATTGATTTTTGGACTTTTATTAGGACTTATATACTCTCTTCTTTGTGGATTACAATTCTATTTAAGAAGCCCAGGTGTCAGAACTGCCTGAGCAGTAGAACTGTCAGACTGCAAATTTGGATACATTCTATTTAAACTTTGAGACAGTCTGAGGGAGTTCAGGATGGTTACGTTCTTGCATTATGGAACTCCAGTAAGCACAACTTGAAATATTGTGGCAAACCTAAAACCAACTCTGCTAAAACTACTTTTGTGAAGATCCCTAAGTATTGGTTCAGATTTCGTATGTGGAATGGACTCTTCTTCCTAGGACATTTTATGCTCCCCCTAGAGGATTGAGGATTTATAACAAAAACATTGTTTTACTTTCTATTTCCCGGCCCTCTGTTTGATTGCTACCACCTGGGCCGTAGCTTTCCCATGGGAACAACTCAGCTTGACCTTGACTGCTAGATAACTTTGGAATGAGTGGCGCAAAAAGAAAGGGATTAAGAACCAGACAAACAACTCTGACAACCGTAACTGCAGCCTCACAAGCACGCAGATCATCTGTGCCCACTTTGCCCTCGGAGGAAAAAGCTACCTCCCTGTCACAGGCAGGGGAGGAAGAAACTGAGGATTTACAACTAGAAGAGATGGCCTCAGGAGGATCTGGTTCTGTATTAGAGAGAATTCTTGAGAAATTGGAGTCTTTGGACAGGAAAGTTGACCAACAAACTGCGAAAATTGACCTTAATACAGAAACTTTAAACAAATTATCTGGGCAAGTTGCACAGAATGCACAAGCAATCGGACAACTGAAGGAGGCTGCAGGTGAAAATCAGAAACTGGCCGAAGAGACCAGCCAAAGAGTGGGAGAGTTGGAAAAAGAAGTAAGGCCGCTCAGTAAGCAGGTTGGGGAACACCAGACCTACCTCTCCATGTTGGAACTTCGGAACAGGGAGATTAATTTAAGGATAAGATCGATACCAGAAGTGGAAGAAGGTAATCTAGCTGAGTTTCTGACCAAAGAATTCTCCAAGTTCTGGGGTCTAGAGGAGGAAGATTTTAAAATTGTGTCAGCCTTCAGACTTGGAAGACTCACAAAGAGAGAAAAGCCCAGAGACTGTTTGATTACGTTGAGATCAAAGGAGGAAAGGGACAAGATTTTGGGCCTGCACTACGGAAGCTCCCTGAACATTTCGGACAAAAGAATTGAGATTTTTAAGGACATTCCTAAACAGCTGTTGGATCTTAGATCTGAATATTTGGACTTAGTAAAACTGCTGAGAAGCAACTCAATCATCTTTAGGTGGGACTTTCCCCAAGGATTATCTTTTACCTTTAGAGGGAAGAAGATTAAAATTAGAACTTTGGAAGATAGGGATAAGTTTTTGACTGCTTACGGAGAGGACCTTCATAAAGGACTTGAACTACCCTCAGGGCCTGAACCACCACAGGTGCCTGTACCTCAGAACCCTGAAGACTCACAGAACAAAATACCATCCCAAGGAAACTAAACAGATCCATCCAGGATGTCTCTGCAACTTTTAAGTTGGAATATAAATGGCTGCAACAGCCCGGAAAAAAGGAAGAAAATCTTTCACATATTAAAAAAGGAGCAACTAGACATTACTTGTTTACAAGAAACACATGTGATTAGGCTCCACAGAAAAATATTGGTAAATAAAAGGTTAGGCCAAGAATTTATATCTTCGGACTCAGTTAAGAAGAGAGGAGTGGTGATATATGCAAAGGAGAGCCTCTCACCAAAATTTCTATTTAAAGATGAACATGGAAGAATTTTGGCAATTGAAATACAGCACCAAGGAGAGAAAATTTTGATATTAGGAATTTATGCTCCAAATGAAGGGAAATCAGAATTCTACAAGAAGTTGCATGAGATTATGCTGGATTATCTGGACTATGATAACATCATCATGATGGGAGATATGAATGGGATCGTTTCAACGAACATGGATAGGTCACAAAGCCAAAAGGTTACTAAAGATGGCAGACTACCAAAGACCTTTTTTGAAATGACAGACAACATGGACTGGATTGATATATGGAGGACAAAGAACCCCTTGGGGAAAGAAGGAACATTTTTCTCTGAAGCCCAACTGACTTGGACAAGAATTGACCAAATATGGATTTCTAGAGGTCTGGCTCCTAAGGTGAAGAAAGTGGAAATCTGCCCAAAGACCTGCTCCGATCATAACGCGTTGAAAATGGACATGACATTATTACCAACCGGCTCCTTTAGATGGAAGATGAATGACAACTTGTTTAGAGATCAGGAGATTATCAAGAAGGCCAAAAAAACAATAAAGGACTATTTTGAGATAAATTTGAACACTGCTGTGGAAAAAAGAACAATCTGGGACGCAAGCAAAGCTGTGATGAGAGGGTTCTTGATACAACAGAACGCCATAAAGAAAAGACTACAAAATGAGAAAAAGGATAAGATTTTGGGGAAAATTAAAGAGTTAGAGAAGAAACTAAGAGTAAACCCGAAGTCACAGCCGATCTTGAGAGAAATTAAACTTCATCAGGCACAATATTCCAAACTGATAAATCAGGAAATAGAATGGAAGATTAAATCAATGAAACAAAAAACATTTGAATCGGCTAATAAATGTGGGAAACTGCTGGCTTGGCAGTTGAAGAAGAGACAAAAGCTGAACATAGTAACAAATTTGGAAATAGAAGGAAGGAATATTCAGAACCCGGTGGAAATTAGAAAATGTTTCCAGAAATATTTTAAGAAATTATACACTCAAGGGCCACAAAAGGAGGAAGAGATTGCAAAATTTTTGGAGAAAAATGGACTTAAAAAACTATCACAAGAAAATAGATCACTCCTGAATAGTAAAATAACACGATTAGAGATAGAACAGGCCATTCAGAATATGAAGTTGGGCAAGTCTCCAGGGCCAGATGGCTTGACCTCCAAGTACTATAAGATATTAAGTGACTATTTGATTCAACCACTGATGGAGGTCAGCAATGAAATTATGGAGGGAAAGAAGGCGCCTGAATCGTGGAAGGAAGCTTTCATCACATTGATACCAAAATCAGAAACTGAAAAGACACAACTTAAGAACTACCGTCCCATTTCCCTTTTAAATGTGGATTACAAAATATTTGCTGACGTTTTGGCAGGAAGACTCAAAAGAGTTTTAAATGAGACAATTCATAAAGACCAGGCAGGCTTTCTCCCAGGAAGACATTTGTTTGCTAATACAAGGAACATTATTGACATTTTGGAACTTTTGCAAACAAATATTAACACTAAAGCAGTTCTAATTTTTATAGACGCGGAGAAGGCCTTCGATAACATTTCTTGGAAATTTATGAAGGGGAATTTAAAAGAAATGGGAGTGGGGCGGGGTTTTGAAAATGGGATTGACGCGATTTACTCAGAACAAAAGGCAAAACTGATAGTCAACAATGTGGTTACAGAAGAGTTTAAGATTGAAAAAGGGACACGACAAGGCTGCCCGATTTCCCCCTTGCTGTTTATTTCTGTCCTGGAGGTGCTCTTGAACTTGATTAGAGGGGACCGGTTGGTGCAAGGGATTCAGATCGGAGCGAAACAATATAAACTTAAAGCTTTTGCAGATGACCTTGTTTTGACATTGCAAGAGCCAGAATCTAGCACAAAAAGAGTGTTACAATTGATTCAGGACTTTGGTCGGGTAGCGGGCTTTAAACTAAACAAACAGAAAACTAAGGTGTTGGGAAAAAACTTGACAGATGCAGAGTCAGAACGGTTTCAGAGAGAAACAGAACTAACTGTGGTTAAAAAAGTAAAGTACCTAGGGGTAAACATAACAGCAAAAAATCTGAGTCTATTTAAGGACAATTATGAAAAATGTTGGTCTGAAATTAAGAGAGACTTGGACAGTTGGTCAAAATTGAAGCTTTCTTTGTTAGGCCGAATTGCTGCTATTAAGATGAATGTATTGCCTAAGATGTTGTTTTTGTTTCAAACATTGCAAATTGTGGATAAGACGGAGTGCTTCAGGAAGTGGCAGAGAGATATTTCTAAATTTGTCTGGCAGGGCAAAAAGCCCAGAATTAAGTTTAAGATATTAACTGATGCGAAAGAAAGAGGGGGCTTTGCCCTGCCAGACTTAAGGTTGTACTACGAAGCCGCAGCTTTCTGCTGGCTAAAAGACTGGCTACTTCTAGAGGACACTGATGTGTTAGATTTAGAAGGTTTTAACAATGCATTTGGTTGGCATGCATACTTATGGTATGACAAAGTTAAGATCAATAAGGCCTTTAAGAACCATATTGTCAGGAAAGCAGTGTTTAATGTCTGGACAAAATACAAAGACCTATTGGAAAATAAAACTCCAAGATGGCTATCACCTCTGGAGGCTAAGGCCCGAAAAAGACCCAATATGGAGGCCAAATGGCCGAAATATTGGGAAATAATAGAGAAAGAGGGCAATAATTGGAAATTGCAGAGTTTGGAAAAAATGAAAGACAAAGTGCGAGACTGGTTACATTACGCTCAGATTCAAGAAATTTTTAAAAAGGATAAAAAGTTAGGATTCCAGGTGGAGAAATCGAAGTTGGAAACAGATTTGTTAGAACCTAAGACTAAAGTACTCTCAAGAATGTATAACTTGCTGTTGAAATGGAATACACAAGATGAAATGGTTAAGTCGGCCATGATAAAGTGGGCACAGGATATTGGGCATAATATTATGTTTGAGGATTGGGAAAGGTTGTGGACCACGGGGATGAACTTCACGGCATGTAATGCTCTGAAGGAAAATGTAATGAAAATGATATATAGGTGGTACATGACCCCAGTTAAACTAGCCAAAATATGCCATGTGCCAGACAATAAATGTTGGAAATGTAAGGAAAATGAAGGAACATTCTTTCACCTCTGGTGGACTTGTCCCAGGGTGAAGGTCTTCTGGGAAATGATATATAATGAGCTGAAAAAGGTATTTAAGTATACCTTCCTTAAGAAACCAGAGGCCTTCCTCCTGGGCATTGTCGGCCAGATGGTGCCAAAGAAGGACCGAACATTCTTTTTGTACGCAACAGCAGCAGCAAGGATACTTATCGCCAAGAAGTGGAAAACTCAAGATCTACCCACTCTGGAAGAATGGCAGATGCAGCTGATGGACTATATGCAACTGGCTGAGATGACTGGCAGAATTCGAGACCTGGGAGAAGAGAGGGTTGAAGAAGATTGGAGGAAATTTAAGACTTATTTACAAAAATATTGTGATTTGGTGGAAAGTTAAGTAGGATGTTTGATCATAAATAATTGGCCACCACAAAATCGGATCGGAATGGGATGTAAAGTGAGATTAAGAGAAATTAATTTACAGAGGATTATATTTAAATAAGTGGTTATAAAATTTGCAAATTAGATGATAAATTGCATGGAAAAAATCTATGATGATGAAAATGGCAGCGGGAGATGTGAGGAAGTCCAAAGAAGTTATGAAACTCTGTTGAGATAAAAGAAAGGTTGTTTATCTTTGTACTTTATTTTGTGAAAACCCCTAATAAAAAATTTATTAAAAAAAAAATAGAGATGAATATAAAAGGCATTCACCCTAAGCAAAGATTAAATAAACTCTCAATCTAAAGTGGCAGGTAGGAAATGTACGACTGATGCTTTCCAGACAATATTGACATGAACAATGAGACTGATATGAAGCATCCATCACAAGGGGCACCAGACACACATCAGAATCTTGCTCATGTTACTCAACACTCAAGCAAATCCACGCTCTATCTTACTTCACAAGCACTGCTACACTCTTATCTCCACCCAAGCAAATCTAACATATTCAAACTCAACTTGTGACCTACTTCAACAACCATATATTCAGTATGGGCTTTCATCCTCTAGATCAGTGGTTCCCAATTAGCTAATTACTGAGGACCCCCTATTTTTCAAAAGTGAAGTCACAGACCCCCTACTTTTGATTTTTTTTTATATAACTCTATGGTAGTTACCTCTGCAAAGCATTTATTTAAAAAACAAAATGCGCGGTAGCCCCTAATAAGCAATGGATTTTAGGTATACTAAAAAACAGACTAGCGCTGAGTGAAATCTGGTTTTCAGCATCATGATATACCAGCAGCTAAACATTGCATATCACGATGTTTGAAACTGGAGATCAGGCGTGCGGATGAGGGAAGGAGCGGTCACAGAAATAGCATTTACCACCATTTATGCAATGCAGCAGGCATTCTCTGGGGCCAGCTTACCTGGAATGCCTTATTCTGAGGAGGGGGCCCCAGTTGTGGTGGTCTGAAGAGCACAACTGCCAGCTGCTTTCCATTAACAGTAGAAAGACTCCAGGGTGAATGAGGGCGAGTCACAGTTGCTGCCACCACTGCTGCCACCGCAACATTAATCACAGTAGGCAGAAAAGTAGGCTGCCAGCCAACCATGCTGGTGACAACAACAGGCAGCTTCGCAGACAGCAGATGGAAAGTGCAATTTGCCAGGACGCACACCTCATTATATGGTTGGCCTTGCTCACAAATCCTTGAATTTTTAAGGGGGAAGGGACGTCAACTGATAGCTGGGTGACTCTTGCTCCTTTAAAGTTCTCTTGCAGATGCAAGCAATTGGGAAGCACCTCCTAGTGTTTACATTCAGAAACCTGTACCCTCTGGCCCAGGGTGTAATTAAGGACCTCATACATATTTTCCAATGTCCTGTGAATCATCAGGTGTTCACACACATACTTAGGTGGAGACAGAGTTGAACTGGTTGTAAAATTGATGTAATTACATTTGTATAAAACAGAAATTAGCACTGCTGTGAAAAGTTGGGTGGCCCATATGTACCCTGTGCAAGTTTCACATGCATGTTATCACGTGCTGGGCTTAAGAACTACAATCAGACATTGCACATCCAAGAGAAGATGTAGTCTGAACTGCACTGTGCCAATGGGATGTGCTTTCTGATGTGCATTCAAACTTACATCCCAATCCACTTTTTTTAAAATGCATCACTAGTTGCACATTTACAGCTTGTGGTACACATGAGTAGGGCTGGATTTGGCATATTCTAAAGAGAAGATGGAGATACACAATGATCTTGTTTATATCCCCTCTCTACGTTGCTTGGCTGTGTTGATTTCTGGTATCTATGGCAAGGCAACTCCCCTGGGTGGGTCAATCAGTTTCAGAACAAGCACCTGTGGCCTCCTAAGGTTTGCAGTGGCATACAAGGTCATAGATATATTCAGATATTTACAAACCAAGAGGAATTCAATTCCTTCTAACCTCAGGATACAAAAACTGCTGCCTGCCAGAACTTTGCTTGTGAGGCCTCACAAAATTTCCCATGGCCCAAGATAGATCAGTGAGGGATCTGAGAACATGTGGCTGCAATGGTTTATCTTGGCCACTGGGTTTGTTTTGGCTGTAACAAATATTTTGGCTCTCTTTCCTATCTAGTTGCCAGTAAAAACACAGATACTTACCATTCTGAGAATGACAGTAGAGCACATGCCAGCTGACAAAAGGGCATTCGTACTGTAATTTTTTTTCAAGCCTCCTGTTATTATCTGTGCACCAAGACACAGCAAAGAATTTGTACACATTTGTTCTGCTGCTTCTCTCAAGCTGTTTTCATACTAGCACCTCTTCTCACTTTTAAGTGCCCTTGTGGGGAGGAAGAAACCTTTTTTGAAACCTACTTAATTAATCCTGGAAGCAACTGTTCTTTGCTCCTCAGTTTAAATCAGGGCAACATGCTTCTGCCAATTAACCAAGGCTAGTGTGCAACTCCTTCTGTCTGCCTGATTTATCAGTGGTTTTTGCTCCACCCTCTCGTTTCACAAGATTTCTTGCAAAAGACAACCACAATTTTTCTCCCATTTCAGAAAGTGAGCAGCAGCCAAGCAAGAATAGACTGTTATAGGGGTTACATGAGTAGAATGAGGGTGTTACAACATTTGTATCAAGGAATTAATGGCAAGCCTCATCATTGCTTTTTTTCAAAGAAGTGCTGCTCCACATTTTGTGGAGTAGAGGCACTTTCAGCATAGACACCATAAGCGATGCTCAGAAGTGGGGTATATACCTGGAAACAAATGAGAGATGTGCAACTGACTTACTTTAGGAACCACTATTGAAAATACCTAGCCCAATAAACAAAAGTCTCCTTAGTTTAGAATTACAGTGGTACCTCAGGTTAAGTACTTAATTTATTCTGGAGGTCCGTTCTTAACATGAAACTGTTCTTAACCTGAAGACCACTTTAGCTAATGGGGCCTCCTGCTGCCACCGTGCCGCCGGAGCACGAT
Organism: Podarcis gaigeae; assembly: GCF_964106915.1. Classification (NCBI taxonomy): domain Eukaryota; kingdom Metazoa; phylum Chordata; class Lepidosauria; order Squamata; family Lacertidae; genus Podarcis; species Podarcis gaigeae. The sequence goes on along the minus strand of NC_139678.1, from coordinate 60,000,636 downwards.
TTCTGTTCTCATCCTGAAGCAAAGTTCTTAACCTGAGGTAATATTTCTGGGTTAGGGGAGTCTGTAACCTGAAGCGTATGTAACCTGAAGTGTATGTAACCCGAGGTACCACTGTATAGCCACATTCACACCATACATTTAAAGTGCTATGATACCACTTTAAACCATCATACCCCCACCCCTGAATTCTGGGAACAGTATCTGAAGAAGTGTGCATGCACACGAAAGCTCATACCAAGAACTGACTTAGTTGGTCTTTAAGGTGCTACTGGAAGGAATTTTGTTTTGTTTTGACCAACACGGCTACCTATCTGTAATCGTTAAATTTGCTGAGAGTTGTTAGCAGACTCCTTCCTTGCAGAGCAACAATTCTCAGAGTTCTTTGTGGAGAAGGGTTGATTGTTAAACCACTCTGTAAACTGTAGTTCTATAAGGGGAATAGGAGTCTCCTAACAACTCAACTCTCAGGGACACAGGTGGCGCTGTGGGTTAAAGCCTCAGCGCCTAGGACTTGCCGATCGAAAGGTCGGCGGTTCGAATCCCTGCGGCGGGGTGCGCTCCCGCTGCTCGGTCCCAGCGCCTGCCAACCTAGCAGTTCGAAAGCACCTCCGGGTGCAAGTAGATAAATAGGGACCGCTTACCAGCGGGAAGGTAAACGGCGTTTCCGTGTGCGGCTCTGGCTCGCCAGAGCAGCAATGTCACGCTGGCCACGTGACCCAGAAGTGTCTCCGGACAGCGCTGGCCCCTGGCCTCTTAAGTGAGATGGGCGCACAACCCCAGAGTCTGTCAAGACTGGCCCGTACGGGCAGGGGTACCTTTACCTTTACCTTTTTAACAACTCTCAGCAACCTTAACGAACCACAATTCCCAGAATTCTTGGGGGGGAGGTATGACTGTTCAATTTGTATAGTGGTGCTTTCAGTGTAGGGTGTGAATGTGGCCTACGTTTTCCTCAGTAGCCAGCCATCTCTTCTGGGTACTCTCAAAGAGGGCATGAAACAAATTGTCCCCATCATCTGGTACTCTGAGACATGCTGTTTTCAACATATGAAAACCAAAGCTACCTGGCATGGTTGTGTGATAGGGCAGAGCTATGGAACTGTCCTCTTTACACCAGTATTCTTGCAGCTTACCCAGACAGTGCTGGGGTGGAGTAGGGTGGCGGATATGCCAGCGGAACCAACCTGGAGGCACTCCCACCTGTCCGTACATCTATACAGTTACAGCCCTGACCTTGCTGCCACCCTGTTCCACCCCAGCACTGTCCAAGCTGCAGTGATGCTATGCAGTGATGCTACCCAACCACACCAGCTGCTACTGCATGCTTTCCCCCTGCAAGCCACATGATGGGTACGTTGAAAATACACCTGAGTGAAACACCCAGGATTGTTTCCTGGGGCACATCTAATTGTGCAGATGTGCACAGCGATATTATTTCTCTCGCACTGAGAAATATGGCTTCCTCGTTTTCTCTTGTCGTGTGTTGCAGATGTCCAAAAGCCATGTCTCATGAAACTGATGCTACAGAAACATCTGTTTGCACTGCAGACAACCCTCTTCCAGCAGTATTAGGTGCCTGCATTGTTCGCTAAGGTAACACCCTTCCCCTAGAGGCGGAAGAGTTTATGTCCCATAACAGTTTTTGAGATGTTATCCAATTGCGTCATTGCAACACAGTACTGGAATGCTGCCTTCCTCTGAGGCAAACATGAATATGAGCTTATATATCAAATTAAAAAGTCCAAAATCAACACTGCTGGGATTGAGTTTCCCTGCCCCACTGCTACAATATCTTGATTTCAATTGCTTCTAAGCAAATATGGCATTTGCTTATCCCCCAAACACCAACAAGCTCATATTCAGTCATTAATCTAACAGTCCAAGGGGCTTGCCAATGGATATGAGTAACTATCAATCTGTCATTTTATTAGGCACAGAGCCAGAGAGAGGGAGTCTAGCTTGGCTGGCTGCTGGTAGAGAAGGAGTATTGGACTATACAGACCTTTGGCCCAATCCAGGAAACCAATGCAATTGTGGAGTATAGTTATTTCTCTGCGTTTGTTAATGTTTAACCCAGAAACTCTTTCATGACCACCAAGATAATTGCTGAAACATATACCGTCTACTTAACACTGGAATTGTTTACAAAAACAAAGCCCACACACTGAAATAATATGTGTTATTTCAGTCACATAAGTAAGGATGCACATATAGAGTAGTATTATTAGCTAGAGTGTCAAACAGATGCTTATGGGCACTGCTTGGAAAAACCAAGATCGGCTGACTGCCTTTCCATTTATTCACACTATGTTGGTTTTATTTGTGTCCAATAAAGTGCATAACACATTGTTCACGCTAGATACTTCTGTTTATTTACTCAGAGATTTATATTCTGTCCTGTTACTGCATTCACAGCAGCTTACAGCAATTAAAATTGCTAATAAGAGCTACAATATATGAAACAAACAGTAGAAAAATGCAAACATTTTAAGTGGTAGTAGCTACAGTTCAGTAATTGCAGTCAGCATTTGCTATGTTGGATTTACTAGTTATAATTATGCTCTGCAGGCAAGCCACAAGTTATGAAAACAGTCTGTGGTATAAACAGTGATGCTGAATTTTTCATCTATTTTTGTTCCTGAGGGTTCCAGGTTCAAGAATAGGAAACTGCAATGCTACCTGACAGTAACAGGTTTGCCATACAACACTTGAGTTTCACAGGCATATGCAAATATATTAACGAAATCATCCACCACTAGATGGAGCTACAAACAAACAAAAAAAGCAAAACTTGTACAAAGCACAGACATCTGTCTCTGCAAGTGCATGTGCAAAGCTACCCTAACAAATCAGACAACCATCTATAGGAAGCCTATAATTTCCCCCAGTTCATCCCCAATTCAATTGAATGTGCATATGCATATATTTTATTGACCGAAGACATTCCTTTGATGAAAGGATTCACAATCATATAAAATAAACTCTCTTGGAAATAAAATGCATTCCAAATGCAGTTTCAGGTAAAGGTCATTTGCTTTGCAAATATTAGCACAAGAAACATTGAAAAGCAAAGTCTTGCACTACTTTATTTGCAGAAACATGGGATGGGCAAGCCGTGTGTTTGCTAGACCACTGGTTGCTAAAGGGTTCTTTTGATAATTATTTCCTAAACCTTTTGCAGGACAGAATTTTTATTTGTGTGTGTGTGTGCGGTTTTTTTTACAATGTGCTTTTGAAACTGTCAGGGAACTGCCAGAAACTGTCAGAGTAAAAGTCAGCAGCCTCAAATTCAAGATATTTCAGGTGAGGACCAAACTAGACGAGATGGATTTGAAGTTGTTTTTAGTTCAAAACAGTCAGAGGGATGATTTGAACAGGGAGCCAGTGCTGGACCAGGGGACTGAATCCATTCCCCTCCACTGTTTACCTTGGCGTACCTGCAACAGTTTACATTTATATGGGACTGACACACATAAAACCCATGGACAAGACAGTAATTCCAACACAAAAGTCACTTCCATGTAGGCACCAGCCAAGTTGTGATCCTAGTGTATGTGGTTTGTACCATATACTGAGAATAGCCAACTGGCAAACAAGTGGTAAAAGGTAAAGGTACCCCTGCCCGTACGGGCCAGTCTTGACAGACTCTGGGGTTGTGCGCCCATCTCACTTAAGAGGCCTGGGGCCAGCGCTGTCCGGAGACACTTCCGGGTCACGTGGCCAGCGTGACATCGCTGCTCTGGCGAGCCAGAGCCGCACACGGAAACACCGTTTACCTTCCCGCTGGTAAGCGGTCCCTATTTATCTACTTGCACCCGGAGGTGCTTTCGAACTGCTAGGTTGGCAGGCGCTGGGACTGAGCAGCGGGAGCGCACCCCGCCGCAGGGATTCGAACCGCTGACCTTTCGATCGGCAAGTCCTAGGCGCTGAGGCTTTAACCCACAGCGCCACCTGCGTCCTAAACAGGTGGTACTCAGCGGGAATTTTATGTCCCTTAAATCTGGCAAGAGATCCTAAGGAATCTTTACTTCTTCTTTTTATCTTGGCCGATTAATTTGATCCATCAAAACTGTTATAAACCATTTCTTGAACCAAGCACGCATTCCCTTTGCACCTGCTCTCTACTTAATGACATCAGATTGCGATAGGTTCATCTGTATTTAGGAGGGCAAGGAAGGAGAGACAATGAGGATGGGGTCCATAATGTTCAATGTGTGGAGAGCCCAGATTTTGTAACTGAAGTTTTTTAGAGGTTCTCCTGGTCCGACATACCTTTTAAAAAAGCACCAGCCTTTTTAATTCTGTTTTCTTGTAGTAATTATTTTCCTATAAAGATGTGTATTTAAATAAATAACATTATTTAGTGTTCAGAAAATGGATTTGTATACCATGTATACAATACTAAAAGTGATCATTTTCTGATCAATGTTTCCTTCCTTCCTTCCTTCCTTTTCTGTAGGAATACTTCCACATTATTAATGTTTTTTGATAAATCATTTCACTGAAGGCCCATCAAGTGTACTCAAAATCTTCACCTACAAGCAGTATATGTTGCATAACAAACATAATTTTCCACGTAACATTTAATCTCCTGTATTAACTTGACAGCATCTAGATTTTTAAAATAATTCTGAAAAAGCTCTTGTTGAACCAAGAGTAGAAATATGCACCCCCTTGTGGTGACAGGGAATGGTGCAGCAATTCTCTTTTAGACACCCACTAAAACGCAACACACCCCTTCAGTATAATCTGCTTGAGTGCAGGAAGCTTTTGCAACCAATCGGAACCGCACCTCAGTTGTCAAACATTTTGGAAGCCAAACAGGCTTCCAGAATGGATTACATTTGACAACAAATGTTTGACTGTATAGTTAAGGCAGAGGTGTTAAATTTAATTCTATCGCTATAGGCTGTGAGCATTCTAAAATGTTTCTAAAATGCAGACTATTTGTACAAATTTTCTGAAGGATGATGGCAGGAAAACATATCCCCCCAAGAATTTGAAACTTTATAGTAGTCAATAATTCAACATGCTGCTTCAGTGTCCTACTATGCCACAATACATTAGGGAGGAGTGGCATGTTTGCTGTGGGGTGTCCCATTACCTTGAAAAAACCAAATAACTCAACCAACTGCTTTACAGATCCTTGTTCTTAGGAGACATTTCACTATAAAAGTGTCTGTATCAAGCATGCATAACAGGAACAAAATCTACATTCTTATGGAAGTGCTTGAATATCTGTATCCTGTGTCAAGCAAACAAAGTACATCTGATAATTTATTAGTCCTGACACATGGCCTTTATGGCCACCTGAGGCTCTTCTTGCTCCTCCCTTCTCCTGTAGGGAAGAGCCTAAAATCTAGACTTGGGTCATCAGCTTCATGGAACTAGTTGAAGCTACCATAAGCACACACGCCCATGTATCTTTAATACTACGTATTTTCATAAAGTATTGTAATGGTTATAAATGCTCTGGGAGCCAATTCTGGTTCAAAGGAAGATTATACTATTATTATTATTATTATTATTATTATTATTATTATTATTATATCAGTAAACTTGAATGTACTCACCCACTTGTAATATCATCAGTCCTTATATTTTTTCCCAGAACATCTCCGTCACTCATGTAACCCGTGGCATCCATGTTGATTCCTTCAAGATCTATTTCATCACCTCCTTTGTCGGTGATATCCACATGACAAACATTACTGCCCCGCGATGCTAGCTGTCTTCTTAAGGGAGCTGAATACATATAACGCCCTGATTCTGCATTGATGAACCGGCTGGCATTGGCTCTTGGAGGATATCCATTGCCCACTGATGGAGCATCACCTGCCTGAAGGCGGGGACTAGACTGCCCAAGTCTCCATGATAAGGGTGTCGGCCTTCCCGTCATACTGAGAATACTGCGTCCGCTTATTTCAGTGGTGACATTGGTATCAAAGGTGGTCTCCAAGGTGCTTGAAAGAATAAGAAATCAAAATTATGAAAGAAATTAAAACTGGGAAACTCTTTGTTACAAATACAGCTGATTGTTTGTACTTGCAATGAGTCTTGTGCTACACTCTGAAGACCCTATCAGCTGATAGTCAGGACTCCAGAAATACTGGATTCATTTCAAACCTCTTCTGCTGAAATTATGCTTAGATACATTGAACTCTAGCCTAACTCTTAAAAAACAAAAACAAAACTTAAGGGTTAAGTTAATATTCACTATTCTGGTCTCCCTCAATCCAATTTTAACCTGCAGCCTTGCTTTGTGTTAAGACCTCTATGACCTACAGCACTGAAAGAACAGAAATATATTTGCATGTACTGTGAATATGAAGGTAGGCACTTAATTAAAAATCTTCATCCTTGCTGAAAGAATCCTACAGGGAACATATTTGAGCAACACATGCTTCATCACTGTGACTAAGTGAAAGCTTTACACCTCTCAAGACAAGAAATACTTTTAAAATACAATTTAGGCTATTGCATTTTTTCCTTGGAGGTCGAAAAGGGAGCTTGGATTCCTAATGTTATAATATGGTGTGCTAGGTGATTTAACAGCTGCAAATCACAGAATGTCACATTCTTGTGGTTTTATTAGCTTCCTTTAACAGTTAGCTGAAATGATAATTTGATCATCAAAAAATTGGATTAAGTGTATACAATGGCCTGGATTCAATGATATTGTGAATGAATTTTATGTTTGATTTCATTTTCCCATCTGCAGTGCCCTATGTCCCCTGAAAATCTGCTCTGGAATATTGAAGCACCCTCCAGACCTTTGTGGTAGGTGATCCTGGAAGATGCAGAGAAAGGATGGGAGGAAATTGCCTTCACTATATTGCAAGCCCTTTTGAAAATGGAAGGACCACTCTGGTCCCAAGCCAGTGTTTTAAGATTTCTTGCAGTAAGATCCAATTATTCTTCCAGATTTTATATTTGTTTGTACATGTCTGCTGGGAGCAGCCTTTCTTTGATTAACAAGAAACATTGTACACTATTCTTTAATCTTTTTCTACAGTTACTGCTTGAAAAGAGGAACATGGGAATCTGAGTTATACCATGTCAAACCATTGATCCATCAAACTCCATGTCATCGAATGGTGCCAGCTGTCCAGGATTTCAGGCAGGAGTCTTTCCCAGCACTACCTAGAGATACTGAGGCACATTTTGCATGCAAAGCATTTGCTCTACCACTGAACTATATGGGTCTTCATTATTTCTTTTGTGGCTGATTTTATTTCCTGGTTACATAACGTGTACTATAAGAACGGGCACTGAAACATGCAAAATGCCTCCATTCTGACTATCTGCCAGAACAATAAGTATTCTACAGGGTTCTGAGCAAGTCTAATGACTCCATAGTAATTGTCATTAATCACACTGAGCCACTGTATTAATTTAAACTTCAAAAGGAAAACTGATGTGCTGGAAGTTCCTAAGTGCAGGAACTAAATTAATTGAATTTTCCAGGCAAACTTTCAAATGCTGAATTCATTTGAGATCTTATGCTAAGAGGTATCCATGCGCTTAACAGTCAAATTAAACTAGCTCTTGAATGTCTTTGCACGTCATATTCCTTCCAAAACCTTTTGTTAAAAACTTAAGTTGGCAATCTAACTGAGTATTAGCTTAACAACAGACATTTTGTTTTATCTCTGAAATGTTACTGGGGAGTTCTAAAAGTTGCTTTTCTCTTAAAAATCATATATATTTGCATCACTTAAAAAAATTATAAGGCTTTGTTTGACCAAAGAGCAGGTAGGAATTCAAGCTATGCACCTTATCAAACAGGTCACGTAAAGTTCAGCTGCTTGTTTAAACACAATATTGTAAATCTGGTAAAAATGCATTGAAGTCTCTTGTAACTAACATTTTATGTAGTAACCTTTGCACATTTTTATTCAAACATCACCTAAAGTATGTAACAAGCATTTATTCAGGGTTAGGCTTCTATATACAGTCTGGTTTTCTCCACTACCAAAATTTACTCCATCATCTTTAGACAGTTTAGAACCTGGGCTTTTAGTTTTAAAAAAGAATAAAGCACAATGCATGCTTAGTTCAGTCAATGCTTGTCATTACCAGTCTTAAATCGTTTCTCGGGCCAAAAACTGAGTCAAGGACAGGAAAAACAGGCCCCCACAGTTCTTCTTCTATTTGAACAGAGAAGCAATTCATGCCTCCCACCTGTGAGAAACCTGGGTCCCTCGTAAGCTTGACATGGTCTCCTCCAAGTTTTGTCGAAGATCAGCGATATTCTTGACGGTTCGCAATCGTCGAGCTTCTGGATCTTCCCCTATGAAAAAATATAATTATTAGAGGGGAAAACAACTAGATTTTATTACCAACAGAAATTGCCATCTTTTTATGGCTCCAAACCAAATGTAGTTTCCTTCTTTTACAGTTAATGCACACTGGCACCAGTTTTTTATGGAATGGGTACCTACTGTTGATGTACAATAGCACATTAATGACATTAGGAGGATCCCTTCCACAACGACCAGAATCAAATATACTAAAATATTACTCTTGCTACTGACAAGGTCTTTTTCCTAAGCCATATTATTGATCACTTAATTGTTAAAGCAAATACTCAGTGCATTTCAGAAGAATATACTATGGCACGATAAAGGCTTTAGTTTGAAAGCACAGATAACTGGAATACTTCAGTCACTTTTGAACATAAGATGCTTACCTTTTTTAAAAAAATTAAGAAATGCTGCTTATAGGAGCCTGAACAGACTTAGTTGACCAAACAGTTCTTTAGCTTGAAAAATTAGGAATTTTCTCCTCAACACATCCTTGCATCATATCAGTTATCATACTGGCTGACTGAGAGGGAAACAACTAAACCCTCCCCAGTATGAGGACTGTAACAAAGGATCATATTCCAAAAATCTACTTTTATGAGTGTTGATTTTAAAAATGAACTACAGAGTAGCTTTTGCAATCCTGTAAGTTTTAGCGATCCAGGTTTTTTGGGGTGTGTGTGTTAAAGACACTACAAGGACTCCTCAGTCTTGCAAAACTGTTATTCTCTTTTATAATACGATTTCTTGTGCAAGAAATTAAAGTAGACATCTTCTTGGCATACTTTCCTCACATTTTGAATTTTGTAGGAAAATGTGGAAGTTGCATAATATTTGAGGAATTTTTAACAATGATCTTTTGTACAGCAAATACTTGTCTTGCAAAACAGAAAGGAGAACTCTGTTAATTGATGGAATGAATCACAGATTCAAAGTGAAAAATCATTTTCATGTGTTCATTAACCTAAGTGAAACCTGAGTTTTTAATACATAACTTATTTGATCTGATGAGGGCACCCTAGGAAGAGATGAGAAAGCTTGTCCTAAAGTGGTTTTTATTAACTATACAGATTCAGAAGCTCATTCATTCTTCATCTCCATACTGCTTCTTCCTCACCGTAATTTATTTTGCAAGCAGCCTACAATTTATAAGACTATCTGCTGAATGGCACTAACCATCTGTCTTTGTGAAACTGTTGTCCCACTTCTCATGGTGCTTGATCAAAAGTTACAGTGTGCTAAAATAAAACATTTCCAGTTTTGATGACAAAGGACCAATACGAGCTAGCTATTATTTGCTTTTTGTAGATGTGTAACTCAGGTCTGGAAGATTTCCCGAGGCACCACTACATGGGGAACAAATATCTTTCCTTACTGGTTATGCTGATATGTGTTTCTATATACCTTAGGTAGCCAATCTCTCACTAGAGGCCCAGATGGCTACAGTTGCTTGGCTTGCCCATTGTCATTTCAGTTGGTTCAACAGCTATGATCACTCCCAGACAAGAACAGCCTCGCCACAGTTGGCCATACACTTGTAACCCTGTCTAGACTACTGTAATGTGTAGGATTTGGAGCTACCCTTCTGCCTAGTTCACCAGCATAATCTAGTACAAAGTAGGACATCCAGCTTTGCACAATTGCACTGGTGTTGAAAGATCCTGGCTACAGAGCCAGGTTCAATGCTTTGTTGTTGATATTTAAGATCCTGAACAATTGCTTAGAAGCCATATTGGCAAGTAAGTGGTATATAAAATAATAAATAATATCAGCAGACTACCTACTCCAGCATAGACCAAGATGAGCCTCGAAATCTTCTGCTGAAGCTCTGCTAGCAATTTCTCAACCAACATACTATCACTTGGTTGCAGCACAGAAGTGGACTTTCTTGGTGATAGATCCACCCTTTGGAATGCCCTTCGGTTAGTTCAAGCAGCAGAGTAAAGTAACTAGCCTTAATCACCTCTTTAAGTTATGTATGTTTACTCAAGTTTCCAGGGCTCTACGCACTGCTAAGTTTTATATATGGTATATAGTATTGCTCTGCTTGTATTTCGCTTTCAAAAAGTCTTATTCGAATATTGTTATTCTACTTTTATACTGATACCTTCATGGTTATATTTTATGTAAACCATATAGAGATTTATTTTTACATCAACTAACAAATATATTGAATAAATAAACAGGACTCCCACTGTTTGCCATGGTGGCAAAAAGGAGTAATAAAATAATAAATTTAATGAAGACAGAGAATGTTCTCTACTGGTCATGCAATGTGAATCTCCCAGCCCCTAAATTTTAAGGATTTATCCAGCCCATCCTGGAAAAGTGGTCCCCACATTTGCAGCCAAAGAACAGGACTGGGAAGGTTAGGCAGGGCCTTTTCACCCAGAATCAGAATAAAAATGCACACTAATCTCCTTCCCATCACAGAAGGGAGATAGTGGTAACTAATGATGTCATTTAGCCCCATCCTTTATTCCTCTGTATTAACAAAGTCAACACATGTAAGTCTTACCAGAAAGATCTTCTAAAATAGGCTGTGTAGTTTTAGTGTAAGGAGCAGAATCCATGCTCGTGCTCATCCCTCCGGTGCTGGGCTCAGCCGTTACATTCCCTTCATTGTCTGTCTGGGATCTTAAGTTCAAAATATGAGAGAGAGAGAGAGAGAGAGAGAGAGAGAGAGAGAGAGAGAGAGAAATGTAGTCATTCATATGGCAAAAAGGAATTCCAGCACCAATACAAGTACACTTGCCATCTCGCATTGTGTCCTCTCCCCAGGATATACTAGCAGACTGACTTTACATAATTCATTAGTCCCATGTTGAGCTATGTCCTAGAAATGGAAACAAGCACTCAACTGTAAAAAATATATGAAATATTCACTGTCAAATACAGGCTTTGCAGGCCCACAGACTGGCTATACAAATACCTTCATATTTTTAAATTAAGCGTTCAGCCTGGTCAACAACCTTTATTGCTGTTTTATGATCCAGCCATCATTGATGACAACAGAGACTACTTTAGGCAATGTGATGCAGGCTGTTTGTGTCAGTTTCTTTTTTTATTTACAGTATTTGTTCCATTTGTATACCACCTTTCCTCCAAGAGGCATAGTGTTTTAGATCTATCATATTAAAGCAGCATATAACTTCCTAGTGTTTTTTAAAAAATCTTTGTTAATTTTTATTCTAGAATTTAGGGGCTGGTTTACTTGTGATGGTGACCACATGACAGCTATAATATGGTTCACTCTTTGTGTGAAGTGGCTCAGCATGTGGTTTGGATGATTTTCTTAATGCCTGTGCAAGGTTGGTATAGAAGAAGAAATCGCTGGGTTGGGTATGAGCCACAATGTGTGAATAGTTTACTCTTGACTAACAGTCAGCGCATGTCAATCTATGCTGACTTTCATGTTGGAACTATACAGAAGGTGCCTTTCTTTACATATCCCACTGCCATGTGAGAGATGCCAAAACAGATAGGAATCCTTTTGATGCAAAGTTAAGCAGATGGCTTATTTCCATGGGCTCATTAACTACAGAATGACATATGCTGGGAAGGAGTATTCTTATTATGAGCATCCCTATTTATTCTTATTTTTAGAAGGATTTAATAGATCTTATGTTCTCAAATGAACGCAAAGTATCAGAAAATCCAATCTAGATATTGCTTCATTCATGACCCTCTAAGTACATTACACACTTTGTGAGAGTCCCAATACTGCAAGAAGAAATTTAAAGTCATCAGCAACGTCCAGACATCAAAAGAAACTACGTTTTCTCATGACAGCAACCAGCTAATTTCCCTTAAGCTTGTGCACTCCTTAGTCTGCTCTCCTCCTCCAGTGAAGCCACAAGGAGGAGTTGGGAAGCTTTCACTTCTGATTGCAGCTAACCACGGTTTAGCTTATGTCCAAACACAAAACTGTAGTTAATCTTAACTATAGGTTATTGAAGCAAGCTAGCTTCATAAAACACAGTTTGAAATTGGCTTGTTTTAAACAAATCACAGTTTGGTGGGTTCAGACAACCTGATAAGATTCAGTGAAAGCTTCCGAGAGCCTCATCACAGTTGCATTGGAAGAACCTGCTGGATCAGGCCAATGACCATCTAGTCCAGCACACTGTGACAACAGTGTCCAACCAGATGCCTGTGGGAAACCCACAAGCACGACCCAAACCCAAGAGCACAACCCTCTCCTATGGTTTCCCTCAACTGCAGCATTGCTGCCTCCAACTGTGGAGAGGGGCAGGGGAGTGTACAAGCCTGGGGGAAACTACATGTGCAGTTTATCATGATATTGGAATGTAGCCATTAACTAATTAGTCTGTTAACCTTGAATTAAATGTTTATGTATTTTAAAAAAACATTTCAGCCAGAGTCAGTTGATTAACTTTATGAATTGCTACAGCAATACAATAGAAAATATATAAACCTATTGAAAATATAATAAGAGAAAACGCCCAGGGAAAAAATTCTTTGTCTGGTACCAAAACAATGCCAAGTTGACATCAGGCTGTCCTGGGGAGAGTATTCCCTAGATGAGGAGCTCCTACAGGAAAGGCCTGCTCTTTCATTGTCACTCTCCAAACCTCCCCTGAAGGTGGCACACAGAGAAAGGTCTCACATGATGACCTCAGGTTCTGGACAGATTTATATGGGGAAATGCAGTCCTTTAGGCATAGGAGTCCTGATTTTGTATATGACATTAAAGGTGAAAACCTGCACTTTGAATTTGGCTCAGAAACAAATTAGCAGCCAGCACAATTGGGTTAGAACCAGCTTTATATGGTAATGCCTTTTTCTACCAGTTAACAACTGAGCTGCCATAGTTTTGCACTAATTGTAGTTTCCAAACCAACTTCAAAGACAGCCCCATGTACAATGCACTGCACTAGCTTAACTTGGAGGTTACCAGAACATAGGCAACCAAAGCCAGCTGGGCTTCCAGCCAAAGCTAGTAGAAGGCGCTTCATACCACTGAGACCACTTTTGCCTCCAATGACAATGCCAGATCCAAGAGTATCAAGTTACACAGCTGCTCCTTCAAAGGGAGTGTCATTCCATCCAGAACAGGATGTAATCTACTCATTTAGGCTGAGAAACCTACCACTAACAGCATCTCTGTCTTATCTAGATTCAGCAATCTGCTTTAAACATTTCTGCCAATTTCCAAACATCTCTATAATCGCTATATAGTTGTGGCAAGGGATTTTTCATTTTGTACCTTGAGCAGCCCCATGTTATTAAGGTTTGGCACAAAATGTAACCAAACCATAATCTTACCATTATTATTATTATTATTATTATTATTATTATTATTATTATTATTTGTAGCCTAGAAACATACAGTTGTATTTCGTCTTTTGTGTCACTTTCGCAGTTAACTTGAGACACAAATAAAAAGAAGCTCTGTCCTATGCACACCACAAGTCTGCTGCTTATTAGGATCTGGAACGCTCGTTTGGGGTGGAAACCAAACTCAAGTTGTTATTGTAGGTTTTTTCCTACTTCTAGAGAAAGCATACCACAGAAGAAGCAGACTACGCTAAGTGAGTCAGACTTGACACGCCCTGCTTAAAAAGTTACTCCTACCTGTACATGAATGGTGCTACTGTGGCAGTATTCGGGTGGCTGTATTGCTGTTGTGGATGAGGTAGCTGAACACTCACAGTATTGCTTCCTGTGGTCTGTGTGGTACTGCCTGTGGGCCCATTGACAGCCTGGGTACTGCTACTAGTACTCAAAGCAGGCACCCCTCCAATGCCTCTCCCTTCAGAGGAGGCCAAACTTGACGTGGAACTGGAATTCCTGCCGTCCAGCTGGGGCTTCTGATGAGAGAGGCCTGAGGCAGGCTTCCCACTGCGGCTTCTCTCGCCATCCTTTGCCGAACAGCTTGGGGCACTTGAGGATTTCCCTGTGGCGGTTTTCAACCCTGGTTTTGGTATTCCACTGTGCGAAGGGGCAGGTGCCTCCTTCTTGGCACTGTTTAGCTTTCCTCCTTTAGGGATAAAGCTTGCGATCTTGGAGGATTTTTTTGGCATCTCGGTTGTAGCTGGAGGGATCTGTTCTTCTTTCGGCTCCTCTTTCACGTCTGCTTTCTCGGTTACGGATATTCTCTTGGCAACGTCTTTGCCCTTTTCCTTTTCTTTATCCTTCTGCTTCTCTTTTTCTTTCTCATTGCCCTTTGGGGAACTCTTCTTATTGGTCAGTGCCCGACTGAACGTTCTTTGTGCAATTCCCTTGAGTGCAATTTTGGGACTGTTTGATGGGGGGTTGTTTGTGTTCCGATTCGCAGCTTCAATCTCTTCACTTTCCTCAAAGCTAGGGAGGGCCTCTAACCTTTCACAACTAGTGTCCCGAGACCCCGGACATTCAAGGGATGACCCTCCTGCTTTGGAGCCTCCTTTTGTATTAAAAAGCTTCAGCTTTTCCAGCATGGATTTCTGACTGTTGGGAGTTGGTTTGACCATCTCTGGAGAGGATTTTGGAGGTTCCTGGACTTGCTGTTTTACTGATAATATGGAAGACGTAGCTGTGTGCTTGGCACTGAGTGACTTGCTGCGCCAGGGTTTAACGGCAGAGTTGGGCTGGGGGATGGCTGAGGAGTTATTGCAACCGGCAATGTTGTTGCTACTGCTGCTTTGGGTTGAAGGTGGTGCATTTTCATTCATTCCTGTGGGCTGAGAGGCTAAATTGTCTGCTGGCTCTGGAGACAGAGAACAAAAAGAAAAGAAAATCATGATGCCTTGGTTTTTGGAAAGTCTTCAGGTGAACACAGCTTGCTTTCACAAAATGCCAACATCTAACAGCAGCTACGAAATACTAAGGTAACATTTTATATGACCTGAACACAACACTATCTATGTCATTCAAAACAAAATCTGTTTTATTTTTGTTCTGGTGGGGGGGGGGCAGTAAAATAATAGCACGATCAAATCATCAACAATTAAAATTGTTAAGTTTTTTTAAAAAAGCCTTCTAGCAGGGACCTTCTGTTTCTTATTGCTATGAATTACCTTGTCTACTTTTAGTTGCTTACCAAATAATAGAGAATAATGTATTTTAGATGTTACCTAACAGCAACTACATTCAAATAAATGCACATGGTCAGTGTGTGTCAGAGTATCCTGCTCAGACACTAACAGCGTACTATTAGAAAATTAAAAAATATAACAACTTTATAACCCAAGCTGTCTGCTTTATACTGAGCAGAATTAGTTCTGCTGAAGTTTGCTACTTGGCAAAAATCCAACTGTAACATGGATCAAACAGCACAACACACACATGTACACTCTATCAGAAGATCCTTCTGATAACTGCAAGCTCAGTTTCTAGTCCAGTAAAACACTGAATCAAACCCAAATCTACAAAACCGAAACTCATCATATCCTTATTCACGCAGAAACAATAAACGATACATCTTTATCTCATAATTGAAACCAGCTGGAGTAAAAAGAGCTAGCTGAAAATGCTTCCTTGGCAAGTCCAAATCTCTTATTGATTCTGTCTGTTTGAAAGCGTCTCATTCAATGAATACGAGAGCATAAGAACCACACTTGCTTACCCACCTCTTGAGAGCCACTTCTTTTCTAAAGTTACTCTTTGCAAACTCTCTCTTCTGGAGACATTACATCCCAATTACTGCAAATATGTCTTCTGTTATGCTGCTCATGTTTCCAATTAACTTTTGTCATCTCTGACTGTTAGTCTGCCCAGGAGCTTGCTGGGGATTAACGGCTTTTACCTGCCGTCCCAGATCCTCTAGCAATAAACGGCATTTAGAGCTTCTCAAGCTGCTTTTTTTATAAAAAGAAAAAAAGAAAAAATTTGAACTTAAAAATAAACAACGTCTGAGAGCGAATGTTTGCAGCAGTTTGTGGGGGGAAAACTGTGAGTGCTGTTCTGTGAATCACTAACTGCTGCAGCCACACAGAGGCTGTTTTGCTTCACTTTTGGCTGCTCACTGAAGATAAAGCTCTGTTAACCTCCCTCGCATGATCCATACCAGACCACCTCACATTTCCAAGCACACCCATCTTCCTTGCGTAGCAGGGATGTGAATTTCCAGGAGAACCCTCTTGTAATAAGCCAACGGTCATTTCACACTGTTACATCCTAACTTGAAGAGCAGATGTGTATGCTTATTTTATAGAAAGAAGGCATTGCTAGGATGTGGGAAGATTTCCAGTGTGTTGGATTATTAACCACAACCCGTTAAAACTGGACGGTCTCTGCTGCAGTTTCCTCCTCAGAAAGTGTTATGCCAAGAGCCATAGAAAGGCATGGTGCAGGAGAAATTTTATTAACAGACCCAGATGCAGGGAGAACAGCCTTTCGTGGATTAATTAGCACACACATTTAATTGGTGCATCGTCAACCCATATGGGCTCTTTCACAATTTATGCTAAATGCACCTAAAAAGGCAGAGCTCAAGGGTACCATTGACTGTAAACCAACGTAGTATGTGCAGAGACCTCCGATTTGTCTTAATGCCGAAGTGTCAATTAAGACTTTAAGCCACTAGGGATTTATTGATATGTTTCAGTAAAAGATGCATTCTTACTATGTTTTTCATGTGTTTCTGCAATGCAGGACTGAGTATAGGCACTAGTCTAGTTGCCTCTGATAAGGAAGAATCAAATCCAGGTAGGGTTATATGCTTTTCGGTCCTCTCAACATCTAGCAATGAATGAGCAGCAGGCTAGTAAAAGTTCCTGTTCACTTGTAAATTTGTTAAATTTATTTGCAAAAGCTGCTGTGGTGTTTAAAGGAGAGGGTTTTGGAAACTTTTTTGTAATTTATTAAGTAGCTCTGAACTGTGCAAAGCAATTCTTCATCCATCCCACCCACAACTTGTTGTCTCCTGTACCATTCCCTGATCCTCATTTTCTCTCTCACTGCTTACTCTCAATTCTTATCCTCTTCTCCCATCTCCCACTCTTATTTTATCTCTCTAGTCTTCCTTTTCCTCACAACTATAAACTGCAGCCATCACACATTGCCTTCTCAATTAAAAATAAACAATGTCCTCATCCTTAATCCTGTTATATCTGTATCTGTATGATGAAGATTGTATCACCTCATCATAAAACCTTCTAATGGGGATTGCTTTTATGTATACATTATGTTTTATTCTCTGAAGAAACTTCTAGTGGTCAGAGAGCTGAATATGGGAAATTTAAGCCACAACTTTGTTATGGATAGACTGTGTAACTTTAGAAGTAACTCAGTCTTGCTCATCATCAGCTCCCAATATGGATTTTCTGGAAGAAGATGCACTTGCCTGAGGACTTTACCACATGCCTGCCTCCATCTCTTGATCAGTTTTTACTTACAAAAATTTGCTGCTCAGTGTGGTAAATTGTTTTGGCCCTATCTCAACAATACATCATAAAAAACTTCACTTCCTAAAGAAATTTTCATTTCAATTAGCTCTGACTTTGTTCTGCTGAACGCTCAACTGATTTTATGAGTTAAAATCCCATTTGTCTTATTTCTTTTTGCAAGAACCATTGCTGACTTTTATCGACAGCAAATGAAATGTCTTCAAATTCAAAATACAGCTAGGCTGAATAACCACTCACTATGCCTCTTTCATAGACAAGTGCTGTGCCTAGAGTTTATTTAATTCCAAGTGTTTCTGTTACACAGATGATGGTGGTCTTGTTTGAATGCCAATATACACTGCAGTACAGCTAGGTTGGATTTCATCCGCTCCTGTAATGTCTTGACTGCAAACGCAAGCCTAACCATTTGCAATGAGAAGATGCATATGGTTTGAATTGTTCTGTGAAATGCTAGATAGCGTGCACTATAATAAATGCCACAGAAAATACATTCAATTTCCCATCATTTGTCAAACACAAGCTGCTCTCTCACTATCTGTGTAACTTTGCTAGAAGTAACCAAAAATGCCTCTAAATATTACCAAATATAGTTCTAGGCAGACTCACAGTGAGTACCCAAAAAGAAACATAAATATAGGAGATTTTCACAAAGCAAATATAGTTAAATGGTGTCTGGAATTTATCAACACAAGAAAGCACAAACGAAAGAAAATACAGCAGAGAATAAAATTAGATCAGTTTAACAATTCTTTAATGCATACGACTATCTGGTCTATTCGCCAAACACCACTCAGAGCATGCTGGGTTGTGCACATAAAGTAACCTGGGCCAATTTCATTCACACACAGCAGATTGTGTGAAGCCAGACACCATATGAAACAGTTCAGGTCTTAGTTAAAACACATAAAGGGAATCTTCAGCAACAACTTTACATTTTAGTCTACAAAAATAAATATACCCAGAGATGGAAATACAGTAGTCATGTTACTAATTCAGAGGAAAAAAGCAGAGTATTTCAACAGAGATCTGGGTGAGCCAGGGGGAAATAGAAGCATGACTGATTCATGCTTCTGATTAGCTACATCTGCAGTAACGTTTAATAACATAGGTGCCATCTTGCACTGAAGATTGTGGGTGCCTGCAACATAACGCTGATGTGTGATGTCACACACACATCCTGCATGTAGTACGTGTGATGTCACACACACCGACCAACCAGCAGTGGCGCCTCCTCTTCTTCCTCCTCCCTCACTGATCAGGAGGAGGAGGAGGAGTAGCTGGCAGAGCCAGACACAGCAGCCCCTCCTCTCTCACGTTGAAGAGATGGGGACAGCGGGGAAGGGCATCAACTTTGCCCATTGATTTTTCGGGGGGGAGCCCCCACATATATAGTTTTGTGGGCGCAAAAGCACCCACACCCCCTGGACTTGGCTCCAGAGTTTAATATGGAGATCCTAGATGAACCATAATGAGATGCATGAACACCACCTTCCCTCAGGATCTCCCTGTAGCCACTACGTCAAAGTCATACTTCGAATGCCACTGCAGAAGGGAATATTCAGTCAGCTGGATCAATCATGAGGTTCCAACTTACTGAAGGACATTTGGATAGGTAGATGGAAGGATAGCTACCCAACATTTCCACCCTGGCTTTTGTCCCATTGCTCAAGGCGGTTGATTGGCTTACAATAAGAAGCAAAAACAATGCACAATAATTAAACAAAAATACAGCAAAAATGACAATCAGAATCACAGATTTAAATGACAAAACAGACTTTTAAAAGGCAGTAAATGATGGACACATTTATTCAAGGATCTATGACCTAATTTATTTTGATAGTTCAGTTCTGAAAATGAAACCCAAAGTGTGTCAGTCAAAAATACCTATAAAGAAGCACATTTCCTTCTTGGATCTAAAGCAGAACTACACCAAACTAACTAACCCTTTATAGTCGACATTCCATCAGGGAACAATGTGAAACAAGGCTGTTCCATCAGCTCTGCTGAGAGACCAGCTTAATTTGGCTCCTTTTGTCCCTCAACCGTTTCCATTCCAGCTGAGAATCAAGAAGTAATATGTTAAGAATTGGTCCTTGGGCCTACTTGTTTTCCTCTTTCCTCCTCATCCCCCCCCCCACTTTTTTTTTTTTTTTTTTTTGCTTCTCTGCGATTTCTTTTCCACTGCAAGCCTGTAAAAAAAAGAGAGACTCCCTTGTTTTTATTCATTCATTTTATTCACTTTGGAAATTCTTTTGGCTGAAAAGCAGGGTAAAAACACTTTAAATTGACAGATAAATAAGCAAGCTTTAACTGTTTGCTAAATTATTTCATTAATGTTTCGTTGTTCCACCAGGCTGTTTCCACCGTTGAAAAGCATCTTGTTTCTACACATAATTCTTGCCCTCTATATATTATCACAGGCAGAAACCTCATATTGTGTATTAGTAAATATGTTCACCCCATGGTTCTTCCAAGAAGAACCACCATGGCTGGGGAGATCTGCCAAACTGAAAAAATGTGAACTGCCACTGTACAGAATATATTTCCCAGCCCCTCTTGAACCTGTGCTCTCTTACTGTAGTTCGCTTGTTTAAGACCTTGTGTAGAAACAGAGTTTTTAGTCCTACGATATTGTCTATACCCTTAAGAGACAGTGTAGTGCTGAAGATGGGACTTGAACCATGGAGTGCGGATGTCAACTCCCTGCTCTGCAGGGACCTTGGGCCACTCAGTGCCTCACAGTGATAGCTGAAGCTTCCTCACAATAATGTCGACAAAATAAAATGAGGGGAGGATGCAGCCCTGAGCTTCCAAGAGGATGGGCAGGGTGGGGGAATCTAAATGCAATAAATAAAATGGAACTGTGATTACACAGAGAAGAAAGGGGCTTCTGGCTTTGAGAACTAACTTTGAAAGGTGAGGAGGGAACCCCACAATGCTACAATACAGGCATATTTATTTCCTTGTCTGGCCTTAAGTGACTACAATTTCTTATTGTCTTTGTTTAAACACTGTATAAGTACTTGAAATGCTAGAGGCACTCCTATCATCCCATTATGCAACAATAGAAGATGTGAGGTGCTTTTAAAACTGAGCAAGACTTGCCCCTCCATGTAGTCTTTCAGGATTGAAGTCATTTGTAATAACAAACACTGACAGGTTTGAGATGACAGAGCCCTCCAAAGAGCCCTTGGGAGGCTGATTCTCCTTGGACCCTGACTGAATGTTTTAATGAAACTCCACAGAGAGAGGTCTGGCATACAATCTATGAGGCACTAGAAAGACTTGAAACAATCATGGGAACCTGTCAGTCATGGGCATCAAGTTAGACAACATTTTTGTCACTGAAGAATAACCAGGAAACGAAAGCATGCTACAATAATCCAGACGCAAAAAGAGAAAAGAGTAATCAAAATGTTTGCTTCAAATGGCATTGAAATATTAAAAACAGCAGGGGTTTAACAAAGCTTTTATTCCTAGATACAACCAACCCAGCAAATACCCACACTTTGCTTTTCTTACACCTGCATTCTTTGCTGTGTTCAACCACACACATCCTTCTTACATCCCTCCAACCACATTCATCTGTGTTGGCCTCTATTTTTAGTATTCTTCAGCTAGCTTCTTCTTCCCTCTCTGCCCTCATGGATGCAAACATACCTTCTTTCATAGCTCAATACCAAAGTATCTCACACTGTAGGACATAAGGCTTTGAGTGCCATTGCTGCTTCATAGAGTCATAGAGAGTCAGCAGCTTCATAGTTCCTTGGGTCACCTGACCACTACTGATCTGGACGTGATAGTATGACTGACTTGCCTTCTGCTACCCTTTCCTGGAGAACACTGACCAGATCCCTATTCCACACCAGTTGGTCACTTCAGGATTGGATTGCTAGAGATTAAATACTCCAGGGAACAATAAAGTGGTGGTCATTTCCTGCCCCTCTGTAAAGATGCCACCATACAGAACTCTTCAAGGCTTCCTACATGGATTCCACCATGCTTTTCACTAATTTGGATAGCTTTAAACAAGAATTAGACAAATTTGTGGAGGCTGCAAATGCCTACAAGCCATAATGGCTATATGCTATCTTGATTGTTTGAAGCAGTATGTCAGAAGCAGCTTCTGAATACTAGCTGTCAGGGATCACAAATGGTGAGAGGGCTGTTGCACTCAGGTCGTGCTTGTGAGGTTTCTGCAGGCATCTGGTTGGCCACTGTCAGAACAGAATAATGGACTAGATGGGCTCCTGATTCAGCATAATTCTCCTTATGTTCTTAGACCTTTAAAAAAGCCCATAGGTGGGGTCCCATTATGAAGGTTTAGTTTTAAATCTGTTTTGTGGCCTTTTAAAAAGGGTGGGAGTTAAGCAACCTGCATCAACTATATTCCTTGGCTCTTGTCAGTTCGTAGAAGTGTATTTAAATATAGTTTTATTTTACTCTAATATTTCAACAAGTTTATACCAAGTATGGCAAAGCTTTCACTATTTCAGCTGCTATTGGAACTTCAGCCTCTTTATGTTTAAGTAAAAGAACTGGGTATGTTTCAAAATGCCAAAAAAGGGCCAAATTTAGCCTGTTAAAAGAGACATAAGATTAAACAGCATGATTTACGGCCTGCTTGTATCTTGTCCTCTAACTGCATTGGGCCTTGGATTTACTGTGCCCCATGGCACGTTTCCAATATAAACAAGCTGTCAAGACTGACTCAGACAAGCCAGTTGTATTCTTAAGATAATGTTAATAAGTCACATCAAATAATAATAGTATAACGGCTGTAAGAAAACTGAAGTATCAATAGAAACAACTGAACAAAAAAGGGCAAGATTCACATTCCTGTCTCAACTGCTTAATTCTAGTGACTATAATGGAGGAAGGAGAACATTAGCCAGCCGCTCCTATCTAATAAATATTTTACAGAATTGTAGAGTTGGAAGGGACCCAAAGGGTCATCTAGTCCAACCCCCCTGCAATGCAGGAATCTCAGCTAAAGCATCGAACATCAATTTCACCACAGTTTTTCAAAGACTTCCCACCCTCCCAGCTAAACACCATCTTAAACACTAGGTGTCCTTACTGAGACTAGCTATTGAAGGGCAGCATCCAAAAGACTAGTCACAAGGCAGCCATCTTCAAATATCTAAAGGTCTGTGACATGGAAGATGGAACAAGCTTGTGTTCTCCTGCTTTGGAGGCTAGGACGCGAACCAGTGGCCTCAGGTTACAAGAAAGAAGATTCCGACTAAACATCAGTAAGAACTTTCTGGTGGTAAGAGCTGTTCAACGGTGGACCAGGCTCCCTTCAAAGGTGGTGGATTCTCCTTCCTCGGAGGTTTTTAAGTGGAGGTTGGATGGTCATCTGTCATGTATTATTTAGCTGAGATTCCCGCACAATGGGGGTTGGGCTAGATGACCCTTGGGAACCCTTCCAACTCTACAATTGTATGATTCTATAAGAGGGGCTTGTTGTAGTTTCCCAAACAGAATTTATCTTACTGCAATTGTTCTGCAGCCTGTGTTTAATGCTCAGGTGGGCTGAATGGTACAGAAACTGGGAATGTAATGATTACAGAAAAGAATCCCAATGTGTGCTTCATAATGAGGAGAGGAACTGAACGCACTAGTTTATAAATATGTTGCCTTTGCCATTTTTCTATAAATTGCTATGACCTATTCACTATGCTGTATTTGCTATACTGTTCACTTTTTTAGAGCAGGAGCTTCTGCAGTGATTGGGCTGCAGTGATATCGACTTCTAAGTATGATAATGTAATGCTTGCTTAGCACCCAACTGGGATATAGCACTTTAGACAGTTATATGGCACATGGACACATAAAAGCAAGTCTGCAGCTCTGATATGCACACTGGGGCTGCTGCACAGTTTTACTAGACAGAAACCCAGCACTGGACTCAATGGTGCACCATAGTTTCAAACTCGATGTTTTTGACTGAAAATGCAGGAGAGGTTTTCAGCTTCAGTTTAGCTGTCATTATTTTTCAGCTTGAGCTTTTAGTGCTTTGTGATACTAAACATGCATTTCTGTGGCTACAAACCCTTATAAATAAAATACAAAAATATTAATGCTAAAAGCAAGCACTTAGGAAGCAGAATCCCATTAAAAACAGAAAGCATGATGAAATTTTTATAATAAGATGAAAAACTTACCACAGCACTTTAAGAAGTAAACACTGAGAAATCTCAAAGTAAATCGCCCGTTTTCCAAGTGTATGAAATAGTAAAGCATTCATCCTTTTATCATGAAGGAAGCTAAACATATTTAACTTACTGCTTTGGAGTGTTTGAGCCAAACTATTTCACTCTATAATTGCTGCAGCTAGTTTCCCTCTGCATGCGCTAATGCAGCATTCACCAACAACTAAAACGATCTCTACCTAAAAACCTCTACTTAGTTTTGACAGCTGAGCAAACTGCTGTTAATCCCATTCAGTTTCTGAAAATTTATCATCATTCCCCTCTCACCCCTCCTCCCTTGTCCAGCTAACACACTTGGATTGAATGCTACAGGGAATTTGGCACAGTCCAAAATCAATTTCACTGATGATCTGGCAGTTGTCCAGAAAGGGTCACTGGCTTTTCAAGATCAATTAAAGTATCTTAGAGTTCTCATTGGCATATGACAATAATGTGTACAGTTCACAAGAGAGACCAGTACAGATATCTGTTTCCAAAGTTATACTTTTCTTTCATATATCAGATGCAAATATATTTATAGTGGTAAAGAACACCAAAAATCCTTTCTGGATATAATGAAGCTGATTAATTGTACTTTCTCCAATGAATATATAGATTAGCTAATAAATATTGATGAAACAAATAAAAGCAAAGTTTTTATTCACAAATTTAATGAGGAAAAAAGAAGAAAATAATTAAAATTAAGGAAGAGACAGATGAGAAGCCCCTCCATATAATAATAATAATATACAAAAAGTACTAATAATAACACTGTATCTCCAATGTGAACCGATGGTGGTCTGCTGTTTTCATTAAAGAAACTTAAAATAAATACATCCAGAAGATTGTCAAATTTATTATTATTATTATTATTATTGTTGTTGTTGTTGTTGTTGTTGTTAATAATAATAATAATGATAATAATTTTTATTATTTTTATTATTTATACTCCGCCCATCTGGCTGGGTCTCCCCAATCTCTCTGGGCAGCTTCCAACAAAATATTAAAAATACAATAAATCATCAAACATTAAAAACTTCCCTAAACAGGGCTGCCTTCAGGTGTCTTCTAAAAGTCAGATAGTTGTTTATTTCCTTGACATCTGATGGGAGGGTGTTCCACAGAGATACCAGGAAACCCAGGTATTCTATCCAATATTCAAATGTACTTTTAATAGAACCTCACAGAAACAATTACTTCTTTTTTACTGACATTTAATTAATACTCATAATAGAGAGAACATTTTTAGTACGTAACAGAGTAATGGTCACCTCTGTTTTTATTAAATATACCACACATCCTATATTAACATT
The DNA here is from genome assembly GCF_964106915.1 of Podarcis gaigeae. Lineage (NCBI taxonomy): Eukaryota > Metazoa > Chordata > Lepidosauria > Squamata > Lacertidae > Podarcis > Podarcis gaigeae. Next base: position 59,975,467 of record NC_139678.1, on the reverse strand, counting down.
TAATTCTCACTGAAATGAAAATGATTTTTGGTTTCATCTGCATTTCTGCTGCCACCTGCAGGATTATTTTCAAGTCAGTATTTTATAACAAAGTGAAGCATTTCAAAGAAAATAGTGTTCTTTTGTTACAGAGCACTGCACAGGCTTGCTAAGACAGATTTACAGAGCATAGCTTCGTGGTCCAACAAAGGTTGGGGCACAACCAAGACAACAAACAATGCAGTTAAGCAAGCGCATTGACCAGTCAGAACAAGCTCATAGCACTGAAGTTTGCTAGTTCATATGAACAAGACATATGCGCACTGCTGTTTTTCTTAGCTGTTTCTTACAATTCAAACTATAAAAAAATCCATTTTTAATGGGAATATACCTCTGGATACTGAACATGGATTGGAACAACTGTACTGTTATTTAAATGACAATATATAATGAGAAATGTCTATAGAGATATGAAATGCAAAGTGACTCAGAAATATATGTACCTCAAGGGACAAAGCGCAGACTGATGAATGAAAAGGCTTGCATGTAGTGCGTGTTTGTTTAGACTGCACAGAAATGTCTCAAGTAATTAAGAAGAATCCAACAATGACCTTGTCCAGAGGGTATATGTTTCTTATGCTGTGGTTTAATCACAGTCTGTCTTGTAAAAGAGAAAAACCAGACAGGGGGTACATTTGGATAAGAAATGGGTAAGCGACAGTGACAATTCAGATGTGGATTACAAGGTTTTAATTACACAGAAGCGAGTGGGTGACATCAGAAATCACAACCTTGAATGCTTCATCACTTTCTTTGTAACCCTAAGTTATAATTACAGCTCTGCTCAGCTGCTTGACCATTAAAAAACAAACAAACCCAACCCTTCACCAGGCCAAGTAGTGCAACAATTCACATCAAAATGCAGTGTCTAAACTCTGGATTGCTAATTAAAATGCTATTGAGCACAGTGAAAATGAACAAAAAAATTAAACTAAGGAAGGTTATGGCATAATTATGCTGTGTAAGGAATTTTCACTTTCACTTTCTATTCATTCCTTGTGCTTTAACACAAGGACATTCCTTGTGCTTTAACACAAGGAATTATGAATTAACACAAGGAATTATGAAATAACATGTGGAGCACACAGGACACCAGTGGAGCTTTTTTCTAGGTGGATTTCAATGTTAGCAATGTGGTGTTATCAAGATCATTGGTATTACCATGTTTAAATAGATGTCTGTATCGTAAAGGGGCTTGAGATACAGTATAGTCTTTTCAATTTACTTGCACAATTTTAGGTCATTTGTACCTTTAAAAAAATGCTTGGGCTGATGGAGCATTCAGCCTATGCTTGCCATTCTCTATGCTGTGCCCCAATAGTCTTAGTGGATCAACTTCCATTGATTACATGCACCTTATATATATATTCAGAGTGTAGTGGAGTTCTTAGTTTGTGCTATATTTCTTCTCCAATTTCCTAGTATTTATAACTTTTATCTTATCATTACTAAATTACTTCTTATGAAATACGGTAATTTCCCCACTGTGTGTGGGGTGTCAGGATTGTCCTACTCGCGAGTAGGACCCTGGCAGAGACACATGCCCGACTGGCATGTTCTCTCCCTCCTGGTCAGTCATTCGGGAGCTTCAAAAGCTTTCTCCAGCCTGAACATCACAGCGACTGATACCAAAAGGCATCAGCACACTTACGGAACCTGCAGAGTATTAGCGGTTTGCATAACAAACTCAGCAGCACAGCAACACAGAAGCACAGTAAACACAAACATCCTGTCTCCGTCACTTCCCACTATGTGGAATGAAAACATACACCGTCATGTGACATAAAACAATCCCATGACTGCAAGCACAGAGCAAGAATCCTAACATGGGGGGGGGGGGATGGAAAGACTTGGAGGAAGTTGGCTACTTCCCACAGCTATATTTGTGATTGTTACACTTTTATCAGCGTCTTGAAAATGTTGTGCAGTATATTTGTAAGGGCTCATATGACCTGAAATTGACCACTTCTAGAAAACAAGAAGAAGGCTTCTCTGTGTAAAGGAGGTATTACTGAATATGGTATGTGGCTTTGGCAGAGAACCTAACTTGGAGCTGTAGGATGGCTAGAGGTGAAGAGGACACATTTTCTGAAATATGGTTTCCGTTTACTGTGTACGTTCACTTCAGTGGCAATTTGTCTTGGCCCCCAGCCTATCAGGTGTATTTTTGGATGGATTCGCTCATGGGATAAATTTCTGTTAGTGCTAACCTGTTATGGACTATATCACTCCTTACCTGCTTTTTCTGCAGCCAAAAAACTGCAGACATGTACTGTTTGTTTACTGTTTCTCTTTGTTGTTAAAAGTCAGTAACATTTTTTAAAAAGGAAGAACGGTAAAAGGTAACAAAATTGGACAGAATCTAATCATGCGCTTCCCAGTATTTTTGAATGCACAAATATTGATAGACTTCATCAAGTACGACTAACAAGCTTTTGCTGATCCTATGTGAATGTGCAGCCTCATTCTGTGAAGTTGCTTGAAAATACAGGCTCTGGTAAACATTTTGAAAATATAATGATGTACAGAGAGAAAACACACTATATGGTAAAAGTTACTTATGATATGCAAGTACACAAAAACTGCATCTGTGTCATAAATAAAACCAACCATGTTACATACACAGTATTGGCATACCAAAAGGATGGGTAACCTGTGGCCCTCCAAGTGTTGTTCAACTCCAACTTCCATCAGCCCTAGCTATCATGGCCAATGGTCAAGGATGATGGGACTTACAGTCCAACAAATGTTTGGAGAGTCTCGGCGTCCCCATTCGTGAGCTAAAGTATCAAATCTGTATTTTAGGCCCTGGAGAAGTTATATCAGTCTCTCTCACTAGGGGGCAGCAACATTTCAAACAGGTATGTTCTCTCACTTACTTCTACACCATCTTTTCTACATATGGCCACCAGATGCAGGCAGTAGCTGATTTTTGCTAAGCATCCAGTGACAGAAGAGCAGTCAACAACTCTTTATCTAACCACTTTTTTAAAAAAGTACATGAGGAGATGAAAGAGACATTTGCCTGCCAGCCAGTCACATCATAGTTTTCCAAATTGCTCACAGCAGTTCACATGGGGATTTTTATCTTCACAACATGGCTAGGATGTAAATTAAGCTTCCAGATCATGATTAGGCCAAAGTCACCAGGGGAGTTTCATGGCTGAGCAGGCATTGTTCTAATGCTATAACCCTATGTGAGTTGGTCCCACTGAATTCAGTAGGAATGCAGCATGGGTATAGCCAGGATTTTTGTGGGGGAGGCAAGCTTTTGCTAGGGGTGGGCAGACCTCAGATTTGTATTGATTTGTATTGATGTTTATTGATTGGGGGCAGCTGTCCCCCTGCCTCCCCCCTTGGCTACGTCCATGTATGTCAGATACTCTGCCCACCATATCTCACTGGTACAGTGGTACCTCAGGTTACATACGCTTCAGGTTACAGACTCCGCTAACCCAGAAATAGTACCTCAGGTTAAGAACTTTGCTTCAGGATGAGAACAGAAATCGTGCAGCGGCAGCGCGAGGCCCCATTAGCTAAAGTGGTGCTTCAGGTTTCAGGTTAAGAACAGACCTCCAGAACGAATTAAGTTCTTAACCCAAGGTACCACTGTACTCATGTGCTGCTGGTGATTAGAAGCTCCTCCAAGGATTGCAAGACAAAGAAGCAGCATCCTAAATACAAACAGCCAGATAATTGTACGACTGTAATTGTCAAATGGGAAAGAAAAGCTGGCCCTGATAACATTCAAGCAGAGTGAAGTTATGAATAGAGACATCCCAGCTTTGTGTGGAACAAACAAGTTTTTACATATCCTTCAACTCTTGCTGAAGGTTTTTTAAAATATGTTTAGCTCTTCTGCTTTATTTTCCATTCTTAGTTTTACCTGACCTTAGTTTGGAGCTTGTTTTAATTATGCTGCATCACATTTATTATACTATTCTTTTACTGTTGTTTACCTGTTTGCCCTTTTTGTGTAAGTGGACCTCAGAATTTTTTTTTATTTGGTGGCCTATGAATATTGCAAATTAAGACAACCACACACTTCTGGTGCACTTTTAAAATACTATTATACTACAGACCTAGGCGCAGCAATCCAAAGCCCCAGCCAGGAGCCATTGGGTGGAATGGGGGGGGCAGATTCACTGCCGAATGAGATTCATTTGAAACCAGGTAACAGCCAGGCAGATGGTGGGAGGAGGAGGAGGAGGAGGTTAAAGGTAAAGGTAAAGGTACCCCTGCCCGTACGGGCCAGTCTTGACAGACTCTGGGGTTGTGCGCCCATCTCACTCAAGAGGCCAGGGGCCAGCGCTGTCCGAAGACACTTCCGGGTCACGTGGCCAGCGTGACATCGCTGCTCTGGCGAGCCAGAGCTGCACACGGAAACGCCGTTTACCTTCCCGCCAGTAAGCGGTCCCTATTTATCTACTTGCACCCAGGGGTGCTTTCGAACTGCTAGGTTGGCAGGCGCTGGGACCGAGCAACGGGAGCGCACCCCGCAGCGGGGATTCGAACCACCGACCTTTCGATCGGCAAGCCCTAGGCGCTGAGGCTTTAACCCACAGCGCCACCCGCGTCCCTTAGGAGGAGGTTACTTTATCTTTATTACTGCACTTGCTCCAGGCTGCCTGGCTTTCACTAAGAGCAGAGAAAGCCTCCACAGGGCCAAAGGAACACCTTTTTCTGTTCATAAACCCCCAGATTGAGGGCTAGTGCTGTACTGTGATACACCAGTTCAGGTTCCGAATATCTTATCAAGTTATTTAAGTTTGGTGAAACAACCATTTGCGGCGGAGGCGACCATATTCTCTTAGGAAAACACTGTATTTGGCATTCATGATGAGCTGCCTCATTTCTCTGTAACATTTATAAAGCTATAGCACATCTTCAGCTATCTAGCCTGTATCCAATGATCCTTGAAATTAAATTTAAATCATGTATATTTGATACTTTTTACCCTTGCTGTAGAAAATGGAGGAGAGGAGAGGGTGGGAGGCAACAGGCTTATTTGTCATAGAAAAAGTCTGAGGATGTCTCCACTGGTTATTTTTCAATTCCTGTTAATCAAATATATCTATATATGTATATTTATTTTTTAGTTCCCATTTGCCTCCACTTTTAAAGTAAAAATCACAGGGCAATAGGATTCATTGGCAGGATTTGCGGGCACATATATGCTGATGAGGAAGGTTGTTTAACAATAAGGAGATTTACTTCAATTATGCTGAACCACAAATATACACACTTTGTGGCTGCAGTCTCTAGCTGGTTTTAAATGGTAAATGCTATACACATACCATTCAATTTATCTTTTTCTCTAGCAGCTAAGAACAGGGTTCAGATAGTCAGCAGGAGTAAGAGTAGGAGAAATTCATTTGCAGGTGTTTGAATGTCATCTACAAAGAACTTTCTAATAATTGAAGAGTGACCTTCCTCCTCCTTTCAGCACAAGGACTAGAGATTAAGCATAAATGCATGCAGCATGGCTCTGTTTTCTGATAGCAGAAGGGTGTGATGGGATGATGAGCTGCTTGTGCGTTAAAGCGTAGTCCCTCAGAGTTTGCCCAGATTAGCAAAGCTCTGTCTATAGCGGAGCCCCTTAATCATGGCTCCCTCAGTCCCTGGCAGAATCCGACAGTGGGCGTTTACGGAATCTACTCCAGCATAAAAGCTCCTTGACGGAAACACGTCGTCTGGATTCTCGGCGCGACAGTTTCCAGCGAGGAGTGGGTGTACCTATGGGAGGTCCTGAGACTTCTCCGCTGTTATCGCTAGAAGACTCCCTGAGCCATTCCTTCGCCTCCCTCTCTCTCTGATCTCCCACTCTCCCCCTGCTGGTGCCTTCCTCCGCTGCTGAGTCTCTTCTGGCTTCTGAGAGCCCCTCCACCTCCTGCCTTTCCGATGGCAGTTCCCTGACATCCACCTCCCCTCCAGGGCCCCCTTCACCCCCTCCCGCCCCCTCCCCTACTGGCGGTGAGGATGGAAAACCCCAGAAAGAACACTCCTCATCGTCAGAGGATTCAAACACTTCTCTCCACTGCCTCCCGTCTCTTCTCCCTGAGTCCTCCTCCTCGTCGGAGTCTATTCCCTCTTCCAGCCCTGATTCTGGGAACCCTTCAAACTCCTCTTCCTCATCGGTGGTGCCGAAGTGTTCCATCCTGAACCATGCCACGGGCTGAGGTTTCCTTGGGAACCGTTGATGAAACGTTTCTATTAAAACCTCGTCATTGACCTCCTCTGCCGGTACCCATGTGTTTTCTGACTCCGCTTCCCCTTCCCATTCTACCAAATACTCCACCTGATTCCCTTTCCACCTGGAATCAATGATTTCTGCCACATGCATGTTGCGTTCCCTTTCTTCTATGACTGGTGTTTGAGTAACCTCCCTCTCACGTCTCCCCCACTCTCGCCCCTCTCGGTACGGCGACAGTAAGGACCTGTGAAATACTGGGTGCAGTTTCATGTGGTTGGGCAACCTGAGTTTGAATGCTACCGGGTTGACCTGTTGTATGACCTCAAAGGGTCCCAGCCGTTTGGGTCTCAATTTCTTACACCCTCCCTTGAACAGCAGTCCTTGGGTGGATAGCCACACCCGGTCCCCCACCCTTATGGTTTCACCTTCCCTTCTGCTTCTGTCTGCTTGCTTCTTGTATTCTTCCTTGGCCCTCTCTAAGTTAAGTTGGAGTTGCCGGTGGATCGCTTCCATCTCTTCAACAAAGTGTTCCGCAGCCGGGACACTCCATCTCTCCCCTCCTTCTCCTGGAAATGCCCTGGGATGATACCCATAATTAGCCAGGAAGGGACTTATCCCTGTGGACACATTCTCCGCGTTGTTGTAGGCAAATTCTGCCAGGGCCAACTTATCTACCCAATCATTTTCTCTGTCATTTACATAACATCTCAGGTATTGTTGTAAAATCCAGTTTGCCCTTTCCGCCTGCCCATTTGTTTCTGGGTGCCGGGCAGTCGAAAAATTGACTTCTACGTGCAGTAAGCTCATGAGCTTCCTCCAGAACCTGGAAGTAAATTGTTTCCCTCTGTCTGAGACCACCCTCAAGGGGACGCCATGCAACCTGAAAATATGCTTTACAAACAACTTGGTGGTTTCTTCCGCTGTGACCGCGTGTGAACAGGCTATAAAATGGCACATCTTAGTTAATAGGTCTGCCACCACCATGACAGCTGTTTTCCCTTTGGATTTTGGCAGATCCGTCATAAAATCTATGGATACTGCCTCCCATGGCCTTTCTGGTGTGGGTAAGGGTTCCAATAGCCCCGCTGGTGCCAGCCTCTCCCCTTTTGCTTGCTGGCACCGGTCGCACCCCCTAACATATTCCCGTACGTCTTCCCTCACCTTGGGCCACCAAAACTCCCTGGTAACCAACCACATGGTTTTGTGCTGCCCGAAGTGCCCCGCTGTGGGGCTGTCGTGTAACTGCTTGAGCACTCTGCCCCTCAGTTCCCCATTCGGTATGTACAGTGCCCCTTTGTAATACAACGCCCCGTTCTTTTCCTCAAACCCCCCTGTGTTCTCTCCTGTCCCCCTGAGTTCTCTGAGTTTCTCTTGGGCATATTCATCGTTCTCGGTACCCTCTACCAGTTCTCTTTGCCCCACCAATGCCGCCCCACACACCCAGTGGTCCTCGGGGATGATATGCCTTTCCTCAGGCGCTCCCTCCCCCTCTAAATACTCAGGTTTTCGAGAGAGAGCATCCGCCCTGACGTTCTCTGGTCCTGGTACGTAACGAATTTCAAAATGGAATTTGGAGAACTCCTGGGCCCATCTCACTTGTCTCTGGTTCAGTACTCGGGCAGTTCTCCAGTATTCTAGATTTTTGTGGTCGGTCCTCACTTGGACCTTGTGCTGCGCCCCAATCAGCAAGTGTCGCCATCTCCGGAACGCTTCATGAATGGCGAGTAGTTCTCGGTCGTATACGGTGTAGTTCCTCTTGGATTTGTTCAACTTCCGCGAGAAGAAGGCACACGGTCTCCATTCCGACGTATCTTTTCCCGGCTGTAGAAGCACGGCCCCCACCGCTCGGTCTGATGCGTCAGTCTCCACTCTCATTGGTTGCTGTAGATCCACGTGCAAAAGTTGTTCTTCCGACGCAAACGCCTTCTTTAATCTCTCGAACGCTCGCTGCGCCTCTTCCGTCCAGACAAATTTCTTCTTGCTGCTGAGACAATCAGTGATGGGCGCCGTTAAGTGGGCAAAGTTCTTGATGAACTTCCGATAGAAGTTTCCGAAGCCCAGGAACCTTTGCACGTCCTTCTTAGTTTTCGGTGTCTTCCATTCCAGTACCGCTTGAACCTTGCTGGGATCCATGGCCAATCCCTTGTCTGACAACCGGTACCCCAGGAATTCCACCTCTCTGGTATGAAACTGACACTTCTCCAGTTTCACCCACAGCTGGTTTTCTTGCAGTCTGCTCAGTACCTCTCTTACATCTCGCACATGCTGCTCCTCATTCTCTGAGTACACCAAGACGTCATCTAAGAACGCTACACAGTTCTTGTAAAGCAATGGTCCCAGGACGTGATTCATGAACGATTGAAAACAGGCCAAGCCCGCCTGTAGACCGAAGGGCATAACGAGGTACTCAAAGGCCCCCAAGGGGGTGAACATAGTGGTTTTCCACTCGTCTCCCTTTCTCATACGTATCAGGTTATACGCCCCCCTTAGGTCCAGCATGGTAAAAAATTTTCCTTTCCTCACCCGGGTCAAAATGTCATCGATTCTGGGCATGGGGAAAGTCACTGGTTCTGACACTGCATTTAGGGCCCGGAAGTCCACGACCAATCTGGGTTTATTAGTGTTTTTTTTGTCCACAAAGAACACTGGGCTGCCCCCCACCGCTCGTGACTCTCTGATGAAACCTCGCTTGAGATTCTTGTCAATGAACTCCTTTAACTCCTGCATCTCCCTGTCTGACATTGCATACAGCTTGCCCACTGGCAATTGTGCTCCTGGGAGTAAGTTAATTTGACAGTCAAAAGGTCTGTGCGGGGGCAGTTTATCTGCTTCTCTTTCGCTGAAGACGTTAACCAGGTCGGCGTATTGTCGTGGTACCTTCCCCTTTATCTGTTATTTCCATCCCTGCTAGCGTAGCCTGGGTTCCTACCTGGGCTTCCCCTTCCTTGCAGTGTGCCAGGCAATGCGCTGACCCAAATGAGACTACTCTCTGGTGCCATCCCACTAGCGGATCATGCAGCGCTAGCCAGCTCATCCCCAAAATAATGGGCGCTCCTCCCAAGGTGGCCACATTAAACGCTATCAGTTCTGTGTGTCTTGCCACCCTCATTATCATTGGGACAGTCTGTTGGTTAATTTCTCCTCCCAACAGCGCCCTCCCATCAATCGTGGTCACCTGCAAAGGGTTACTTAAAGGGATAGTCTGTATCTGGTGTTCGGCTGCAAACTCCTTACTCATAAAATTACAGGAGCTGCCTGAGTCCAATAGCACCTTTATCTTTAGTGGGTGTCCGTTTGGCAGCTCTAGCGACACCTCTATTACAAGCACGTGTCTTGGGGGTTCCGGCGTGGGCACATTCACTGCTCTTTGGCCTGGCTGCTGTGCCCCGATGGTGGCAGCCAGGCGTTGGCTTTTACTTGCTCCTTAACTCCCTCCTCCTCCCCCCAACAGCTCCCGCCATCCCTTGCCATTCCTTTTTTTGCGGGCAGACTCTGGCAAAGTGACCTGGCTGTTGGCAGAGAAAACATTTCTTGGCGCTCTTTCCCTCTTTCTTCCTCCCTTCATTGGGGTTTGAAACTGCGCGCGCGCACGCTGTTCCAATTTCCATCGGCTCTACTGGCGGGGAATGCTGCTCGGGAATCTCTGGAATGCGGAAATTCCTCCAACGTTCTCCCTTCCCTTCCCGCTTCTCCAAAGCTCTCGCCTCCTGGCGTGCTCCTATGGCCAGCACGGATTTAGTCAGCTGGTCCATAGACTCCGCCCTGGGCGCCCGGGAAGGTCATCCTTCACCGCCGAAGATAGCCCTTCTTCGAACAGCATTTGAATCGGTTCCGCCGACAAGTCCCATCCCAATTTATGGATCAACATGGTGAACTCAGTCCAGTACTCACGGACAGATCGGCTCCCCTGTTTACACGCCATTAACTGTCTGCGCACCACTCCCTGCTCAATCTCGCTGGAAAACATCAGATCCATGGCGCGAAAAAACTTCCTCGAGTCCTTTAGGGCGTCATTATTAGCTGCCATCAGGGGCCTCACCCAGTCTTTTGCCCCCCCTTCAAGATGGCCAATCACAAACGCTACCCTCGATTCCTCATCGGGAAAGTCATCAAACTGCAGATTGAGAGCATATTGCATCTCTGTCCTAAAGGCTTGATAGTTCCTGGGATCACCCCCAAACTTCTGCCCCAATCCTGGCACCTTCCTTGTGAGTGGGGTGGTTTTTCCCTTTTCTGCATCCTGAGCCCTCCTCTCCTCGAGCCTCGCCGTTTGCAGCGCTAGCTGGACTTCCAAAACCCTGTACCTTTCTTCCAGGCTTGGACCCGCTCCAGCTCCTCCTGCGTCTCCGGCTCCGGTTGGGTTGCTCATGATGCCTCCTTGCACAAGCGGCTTTCAGCACTGTCGGATAGCTGTGATGGGATGATGAGCTGCTTGTGCGTTAAAGCGTAGTCCCTCAGAGTTTGCCCAGATTAGCAAAGCTCTGTCTATAGCGAAGCCCCTTAAGCATGGCTCCCTCAGTCGCTGGCAGAATCTGACAGTGAGCGTTTACGGAATCTACTCCAGCATAAAAGCTCCTTGACGGAAACGTGTCGTCTGGATTCTCGGCGCGACAGTTTCCGGCGAGGAGTGGGTGTACCTATGGGAGGTCCTGAGACTTCTCCGCTGTTATCGCTAGAAGACTCCCTGAGCCATTCCTTCGCCTCCCTCTCTCTCTGATCTCCCACTCTCCCCCTGCTGGTGCCTTCCTCCGCTGCTGAGTCTCTTCTGGCTTCTGAGAGCCCCTCCACCTCCTGCCTTTCCGATGGCAGTTCCCTGACAAAGGGCAATATGAAACAGAAAAGCAGCAGTGGGTGGGTGAGGGTGTGCTTAATGCTTTCCCCAACCAGCATGTTTCTGTTCTATATTCATGCTGGAACTGCATTTCCTTCTGAGGCCCCAAGAATCATGTATTTATCCCTGCAAATGTTCCTTTGGAAATCTGCTGTGGTGTTGGGAAGTTCTTGGAAGAAATTATTTGGAGCGGAGAAGTGCTCTAATGGATCACAAGCAGAAAGCAGACACAAGCATAGCGCACTGTTTCAAAGTGCCCACAAAATAGATGACAAGAGGGGAAGGGAGGACAACTAAGCTGAAATTCCTTGCCAGTCTCTGATACAACAAACAACTTGAGTAGATAGCCAAATCCAACCATCAACTTCCTCTGATTTTGGGGCCAAGATTTCCTGTTTATTGAAGACACTCTTTTCCTGATCTCCAAGTATTTGTGGAGACATAACTGTTCCCTCCCACCACATGGCAACAAACATAAAAATATCAGTGTCAAATATTCAGTCCAAGCTCACTTCCTAAATGTTATGCATAGTGTTATTTTGTGTCATTTGCTTACATATGAAAATTTATCAAATTTTCTAAGCAGGAAACAAATGAGACCAGAAAACCATCTGAACTCTGCTAGATCCAGAAACACATACAAAAGTTAAAATAAACTCCATGTTATTTCTGTGGAGATTCATTAGACTACGAACTGTATTATGGGAGAGTCTGTGAGAACACTCCAGTCAAAGTAAAGCGCATTTGAAGTTGATTTGATTTCAATAAGACAAATGCACATGTTTTAAATGCTTACTTTTGAATACATCACTCCCTGTATTTCCAACTGTTTTTAAAAGCTAGATAGATATTCTACTTTTGAGAGTACAATACAGATCAGAATAACATATACTTCACATACCTTTCTCATTGCTATTTGATAGAAGGGATGGTGGGCTTGTGGGTTTGGATTTGTCGTAGTTGTTAAAGCTCTGGCTGCGCCGGTTGTTGGCATTAACTGAACCACGAGTTTTTGCTTCGCTGCCTGCAGCTGAAACTCTCGTAGGACCTGGAAGTCTGTTTTCGAGGTAAAAAAAAGAAGAATAAGCAAATGTTTCCCTAAAGCCCATGAATGAATTCAAGTTAAACACAGTCAAATTGGGCAAGACAACTTGCCCGGTTAAGAGCTCCGTGTGTGCCCTTTTGTTTACATGGAGCTCCAATGAAAGGACTTTCCTGGTTACTTTAGTGGACAGAGCAGTTCTGTGCATGCAAATAATCTGTCCATGGAACTTGAGTATTGAGTCAATGGAACTTGAGCTCTTGAGTATTGGAGCTTCCACTAAAATGTAGCCCAGAATGACTAGGTATGCAATCTATGTCATTTTGGAAGCTTGACTAACTGCAAATAATTTTTGAAAAGTTATGCTATAAGATTGCCTCAATGGATTCAGGTGCCAGTCAATTTCCAGTTGATCTTTATGCCCACTGCCTAGTTGATTTTAATGCCCCCAAAAGGTCATCATCTTAGACTTGCTGTTTCCCAGTTGGAACCTAGAAAGTGTGCCTAACTGAATGTTGCAGAGGTCATCTACTTATGAAAACGCTTGATACATTAGTTGGGAAACATTTTTTCTTAGCTGAATTTCACAAACTCTGAGATGTCAAAATAAACCGTTAGCCTGTATGGGTCTGGATACACTGGTTGTAACATTGCACATGGTTGCATTGCCTTAAATCACACTGGGTGATATCCAGTTGTGCCCATTACTAGTGGAGCAGACTTTTGCTCATGCAGTGTGATGTCCCTTCCTATCCTATCCCCAAAAGTCTCTCTGACTCTGCACCCACCAATTCTGTTTGAGAGGGTTAGGAGATCCTCTGGGCCATATTTGGAGAAATGTGGAGGCTGCAGGAAGAAGAGGAAAGGGAAACTAGCTTGTACAACACTGGATATAACCCATTGATTTCTACCAGGTATAGCTACTATATGAGCTGGATTACAGCCCTAGCCTACAATTCAGAGAATCAAATCCTTGCATAAGCCCATTGACAAGTATGCGCATGAAACACGAGCTATCAAGGCTCTTTTAGCTAGCAATATGCATTCCATTCCAAAGGTCCAGAGCACAGAGTTTCCATGCTGGGCCCCAGATTGTAGCCATGCAACATAATCCAAAACCTCTTAATTCAGAAATCAGTATGCTTAGAATTTCTGCCTTATTTTTGAAGCGGTCATTTGATCAAATCTATACAGTGCAGTAAAACTCAAAATGCAAAACAGTGCACTAGATGGAATGTTGCAGAATTTTTTGAACATAATACTGTGTGGTGGTCCTTTTTATTCTAAGGCTTAAAAAATAAAAATAGCTCACTTTGGTACAATCTGCCTAGATTTCCCCCCACCCTGCACCAGCCCATCATACAGGTTGTTATCACAATGGCTTGTGCAGGAGTTCCCAGTGGCCAATTGCTTTAATTTATAGTAGCAAATTATTTACCCCATTGTTTTCATGAATTATAATATTATTTAATAGCTTACTTTTTTCCTTTTACTTGCTCAATACAGAACTTAAAAAATGCTTGAAGTAAACGATAAAACCAATAGGCTAAAACCAATTGCAGCATTGATTCGTATACAGTTTCCTGAAGGCAGAATTCCCATCTGATTAGCAACATTACAAACCTTTGGTAGTTGAATGGCACTTTTAGAGCTGGGAATAAAAGAGGATTAGTGATTTCTTCCCAACAAATTCATAAGATTGATCAGAAGGAGGATAGATGGGGAGAAGAAAAGAAGCACATAAGTCTCAGCAAATGCATGCACATGCTTTCAAAGCTTAAAGCTGGCAAGTGTGCACGCAACCCATTTAGTTCCACATCACCACAGACCACTAAAACATAGAACTGTGTAAAGTTTGCTTCCTTGCTTTCCCAAAGGCAGACTCTTCTGCTTTCAAGTGCATGTGAAATAAACCTAGGAAACCAAAGCAAGAGGAATGCTAGAAAGTTTCACATAGCAGTTGTCACAAAGACACAACCAACCCTGGGTACAGAAACAGCCCACAGAAAGGCTACAGAGGAAGGCACAGAGGAACCCAGGGTGAAAGGCTAGGGAAAAATAAGGTTCTTTTTCACTTTCCATGCTTTTGTGTAAGATTTGACACTGACATGGCAATGACATTCATGCAGAGCTCATGCTGGTTGAAAGGTAAAGAGAAAAAGTGTTGAAGCATAATCTTTTCACACAGAAAGGACATTTCCCCCTAGTCTTTAGGATATTTGTTTGTCTTTCTAAACAAGCACATAAAGTGTTCTCCCACTAGGAGAACCCAGTCATGGACAGTCTCTGATGTCTGTCTGGCTATGTGCAGATAGGCAATTAAGTATTAAGTAAGTATTAAGTATGTGGTCAAACTTGGTAAATGTGTAGGAATTACAAGCAAAAGAAGAGATAACATTTGACTACAGCAATGATGGAGAACTGAGATGTCAATCAAAGCAGAGTGGAAGTGTTGACAATTCTCAAATATTCACCTGGTAATGATAGTTTTGTTTTGCTTTTTGAACATCTCGCTTTTTGTGACATCTCTCTAAGTACCCCATCATTCAATGTTTTAAAGTGGAGGGACTATAGGAAGTTGCAGATATATCCCTGTGAATTCTCAATAAAATAAAATTATCAGTAAAAGATAATTTGCAAGGAGAAAAAAGCTTGGAGAGGTCAATTTGATTGGGGAAAAAATAGACTGCACAAGGAGTTAAGTGCACAACATCAGTAAAATTTGCCTCCCATCACTTCTGCTTCTCTATCTCAGTCTTAAAATAAGTCAGCAGGTTACTCCTGCAAGGACTCATGTCTTGTCCAGTTTCTCTCTAAAACTTTGAAAGAAGTTGTTGATTGAAATACTGAAACAGGTGAAAAGGCATGAATTGGTAAATAATTGAGATGAAGGAAGATTAAAAATCAGTGAGGAGAGGGGATCCTATACTAGTACCAAAGAAAAATGACGGAACAAAGAATGATTTAGAATAAAGGAATCTAAATCACAAAGTAAAAATAATATAGTATAGTTTGTGCACAAAACAGGATAAACTGTGATGCCTTATACAGAGAGAGATGTTAGGGGTATTTCTAATGCAGCACAGCATGGTAAAAGTAGCATTCATCTCAAGAAAACCTATGATGAATATCACAGGTATTAATAAAGATTAGAGCTGCATTTTTGAAGTGGTGCAGTGAGATGCTCGTAGGAGTCAGAATGCATGTCAAGCTGTGGCTTAGAGGAAAACAAATGGGCTGAAACACCTATTATTCATTCTCAGAGGGATTAGATGTTCCCCAGTACAGGACATAGAGGAATCCAGAATAGAGACAACACACCTATCTACGCTGCTGTGTTATATTATCTGACAGTAGTCATACTCATTACTCTTTTTCACCCATGAGAAAATAAGTTGAACCTTACAAGCGTAATCTATAAACAGAAATTAACAAGGAAGTTAGAGCAAAGGTAAGGGGAGAGTGTCCAAACACATTCATGTATTTATTTTTTCAAGATGGAAAATTCACAGGAATTGAGTCCCCTTCACACGTGAATTGCCGGAAGGGAATATAATGCAGTTAACCACGGAACACATTACATTGTTGCCCCAACCTAAGATGTCAATGTACGGCATGGACAACTGAACTGCCAGTGCTCATGAATTAGCTTCCTGGTGTTCAGCACTCAGATCACATGGAAGCCTCCAAACAAATAGCTGCTCATGCACAAGCTTTGTCAGTTCAGTCATCCAAGGACAGGGGCAGCACTGTGCAGCACAGAATGAAGATCATGTGATGCGCTCATCATGTGATTCACCTATGAAGGGGGCTGTTATGCTACTATCCCCCAAACTAGTAATATGAATTACAGGTTTTAATTGTGAGTCATTTCAGGACATATACTGTTGACATTGTTGTAAAAAACAAAAAAACCAACAACATCCACAGCCCCAAAGACAGGGAGGGGTATAATCAGGGGTCGGGAAGGTTTACCGGCCATGGCCTGGATCACTCCCATGGAGATCATACGTGGGCCGGACTGGTGCAGCGCGACACCGGAAACCGTGTCTGTGCATGTCCGCGGCGCCGGAAATCGTGTCTGCACATGCCCAGATGCCGAAAATTGCTTGTGCACAGGCATGGTTTTGGGCATCTGAGCATGCGCAGAAGCCATTTTCAGTGCTGTGGACATGCACAGATGCAATTTCCGGCGTCACTCGGCGAGTCCCCGCACCGTGATGTGCCGGTTTAGCACAGCGCACGGGGGACTCGCCAAGTGGGTGGCTCAGTTCAGGGGCAGCTCATCGGCTGGTAAAACAGTCTTCATGGGCCACATCCAGCCCTTGGACCACATGTTGCCGACCCCTGGGTCATACAGAATAAAATAGCTCTCTTTGCTTTGGTTTTTTCTTAAATGTTTGGTTTGAAACCAACAGGTAAGCAGTGGTAAGGTGAGCCTTGAGACATGCAAACTGGGGTTCTTGCAAGGAGGGTTTTCCATGCTTTGCATTAGAGGAAGAAACGCTAACCTAGAAGCCTTTTTCTGACCGAGAGTGAATCGGATGATTTTGCTTTGAGATGAGTCCCTGGGTGATGCACTGCACAACAAGAAAGAAAAAAAGTGGAAGATGTGAGTGAGTAAAGAAGATACATTCGCACATGAACCCACTGAGCTGGCAAAGGCGTGGGGGTTTTTTGGAACGAGATTAATCCAAGTGTTTCAGAAGGGGAAAACAATCCCTCTCAGCCAAATAAAACATTCAGGTGTAGTACCTTTGGATTTATCAAAGCAGCAATAGTAAGAGAGGCAACAGTATGCATGCAAGCAAATAACTTCAGGGTCATGTGAATGAACTTTCATAAGCAAATGCTGTCTATATGCACATTTCTGAATTTGAAAAATATCCATGGTATGATCTGATGTTCACCATGTCGAAGAGCACATTTTGGTCAAGCAGACTTTCCTTTAGTTTAGTTTTTGTTGTGGTGATAAATACCATATTTCACCACATGAGGGTGTGTTCCAATGAAAGCTTTCATCTTGTAAAAGGGATGAAATTATTTATTTTCAAATACCATGAAAAAGATACAAAAAGTAATGCAAGACTCAGGTTTAAATGGTACATTTATAGTTCAACATTTATGATCTCCACATTCAAAATGTATATAAAATATTTATCATCTGGGTTTTAATTCTGAGGAAAACAAAATTCAACCAGCCAAGATTCAGTGATGGCAATTTTGTTACAAAATGAAAAAGTAACTATTCAAAAAGTTTTGATTTTTGATTCAGCTATATGATTGGGTTGAATTTAAGTCTGCAAATAATTTTAAGGGTTTTATAGCTCAGTTTAAAATTCGACAGAGATCATATATACTGTTATATTGAAAAATATGCAAACTGTGTCATGTAGGGATATATTAATATTTCTATATGAACACGTGCTTTGAAGGTATTATGGAAGGTTATTCTGCAGAGAGGCTATTTCAAATAAACCAAAAAATATTATGTTCCAATTCATTAGGGTTGATCAAAAGAACTGAGGTCTGGATCTGATTTAACCACAATCTCTGTACTGGATCACAAGAAAAAACAAAAGAGAGACAGCAGAAGGCATCTATTTAAGAGCAGCTTTTTTTTGGGGGGGGGGTATGCGTGAATTGGCTCAAGGGAAGGATTGGACAAGTATCTTTTTTTCCAAAGATCCACCTTGCCAGAGATGCTATTAAAAGACAGGCGCTTGTTTCTCCTAAATAGTAAAGCTAACAGGAATGGGGAGGGCAGGAGGAGGATTTCAAGTAGGAGGTGGCATGTAGGAGAAAGATTAAATTGCTCCTCCCTTGAGCCAATTTGCCCCTGTGCTGCTTTTACGCTTTAAAGGAGACCCAGTCATGGATCTCCCACATCAAATGTATTTTGGGTCTACAAGTACATTGGTACACCTTAAGCTTCACAATATAGCACATGTAGCTGAATGGAGACTGAAGAATCAGAATATGAACTCTACAATCAATCATTAGCCAGCAACCACACTGAATTTACACATAGCCAATCCAATCCAGCTGGGGGTCGTGTGGTTCTGGAAGAAGGATTCAGCACCCGTATCCCAAGGAATGAGGAAATCTGTGAGCACAGGGCTGCTGCAGACACAGTTCCTTTAATAAAACAGGAATTGCACAGCCAGCTGTTTAAGAGGAGGAGTGCAGGGCCTCGACTGAGCAACGCCTGCTCCCACATCCACACCAAAGCACTCAGCAGTGTACACTGGCCTTTCTAACTTCTATTTTTAGGATGTTTTCTTTTGCTCCACCTCTATCTGATGCATGCATTTTAAAAAATTGACCGACATTCTAAATCCATTACCCAGGTGAAAAAGAAATAGAGCTACTTTATGTTAGCTACAGTTATTTCCAGGTGCAAAGATTTCAAAGTAAGATGCTATTTTAGCATCCGTGAAACACTTGACATTTTAAAACAAAAATAAGATTTTGAAAAGGAACACCCACCTGGACTGCATTTCTGGTTGTGCTTTTAACTGAGGATGTGGTGCTTGCTGGGGTTGTTGGCACTGAGACTGGGGTGATGCTGGCACAGATTGTGGTGGTTGCTGCTGCTGCTGCTGTTCTTGTTGGATTTGCTGTTCTTGCAGCCCAAATTGGCACTGGGATGGAGGCCTTACTTGCTGGGGTGATGTGGGAGGTTGCTGGGATGGGTGGGACTGTGAATATTGTTTAGGGGGCTGCTGTTGCTGCTGCTTATATCGTGACAGACTGAAGAAAAGGCCTAAGATAGCCTTTAAATTCCCATTCCTGATTTCTGCAAGACAAATCACAAGTCATTTATATCAGCATCCAATGCACTTTATACATTCAGTAGAGCTGCTTGTTTAAGCCTTAACACTATTCATAGTACTACTGACAGCTCCCTGCAAACCTAATTGCTGTCACAATTGATTAAAACTGGGCATCATCCACTGAGCAAAATTAGTTATTTCTCCCCTGCAGAAACTAAATGCAGACAGGGAGCTTGGTACTATGGCAGAGAAGATTTAGTGAGCTAGGCATCCATCAGCACTAAAGTGCACAATGGAACCTGTCATGCCTATGGCAGATCCATTCCTTAATCCAGACCAGGATTCCAGAATGCTCTGGGCTAAACATAGTCTACTTCATTCCAGGACATTCAGAGAATTCTGCAAGGAAGAATCGCAGTTTGCATGTATCCATAAGAAAATAATTCTGAAATAAACCTCTTCGTCTAGCAAGCATAGTCTGAGTCCAGGTTCTTATTTCTAAGACTCCCAGGCCTCTAAGCACAATATGACCTACTGCAGAGGAAGGGGTAAGAGATATATTTCACTTTCCTTGGCTACTTCTGAAGACATGTCAATCCCCATGAAAGCACAATTCAGGATCATGGCAAACACTTCTCAATTAAAGAAAAACCAAGAAGAATATACTGTTAGGCTGCATTCACATGGCAGTTTATTCCATTTTTTAAAAAATAATATTTATTACTTTTGAACCTTACAGCAGTTTATTCCATTTTCATGACGTTTTGCTAACTCTTAATTTTCACATTCTATTTGAGCTTTCACATGATGTAAAAGTCACTTCCAGAACAATAGTGGAAATGGAGTGGAGTGGAGAATGCAATGCTAATAACCAATACCAAGGATGAAGGTCTACCAGGCTTGCATGTTGAGCAGGCTGCTTTATTGAAAAGAGTCATGGGCAATTTACACCTGCCAGGAGTGATGCCTCAATACCTTTCATATGTGCTGCATCATGAAGAATTTGGGCATCCCATGGCAGGACAGAATCTCACACAAAGATGTGCTCTCCCAAGTCCACATTCCCAGCATGTTTGTACTTGAGTCTCAGCAATGTCTTGGTCATGCCCACAGAATGGAAGATGGTAGGATCCCCAAGGCCATGCTCTACAGGGAGCTGGCTTTAAGCACCAGACCCATTGGCAGGCTAACTCTGCATTACAAAGATGTCTGCAAACGTGGCATGAAGGCTGACAACATTAATCAGGCTGTGTGGGAATCCCTTGCAGATGACCTATCAGTGCCCATGGCAGCTATACATATAGCGACTGGCCATGTGAAGTGGCCTTTTGTTGCCACAGGGTCAATCAGGATTCCCAATTTGCATGAGGGAAGACTGTATAATTCACATAGCCACCAAACACCTGGCTGGTGAGAGAGGCAAGATCATCCTATTGGTTTAGCACGCATAGGGCTAGCTAGCTGGTGTGACTCCACAAACCCTCTTGTGTGCTTTCAGTGAGGAAGTTCATGTGGACCCACCCTACGACGTTGTGGCCAGAATAACTAGATGAGTGCCAATTAATTTCTAATATAATTCATGTCCCGGTAACATGCATCTTCTGATAGTGATACAGGTAACACACCCTAAAAATTAAGCCCAAGCCCAACGAATGGATTAGGAAAACATTACTGGACTTTGTAGAGTGCTGGTTTAGAAGTAAGCTATAAACTAGGTTTCAAATAATCGCTACAGATGCATTTCCTGTTAAGTTATCTCAGGAGATGGACTGAGGTAATTCACCTGGCGCTATGCCACTGGACTTTGCACATAGAGGGCACATCAACCTCTTTGTTTTTTGCCGACTAGTACAGTCTGAATTACTTCCTCTTGCTGCTCCCTTCTGTCCTGTGTGTCTGTTTAAATATATACACATAGGTTTTGTAGATGTGAGTCTGTAGCCCAGTCATTTCCATTTTGGCCACAAAAAAGGGTATTTTAAAAAACTGAAAGCAAAATACTGCCAGATGTTCTGGGTTTTTTTAGGGCAGGGAGGGTTTCTTTTTTCAGTCTGGTGTTTGGAAGCTTCCATGCTGTGAGGTTTCTGTTGTCTTGGATGCCTTGATCTCCTTTACTTCAGTTTTTTATATTATTTCTCTTCTTCTTTTCCCCTTGTGACTCAAACCACTCAAATCACAATTGGGAGCAAAAGAAGCCACACAGAAAGTTAGCTGAAGAGGCTCAGTACTAAGCAAGGAGGAGGAGGAGGAGGAGGAGGAGGAGGAGGAGGAGGAGGAGGAGGAGGAAGAAGAAGAAGAAGAAGAAGAAGAAGAAGAAGAAGAAGAAGAAGAAGAAGAAGAAGAAGAAGAGAAGAAGTAGCAGCAGCATGGAGGAACATACTTGCATGTGAAAATGTGCTTTCCTGGCAGGACTTCCATATAATTTCATATCAACAACTTGAAACATAATGCTTTTTAATGGAGTCACTCAGCTGTGATTCAACAAGTTTTGATGATGTAAAGGCATGTGTGAACCAGCCCTTAACTGGAAGAAACCCTTTCCTGAAAAACTCGAAAGCTATAATGTCCTTGTACAGGGAAAAACAAAAAAAATGACTTGTTGAATTTCTGGGCTCCCCTTGTTTTGGATTTGAAAGTCATATTTTGTATGTACAGTACTTGTCTGCCACTTAGTGCTCTTACTTTAAACATAAATATAATTCAGCCTGAGAGTGGAAGACAGAAAGAAAAAGTATAATTATCCCATTGGCATAAGCAGCTGGGATTCCCTCCATGCTCAGTGTTCTTGTTTAGAGCCAGGAGATTCCATTTGCTGGCAACCGGGATTCTCCTACCCAGGGAATGAGGGAATCTTTCCCATGTCAGCCGAGAGTTGATCTGTTGATCTTCCATTTAAGCATTCTGGCAGCTGACATGTATAAATGTGCTCTCAAAGCAGCAGTGTGAACTCAAGGAAATTGTGGCAGCTTTTGCTGTCAAGATAAACCTTATTCGCAAGTAAAAATGCATACAAAACTCACACAATCTGTCTTTCACATAAATGACCAAGAATAAAACAGGCTCACCTGTATTTGCAAATCCAACTGCTAATTTTGAGAATAGTGAGGAGGGGTAAGAGAAAGCGTTCAGCGGCAGATTTAACTGCCATTTACTGAAGTGGCTAACTCCTGCTTCCGCTTGCAAACATGCAAGTGAAAGTAAAATAGCAACTCAGAGCTGTGATGAACATACAAATAGCTTCGCCACGCAGCCCAATCAAGGATCACCTTTTGTGTGCACAATGACTCTGATGCAAACAAGAGTTTCCCTATTGACCTCATAACACCAGGAACAGCTCAACGTGTCTATCCCAGTGAATATCAGGAGTTGCCCACAGAGCTTGGATAAGAGCCAGACAACATACAGCTTGTTTTTAATTAAGCAGGCATGAAACATACCTAATTCATGATTATGCCATGAAGGAGTTTAAACAATTACAGTCTGAGCATTGGATTATTTTATATCAGCACCTTTAAGACATATGACCTCTATAGATAAATTAACCACAAAGTACAATTCATTGCCTGGATCTGGTTTGGCCAACTGAGTGCACACAAATCAGTCAAAGTCAAAATTGTGTCATCCTTACAATGATAAACAAGCCAACTTCTATTTATACTTTACACCTAGTATTAGGTGAAACAGATACACTGCTATCTTGAACTCTAATAGACTTGAATGCAGGTTACAATATAAAATATTTATTCACACTGACGGTGGTTATTATTATTTTGTCATCATCGTAATCTATAAGACTGTCCTGTAGCTCCACTAATCTTGTTGCTATATAAATACTACAAATACGGACTCACCTTCTGCAGACAGTCCCTGTATGTTTATTCCTTTGGCAGCCAAAAAACTCAGGCACGCATCTATATTTTCAATCTTAAAAAGAGAAAAAGAGGGAGAAAGAGAGAGGGAATGAGAGATAAATGAAAATGCATTACTGCACCCTTTGGACTTCATTCTACTATTCATGTGAAATTAACTTGTCAGGCAGAAGTTCATGTCAAAATCCTCTGCTTAATACTTTACGTTATTATTTATTACAATTATAACCCTCCTTTTCTCCCAAGGAGCTACACCAACATGACACCTTCTGAGCAGGCCATAGTGAATTGCTTATGTTTGTGCAGACCACAATACCTTATGCTCTTATCACTCACATAATAGAAAGACAATGCAGACCTGCCCTTAGCTTGTATTGGATACCACAGGGAGAATAAGCCCCATGGGAAGTGGTTTGTGTGACACAGTTCCACATGTGGTTCGGGTGGTTCAGGTAACAAAATCTTTATTTGGGGGAACCTTTTTATGACACGGTTAAGACTGCCTCGACCAAATAAGGATCTCTCTCTCAGACACACATATGCCTGCCAACTGATTTAGAGCCAGTTTGTTCCCAGCTGTGCCACGCTACCAGCCCAATATACAAATGGGTCCCAAGAGTAACTTTTCCAATGTTTCTTGTCACTGTCTGCTGAAAATAAACACAGGGCACCATATTTGTTTGATGTGAGGAAAGTTTCTCATTTACTCCTAAGTGGGACAGCTGGCAGAAATTTTCAGTCATGGAGGCAGTAGAATTCAAAAATGGAAACTAGAAACCTCAACTGGAATCCAGAGCATGTTTACTCACATCATTCTCTAAATGGTATGAATAGCAGCTGATTACTGAAGGCAACGGCTGTTTCTCATGGTGAGTCTCTTCTTCATTTAAAATAAAGAGAACTACAATATGGGCTATGCAGATACAGTGGTACCTCGGGTTACATATGTTTCAGGTTACATACGCTTCAGGTTACAGACTCCGTTAACCCAGAAATATTGCTTCAGGATGAGAACAGAAATTGTGCTCTGGTGGCGCGGCAGCAGGAGGCCCCATTAGCTAAATTGGTGCTTCAGGTTAAGAACAGTTTCTGGTTAAGTACGGACCTCTGGAATGAATTAAGTACTTAACCCGAGGTACCACTTTATTCAGAATTTCTTTCAATGTGACTAGAGCATGGGAGTATTATCACTATAAACTTCATTTGGCCAGAAAAATCACTGTGGGGGTAACATTCCCTTCCCCAGCAATCCTAATGTAAAATTATTTCTCTCTGTCCTCTTATTTAAAGGCACACCAGCTCCAAGTTCAATTACCACCAGGTATCTAAACAAAAACTGAAAGTATTGCTTTTGAGACTAAAGGAGAGCTATCCCTCTCTCCTCTCCCCCTGCAAAAAATATCTCTGGGTTTTCTAATTTATATGGCCTACTCAAGACTCGCAGAAGAAGGAAATAGTAGAATCCTGAGGTGATAAAGTGAGTTATGCCACTTCAGGCTGAAGAAGGGGAAACCTTCTTCCATGCTCCTGCATGGAAACCAACAACCCCCCAGAGCAAAACTCAAGACCCTATGATTAATGTTTTTAACCTAGCCTGTTCCTATTGTGCTGGATTTCTTTTTGCAGGAGGTTTTTGTTTTCTTAACACAAGAAATGTGATTGCCTAACTGCAGTTGGTATAATCCATTCTACCAGGTGAGAATTCTACTACCTTATTCTTACCTCATTATGCTGTGTGTGTAAACCAGGCCTATATTATGCAGGAGAAACTTCTGCCACTGCTAACTGCAAGTAAGGGAACCGGTTTTGAAACTAATCCTCCATATAAAAAGCTCATTATGTATAGTAAAATAGCACACACAATAAAAATGTTTACCCTAATATTATAAAACATTTTAGTATATGACCACAATATGGATAGTATCATAAAGTTTAATCAGTAGGTGGTACTGGAGTTATATCTGGGTGGAGTGTGAAATTTCCTGTAAATGTTCTTGTTTAATGCACAAAAGAGTTATTGGCTATGCACACACTTCAGTTTACTCTGCATCCTGTATGCTACCACTACTGGTTTGGGAAGCAGTGTACACGCAACATTAGCCACAATCCATATCTATCCTGTTTTTTACTTATGAAACACTGCATATTAATGAATTTTCCCCAAAACCAGCTTTGATCCAAATTAAGAAAAGGAATGTCTGAGCGACATTTTACGCCTGTAATGTGACTCAGTCCTTGCCTTGCTATGTGACAGTCTTCATCCAAATCTTCAATGACAAACACCATACATCTGTAGTCCATCATTTATTCTGCACATTCATACCAAAACACACACTTTCAATCTTACTATACAGGGCTTGATGTTTTACTGTACACACACACACACACACAGTGCTTTTTCTGGGGGGCCACAGGGGTACACATACCCCTAAACATTTTGTGGATCTAAGTTTGGCCTCACTGAGGGACAGTATTTCAATATGAATAGGAAAATGAGAGTACCCCTAAACATTTATTTAAGAAAAAAACACTGTGTGTGAGTGTGTGTGTGTGTGTGTGTGTGTGAGAGAGAGAGAGAGAGAGAGAGAGAGAGAGAGAGAGAGAGAGAGAGCGCTACAACTAAAACTATATTTGGTCACATATCGTTTAATAGCAAACCTGCCTTGCTGCAAAGTGCACATAATGTAGGCTTAAACAGCAGCCAATAAAGATCTGAGCTGGAAAAAGCATAAGTAGTAAAATCTTTCTAGCTTAGTAAGCATGTCTGGTAAATGTCACTAATCACAGCAGAGAGAAGACTTAAAAAACGGTTTGTGTAGCCTCTTCTTGGCCATCAGTTAGCACATCTAGAGTTAAGATACACTGTTCAATCTATTCTTTCACCTCAGTTACCATTGTCTAAGTCTGACAAATATGAAAAGTGAAGAAACCAGGAAGAGAGAATGTGCAGAAGGTTGCATATGTTTCAAGTAATGGGCGTTAAATAAAGTATCCACGTGAGAGTCCGGAAATGCAACCAGGCATGCCCTATTTCCTTGCACAGTCACAGCTGATTTCAGGGCATCAAAATTGTTATTAAGACCCAAAATCCACTATGAAGCATGAAGGAACCAGAAAGGTTCGTTCTGTAGTGGCTTCCTGCATCCTGCAATCCTCCATTGTCAGAATCCTATGCAGCTGATATACAAGTCCCATCCTCTGGCTTCCAAGTGCCCAGCATGAAATCTAGTAAGTTGCATACCCTTAACAAATGATATAGGACACTGTAGACCATCTTGGGTGTGAGTCCTGAAAGACCTGGCTCCCTGCCTTGCAGGCCTTTTCCACCTGGCCTGAGGCAGCGGGGACCTTGACTGACTTCAGCTACGAAAACTGAGGCTGTTGAACAGACACTTGGGTTGGGGTATTATTTAAGGAGTTTCTGTTGAGAGGAGGGTTGTTGCTGTTATTGAATTTTTTTTTTTGGTATTTTTATTTTTAGATCTTATTATGATTTAGTGTTGAAATTGTTGATTTGGTTGTGTACCTTTTGATGCGTTGTTTTTATTTTTTATGACTATTTTTGTTATATTTGCAAATTATGAGATTTTTTTCATGTTAAGTATGATCTGAATTATGGAAAGGCGGCATGCAAAGAAAAGGGGTGTGTGTGTGTGAGAGAGAGAGAGAGAGAGAGATCCTAACCCAACAGGACACCATCATGTGCAGTTGGTCCTCTGACCCAAAGTTTTTTTAAAAAAAGAACTTTTTGTACTCATTTCAGAAAGCAATTAGAGCTAGTTCACAAACCCTGCCAGTAGCCATTTATTAAAGACTTGATGTTAGATCAGACAGAAAATAAGCCAGCACCCATAGAAGAAAGGGAAGGATCCATCCCTTTTACCCTCTTCAAATATATGATTGGCTCTACCATTGCTGAATACAGTACTGTGCATGTTTCACCAATCCAACAAGAGGAACATGCTTGCAGTTGTAGATATTTGGCAGGAATACAACAAAGAACACCCCGAATATATACCGTATCCTACTGGAGATAAAGGAACCCAGAGAGATGCAGCCTGATGAATTGGGGAGATCATACTTTTAAAATGTGTGTGAAAGAGTTTGCCCCATGATACATATGAAAGATCTTAACATTAAAAAAAACCAAAACCCTAAACTTTAAACATCATTCAACTTGGCTGGAAGCCAAAATGAAGCACTAAAAATTCAGGTGGGTTATTTACTAAGGCAAGCATCTTGACAGTGCAGATATTTCTATTAAAAACAAAAGTATAGAGGTTAAAAGTTTACTGATGTTAAGTGGAATTTTAAATAAGGCCCACAAGACTCATTGTCCTCCTACATAATTCTATTTTGATGCCCCTTTATTAATACAACTTGAATGCTAGTTCCTGACGGCCACCAGCATGTTTCTTCCAGGAAATCTGTTTTGATTCATAACATTTGAGTGGAGCCCCAAAATATTTTACAAATCACAAAAGGGCAGGACATCACTGAATGTTTGTTCCGTATCTTAGAGACAAGAAAAATACCATCTGTTGTGGCAGTTGTCATGGTATCATTTTCCTAGGAATACTTAACACGACAACTTCATGTAAATTATCCATGCTAGCAGGATAGGACGTGGAGAGAGAGAGAGAGAGCCATACCATTGTCTCAAGCTACATCCAGCATTTCAGGTACAACAGTGAAAATGCAAAGTATATAAAAAGACTTGAAATCATAACAGCAGCACTAAAGTGTAGGTGCCTGGAATATTAGTTTTCTTTGAACACCTTTACTTTTTACCAATAAAACCAACAAAAAGCATTAAACAGATCGTCCATTAGCCAGTTCTTTACCGATCACTTCTTAAAACATTGTTGATACAGCTTTTTTAAAACCTGAGTGCCACTTTAAGGTACAACAAAGAACACAACTCAGATTTGCTGAAACAAATATGCAGTTTTACACCTGGGTAAAAGCTGGTTTGGCAAGCTCCTTTTGGACTGGATTCTACAGAGAAGGTGCCATTATGGAGTAGGCCAAATTCTCTGCCACAACTTCATGGCAGCGACACTCAGAAAAAAGGCCTCCATAGTGAAAGGAATTCAAGCAGAACTGAAGTTCCTAACAACTTTGCAGG
Organism: Podarcis gaigeae; assembly: GCF_964106915.1. Lineage (NCBI taxonomy): Eukaryota > Metazoa > Chordata > Lepidosauria > Squamata > Lacertidae > Podarcis > Podarcis gaigeae. The sequence goes on along the minus strand of NC_139678.1, from coordinate 59,947,589 downwards.
CTTGTGAAGCCAAACCTTTCAACCTATGTGTGTTCTATATGGTCCCTATTCCTGATAAGGCTTAGTTTCCAGACCCTTCATCATCTTTGTTGCCCTCCTCTGCACACATTCCAGCTTGTCAAGTTCCTTCCTAAATTGTGGTGCCCAGAATTGGACACAGTACTCCAGGTGTGGTCTGATCAAGGCAGAATTGAGTGGGACTATTACTTTCCTTTATCAGGACACTAAACTTCTATTGATGCAGCCTAGAATAACATTAGCTTTCTTTGCTGCTGTATCACACTGTTGATTCATGTTAAGCTTGTCATTCCCCATCTTCTGTTTGTGCAGCTGGTTATTCCTGCCTAAATGTAGAATTTTACATTTGGTCCTATCAAAATTCATTTTGATAGCTTTGGCCCAGTTCTCCAAACTGTACTCATGCAAGATTGTATGTACATCTAGGCAGCCTTAAAGAGTTGCTTGGCTATGCAAGAAAGTCTCTGCAGGGATGCAGCTTGCACAGGTGTGGGAACCATTCATGAACTTTTTGGACCAAGGGTTTGCCTTATTTACCCTTCTACAACACTCCACAGGCTGCATGCCAGTTGCAGGTGTGGCCACCTCGTACTCGCACATGCACACACACACAACACACACACATAGGCAAGCAGATCATCCGAGTGGGGAGGATTACTGCCCCTCTCTGCTCATCAAATTATTGGTCTGATAAATCTGTGACAGGTGTCTTGCATCACTATCAGGGTACTGAACTGGGCAGAGAGTTTAGATCAAAGTGCTGGTTTTGACCTATAAAGCCTTTAACAACTCAATACCGCTATACCTCAAGGACCGCCCCTCCCCATATAAACTGCCCCAGACTCTGCATTCATCATCCGAGGCCCTTCTTCATGTACCTCCTCCATGTGAAATCTGGAGGATGGCAACACAAGAACGGGCTTTTTCTGCAGTGGCTCCCCATTTATGGAATGCTCTCCCCAGGGAAGTTTGCCTGGCGCCATCATTATATATATATTTAAGTGCCAGGCGAAAACACTCCTCTTCAACCAGGCCTTTTAACCCACAGCCTTTTAAATGATTCTGTGGGAAGGGGAGGTGTTCTTGTTTTGTTGACTTTAATTATTTACTTGTGTTTTATCTTGTATTTTATTCTGTGAACTGCCCTGAGATCTTTTGATGAAGGGTGCTATATAAATTTAATTAAAAATAATAATAATAAAATAATAATAAATCCAACACCCCAGCACTATGTCTTTGTAAAACAACAACAACACATATTTTCGTCCCACTGTCAAACAGTGGCAGGGGGGGGGTGGCTGCAGGGGAAAAAATGCTTAGTGGGGTTGAATCAGGCCTCCAAATAGAGGACTAGTCACTCCTGCATCAAATGCTTTATTGTACAGTGGTACCTCGGATCGCAGGTGGCGCTGTGGGTTAAAGCCTCAGCGCCTAGGACTTGCCAATCGAAAGGTCGGCGGTTCGAATCCCTGCGGCGGGGTGCGCTCCCGCTGCTCGGTCCCAGCGCCTGCCAACCTAGCAGTTCGAAAGCACCTCCGGGTGCAAGTAGATAAATAGGGACCGCTTACCAGCGGGAAGGTAAACGGCGTTTCCGTGTGCGGCTCTGGCTCGCCAGAGCAGCGATGTCACGCTGGCCACGTGACCCGGAGGTGTCTCCGAACAGCGCTGGCCCCTGGCCTCTTAAGTGAGATGGGCACACAACCCCAGAGTCTGTCAAGACTGGCCCGTACGGGCAGGGGTACCTTTACCTTTACCTTACCTCGGGTTACATACGCTTCAGGTTACATACGCTTCAGGTTACACACTCCACTAACCCAGAAATAGTGCTTCAGGATAAGAACAGAAATTGTGCCCCGGCGGCGTGGCGGCAGCAGGAGGAATCATTAGCTAAAGTGGTGCTTCAGGTTAAGAACAGTTTCAGGTTAAGAACAGACCTCCGGAATGAATTAAGTACTTAACCCGAGGTACCACTATATGTGTAGGCAGTGCTTATGTGATGGAGGCTTTTCTGAGTCTCCTTAGTGACCTCCTGGCTGGCTCAAGCAAGTTTCAAGCAGTGGCTTCTTTGCTCACCCTCTTAGCCATGTCATTGCAGCAGTTTGTAACTTCATGGTAAAGGAGTGTATTTTCGTGTGTTGTATGTTTTTGGAGAAATGCAAATGTGGAAAGCAATCCTCTAGTTACACAGCTATGGGCAGGGGTGTGGAGAGTGATGTGTGAATCAGCTCCCAGTTGGGAAGGCCTATACCAGGGGTCAGCAACCTTTTTCAGCCGTGGGCCGCTCCACCGCCCCTCAGAACATGTGGGGGCCGGACTATATTTTTTTCAGGGGGGGGGGGATAAATGAATTCCTATGCCCCACAAATAACCCAGAGATGCATTTTAAATAAAAGCACATATTCTACTGATTCCCGGACCGTCCGCAAGCCGGATTGAGAAGGCGATTGGCCTTAGGTTTCCTACCCCTGGCCTATACTTAAACCTTTCATTTCTTAAGTTTTCTGCCCTGGGCCAAGGCTGCACACTATCCAAAACAAACACAACAAAGTCTGTTGATTTGCCAAAATGAGATTCTGTGTTTTCTTTTACTCTTTGAACAAATCTGGCAGCCAGTTCTGATTTTCAACAGTCCTGCACCTCCTCCTCATTTTGAGGGCCACTTTATAGTGCAGCAAAGAAAAAGAGGTAAAGATGAGCACTGGAACGCTCCCTTTCTAAACACATGGACAGAGTCAGCACCAGAGAATTGGAGGGGGGCAGATTGAAAAATGGCAGATCCAGAACCATGTTGCTTTGAAGATGAACATCTGTAAAGAGTTCAAAATACCTCAAGATAAAGCGCAAGAACATGGTGTCTGGGTGCTATTATATTTCCTCTTAAGACTCTGCAACATTGTTTGAAGAGCTTTGCTATTTATTTGCATGAACTAATATCCTGATTTGACCTGGAGGCTTGTCCATTGACTTCACTTGGTCTACTCTGAGCTCTACTCTACATCACTCCTAACACCAAATGCCAGCCAAAAAAGAAAGTTCTTATGATCTTTAACATTCATATTGTAATGTGGAATAATCTTTGCAGGTATTTCTGCACAGCACCTGGTGGTTTCCAGTCAGATGGGTGGCATATAAATGATGCTGATGCTGAATAATGTCCACAGTTTTCCTTCTATCCATCATGTCTGTCTAGAGAAGCATAATGGCTGTAATAGCAAAAATGAAATACTTCCTGGCAAATCTGGTGGTAAGAACTGAGATGGTGAACCTGTAGCACTCCAGATATTGTTAGACTATGGGAGGGATTCACCTAATGAATCCTGTTGTGCAAGGTCTTCCACTTGAACATTCCCCCCTGTCTTCTCCCCATGCACCCCTTGCAGGTGCATAGTTGGGGCTCAGGAAACCCCAAAACAGCATGCATGGGGAACCCAGCCAGATGGGTGGGGTATAAATAATATATTATTATTATTATTATTATTATTATTATTATTATTATTATTATTATTATTAAAATCCTTCCAATTGACAAGCTGAAAAGCTTGCGCTGATGGAATGCTCAACATAGTGTGCAACATTGAATTTCATCCTCTGAGTCCCATTATTTCTGAAAATTGGCCAGGTGGCTGCAGCTGAGGCAAGTTGAAGGCCAGCAGCATCTGGAAGACCACAGGTTCCCCAGACCTGGTGTAGTCTCGGTGCCCTAACCTACATGTTGCTGTGTGGGACCCAGAAGCTGTCTGCGGACAAACGCCGGCTCCCTCGGCCTATAGATGAGCACCGCAACCCCAGAGTCGTCCACGACTGGACCTAACGGTCAGGGGTACCTTTACCTTTTCCTTTACATGTTGCTGTTAGTCCATACAGTGAGGCTTCTGGTCTATACAGTGAAGGAACCTGATATATGCAGGTTGAACTTAGCACCTGCATTCTGACTAGCTTACAACACAAAGCTAAAATTCTATCTCTGCGCACGCCAGAGTAGGCATACAATCATGCCTTCTTCTCCCAGCATATGAATGGCTATCCCCAGATATGCTATTGTGCCCATGTCTAGCTTGCAGGCTTCTCACAGACATCTGGTTGGCCACCGTGAGAACTGGATGCTGGACTAAGTGGTGGGCCATTGGCCTGATCCAACAGGCTCATCCTATACCCTTACATGTTCCAGTGGGTTTGTGCACAGGTCCTTACCCTCTTTATAAAATGTCTTCTTTACTAACTAGTAAAGAGGAAGAAAGCTCAGAAAGGTGGACTAGTTACTGAAATCCATCCCAGCCAGATTTATTCCAGTTCATTTTGTGTTTATACACTCCACCCTGGGGAGAAGAAGCAATCTTCCTTCACTTCCTTTTGTGGCCACCCTTTTGCTCTCTGCCAGGATCCATTTCCCATATCTGTTTAAAGTACAGAAACTATTGTCTCACAACAAATATAACTGATCTGTAGAAAACATAACCTGAAAATAGAGACAGTGCATGTGCTTTTGTAAATGAGGAAAATATTTAATAAAAAGTATCCTTTAAAAAGGTAGGGAAACAATTTAAAAGTATATTTAAAATGAGAATGTCAGCATCTTACATTTTAAAAATGTGAGCTGGATTTATATGCAATACCAGAATCATCACTAGAAATGAATATGAAAAATACCAAACAGGAAATGGAAAAGTCTGGCTGAATGTGCTGAAATCACTGGGCTTAGATCTTTCAGCTGGATACATGCATCCCATGTATGCTTTTCTTCCAATTCCCATCTGTGTCCATTCCACTACAACTTGGAAGAAGTCTCTGTCTCAGTTTTGATTTTTATACTCCCTGCTATGCATTTCTAAGATTTTGTACTAAAACAGCCCCACAGGATTTTGTTGGCCCCACAACTGACAAACCTGCTGTGTTAGAAAGACAATGGAAACACACTCAGGCTTATACAAGAAAGTAGGAAAATTTGACTCTTTAGCCCATGGGTAGGCAAACTAAGGCCCGGGGGCCGGATCTGGCCCAATCACCTTCTAAATCCAACCCGCAGACAGTCCAGGAATTAGCATGTTTTTACATGAGTAGAATGTGCCCTTTTATTTAAAATGCATCTCTGGGTTTTTTGTGGGGCATAGGAATTCATTCATTTTCCCCCCTTCAAAATATAGTCTGACTTTCCACAAGGTCTGAGGGACAGTGGATAGCCCCCCTGCTGAAAAAGTTTGCTGACCCCTGCTTTAGCCCTTCACAAGCTATAGCACATAGAATTATGGGGTTGAAAGGTAAAAGCAAAGTCTGAAGCTAAAACAGACAGGAACCTATAAACTGCCTTATGCTGTGTTAGACCATGGACCCTCAAGTCCGTAATTGTCTACTCTGAGTTGAAGAAGCTCTTCAAGATCTCAGCACAGGTCTTTTCCCATCACCCACTGCCTGGTCCTTTCAACGGTTTGCGCCCAGGACACAGAGCACACAAAGCTTGTGCCCTGCCACTGAGTTGTTATAACAAATGTGAACCATTTGTGCAACCATACAAGAGAGCCACACACCTCCCAAGGGGTTGCAAACACATTTCCCTCCCAGATCACAGGCATTTACTGCAACATACACTAGTGTAACACTTGGAGCCAGTTCAGACTATCGTAGTTCATATCAACACAGGCCTTCAAACTGTGGTTTAATATCCTGGTTTGTTCTGAAGCTGGTAACCATCGTTTCCTGTTTTGAATGAAAGGGGGAACTATGGTTATTTAGATGCTTCCTGGTTTTACTGCAGCTCATGTGAAGGGGGGTCACAAGGGCAGGAAAACTGCTTTTGCATATCTTGGTTTTGCAAGCTAAGATAGACTTGTCCAAATGCTTGATGTAGCTTGAATACCAAAAAAAGTGTGAAGCAGTTCAAATTTAGAATGTAGCTCAGAAAGTTTGTGATATGCAGAGGAATCCTACACTTGTGTACATTACTGGTCTTCTAAGGAGAGCATTTGACCAAAATGCGGGAGGCAGTGGAAGACAAAAGTGCCTGGCGTGCTCTGGTCCATGGGGTCACGAAGAGTCGGACACGACTAAACAACTAAACAACAAGAAGGAGCATTAGTTTGCATAGGATGGCAGCCTTGGATATACAGTGGTACCTCAGGTTACATACGCTTCAGGTTACAGACTCTGCTAACCCAGAAATAGTGCTTCAGGTTAAGAACTTTGCTTCAGGATGAGAAGCGAAATTGTGCTCTGGTGGCGCGGCAGCAGCGGGAGGCCCCATTAGCTAAAGTGGTGCTTCAGGTTAAGAACAGTTTCAGGTTAAGTACGGACCTCCGGAATGAATTAAGTACTTAACCTGAGGTACCACTGTATGTAAAATTCTGAACCATTCAATTTTTTACAAAACATTCTAGAAAAATATGTAAAGTAATCAATGCAGAAAGACCCTTACTGCAAAGCTGAGGAGATCTCTATTTCTCAGCACAGCAACAGAACAGAACAATGGTACTAAATTGTGGCCAAAAGTGTTAAAAGTAAATTGCAAAGTAGTAGTAGAATAAGAAGACTCCTTCCATTCAGAGGCTTTAGAAGTTTGGAAAGATAGAGAAAGGATATTATTTCTGCCTTCAATAGAATGCCAATTTCAGGTGTGAAAACCTCAGTAGTAGGTACTCTATAAATAGAGGCATATTTAAATAGTCAGAGCAGCCTAGGTGGAAGCAGTTGTATAAAGAGTTCTGCCATAAAATTAAATCCCTGTCAAGGTTCCCCCCCTCACATTCTGATGTGGCACAAAGAATTGCAGGCTGCCTCGCTGTATATTGTTTAACAGACTATAGAAATAATAGGGTTCTATTAATATAATCCAGAAACCAGAGCACACATTTGGAATTAGAAAAAGGCAATTCGGACCATGCAAGCATAAGCATTGTGGATCCGTCTACATTACAAAGAGCTGTAGCCTCCACATTTTTACTCAAGAAATGCTGTGTACAGGGTTAACACTTTCCTTTCCACACAAACAATGGATGGAATTCAACATAGCACTAAGTGGGGTATGTGGGATGAAAGCATCCCAAATGCTAAGTGAAGGGTTATAGCATTCCAATACAGTACTCTGTGATGTCATACACCTTCTGCCAGAGACAGTTATGGCAGTTGGTACAGTGATGGCAGTTATTAACGGTCTTTTCGAGCAGCTGAGAAGTAGGTCTGTTCTGTTGTGCTGCTGTCTGCTTCAGAGTTACCAGTAGTCTGCAACAGTTTTTGTCTTAGATACCACTCTATGTAATATGAATTAGTAGCATAAGTAACACCTGCCTGTCTTGTATCTTTAATCCAACAAGTGCAAGTACACTAAGTAAAAGTTATTTGTTATTTGAACTTTAAAAGAGAGTTTCTTGTGTATTTTTTAGGGAGGGAAAAGGGAACTAATTAAAGGGTGAAACTACCCGGTCTCTTCCTTTTGCATAGCTCTGTAAATGGGAACTAGAATCAAATTCCCACAGGGAATACCTATGGGGAACAAGGTCTGCTCGCACAATGGGACTTCCCTCACTGCCCTCCCCAATGCCCTTGTAGCTGTTCCAGAAATCTCCAGAGCAGATTTAAGAGAGAACAGGAGGAGGAAGGTCTCATTCTGTGAGTGGACCACATTCCATGAATGCCACAATTTAGTGGAATCCCACCTCTAAGGCTGTAGGAGTTGCTAGGAGACCCCTGTTTCTCTTGCAGAGCTGCAATTCCCAAGATCCTGGGCAGAGGGATTGGTGCTGAATATCGCAACTCTGTGAGGGGAACAGTACCCTTAACAAACTACACTTCCCAGCGTTCTTTGGTAGTTAAACCATGATAGTTTAAAGTGGTATGATATTGCATTAAATGTATAGGTCAGATGGAGCCTTTTAAAACAGGGATTAAATCACAGACCTACGGTTCCCAGCACCCTCAACAAGCTACAGTTCTTGGATTCTCCATGAGGTGAAAGTGGTGTAAGAGTGCTTTAAAATATGGTGTAAATGTGACTTCAGGCACTTAGCAGCAACTGTGTCATCTGAATTATGTTTGAAGCAGGTCTAGGTGTAACGCAGGTGGCTTATAAGGTATATTCTTGTAATATTCAGAATGCCGCTTCTCCTTTCAAAGAGTATATAGATGTACTTTCAAAGAGTATTTTAACGTCCCTACTGTAGCTAAAGATGCTATGACCATACTAAAAACTTGGAGCCCCTAAAGCAAGTCCCATTGAGTTAAATATGGCTTATTTCCAATTAAGTTTGCATAGGTTGCAATTTTACAACAGCTGCTTGGTTCAGAATACTACTGCCAGCCTCTTGGCAGGGGCTAGTCATTTGGAGTATGTGACTCCACTGCTATTTAATCTGTGTTGGCTTTTGGTATGCTCAATTCAAAGTGATGGCTGTTACTTTTAATATTCTATATAGTTTCAGTCTGGGATATTTGAAAGACTACCTTCTCCCACATTACTCTCCCACCTGTGGAAACTATGCTCTCATCTTTCCCCTATCTGAGATATGTTTAGTGCATTCATTGGGACAGGGGCTTCTCAGTGGTGGTGCCTACACTCTAGATCTCACTCCTCAGACGGCTCATTTAGCACTTCCCCTCCCAGCTATCAAGAAGATTGGCAAAGCAGTCTTGTTCAGTCATGCTTTTTTGTGCTGTTTGAGAACCAGAGTTTTATTTATGATGCTGCAGTGTTGCTCATTTTAAAAACTGAGGTTACTGTTATTGTTTTCTTATATTTACAAACTGCTTTGAGAGGACATGCTGGGGTGAAAGGCAGCATATATATATATATATATATATGCATATATATATATATATATATATTTGCAAATATATATGAAGTAAATGACAAAGTTTTAAGTATATTGCCCAGGGTAAGTGCCCAAAGCATATAATGTGACATTAACTGAGGATGGTTTTTTCTGGGCAGGGGGTGGTTGGTTACTACAGCTGTACTATTGCTAATGCTTCTAAATACATTCCTGTCTAGAATTTGCAGGGCAAAAAAAAAAGTCTCTGATGCTTTTGAACTTTTTGTTGCCCCCTCTGTGATTCCCCTGTAACAGTTTTCAAAGCCAACTAAACCCTTGGTGTTAGGAAGATGAATTTTATTCTCAATCTTAAAATTCTCCTGGGAGGGTTTCATTGTAATAGTTAGTACAGCTGGCTACATTCATTCAAACTGCCTCTTAAAGTCTTTAGGGTGTGATATTTCAGTAATCCCAAATTGAGATTAAATGAAACAAAAATTGGTGAGAATGTACAGCCACAGAGAAGCCAAAGGCACCCTCTCTATGAACATCCAGGCTCAGCTCTGCACAATTTAGATTCACCACTTTACCACAAGCACCACACAGTCACCACAGTTATTTCCTGTTCTTATTATAAGATAAATTTGTGGTTTCTTTGTCAAGGCTGCATTTCTTTCTGCCTGTCTGATATTACTTCTTGGATGTTCCACAGCTTCTTTCACTTTCCTCTGGCTACATCTCTCTTTCCTATCTTTTGGTTCAATTGTTCAATCTTTCATGCTGGCCTGATACAGAAGTAGTGTTAAACTATGTGCTCTAATGAACGTTCTATCACCATTAAAAGCAAGCTTTACATCATTTTCACTCTAGGTATCATTCGGCCTGTTTTATCACCTGTAACTCCTCAGAGTACTAAGGAGTAGCACAGGTCCTAAGCACAAGAAGGGGCACTGGGGAACAATTGTGTCAATGGCCTATCACATTTTACCATTCCAAGGTGACATTAGAACCTCAACAAATTATTTATTCACTTATTTACCACTTAAATCCCATTCCTGTCAAAAAATTCCTAGAGTATTTAGGAATCCAACAGATTTCATGTGTCTCCAGAGGTGGACCATCTTAATGGAGCCACAACTTAGTGGAGGAACTGCCTTGTTGACCAGGAAATTGTCTGACTATGACAATGGGATTATCTCACCTCCTCCTATCTCCACACCATCACATTCATATCAGATGATTCAAAGACTAAGGGCAAGCAACAAAGTCCCATGGTTGTCATGAAGGCCATGAAATCTTGAGCTGGATAATTAACTGGCAGTCTCAGTGTGAATGTTGAAGTTCCCCAAGACAATGGTCCTGAAGTTCTTCAGCATCATGCCTGAGACCACCTCAACCAGCTTCACTTTCCTAGGGTTAAGAATAACACCCAATGCTTTCTGGCTGTGTTAGTTTTCAAAACTTAATCATTATTATTTTTATTTTTTAAAAAAACCACTTTCATTTTATTAGCAGAACTTAAAACCATCATAAAAACCATGAACCCCAAAGTCCTAGCTCCATATATTGAACATATAGTTCATTTATTTGAAATAGTTTTAATCCAGCCTTTATCAATACATGACAATAGGATGGGGTGCAATCACTTAAAAATCAAACATACAATCAGCATGCACCAAGATAAAGGGACCAGACAAAATCATAACCAGATTGGCAGTAGCAGAAAAGTTAACAAACAACAACAAAACTGGTCAATTTATTTTATCAGTCCTGGTCCTGAATGGGGTAACTGTGCCCCTGAAGGACCAGGTGCGCAGCCTGGGAGTCATTTTGGACTCACAGCTGTCCATGGAGGCACAGGTCAAATCTGTGTCCAGGGCAGCTGTTTACCAGCTCCATCTGGTACGTAGGCTGAGACCCTAGCTGCCTGCGGACTGTCTCGCTCTGGTTATCTCCCACTTGGACTACTGCAATGCACTCTACGTGGGGCTACCTTTGAAGGTGATCTGGAAACTACAACTAATCCAGAATGCGGCAGCTAGACTGGTGACTGGGAGCGGCCGCCAAGACCATATAACACCGGTCTTGAAAGACCTACACTGGCTCCCAGTACGTTTCCGAGCACAATTCAAAGTGTTGGTGCTGACCTTTAAAGCCCTAAACGGCCTCGGCCCAGCATACCTGAAGGAGCGTCTCCTCCCCCATCATTCTGCCTGGACACTGAGGTCCAGTGCCGAGGGCCTTCTGGCGGTTCCCTCATTGCGAGAAGCAAAGCTACAGGGAACCAGGCAGAGGGCCTTCTCGGTAGTGGTGCCCGCCTTGTGGAATGCCCTTCCAGCAGATGTCAAAGTGATAAACAACTACCTGACATTCAGAAGACATCTTAAGGCAGCCCTGTTCAGTGAAGTTTTTAACGTGTGATATTTTACTGTATTTTTGGTTTCTATGGAAGCCGCCCAGAGTGGCTGGGGAGGCCCAGCCAGATGGGCGGGGTATAAATAATAATAATAATAATAATAATAATAATAATAATAATAATAATAATAATAATAATTATTATTATTATCATCATCATCATCATCAAAGCCCACTGGAATAAGTTGCTGTTCAACCGTCACCTGAAACTACTCAAGAGATGGCACCGGAAACTACTCAGGATTGGCACCAGTCATATACCTGGGGGGCGGCATTCCATAATCAGGGTGCCATTGCAGAGTAATCTTAGTCTCTGGTTGCCACATAACTGATGTCCTTTGGGTGCAGAACAACTTAACTTTAATGCCATTAACTAAAGACAGGGCCTTCATTGAACATACAAGGGATAGGATAAAGCATTTTTTGAATCAGCCTTTAAGATAAAGGAGGTTATTAATGTTATGTTTTTGATGGCTCAGCCAGCTGTACCATGTCATATAGTAATGTGACTTTAGTTCATCAATGAAAACTTCCCAGCCCTGGATGGAATTCAACATCACAGTATTACAAGCATTCCATTTGCATAAGGATATAAGCTTGCCAGACAGAATGATTCCCCTTTCCCTCCCGTCATGTGCTGTTTTTTTGAGTTATTCCCCCCCCCCCCGAGTCTACTTCAGAGGGAATAGGGGGTGCACACAGGGGAAGGAGAGGGGGGAAAGCTCCATTGTGCAAGCATATAGCATAGGAAAAATGTATAACTTTTAAGCGAACGGTTCACATAACAAATATCAATGTAATAAATGCATTACATTGATGTATATTAAATGTTTGCATACTTTCCCCATACTATTTTTAAATATTCTATAAAATGAATTAAAAACTCTACGTCCAATACACTTGCATTAATATTCTAAACTGTGCTGCTAAACAAGCCTATACAGTAGGGGTTGCAGCTAAGATTCAATCACAATGTGTGAATAACAAGTTAATAAACAGAAGATGCAATTATTGTAATTAATTTAATGATTTCCATTTGATCTGATTTGATATATTGCATGGCTGTGCAATAAAGCAAGATTGGTTGATTGATTAAATGTTAAATATGCCATCATGTCTGCAGCTAAACCCAAACAGGTTTCTTCAGAAGTAAGTCCCACTGAGCTCAAAGAAACTCACTTCCTCTTAAGTATGCCTAGAGGAAAACACAGCGAAGACAAAACACATTTAATTTTTCACTTACCATTTGAGATCTATTCTTTGGACAGCCATTGATGTCTTCGATTTTCTCATTTGCTAAAAATGAACAGACAGAATTATTTCAAAACAAAACCGATTGTAAAGACACCTGGTGCAGTTATTCTCAGAGCACTTGTTGCAACTAAATCAAACAGCCTAGAGCTATGGTTGCCCAATCAAAACAAATGTGTGAAACACCCAGAGCCATCCGGTGAAATTCTTCTTCTGAGCCATTCCTCTAGAGACAGCTGGAGAAGGTCACCACCATTTCAAAAAGAGACAACTGGGCTGACAGCAATTCTTAAAGTGATGGGTAATCTTTGCCAGACCGATTGTTTCAAATCTGGAAGCCACATCACTCTTTATGCATGAGTGCATGGCTGGTTTGCTTAATAAGCCATGCAGATGTACAAGTCAGATGTAAATAAATTACATTTTTAAAAAATTCTCATTTACTTTACAAGCAGTGGGTGAAGTCTGTTGTTGATGACACATTTCCAAGATCTAGCAACTAACCTGAACCTACAAAGTATAAATGCACATGGTGCAAATATATTCTGCTGCTGTGCAATTTAGTCCAGAGGTGCTGATGATACTCAATATTCTGAATCACAGGACTCCACAATTCCTTGACTCAATCATCTTTCTCTCCCAATTCTTTCAAAGTATTTTGTGCCATCATAGTTGTTGGGACAGTGGCAGCATATGAATTAAAGGCAGTTGGGAGGCCAAGACTCTGAGGCCTACCCAGTTGATCCTATGAATTGTCATAAGGAACTGAAAGGCTGTGGGCTGGTAACTGAAGGGGTGTTAAGTTAACATATCAAGATAAATCAGGAATGCTCCCACTGGCTACACCCCAGATGCTGATGTCCACCTGAACATGCCTCCAGGTGGCTACATATCTGATTTTAGTGAGAAAGTGGCCTTGCATATGTGTGGCATATGGCTCCTCCATAACTCTGGCCTGTGCAGCCAATCTAGTTTACCAGAAAGTTGTAACCCCTAGTACGTTGTACATGCAGAAGGGCCCTCTTCCATTACTGCCAGATGTGCAGCCACTGAGAGCCCAGAGAACACGCTGGAATCAGGAGGGGTGGCCAGTGGGCACACTCCCACTCACATGGACATCCAGTGACTCAACTCACAAGTTTCACACAGGCCATTAGTGACAAAACATTGGCTTCATTCACACATCATAGTAAGCCGCAGTCTAAGAAAAACTATGGTTTACCACAGTGGGATGTGCACACTGGTCAATCGTGGCCACTTTGCTCCTCTCTGGAGACAGCTCAAAAACAAACTGTGGAGTGGCTGGCTTACTGTTCTGTGTGAACCAGCACTTGAGGCTTGTTTCTCTTGAAGTCAAAGTTTGTTCTTGGCTTCGTGTTGTGTGGGTTCACAGGTAGTGGTAAGCCAAACACTGTACAGTGGTACCTCAGGTTACATACGCTTCAGGTTACATACGCTTCAGGTTACAGACTCCGCTAACCCAGAAATAGTGCTTCAGGTTAAGAACTTTGCTTCAGGATGAGAACAGAAATCAGGCTCCAGCAGCACGGCGGCAGCAGGAAGCCCCATTAGCTAAAGTGGTGCTTCAGGTTAAGAACAGTTTCAGGTTAAGTACGGACCTCCGGAATGAATTAAGTACTTAACCCACTGTATTATTTGTTTTCTGGCTCTGGTCAGGGTAGACCAAAGCAAGCATGATTCGGCACCATGCACCAGCACTCCACTCATTCGTGGTAAGCCACAGGTTATTTCTAGCCATGGCTTACTGTTACAAGGAAAGAGGGCAGTAGGTTAGCCAATGGCTTCAAAATGGGAGAGAAAGCAGAGAAAGAAATAGTAAGAGTGGTAGACAATTATTTTAATATTCCAGATGGCTCGAGAGATATATCTTGCTCAAACAACTTCATCTAAACCATGTATCTTCAACCTTTTCAGACCCAGGACCCACATTTAACCCAAACATGCATTTGGGACCCATTTCTCAATCTTTTACCATATAGCTGTATGGTGGTAGCCTTCTGTGACCCACCTTGCATCAGGGTACATGATCCACCAGTTGAAGACCAGTGATTTACACTATAGGTATAGGTTTGGATTTTAACTGCAGTCTTTCATTTTTTTTTATAATATTTTTTATTAGTTTTATGAAATACAGAAAAAAGAATAAAGAGCATATTATAAAGGTAGAAGAAGAAAGTTACAAATTTTTCTTACTCTTTTTTCCAAATCTATTGGACTTCCCCGCGTCCTCCCAACCCTGCATTCTCTGTGATGCATAACGTCTGCAATTTGTTAACTTGTTTCAATAACTTATTGTATCTTCCATTTTATCATGTTACCCAATTTCAAATATATTATGGCCCAAATCATGTACGTTTTCATTTTAACACAATAAAGTTGTTTCATTATTCTATCTCTGACTCCTTGTACCTTAATTTCCATTTCTTTAATTTAACATTACTGAAGCTAGAATTTCCTAAAAGGTGCGTTTTTTAACATTCATACAACTTATAATGTTTTTCCAAATAGTCTTTAAATTTTCTCCAGTCCTCCTCGAATGTTTCTTCTCCCAAGTCTCGGATTCTGCCAGTCATTTCGGCCAGTTCCATGTAGTCCATCAACTGCGTGTGCCATTCCTCCAGTGTGGGTAAATCTTGTGTCTTCCAATGTTTTGCAATCAGGATCCTTGCTGCTGTAGTAGCATACATAAAAAAGGTTCTGTCCTTCTTAAACACTCTCTGGTCCACCATGCCCAGGAGGAAGGCCTCTGGTTTCTTAGGTAAGGTAAATCTAAGTACCTTTTTTAGTTCATTATGAATCATTTCCCAAAAGGCCTTCACTTTCGGGCAGGTCCACCAGAGGTGAAAAAATGTCCCTTCCGCCTCTTTACATTTCCAGCATTTATTATTAGACAGGTGATATATCTTAGCAAGCTTGACTGGGGTCATGTACCACCGGTATATCATTTTCATAATGTTTTCCTTCAAGGCACTACATGCCGTAAATTTCATTCCGGTGTTCCATAACCTTTCCCAGTCTTCAAACATAATGTTATGCCCCAAATCCTGCGCCCACTTTATCATGGCGGATTTGACTGTCTCATCCTGAGTATTCCATTTAAGCAGCAGGTTATACATTCTCGAAAGTAATTTACTTTTTGGTTCTAACAGTTCTGTCTCTAGTTTCGATTTTTCCACCTGGAATCCAACCTTCTTGTCTACTTTAAAGACCTCTTGAATTTGTGCATAATGCAACCAATCTCGCACCTTGTTTTTTAGTTTTTCCAAGCTCTGCAACCTCCAATTGTCTCCAATCTTTTCAATAATTTCCTCATATTTAGGCCAATTGGCTTCCATATTAGGTCTCTTACGTGCCTTGGCCTCCACCGGTGAGAGCCACCTCGGAGTCTTACTCTCCAATAAGTCTTTATACTTTGTCCAGACCATTAAAATTGCTCTCCTGACAATGTGGTTTTTAAACAGTTTATGCACTTTGACCTTGTCATACCACAAATATGCATGCCACCCAAAGGCGTTGTCAAACCCTTCCAGATCTAGGACATCAGTGTTTTCCAGTAAGATCCAATCTTTCAACCAGCAGAAGGCTGCGGATTCGTAATATAACCTCAAGTCTGGCAGGGCAAATCCCCCTCTTTCTTTCGGATTTTAACTGCAGTCTTTCAGACACAAGTACAGCATATCATCCAGTAGAACACACTAGTCCCCTACTTTTAGGGCAAAAAACTATCAGTTTAAGCAGCATAGTATACAGATATTAAACAGATCTCTGTGCATCAGCTCTCTAGCATAACAAGAACAAAATAATTGCATGGCAGAAATATCTACATTCGCAAACAATATTTCTGTTTTCACCCACTATACTACATGCTACACATACATAAATATGGCAACTGGGTGAAAACATGCCTTAACAAAAATAATGGTCTTTTTAAGTACTCATTCCATACATTCTCAGATGATGAATTATGGCTTCTTTCTTCTTCATGTCAAAAGAGCAAATTAAATGGCTTAACTCCACATTAAAGCAGACTGGCCTAACTTTTGCTTCTCATACACTGAGCTGATCAAAAACTGGAAGGCAGCCTAAAAGAGTGCTTTTCTTCAACTCGTTGGTGACAGGCACATTCCAAGACTACTAGCTTCTACATGGAGACGCAGAGTATTAAATGTATATGGCAACATCTCCTCTATGCTATAAGCGATAGCGAAGTATTCCTGAAATAGCTTTGCTGGGCAGCTGCTGGTTTCTCCAAACTTATATATAGAAATGATAAGTCACCAGCAAACAAAATCCCTTACATCTGCCAGCAGCATTTTGCAGGCTGTCTGTAGGTAGGATGAACCTTGCTTGGTCCTGCTTTTGCATGGATCATACCATATTCACAACTAGATAAGTACATGTAGGAGGGTGTCTATCCATAGTTAGCAGAAAGTTTTATCAGACTACCATGCTCCCCACTTCCCTTCAATCATAAAATACAACCATATGCCATGAAAGGAGGGGCTTTCAAACACTAATGTCGTGTTCAATCTGTTCCTTTCCCATGTAGGAGTCGGGGGTGGAATCCAAAGGAGTGAGAGGATGGAGTACGAGTAGTGAAAGCACTAAGACCAGGCAGTCAAAACCATGGCTCTCCTCTCACAAAAAGAAAGGGGGGGGGGGACATGAGCCATGAGCTGTGCAGTGTAGGACCTGGAAACTCACACAAGAGGTACTGCTGCATATGAGCCATGATTAATGCTCCCCTGCTGGTCTCAGCAAAGCTTGATGATAACGCATGCTGATGGCTTTGAGATGTGGTAGCAGCTGAAAGCTGTCTTTTGGGTGTTCACAATTCAAAATGATAATCACACTAATAGGGTGTGTTAGGGTCTTTTAAAAAAATGCTCATTCCAGCGAATTTCTTCCAAAATTATTATGACTCTGGCAAGTCCTGGAAGTGAGTGTGTGTGTGCGCGCGCGCGTGCACACGTACGTGCGCACACACTTGCATAAACTGCCTGTTGACTTGGGAGATATAGCTTGAGCAAGAGATTTGTCATGCTGTTCTGATCCATCTACACACTTCTTATATTCTTCTGGAGGTCATTTTGCTTCTTTATAAAGTGCCCTCATTCATAAAGAGCTGCATTATACATTTCATTCACATTAAAAGTAAATTTGCTTTATAGTTTTTTTCTTATTTCCCCCCCAATATGCAGTTTGTATGAAAGTGGATCTTTTCTGTACTGATTAAAAATCCACTTCAAGTTTTCCACAAGCTCTAGTATATCAGAATCTGGAGATGTTCCAATCCAGGTTTTATTGTGGACTGAGTCTTTCCATTGCCTATTAACAAGATTCATTTAAAGAAGAGCTAAAATATGACTTTAGGGTCATGTGTGGAAAGGTTCTAAGTGGTAATTTTGACTGGTATGAAGTGCAACAGTACTAAGGATGTTGGTGAACATGGAGCATACAGTAGTGAGTCAATAGCAGTCTTCTCAAAATCTTGGAAAATATGAAGACATACTGAAAGTTTATGTTCGTGCTGCCCCTGCCAGTTTAATCCTTGCACGTCTCTAGTCATCGTAGAATTGTCCAAGAAAAACAAAACAGTTCTGATTGTCTTTTTTAAAAGAATAACAATACTAGAGACAGGATAACACCCCCTCCTCCCCAAGAAACTTGAACAAGAAGTAAGCTGTTCACTCTTCTTTCCATTCATCACAAAACTGGCAGCAAACAAGAATATTTTCCCTCTTCAGATTGCCTTAAAACAATGGATTAAGTATTGCGAAGTACCTTCGCCAGGACTCCTGAACAAATTCTAGACAAACCATGTTTGTCTGTAGCAAGAAAATTCCAGACAAACCACGTTTGTAGCAAGAAAAAAGGCAACACACACACCACCACCACCACTAAGTAACCCATGGTATTTTAGGTCATGTTCATATATACAGGTGGGGGTTATGTTCTGGGCCCCGACATGCATAAGTGAAATTGCATAAAGAGGGGAGCAGCCTCTAAATGCCTATTTCACCCTCCTCTCCAGCTCTCTCTCCTGCTATCTCTCCAATCCAGACCAAAATATCTAGAGCTCTGGGGTTATCTTTCTGGATGAGTTGTGATGTAGTAGCTTCCATTTCATTAGCTATACTGAAACTGTGATCACAATCACTATAGGTGCATATTATCACCTCAGATGTGACAATGATATTCACTTTGCCTACAGCTAGTATATGGGATACAAATGACTACAATTTTTTCGTGTCAAATTGAGAGATTAAAATAGGAGCAGGTGTGCTTAAAGATGAGTTTTCTTTTTAATGGAAATGGGTGGTGGTGAAATCTTACGTATTAACAATTCACTGTTCTTAAACAACTGAACCCAAACATATTAAAGCAATGAGAAGAAGAAATGGAAAAAGAGAATCAAGTCAAGTGTTCCTACTCTTGAAAATATACAACTTTCTTTCCTGTCTTTGTTATATTTTTCATGGGTAAAAACTATTGGTCTGCACGGAAGGCAAGATTTGGTTTGCATTCTGTTTTGGAAAATGGGTCAGTTCACAAACACCTCAGACAGCTTTGAGTACCACTTGCTTTGCCTTGGGTCTGAAGCCTTGCTTTAGAAAAATCAAAGGTTTCAGATGTATATGCATTGACTAACATGAAGAAATACACAAGGAGAAACCTTTTTACTTTCTTTTCAGAACTAGGTGAACTTTTCAGGAACAGGAACAGTTTCTGAGTTAATGAGGCTGCCAAATTGCATATAAATATGTGTAGGAGGTTTTTTGGTGTCAAAATTTACAGTTTGAGGGTTTGTTTTTAAAGTGAAACTTATAACAGAAAAGTTAAAGGAAGAATTGGATGGAATTTGCAGGCATAGCCACCCCTTCTGAAAAGATGAAGCTTGCCAGGGAGAAGAGTCGGCGGAAGATGATTGGAAGAAATTTAAAGACTATTTACAGAAATATTGCAAAATTAATGAATGTTAGAATGATGTCGGATAGAAATTAAGTGGTTTCCAACTGTAATGCTTTAAGAGAATATGGGGAAAAAAGATTCAGAAATAGGTTAAAATTTATTAATTAGGATTTGCTGAACTAATAATTAGAATTGGAATACAAAAAAGGGAGGTATGAGGAGGTCTGGGAAATAAGGTAATGAAAAATAAGTAATGGAAACTTTATGTTTTAAAATTATTTTTATTTTTGTATTTTTATTATTATTATTGTCTTTTTACTTATTGATTTTTATTGTATTATTATTGAAAACTTTAATAAATATTCTTGAAAAAAAATGAAAAGATGAAGCTTGCTAAATTTCAGGCAAAAGGGTTTTTATGCAAAAGTCTTGGGGAAGTAGATTTTCATACCTAACCCATATGTGATTCTGGGGGCACTTTTTATGAAAATGGCATACACAGCACAGGTAACCCTAGGTTAGTAACTTCCAAAATTTCAGAAAGATAGGTGCGGGGGTTATGGAATTATGGTGAATGAAAACCCATGCAAGACTGTGCTTTTGCTTTATGTTCATTTAACAGTAAGTGGTAAGTTCCTTCTACATTCTATCCCGTTCTGCTGGGACTGGGGCCCTTGGGGATACATGGTAATGAATACCAGAGCCTCTTCCGTTCCAGGTCCGGTTTGGTGGAAGGCAAAGCAAATCAGGACCCTGGGCAGCTCCTGGTAGGCCCTGCTAGTTGAGTTTGGGAACTGATGCATTAGCTGAAACAGAGTCCTCTGCAGGCAGTGCAATATTCTTGTTGAAGTTAGGAAACAAGAATTGTACACCGTGTTCAATGTTTAGTCACACCATAGATTTGTATAACAGCAGGTAATACAGCAGTAAAGGACCCCTGGATGGTTAAGTCCAGTCAAATTTGATTATTAGGTTCACTTTCAGGCTGAGGGAGCAGACAGTTTTCCCGGGTCATGTGGCCAGTGCAGGGAACACTGTGATGAGTGCCAGAGTGCACAGAAATGCTGTTTACCTTCCCACTGCAGCAGTCCATATTTATCTACTGTGCTGGTATGCCTTCAAACTGCTAGGTTGGCAGGAGCTTACCCTGCTGCACAGATTCGAACTGCTGACCTTAGCAGTTTTATTTTCAGTTCCTTTCCTAATTATCACTAACCTGGGATTATCACTAACCTTTTTCACAGCTGCCACAGCTGGGTTGTCATCTTCATCAAGCTATCCACTATGAGCCCAATGTCTCATTCTTGGTCAGTCACCATCAGTTTAGACTCCAATAACCTATTTGTGAAGTTAGGATTTTCCCCCCCCCTCCATTTTTGGGGTTCTGGCGGCTTCATTGATCATCCCTAACTCTAGATCATTTAGGAGGAAGTGAAAAACCAGACAATACTGCTGAGATTCTCATTTTAAAGTCTTCTTTTGACAATGTGTATCTGTATTTTTGTGTGTGCTTAAATTTTGGGGTTAACTTTTAAAATTGGGTTAGGAATGTGTAAATTAATCAGATATTAATATATTAAAAAGTTGTTGGTGAAAGGAACAGACTAGCTAAAGTACGATGGATGTTGATGAAATTGCATATATGTCACCCATGTCCAGGCAATGTGAGAGAAAAGAAGTGAATGAGGTCAAAGATGGACCACACCTGAAGCCTCTTGCTAGTGAAGACCCACTATGTCACTTTTAGTGCTTTTGGCAGAAAATGTCAAATGTCAAAGTTCTTCTCTTGTTCATTCTAATTTGTGCTAATGGACTTCTTGAGTGTTCAGCTCACTGCTATTTCATCCATGTGGGCGACAAGACCATATGGATGGATCACTAAAGGAAATAATTAACTTGACAAACTGGCAAAAGTGGAAGAAGAGCAGGAAACACTCCAGTGCTGTGAGCTGCAGTACACCCCCAGTTTCTGCAGATCGCAACCTGAGCTGATGATGCCAGCAACATATGGAGCTTTTATCACTACAGTACTGAGAAAATAAATATACCCAGCTTATTCAGTTGCAATAATCTTCAAGGTTAACGAGGCCCATGCTATTTAACAAACAAGTGAGGGCTGGTTTATGCAACCAAGTACAACATTTGATTTCTCTAGAGTTGCTCACTGTGCTCCTCATATGGCAGACTGGAAGCTGCATGTACAAACTGAGGCTCAAAAACAACACAGTATACTGAGTGCATAGCAAGCAGTTAAGTGTCCTGCTTTTCTTAAATTAATTACATCTGTAGAGAATCCCTGATTGTTATCAAGATCACAGCATCCACAGAGAGGAGGTTTATCTCCCCCCAGTTCCCCAAGAAAATCTATTCTGGACAGCTATGGGTTATAGTAAAAAGAAGTTTTATTTATTTCATTAAAATTATATACCACTTGATTGTTTAAAAAAAACAACCCTCAAAGTGGTTTGCAGAAAGAATAAAACAATGAAATTATCAAGAAAAACTGTTAAAAGTAACAATTTTAAACCTTCAAAAATATTGACAAATAATAATGAGCCAAAAAAACTGATTAAAACATGTCAACATTCTGAATGTCTGCATAAAAAAGGTAAAGGTACAGACCCCTGACAGTTAAGTC
The DNA here is from genome assembly GCF_964106915.1 of Podarcis gaigeae. Classification (NCBI taxonomy): domain Eukaryota; kingdom Metazoa; phylum Chordata; class Lepidosauria; order Squamata; family Lacertidae; genus Podarcis; species Podarcis gaigeae. The sequence continues at coordinate 59,925,599 of NC_139678.1, read as the reverse complement.
CAGTTGCGAACGACTCTGGCCGAGGGAGCTGGCATTTGTCCGCAGACAGTTTTTCCGGGTCATGTTGCCAGCATGACTAAGCTGCTTCTGGCGAAACTAGAGCAGCGCACGGAAACGCTGTTTACCTTCCCACCGGAGGAGTACCTATTTATCTACTTGCACTTTGACGTGCTTTCAAACTGCTAGGTTGGCAGGAGCTGGGAATGAACAACAGGAGCTCACCCTGTCATGGGGATTCAAACTGCCAACCTTCTGATCAGCAAGCCCAAGGCTCAATGGTTTACACCACAGCGCCACCCATGTCCCAAGTCTGCATAGACTTGCTTAAATAAAAATGTTGTTGGCAGGCACTGAAAAGAGCTGGTGTGTCTTCCTGGCGTCAACAGGCAGAGAGTTCCAAAGTTTTGGTGCTGCCATGCTAAAAGGCTGATTTCTTACAAATACAGAATGAGTATTATGTGGTACCTGTAACACTCCAGATCTGCAGATCAGAGTGGTTGAATCTGAAAATATCTTGCAGGTAAACTAGTCCCAAACTGTTAAGGAGTTGAAATACTAGCAATAGCACCTTGAACTTGACCTAGTGACCAATCAGCAAACAGTGCAGATTTCTGAGTGCAGGAATTATATGCTGACAAGGTCTCACTCCTGTCAACAGCTGTGCTGCAGCATTCTGCACTAACACCAGTTTTCGGGTCAAATGCAAGGGAAGCCCAACATAGAGAGCACTGTGATGATCCATTAGTTCCCATCACTGTTGAACTACTTCTTCATCTTTTACTAAAACTCATAGCTGGACAGGGGGGATTTCTTTTTTTTGGGGGGGGGCAGCAAAGGAGACAAAGGATAAACTTCCACTCCCTGCATGCTGCAATCTCAAAACCAAACAAACAATCCGCACTGCTGCAATTAATTTATGGAAAAGAAGAAACATAGCATCAAGTATAACAGCTACTTTGGCCCTGACTCTATGAGGAAAAAACTTGGTATTTGAAGTGATATGAAATTTCAATCTTATATTGATTCTGTGATTGAAGGTGTAATTACCAAGTGATGAACTTGAATTTGTGAACCAGAACTTAAGAGTGCAATCCTATGTATGTCTGCTCAGTTGTGCCACTGAATTCAATGGGACATCCCCAGGCAACTGTATAGGATTGTAACATTAGAAATTTACAGTATTTTCAAGGATCTGCTAGTTCTTGCACTTAGATCTCTGCTTTGACTAATATAACCTCTCAGAATTAAGTTTCTTTTTTGTAAAACTGAAATAATAATAATAATAATAATAATAATAATAATAATAATAATAATAATAAAATTTATGAATTGCTTCTTATGATGCATCTCAAAGCAATTTCACAATCCAGAATAGAAATGTTAAGAACTCTGTGCATAAACACTACAATCTAATACCCACTTCTGAAGCCAAAACTACAGCAGACAGCTAGCTAACTCATCAATTATTTCAATATTAATCAAAAAGAAAAGAGGAAAGAATAAAAAAAATGGAATGCTCAGTAGCAGTTATTTAAAAATCCAATGTGACTATCATAAAGTTTGTCATCAGCTTCTTTTGGGCTTTAGTTGTGTGCATTATATACTGCTTTGACAGATCTTTTCAGCAACAAATAATTGCCACAAACCATTCCCATGATTCTTTTAAAAATCCAACTAATAATAACAGCATGCATGCCCATAGCACTATCTATATCTATATGATTTTTAGAAAGATTTTTTTCAGATAATTATTATTATGAATGCTTATCTAACTTTCTAAGCTATTGTGCTATGATTTTATGTGTGCACTGCCTTTAAAGGGCTGTTTTGGCCCTGCAAAGCAGCACAAAAATATTTCATTAAACATATTTGCTTTTTCACAGAAAAACTGCTCCTGATGAGACGATTGTGGCTGTGATATAACAAAAGGCAAACTTACTTACCTACTACCTGGATGATTTCAGCCAGTAAAACTCCATCAGTCACATCTTGTTGCAGATCTTTTATCAAACGTTTATGACCAGATTTTGCTAGATAGTGATTGGCCCAGTCTGTATAAATCTGTAAAAAGCAGAGAGGGGATTAAAAGATACGTACTAATCACAGTGTCTAATTGGCTTTTTAAACCATAATTTTATCAAGCAAGCTAGCTAAAGCTAACCACCAAGGTTTGCAATCCCTGGACTATAACGTTTCTCGTCTTTTTCCCTGAGCTGATTGAAACAAAGTTAGCAACATTAAAATTCAAGGCATTGTGCTAATCAAGTATTCAGCTTATTATAGCAGGTCTTTCTTGTATAGAGAAATTTGACATCAGAGCTGGAGGAAACTAAAGAAAGCTTCTAAACATGCTAAAGCCTGAATGGGTTATCAGACATGGAACTAAACAGTCTGCAAGAGAGACTGGGCTGAATTTCTCTATTTATGCTAAAGAATTCAATGTCCTAGTACTGAAAAAGCTGAAGCATATTTTTTGCAGCAAACGTTAGACATTTTTACATTTAAAAAATTCTGTAAATGATCCACAGTATTTTTAAATCAGTTACGTTTATTTAAACTGGTAAATTCTTTTTGGATGCAGATAGCAAGAAACCTAAATGATATTGCTATTCACTTTACATGTGAAACATTCTCCTTACACATAACCAGCTCACAGTTCCAAAGCTGGTATCCCAAATTAGATTTGTGAAACATATATCCCATATCATCCTAAAATAACCTCATGTATCTATGGATATCGTCACTGGTAATGCCTAATATTGTTTCTAAAAGATTTATATATTAATCCTGAACATACTTTGCAATTTTTCTATGTAAGGACTTCAGAAAGAAATTGGAAAAGTTCCTACTTTGATAACATTCATATCCAAGTTATATTCCATTTTTTAAAAAATATCCTATGTATTAAAGATATAGCCATTTTTCAAATGGCTGACAGTACTGCGCTAATTGGTGACATAACCTGAATAACCTTTGTATGGTAATTCTATCCTGCACATAAAATATAAGACATTTGCTTGCATTATTTTTAAGAATGCAAAAGCACATATAGACCAGAGACAAGATATTTGATCGTTGCAGAGTTGTATTGCATGTTGCAAAAACATTCTTAGGGAACAAGCTCTTTTAGTCAAGAAAGAATATTGTAAGAACAATTCTACAAAGAACAATTCTATAAAGAAGAAGTCAGCCATCTTCACACCCCAGAAAGAACGATGTGGCAGGGGGCAGACTGTGGTTACATGGCACCCTGAGTGTTGCAAAATTTGGTGCCCCCCAATATTTCTTATTTTCATGCCCTCCTTCCTCTCGCCTTCCATTCTGCACCCCCTGGTCTTGGCACCCGGGGGGGGGGGGACCACCAGCACCAACCTAAATCCAGTGTTGCATAGATACACTGGCAACTATCTGCAAGTAATGGTAAAATGTGCTTTGGAACATTTAAAATGACATTGAAGAATACATTGCTGTCCAAATAACAGTAATTCATCAGATCTAGGCAGACAGGATGAATGATGTTTAGCAGGTCATTTCATTTTGTCACTGCTATGATTTTCATATTTTTAATCAAAGCTGCCCCCACCCCCTTCATGCAAACCATCCTCTTGTCATATCAGTTTTACATCACTCTTGGAAACCTAGTTCTTTAATGCACTGGAAAGATTAACTAAACACAATACCAAAAAAACTGCTGCTAATAAAGCAGTTGATAGAATTACAATGAACAACTTTGTTATTTAGTTACAAACTCAGGAAGATACAGAATGCTCAGCATATTAGCCAAAAAGAAAATAGTTTAGATATGAGCTGATACAGTCTAGAAAAGGACATGGGGAAAGCTACATCTTGACACATTTGAAAATGAGAATTGTTATTAATATCATCCATTTACTGAATACAAAATTATTCAACCATATGCATATCTGAATCTAATAGAATTATTTGTAGTGGAAGGAAGAGATGTTGCCTGTGTTTTTGCTTTACAGCACAATTCTATGAATGCTAAATTACCAAGGACACAGCTCATTTTAAGCAACACCTTACTTTACATGAATTGCAAGGTCTTCTTGCACGCATTAAGCTAATTATGGAAGCATTGCAGAATACAGGCAAGAGATTGCTTGAGTTTGCAGCTTCCTCCAGTTTTGCAAAACCCTAGGAATTTAATCAATCAAGCCCTAGCTCAGTTATTGCAGGAGATAGCATTATGTGATGCCCAGCATTTCCCCATTGTCCATTGATAAACCAGTCAAAATCTGCATTGCAATTAACAAGTTCAAGTGGCTGAAAAGATCAACAAATAGATAGACACAGTGACAGAACTGGGAATATTATGCTTATTACTGTTTATAACAACAACAACAATCTATGTATCGATTTTTAACAAGACATTAAGTAACTGAATCTAGTCAAAAACTCTGAAGCATTGCACAGAGTTCTGAAAAAGTGTTATAATGAATCAAATTATGAGTTCATCAACCCTGGAACTGTCCACTCATGACTGGCAGTGCAGTCCAAAGTCTCAAGTCCAGACTTTCTCCAGTTCTTCTACCAGAGATTTTTTTAACTGGATATGCAAGAAATTAAAAATGTGACTTTCTGAAGGCAAAGCAAGTGCCTTGCCAGCAAGGGACAAGCAAGATTTGAGAGTGGCAGTTTCCATCTCTAGCTTACTTTTCCCATAGTTTCTGTCTACCACCTCAAGTGCTTTCCTCCATCCCAGTCAAGCTTTCAGGTAGGGCTGTAGCTTATTGATAGAGCATCTGTGTTTGCTGTTCCATGCTTTCCAGATTCAATCCTTGGAATTTCTAGGTAAGGCTGGAGTAGACTCCTGTCTGAAATCCTGGAGAGCTAGATGTTGCTGAACTACAACTCCCATCACACCCAACAAGCATGGCCAATGACCAGGAATGATGGGAGTTGTAATTCAACAACATATGGATAGCCAAAGGTACCCTGCGCCTTCTGTAGACTAGTGGTCTGGCTCAGCAAAAGGCACCTTTCAATGTTTCCCTTGTTCCTCGGATAATGAAAGCGGCTTAGGCTGGCGGGGGTGGGAGGGTAGGGATGGAGAAGTACTTGGGGAGAGGAGCTATAATTGGCAAGGAAGGACAATAGTTTACTTATGCTCCAATTCTGGCTGTTCAGAACTGCATGATTGCTGCCATCCAATATGGACCTTCTATTCCCTGTAGATTTTTTTCAAATGATGCTAAAAACATGTATTCATGGATTTTACAAAAACTACTATTAAATCACAACAGTTACCTCTAACACATATATGATGAAAGAGCTATATGTGAAAAAGAGTTCCACGCACACCCTTTTCATTCTCTGGGTTTGAATTAGGGATGTGCCAGGTCAATATTGTTTTTCCAAATATAACCCAGCATTTTTCAGTTCACTGCTGAAAGACTAAAGACAGAGCAATCAAAGTTCTGACAGATGACCTCATAAAGTCAATATAAACAGGACACTGCCTGTAAAAAAACAAGAGTAAGACCTAAGGAAACAACTATATTCTAAAATTCGGAAACTTAAAGGCACAAGTTGGGGAAAATATGTAAGGGTGGCTGTCAAACATATGGCCTTGTCAAATGCTTTGACTGTCACCCACCCACAACTTTTGGAGGGCCCAGAACAATGAACTGGTTATGACAGGTGAACTGGATTTATTCAGTAGACAAAAGACTCTTCTATCATGTGCACAAAAGTTCCCATGGAAATTTTATTAAAAACTAAGCACATTTATTTACCCTTAGTTTCATCAAGCTGACAAACTCATTAATCAAGCGCTGAGCTGAACTTCAATTTCTTAAAAGCTTAAAAGAGTGACATGATAAATGAGCAAGAGGCCCGCTCAGGAAATATGCTTTACTTGACGAGAGAAGGGGTGGGGTGGGGAAAGAAACCTACCAAACCATGGTTTCACTTGAGTAAATCTCCACTGGGATCCTAGTCACTGGGACTTTTCATTTTAGAGAAAAGGTGAGTAAGAGGCAGGATGACAGAAATGTATAAGGAGGAAGGAGGAAGGAGGTAAGGAGGAAGGGGATGGACAGAAGCTTTTCTTCATCTTTCTAGAACTTGTGGACATTCAGTGAAGCTAAATGCTCGAAGACTGAGAGCAGACGCAAGAAAGTATTTCTTCACAGAGTGTATGGTTAAACTATGGATTCTGCTTCTATGAGAGGTAATGGCGGCCAGCAGTGTGGGTAGCTTTAAAAGAGGATTAGACAAACTCATGGAGGATAAAGCTATGAATTGCTACAAGTCATGATGGCTATGCTTTGCCTCCACTTTCAGGCTATTATGCACCTGAATAGCTGCTGCTGGAAAGCACAGAAGGGGAGAGTTCTCAGGTCCTGCTTGCGAACTTGTCACAGACATCTAGTTGACCACTGTAAGAACAGGATGTTGAACTAGGCGGGCCTTTGGTCTCATCCAGCAAGCTATTCTTTTGTCTTTGTTCATACAGATGAGGGCTGAGTTATAAATATTTTTAATTAAAAAAATAAATCAAGAACAAATAAGAATGGTTTATACACACATAAGTGCAGAGCAAATGTGCATTTGGAAGCTCCCTTGGAAATTTTTATTTGTCACACACAACTACTTTCTGTAATGAAATGCCTGTGTTCCTGACTTTGCTTCTCATTGCCAGTTACTAACAATGAAATGCATTTTCTTCTGCTGTCCCTCTGAACATGTGTGTGAATCAGACACTCATGAGTATGACTCAAGGAGATACCACAGTAACAGCTGAGCACTGTATTTTTGATAGCAAATACCATAATTAGAACTGACTAAAGAGTGTGCTCCGCTCCTTGATGGCTGACAAGGTTAGTCACAGAAAAAAGCCCCGCAAAAGAAAAGAAAAGCATGTGTTAAAATGCAGTGCCTCTCATGGTGATATCTAAAACCGCAAGGAACTGTTGAGATTCACACTATGCTTAAACTTAGCATCAGCACTTTGAGGTGATCCTCACAGGAACATTCACATTTCCTGCTTATCACAATCCCAAGTGCAAAATAAAGTGTAAAACACAGCCCTGGTCAAAACCTAATTTACCTAAAGGGCAATTTTAAATTGGGAGCGAGAGAAGATGCCTCTGCCTTAAACTCCCACTCCCTGTTGCCATCAAATTCTGAAGCTACAAGATGCCACGCTTGTCTCAACTCTTTTCACTCTCAGTTGGTGCTAAATAATCCCCATGGGGCTGAACTTGGTTTAGGAACTTCCAGTTACTTGACTCCTATTTTAAACTATTGTCAACTGGTACTTTTGCTTTTGAATACCTTGCTGCTGAATCATATTTTAACATCAATGTTCTCTCAGCTGGCCTCTTAGTTGAGTAATGTAGTGCTTAAAGTGTTGAATTAGGACGTGGTATGCCAGTGTTGGATGGTATATCAAATTCTCACACAGGCATGATGAAGTTCATTGAGTGATCTTGGGCCAATGAGTGATCATTGGATCATTGTGTGATCTTGGACCTTGCAGCGTAACCTGCTTCACAGGGTTGCTGTGAAGAAAAACAGGAAGGGGAGAGATGGGAATTCTGTTCTTTTGAGTGTGTTTGTTCTACTTGAGAGGACACCTTCTGTGAGGGAAAGTTGTCTTCTCCTGGGCTAGGACCACAATCCAGGATTCCTCTTAAGCCCCTGCCAGAGCTTGTTCCCCTTTCACAAAGAGAAGAAGTCATCTGGGGAATGAAGAAATGGGCCCCTTCTTCTGAAATTCCATTAGGAGACTTTCTCCATGCTAAGTGTCCTCTCCCACTTGAGCAAACAAGACAACCGCTGAGGAATGATGGAATAACAATATAACAAGTAACTGTGCTACAATTTTTTTATTAGTTCTTAATTTTTAATATTTATTTAAACTTACTTAACTAATACGCTTTTAATTAAACTTGGGGGGGGGGGAGAGAAGCCAAGTGGCAGTATTGTCATGCTTCAAAAAATGATATAGGCTTGCATAATTTACAGCCTAAAAGTTTTTGTCATACAGAAACACTGGCAAAAACTTATGATAAAACTGCACTGGTTGTGTTACCCCCAAGCCACTCCCAGAAGTCAGCATAACATTTCTAGGTATTTGGGCAAAAAATCCCGATACATATGAAGGTATTAGATTCACCTCTGAACTAATTTCAAACCATATACCTCATTGATTCATTTGACTCTGCAATTGCCTTCCTTGCACAGGCTTCTGAAGCATGGGTGTTAGTGTAAAGAAATAGCAATTACCCCTTTTTAAATGTTACTCATTTTTAAAAATTATATCCTTTTTGCCTCCTAGGAATTTGAGTTCCTTTAAAACTTTATGATATTTAACAATGTACTTATTCTTGCTATATGCTGGTTGTATTTGTTATAGAAAAAGTGCAACTCAAACATGTGTAGCAACCTTCACTATCAGAATAAGCACTCCTGGGTATATGTGCACACAATCATCTTTTATTTTTATTTTTAAAGGGTGTCAGAAGTAGAAACTTGTCTGTATAGATGGAACACATGCCTTGGGTGAGTAGCAGCAATACTTTTAACTGCCTGAAGGATATTTTCTGCCTTCAGAGCCAGTCCAAGACATTTAGCAGCCAGAGGCAAAATAAATAGTGCTTCCCTTTACATCAAGGTGCATGGAAATAATCAAAGCCAGCCAAGTTATTTTGACATCTGAGGCAGAAAATCCCACAATTGCCACTCCCGCTGTAAAGATACAATCACCACCACCTAACAATATGTGACATTTCTCAATGCCCCAAATCAGGTGCCTGAAGCAGCTGCCTCACTCTGCCTAATGGTAGGGCTGGCCCTGGAAGCCTCTTCTCACATAATTCCCTTACAATACAGCTTGCATGCATTAAGCTGGCTTTAGAGTCCTCAGGTATTACTCCTTTAAAACAAACAAATCTGAAAAACTTATCTGAAAAAGGTCACAGACAGGAATTCACAATAAACATGGAAACTGAATTTCAGAATCTCAAACAGACAACATCAACCTCAGGGTAACACCACAGTAATGAGAACAAAACCAAGCTACGAACTGCTTACTCTTTTATAGTGATCATAGGAAAATTTACTTCGCTCAGAAGCTGGGACCCGGAAATTCATACTTATTGGCATAATATTTAAAAGGAAGGTAGAATATCCATTTACAATGCAGCCTGCTCTTCTTTGTCAAAGGATGTACAGTGGAGGGTGAAATATATGCTGGCATGTGAAGCCTCGGTAGTTAATTTTAGTGGAGGTCATGAATGCACCCTGATCAGATATTCTTACACAGGAATGTTTGCTGCATTAGTATACCCACCCTGACACAGCTCATGCATGTCTCTCAGCCCCCATAACCCTGTCACTGCCTCCTTTTCTTTTCAGTCTTTTTCTGCATAATCCTGAGCACCTTTTAAACTATCATTATTCTATCATTTCATAACATTTATATACTGCTTGATTTTAGGAAAAAACCTCAGTGATTTTTTTTACAAAAAAGCTAAAACAATAAAATTTCCACTAAAAAAATTACAACCATAATTTAAAACATCCAAAAGCTAAAACTGCAATAGAATAGACCTAAACAAATGAAAACTTCTACAAACATTCTAAGCACTGGATAGGCTTATCTAAATAAGAATGTCTTCAACAGGCACCAAAACAATACATGAAACACCTACTGTTTTGAGGAGAATATATCCAAGCTGGTAAACATTTCATAGCTGTGAAACAGCACAGCACATGCCAGCCCCAAGATATTACACTAAGAAGTATATGAAGTGTGCCAATGATCAGTTATTTGCCTTTGATTTTAATGGGGTGGTGGCATGCACAGATTAGATATATTAAACTAGCACAGCTCGCAATTGTTTTACATTTAAACAACATAAGTACAATGGTACCTTGGGTTACATACACTTCAGGTTACATATGCTTCAGGTTACAGACTCCACTAACCCAGAAATATTGCCTCGGGTTAAGAACTTTGCTTCAGGATGAGAACAGAAATCATGCTCCGGCGGTGTGGTGGCAGCAGGAGGCCCCATTAGCTAAAGTAGTGCTTCAGGTTAAGAACAGTTTCAGGTTAAGAACGGACCTCAGGAACAAATTAAGTACTTAACCCGAGGCACCACTGTACCTGTGTCTTTAAAGGCAATAATTCAGCTTTTGCGCAATTTAAGACAACTGTCTCACTAGCCCCACCCAAGTGGAAGTTACAAATCCTACTAATTATGTGAAGATGGACTAGAGTAGGCCATTTTTTCAGAACATGACAACAACAAAAGTGTTAAAACCAAACACCAAAAGTCCCTTATTTCTGAAATGTTCATCTAACTGTGAGCAGACAAAAGAAGTTGAAATGTATATAGAACTTTGATCTGGGAATGTGCCTATGTTGTATTACCAAAAAGATGGCATATAGCCATCTTCAAGTCATAACTTGTTCTCTAACATCTTGGATGATATTCAACACCACATTGGTGAACTTCTGCTCATGCAATGGAACTTTCTCTTCCTCTCCTTCCCAATCTGTTCTGGAGGTCCCCCATACTCTAGAGCAGTGTTTCCCAACCTTGGGCCTCCAGCTGTTTTTGGACTACAACTCCCATCATCCCTAGCTAGCAAGACCAGTGGTCAGGGATGATGGGAATTGTAGTTCAAAAACAGCTGGAGGCCCAAGGTTGGGAAACACTGCTCTAGAGCACAGATTGAGGAGGCACGTGGAGGTTACAGGAGGGAGGAGTGGAAGATGAAGCCCTGTTGAATGAGCAAAGCCCATAGACACAATTAGATGCCACCCTTTTTGCACTTTACAAGTGTGCTCAATTAGAGACACTGTCCAACTTCCACTGGAGGAAATAGTAAAATTTCCATTAATTTTATTGTAGCTGAACTTAATGAAGCTCAATTCATTGCAGAGTCTCTCATATACTGTATTCTAATAGGAGCACAGCAGAGGAAATTTTATCATGTTGTGCAACACAAGTTTGACTGAACTGACGGAAACAAGATTCAATGGAGATGAATTCTGGACTGTTTTAAGGGCTGGCAGCAAGACATTTCTAAATTTATCTGGCAGGGCAAAAAAACACAGGATAAAATTTAAGATTTTAACCGATGCAAAGGAAAGAGGGGGATTTGCCCTGCCGGATTTGAAACTTTATTATGAATCAGCAGCTTTCTGCTGGTTAAAAGACTGGCTGCTTCTCGAGAACACAGACATTTTGGACTTGGAAGGATTTAACAATTCTTTTGGGTGGCATGCATATTTATGGTATGACAAGGTTAAGGTGCATAAAGGCTTTAAAAACCATATTGTTAGGAAAGTATTATATAATGTTTGGATGAAATATAAAGATTTGCTGGAGAACAAAACTCCAAGGTGGTTGTCACCAATGGAGGCAAAAGCCTTGAAAAAACTTAATATGGAGGCTAACTGGCCAAAATATTGTGAAATCCTAGAACAGAAGGGTGATAAATGGAAGTTGCAGAGTTTTGAGAATCTAAAAGACAAAGTCCGAGATTGGCTTCATTATTATCAGATATTGGAGGTCTATAAACTGGACAAGAAAATGGGCTTTCAGGTGGAAAAATCAAAACTGGAAACAGAGTTGCTAGAACCCAATACTAAGAATCTGTCAAAAATGTATAACTTGCTGTTGAAGTGGAATACGCAGGATGAAACAGTTAAATCAGTTATGATTAAGTGGGCTCAAGATATTGGTCATAATATTTTGTTTGCTGACTGGGAAAGGTTGTGGACCACCGGCATGAAATTCACGGCATGTAACGCCTTGAGAGAGAATATTATGAAAATGATCTATAGGTGGTACATGACCCCAGTCAAGCTTGCAAAAATTTACCACTTACCAGATAACAAATGTTGGAAATGTAAAGAAAATGAAGGCACATTCTTTCACCTCTGGTGGACATGCCCAAGGATTAAGGCTTTCTGGGAAATGATATATAATGAAATGAAAAAGGTATTTAAATATACTTTCCTGAAGAAACCAGAAGCCTTTCTCCTGGGTATGGTAAGCCACGTGGTGTCAAAGAAGGACAGAACTTTTTTTATGTATGCCACTACAGCAGAAAGGATCCTTATCGCAAAGTATTGGAAGACACCAGATCTACCCACTCTGGAAGAATGGCAGATGAAGATGACGGAATATATGGGACTGGCAGAGATGACGGGCAGAATCCGAGATCAGGACAAAGAGACAGTGGAAGAAGATTGGAAGAAGTTTAAAGACTATCTTAATAAATACTATAAAATTAATGAAGGCTAAAAAGATATGGGTTTAAAAATTAGTGGTTTACAGGGGAATTGATTTAAGGTAAAAGGACAGAATTAATAAAAATTATGGGAAATGTGGGAATGGATTTGCTGATAAGATAAATGAGATTAGAATACAGAAGGGGGAGGTGTGAGGAGGTCGGTGAAATTAGGATTAGAAATTATGGTTTGAACTTATACCTGTTTTTTATTTGTTTGTTTGTTTGTTTATGTTTTTACTGTTTTTTGTGTCTATATGTGCTTTTTAAAAAACTTCAATAAATATCATTTAAAAAAAAAATCAATGGAGATGAATTCTACAGAATGTACTATTGAGATATGAAAAGAAATTCAAAAGTTTGCAATACCCATTCGCAGAGGCTACTCTGTACTTGGAAAAGAAAAAGATAGGCCCTGTAATGGTACAAAACTTCTACAGCTCTCAGTGTTTAAATAATGTAAATGTTTAAAAATATAATAGGAATTTTCATTTTCTCCCTAGACAGTTTGATTGTATGGCTTTGAGCTCCATTAAATAGCATACATATATTAGTTTCGCATTGCTCTACTACAGAGTTTGTAAGCAGGTGTCCTTTGTTTTGGGTATGTAGTCCTCCATTTATCTAGCTTACACTGCAATACAGTGAGGACAGGAATTGCATTTGAAATCCCACCAACTCAAATTCATACTGCCATCAAATATTTCCAGCTGAATGCCTGCTGCTAAATAAGAGGTATTTGGTATTGCAACAGAATGTCAGTTGATACGGCTACCCTCCCACCTGTTTTCACCCGCCCTTTCTATAATACTTCATCCTCATTTTTCTCTTCTATAGTTCTCTTACTTCCCCTTCTCAGTGGGAAAGTCCTTTATAGCTGTCCTTAAAAGAGACAGGAAATTCCCTCTTAATCAGGATAGATCCCTTCTGCCTCAGCAATCACAGCCTGGTGCACAATCTAACTCCCTCACACAGCCCCCTTGCTCCCCGAGGAATGCATGTTTCGAAGAAGAAAGGGGGAGGCAACATTATACCGTACCTGAAGAAATGTTTCAATCTGAAATTAGTACTCTGTACTTCAAGACAGTCCAACAAAACCAGCCACCACATTTCTTGCTATCTGTCTCTACCTGTTTAGACTGTAGCTTCAAAGAATAGGGAGCACAAAAGCATTTCAAAATCAATGTTATCCTGTTAAAGCAGACGTCTGCAGCCAATAAAACCTTAGCAGGCAGTGAGGCAGTGAGTCTGGTTCAACTCCATCCCCCAATAAGACTCACTGACCTGTGGCATCAGGATTTGTCAACTCAAGTCCTGGGGGGTCTGTATCAAAGGAAAATGGGAAAATTCCCCTGGGATTTGTGTTCCAGTGGCTCAGAAAATGTACCAGGTTGGAAATAGACATGTCAATACAACTTTAGAAAGTTGTACCCCCCAACCCACTTCCTTCCTTCTCATTCTCCATTTGGGATTGGAAGGCTAGATGGGATGTAAATCAGAAATTCTTCTCCAGCTCAGATTTGAATCCAATCCAAAGAAGAATTCAGGGTCTCCTTAATGATTTCCTCAAAAAGGAGTTGAGTATTTATAAGCCCCTGAGCTGGTAACTGGTTCTGATCCTGGTGAAATTTGCTGCCAGTGCTTTCAGCTGAGCTGGTCTAGCCTTAAGGTATAAATAGCATATATTGTAGAGAAATCATTTTGCTTTAGTGCAGAAGAACGGAACTGGTTGGGCCTTCTAGCTCTAGAAGTTCATATATTTTGTAAATACTGTATAATCAGATTGCTTTTGTCCTCTTTTCCAAAATATAAACCACCTTACTCTACTCTGCCCTCTCAAATACTTGTAACTATCAGCAGAACAGCAGAACTTTCTTGCTTAGAATCAGATATTTTCCAGTGACAGCAAAATGCTGCTGCTTAAGAGTAAAGAAAGTAGCCACTTCAGTTGCTGATAGCCAGAGTATATTGTGTCCTCTGCAAAATGCATTATATTTTTGTAAAATATTCCTCACCCATTTAGGAAGTTGGGGAAAAGCCTCTAGAACGTTTCTAAAGAGGGAATTAATTCAGACTCATGTGGGCAGATCAATTTATTTACTTTTCATGAAGCAGTTAAAACAGCTGTAAAGCGTTACTGAGTTCCTTCATAAAATAAACAGTCAAACTGTCATGCTCCTATCCTTTGGTTTGGAAAGCAAAGACGAGAGACTGTTGCAATGTGTGTACCATTTAGGTATGAAATTCAAGCAAGCTTGGGTTACAAGAAGGTAGTGTCTCTCCATAACGGTCTAAACCACCGAGTCTCTCTCCATGTTTCAAATGGAGCCAGGAACTGTGTCTGAGCAAGTTTCATGTGTTCCAATGGGCTTGTGCAAGACTTTCTGTTGATGCACCCACAGAGAAGTCCATAAATTGATTGTTTAAAGGAAAACATAAATTGGGACAAGAAAATGTGCATGGTCTACCCCATGAACTGAGGTGCAGTTAGAACTTTTCAGTTTTGGACTGCATTTTAAGGATGAGACAAATGTCCTATGTGGTCAGCAGAAAAGTAACTAGTAGATCTTGGCAGAATAAGAATCAGATGCTCAACAACTTAAAACAGAAACACGCGGAGAGGTTATATTGGAGAGTTTGGTCTAGAGTACTTCAATGAGGAGCAAGTAATTGTTGCAAGTGCTTTGTAATGACAGATTAGAGTAAAATAAGATAATGGTTGAAAGAACAGTAGCTATCATACATCAATAGATGGCAGCATTTATACTGGTGTATTGTCACACCTCATATACTTGGCAGTCACCAGATGCATAATTTAATATGTTCTGGGAGTTTCCCAATTTTACATCAAAGAACAATGATGCTGCCATAAATCTCCTTAGTTAGATTGTGTTAAGTACATCACACAAGTTTTTTCAAATAATACGGTGCTGAATTAATTTCAAACAGGCATAAAAGATCTAATCAAATAATCTTGTATTTGGCCATCTGTTTCACAGATGTAAACAAAAGCAAAAATTTTCTACTGACTGATAACTTTCTAAATTAATTGTCTGTTGTGAACCTGCTGTCAGCTTGGTTGCTCTAGCTTCTATTTAGAAGTTTCTGGGTCAAAATACATTTTGTCATTACAAATTGAAACTCTTTAAACTGTCTAGATTGTTGCTGAAAAACAAAACTAGAGCCATGAGGAAGGTGAGGAGGGTATCACGTTTTTCAAATTTGCCAGATTTCCAAATTTGCCCAGTGGGAAATGGGAAAGAGCTTTCGAAGAGTAATTACTTCTGTCTTCATTCAGTAATTTCATTCATTAATGGCTTAGCCCATACTGGCAACATATTATTTAGAAGGCATACTGAAAAAGAGAGAGAGAGAGGGAGAGGGGAAGAGGGAGAGACAGAGACAGAGAGAGAGAGAGAGAGAGAGAGAGAGAGAGAGAGAGAGAAGGTAACAAAGGAGTAGATAAAGAATAAGGTAACTTCCCTAGTGATTAAAGCTGTTCAGAGCATTACAATTAATTTTACAGTGTTGTTGTTGTTGTTGTTGTTGTTTAGTCATTCAGGCATGTCTGACTCTTTGTGACCCCATGGACCAGAGCACACCAGGCACTCCTGTCTTCCACTGCCTCCCAGAGTTTTGTCAA
Source organism: Podarcis gaigeae (assembly GCF_964106915.1). Classification (NCBI taxonomy): domain Eukaryota; kingdom Metazoa; phylum Chordata; class Lepidosauria; order Squamata; family Lacertidae; genus Podarcis; species Podarcis gaigeae. The sequence goes on along the minus strand of NC_139678.1, from coordinate 59,909,680 downwards.
ATTCATGTTGCTAGCTTCTATAACACTGTCCAACCATCTAGTCCTCTGTCGTCCCCTTCTCCTTGTGCCCTCCATCTTTCCCAGCATCAGGGTCTTTTCCAGGGAGTCTTCTCTTCTCATGAGGTGGCCAAAGTATTGGAGCCTCAGCTTCAGGATCTGTTCTTCCAGTGAGCACTCAGGGCTGATTTCCTTAAGAATGGATAGGTTTGATCTTCTTGCAGTCCATGGGACTGTCTCAATAGTCTCCCTCCAGCACCATAATTCAAAAGCATCAATTCTTTGGCGATCAGCCTTCTTTATGGTCCAGCTCTGACTTCCATACATCACTACTGGGAAAACCATAGCTTTAACTATACGGACCTTTGTGAGCAAGGTGGTATCTCTGCTTTTTAAGATGCTGTTCACAGTATTACTATCCCTAAATTGCAGGCATGAGGAAAGGAGCTGAAAGTGGCAGTGGTTTGACTAAAGCTACCTGATGAGTTCATGGTTCAGCTGAGGCTGTCACCAGTACCCCAGGGGCAGAGAGAAGGGGCCATGCTGGGGTTGGATCCAAAGTCCTCCCATTCACCTAACATGCCCCGGAGGTGGCATACTGCATTTCCTTCCAACTGGTTATCCAACACACACACATCCACCTTGGCAGCAAGACCAGCAGGTTTCATGTTAGCCAATTGCTCTGCCAATGATCAATTGGGTCAGCTTAAGTCTCTTGATTTCCAAAGGTACATCCAAAGAAATTAGGTATTAGTTTGACACTCCCATTGCCACAGACAACCCAGTAATGCTTTTAAGCAGATGGAAGGAGAAGATGACAACTAAATGATGTTTGGATTGCTCCAGCAATTAAAATTGCTGTTGCTGTTGAAGAATTGTTCTAAAGTAGGGGTGGCCAAAATTGTTGAGCTTTTTTTAGGAAGGAGGAAGACTTTTCCTGTTCTAAAGTATAAGGAACCAAGAATTAAAATGCACATAACTAAAATGCTATGCAGGAACCATTTGAATGTGAAACCCATACAAGTATAGAAAACAAGCACTCAGCCCATTAAGCATTTAAGAGCCTGTACTGATGACAACACTTAAGGGCTTTTTGCTGGCACTTTGTACTGAGGTGTAATTCGCTTTGAATGAACACGACTCTTTGTGCATTAAATGATGCTTGAGATTGACATGGTTATAAGTAAACTGCATACGGTATATAACAATGGCTTGGAGCCAGACATGGAGTAATACAGTTGGCATAAGCATGAAGAAACCCATCCTATTCCATTATTTGTGTCACATGTCTCCACTGCTTAATTCATAAGATGACAGGTGCATGAACTCAAATGAAGCCTTGCATACATTTCATTAAAAGTGTAGCATACATAAATATTGGTTTCCTGGGAGCTGTAGTTTAAAGCTGCTGGGAATTATAGTTATGTGAGGGATGAATGACAGTTCTAAGGATTATAGATGGTATATGACACCAGTCAAGCTAGCAAAAATTTACCACTTGCCTGATAATAAATGTTGGAAATGTAAAGAGGCTGAAGGAACATTCTTTCACCTTTGGTGGACATGCCCAAAGATTAAGGCCTTTTGGGAAATGATCTATAATGAAATTAAAAGGGTATTCAAGTATACCTTTCTGAAAAAACCAGAGGCCTTTCTCTTGGGCATGGTTGGCCAATTGGTGCCAAAGAAGGATAGAACCTTTTTTATGTATGCTACAACAGCAGCAAGAATACTTATTGCAAAACATTGGAAGACACAAGATTTACCCACCCGGGAAGATTGGCAGATGAAGATGATCGACTACATGGAAATGGCAGAAATGGCCAGCAGAATTCGAGACCAGGGAGAAGAGAAGGTGGAAGAAGATTGGAAGAAATTTAAAGACTATTTACAGAAATTTGGCAAAATTAAAGAGGTTTAGAAAGAGACTGGCATTAAACAATTTGACTTTAGCATAAGTTATTTTAAAGATTGTGTGTAATATATTATTATGAAAAAGCAGGTAATGTTAAATTAGAAGGATTTGCTAAATCAACAAATTAAAATAGAATGCAAAAAGGGAGGCAAGAGGAAGTCAAAGGAACAAGTTAATGAAAGGGCATTTTGGAAAGTATAATTTTATGTGTTGTTTTTCTTTTCCTTTTTCTCTTATATGCGTTTGATTGTCTATCTTTCTTTTTTGCTTCGTATTTTTCCTTTTTTGTATCTGTGTAGTGTGCAGTGGTTTTAGTTGTTATTGTAATTGTTGAGTTTATTGTTAAAACTTCAATAAATATAATTTTTTTTAAAAAAGACAGTTCTAAGGATTATGTGGGGGCAGGGAAAATGCTTTTAGTGTGTGGTGTGTATGCAGTCCTAGTTGTTGTATGGCACACTCTATCATTTACAAAAACAATGTACTAATAATCACTTAGCCTGTGTGTGAGTGAGTGAGTGAGTGAGTGAGTGTGTTTTTTTAAAAAAAACATTTTAAATTTACAATAAAAGGTAGTTTATTTGGATAAAATCTAGGTTTTGTCCCCCCACAAAATGTAAATTTCTAGTTAGCCACATTAACCTACGGTTCAGTGCTGAACTTCACTTTTCAACACAGCAGAGCATGAATCCAGTCAATACACCAGGACTAGTCCCTGCAGCATTAACACTTTATCATTCAAAGAGTTTTATCAGCACAGTGTCCAGTTTATTTATTTATTTATTTAAAAAGGTCAATCAAGGAAAGGTTTTTGATAGGCAGTGGTTTTTGATGTGATTAGATGTCTCATGGAAGCATGACAGAATAACAAGAAATTGGTGAAGGAAGATAATACTGTCTTGAAGTCCAAACTACTATAGTTCATAATTTCTCCTAGTTAACATAGGTAATCTGGCAACCTGGTCAGATTAAACAGAGAGACATGAAATCAAGTCATGTGTGACGTATCTGGAGGTTTTTATAACTGGGAAAATGATATACAGAATTAGTAGGTTTGCAACAATCACTGCTGTAGAACACCATGTGTTGGTTGTGCATAAGGAGCTGAAAGTGCTTTGTCTTCTTGCCTGTGGTATGGCAAGTTGCTTTCGAATGGCACACAGCAGTGACCAAAGCTGAAAATCCTTTGAACCACCTCTCCTTTCAACTTTTAGATTGATATCAGATGGTTTCTCCAAGATAAAATCTGTTAGGGATGACGACAGCAAAACCATGATTATTCCAACAAAATATAATTAAATGGTCAATTTTCACATAAAATTGAGATAACATATTTAACTGAAACCAGTTTCAAAGCTAACAGAAGCCATTAGAAAGAAAGATAAGTTTTTTTGCTTGTGTGAAATGGAAGTGTATATATGATAAGACTACACCAGTAAGATCAAAAGCAGAACCTTTGGCAAAGTCACCCCTTGCAAGCTCTATAAATATATTTCTACTAAATGTTTTGCGAAGCCTACTTTGGATGTTATTATTTATGTGGACTCCAGGCTTGTCTGTGCCCAAGGGATCAGGGAAGGTAACCAAGATTTAGCCTTTGATATTAAAAACAGGGACAGGACAAATAAATTTATTTATGTCTCAAAAGGGTACAAAATCTAGTTTGTCTGGACAGGGAAAAAAATGAAAAATATTTAGGCATAACAAAAGATCCATCTGGAGAAGTCATACAAATTAGCAAACTATCTGGTAGCCACATCAAGTGTTGCAGTATTCTTTACCATCCTCCAACCTAACCCACCATGCATATTGGAATAGGTATTTCATTTTTGCCAACCAGCCAGAACTGGCTTCAGCACTCCTTGGGCAATTGCCAGGACCCCAGTGCACCAGTAGGGCCCATCACCAACCTCACCCCTTTCCTGTGCTCTGCTGAGCAGTGGGTCAGCTTAGAGATGCTATTTACATTTCTGACAGTGTCCAAAAGCTGCCCCCCCCCAATATAGCATTGTTCTCTGGATGCAGGAAATTTAAATGTATGTCCCAACGTACTGCCAGTTAAGTCCACTGGGGTTAATTGGGGACTCTCCATGTAAAACAAGCCCACTAAAGGCCGCATCAAACCATGATTTGTCCCTCTGCCCAACAGTTGAGTTTTTGAACAAGGCTGTTTCAAAAAACAACACCTTCAACGCATCCCCCCATTCATTATGCCTGATTAAAATCTGCCTTTTATTTTAATCAGATCATTGATCCCTCTGGCCCAGTACTGTCTGATTCCTTTGGCTTTTTCTCTCTAAAACAGAGATTTTTCAGGACTTTTTCGTAGCTCTTAGAGAGCAAATCTGAACTGTTTCCATCCTGGATTATCATTTTAAGAACTGTAGCTTTAAGAACTAAGACCCACATTTGCCTTTCTCCCCTTCCTTCTTCATTCCTTTTTTTCCTTTTATGTCTTGTAGACTGAGACCCTGATGACAGGACTCTCTTGTTTTTATTAATCAGAAAGCCACTCTGGGAGCTTTTCAAGAGAAGAGCTAGGTAAAAATGCTACAATGATTATTTTCTAGGCTATATTTTAAACATTTCTGTTATGGGAAACTTGGAAAGACCCAATTATTTCATTGAGTTCTGCAATCTCCGGAGAGAAAATAAATGACCAGATTAATGGAAGCTGCTACTGCTGTGCATCCAACTATGACTTACAGGCTTCATAAACAGTGCTTATTGGCAGTTGGGCCAACTGATTCCTTATGAGAGGATTATGCACAATTAGCATTCGTTGTTTCTAAATGGGTAAGACAGCTGTCTGACAACCACCAATTTCACAGTGGCAAATGGCCCAGCCTCTTCCTAACACTTAGTGAACAAAACACTAATTGTTTGGGGGTTCGTCTTGAGAATTCCTCATTTTCCAACCAGCCCCATTGCCCAAGATGTCTTGTCAGCAATGAAAGAGACTTTCATAACATCCTCCAGTGAATGTTATATTAACCAAATTTAAGAACAAGAACAAATTTAAGAAATGGGCACAAATTCATGGTCTCACTCACACTGCTATTAAATGCAAGGAGACAAGCCCCCACAGTGCCCCCCCCTTCAAAGTGACCCCAATTTAGGTCTTAAAAGGGCTTAGTGGAAATATCTGCAGCCACCATTCAGTATTAAGGATATCATAAGATTATCCTGAAGAAGTGAAAGTCAGCCCAGTATTTAGAACTATTTATATGGTCTAAAGCTACAAAGGCGGCATTCTGTCACGAGGATTTAAGGGGCTATTAATATAAGTAGAATATCTACAGAATTAATGCAAATATTTTATATATGTGTATTTAACAAAAATGTAATAGGCAGGGCTCATGCCTTCAGAAAGAAAGTAAGTGACACTGGGAGCAGCCATGACTTCCACTTTGATTAACCAATTCACAGTTTCACGGGGGGGGGGGGGGGAGGAAAGAGTTCTGTTTTCTTAGAAGAATTTGTACTGAAAGCAAGGAAGGACACTCTGCCCTCGCTTTAAAAACCTTGGTCCTCACTCATGTTCTTTGAAGAACACTTGGACTGGGAAATAAGAGGTGCCCCTGCCAATCTTTCTTCCCTCCCAACACCAAATGCTAACCAGCAATACCTTTTCCTTTTTCCAATCCCTTCTTTTGCCTTAGATTATTAGTAACTGGTGGGCCAAGAGATGTTCACTCAGGGGCCAGACTGCTGACTTTTCACAACATTGGGAGCTGGATGTGGATCTGTTGTAAAGGGTATAAATACCCAAGTACCTTACCTCAAGTCTGTGCATTGATGAATGCTGATGTTTCTCTCTTCATAGAGAATTCCCCCATCTCCCGCAAAAGCCCACAGGAGCCGCGCACCCTTTAAGGAGCGCACAGCTCCTGCGGGCTTTTCTACGAGGAGGGAGAAGGGACTGACTGGCCCTTCTCCCTCCTGGGGAGAAGCCCCCAAGAGCCGCGGGGGCTTTTTCTGCCTGCCTCCCTGCTGCATTCGCTCCATAAGACGCACACACATTTCCCCTTACATTTTAGGAGGGGGAAAGTGTGTCTTATGGAGCAAAAAATACGGTAAGTTTGGGGCTGCTTGGTTTTACCATTGCCAGTTTTATTGGAGTCTGGAATTTTTTGTGGTATTGTATTATATTGTACTGCATTTTACTGTGTTCAGTTACGGAGGACATCTCGAGTTTTACTCTCAAAGGTGACCTACAAATGTTTTAAATAAATGAACAGAAGGATTATATGGCACAGCAGCAAACAAAGTTTTTTCAAAATAGCTTGTAGTTGTTGGCCACATTTCTGTTCTCTTGTACATATTTCAAGGACATGCACCCATTTTGTCTTGGCAGTAAAGGAGAATCAAGACTGCCACACAAGTCTCTGTAAAAATCAGCTCAGTTTTCTTTGGGTTTTGAAGTAATCACTCAAAAAAGCTATTTACAAAGGTGATTATGGTTATTATCATTGGCAGCAACATTAATGTAGCACAATATGGAAGACAGCAAATTATCTTCTTGCAATTCAGGCCAAATGGGACTTCCCTTTTGCCCTGTGTGTGCTCTGTGATGTGTCCAAATCTGATCCAGAGGATTGGGGGAACCCCTAAAACAGATTTAGGGGACTCGGAGGGAGAGAAAGGGGGGAACATTCCATTGTCCTTGTGCTGATGGAACTTTGGCTTCAGCACTGCCTTTAATTCCATCCAAAAGCCTTATTGCAACACCAGTAATGACGCCCTCTGCCTCTCATAAGAGACTATAAAATAAAATAAAGTCCTAACCTCTCTTTAATTGATCTGAATGCCTAAATTGTACCCTGATGAGAACAGTGATTCCAGAATCCCGAGACTACAACTGAAAAAAATTCTGTTATTTCCTGCAGATGATTTCATCTCCCAAACTCATTGCAATAGGATGGGGATTCCAACAGGTTGGTGATTCATATTGCGACTGACTGACACAAGTTTGGGGTTGTGAGTGTTGGACCATGACACTAGCTGGATCTCCTCAGCCTAACCTACTTCACAGGGTTGCTGTGAGTTTAAAAAGCGGAGGAAGAGAACAACGAACACCATACTGAGCTCCTTGTAGAAATGGTAGAATATAAATTTAATTAAGTTTAATAATATGCATGGGAAGCTATACTCTACCTAGTCAGGTCATTGTGCCATTTAGCTGACTTACTGGAAGTTGCTCTCCAAGGTTTCAGACGGGACATTCCAAACCCAAACTAGAGGTGCCAGGGATTGAACCTGCTATTTTTCTAGAAAAAAAGGTGCCAGAACTCACCACGAACACCTCACTCATTCACTTAGAATGGAAATGATGCCCACCTGAGAGGTGCCAGAAATGAGTTCCAGAAAAATAGCCCTGAACGTGAGTGACACCTTCTTCATGAAAAGTGGATGTTCTACTACAGAGCTATGGCCCTTCTTATTCTAATGAAATAGTTTTAATAAAATCTGATTCTAATGAATAGTTTTGTTCTATCATACAGAGAAAGGAAAAACTTTTGAGACTGTAATATTATTTCTTAAAATTGCAGCTATACTTTGCACATATGTGTGTGAGTGAAATACAATAGGTGTTAAAATAGCTAACAAATGTATGTCAGGCGGAGGACTCTGCTGGAGAAAAATTGGTTGATCAAATCCTAATTCTCCAAACTCCATAATCTCTTATCCTCTTGAATCAGTTCCTCCCTTGCAGTTTTAAACTTCAGCATGCAAGAGTATTTCCAAATGTAATTACTATCCCTAAATAAGCATTCCGTCTTTGGCAAATTCTCCTCAAGAACCCAGAAGGCACATAGTGATAAGAGCATTAAAGACATATTTTGAGCAGAAAGTGAAATCATGTAGAACAGATATCCTAGCCTCAGTGATATAAACCTTCTTGCACTCTTCAGAGGGAGCATTCCAAATTAGTTCAAAATTTACATGAGCAGAACTTAAAACTTTTTGAAACACAAGCCAAAATTCACAGCTAAAAGGCAGTCTAGAGATTCAGGGTTAGTTCAAATGAAAGTTTTTGGAGGGGGTAGTTATTTCTAGGTACAAAAAATACACATTGCATGCTTCAATCTGAACTACACACACACACACACACACACACACACACTTGCAGCTGCTTGACTCTTGAGAAATACACATTTGTGAGGGTCTAATCCTTTCCAAATAGCTGTTGGACTGGAGCTAAATATACCCACAAGCGCATCTCAAAATTAGATTTTAGGCCTGTACTTTGTATTATGGGAATCACACCCATCATCACACCTGTAGTTTGTATTATGGGAATACAAAAATGCCTTGGTTGAAGTGCCCTGAGGCTTAAATGAGATGTACTGTACCTGCATCCCACTATAAGAATGCTGATCCTTTTCAGTACAAAATTCCGTGACCAATTCAGGACTGATTAAATATATGCCCTTACCTTTCTTGATTTTTCTACATTTGATGGTTGGCAGAGCAATATATGGCATGATTCCACCAAAACCACTAAAGGTGATGTTGGGAAATGCTGGTTAATATAGTCAATGGCCCACTCATTCACGGAAGTCATCTCTTGATGATGCAGATTGAGTACTGGATATGCCTGTCTGAACAAGCCCATAATGGATTTACAAAGCTAATTTCCCAGTCATTCTCTGCACACAGTTTGTGGTAGAGGACCCATTATTTCCCCAGACTTTTCATTCTTTTAGTGCTTACTAGTTCCCTCCCCGTTTCAAGATTTGGAGGGGGGTGTACTGCTGTGAGATTTGCTCTGTTACTTGTTTCATTCTGTTTTAGAGTTCATGTGTTATGGTTTTATCCAAGTATTTGATTGTCTTCAACTTTAATTCTAAGTCACAAAGAGAACTTCTCTTGTTGGATGGCATATAAATACTGCAATCAAACACATAGCAAAGCTGTGTAACCCAGTTTTTTAAACAGTTCTTCCTCTCACCTCTCAATACCACATTACAGTGGTACCTCGGGTTACATACGCTTCAGGTTACAGACTCTGCTAACCCAGAAATAGTACATCGGGTTAAGAACTTTGCTTCAGTGATGGACTATATGGGATTGGCAGAAATGACTGGCAGAATCCGAGACGAGGGAGAAGAGTCGGCGGAAGAAGATTGGAAGAAATTTAAAGACTATTTACAGAAATATTGCAAAATTAATGAATGTTAGAATGATGTCGGATAGAAATTAAGTGGTTTCCAGCTGTAATGCTTTAAGAGAATATGGAAAAAAAAAGGTTTAGAAATAGGTTAAAAATTATTGATAAGGATTTGCTGAACTAACAATTTGAATTGGAATACAAAAAAGGGAGGTACGAGGAGGTCTGGGAAATAAGTTAATGGAAAATAAGTAATGGAAACTTTGTGTGTTTTTAATTATTTTCATTTTTGTATTTTTGTTATTTTTTCTTTTTGATTTTTATTGTATTAATATTGAAAACCTTAATAAATATTCTTTTTTTAAAAAAAGAACTTTGCTTCAGGATGAGAACAGAAATCGCGCGGCGGTGGCGTAGCAGCAGCGGGAGGCCCCATTAGCTAAAGTGGTGCTTCAGGTTAAGAACAGTTTCAGGTTAAGTACGGACCTCCCGAATGAATTAAGTACGTAACCAGAGGTACCACTGTACTAAACACACAATCACAAGGCCAGAAAATTGACATACAGATCACCTTTTGGTAGAATATAAATCAGAACCAATTAGTCACATGGAACAAGTAGAAATTACAACTGAAATACATCAGGTTGGCTGTAGAAGGAAAGTCTGCACTATCTGCTTTTTTTTTTTTTAGGCAAAGGAAACTCTTTGCCATTGTTGCACCATCTACATTTCTACTAAAACTGTTGGCCTCAGTCACACGTCTCCCCCTTGCAGCCAGGAAGTCAATGCTATATGAGTGGTTCTCATTGTCCAAATATTTCAGGGAATTTTCTGGGTCCTGTTGCCAGTACTCACGTATGCAGCTTTGTTTGGAAGGCTTACAACAGATGTGGAAAGTTTTTACTGGCACTAATGTGCCAGTATGTATATATGTATGTATGTATTTTTATGAGAGAAAGAACCATGGGGAGGGGGGGATTGCTGTGCGTTATGGGTCTCACCACAATGTCCATACATTTTCCACAAACAATGATTGGCTATCACTACATTACAATGTGCCAGTCATGTCTAATGGCATTTTATCACTTAAAAGTAATGATATGTTTCATTCTATAGTTATCTATCTGGATTCCCGTTACAGATAAGTATACATAGGAGCCAGCTCCTAGGGGCTGAGGTTCCTTTGAACCCGAATTAAAATTTTTGAGGGGGTTGGGGGTTGCAAAGTTGATGGGCATTGCCATTCAAATGGTGTGCATGCACACGTCTAGTGATTGATTATGTGGAGCAGGGCTTACCTGGCGTCCCCAATATTTTATTTGAGTTGGCACCCCTGTATGTAAACAAGACTGAGACAGTAAAGCACAGAAGGCCACATGGTGAAAATGTAGAAGAGTAGAGATTTGAACCCAATTTTCCTAGGTCCAGATCTAGCATTTTTACTTTATGGCCCATTCTGCTACAAATACAGAATTGCCACAGAGGAAGGGAGGGAGGGAGGGAGGGAAATAGATTATACTCACTTGGCTTCTCCCAGCAAAATGTTATCACTCACATCCAAAACTCTGCTTCACACCTACATACATCCCAGCCTGCCGGGCACTGTAAGGGCCCTGCTCAGCTATTAAGGTTAATCTCTGAGTGTCTGAGTTGGGGTGGTAGTGGCAGGTTCCACCTGCTGCTATATGTGCACTGCAATGTAGATTTGCAGTGTGCTTCGGTGCATATGCATGGTTGTGGGGAACCACAGGATCTGCAGCTTTGCTTTCTCAGGGTTCTCAACTGTGTTGAGTCCTGCCTTTACACCTATGTTGCAGACATGTATTTCTAAACATGGATGGTGGGGAGTAGAACCTGCTGCTAACCATCACCTGTACGTTCCACATAGTCCCTTGTAACAAAGGTATGTAATGCATGCTAGAGACAGAATGGGGAGTAATGACACATACTTGTGACCATTTATGTCCTGAAATTAGCCTTAGCCAACCATATATTCTAGACTGCAACTCCCACCAGCCTCACCCAGCCATGTAGTTGTGGGGTAAAGAATAAAAGATAGACAAAGTTCAATTCTCTACTGCTAGTATTTCAGCAGCTTGTGAGTCAACAGCCTTGGAGATTCTGTTTGCACAGGACAGAAGTGAGTGAGTCCTTCCACAAAAACAAACAGAAATCCCCAAAAGAAAAATATGACCAGGGCATAAATGTTTTCATCTCACAACTGTTCTTAAAAATATGTCCGTGTTTGCAAGGATATCCTTGCTGCAATGATAAGAATCCAATTTTGTGCCAAGAATGTTCACAGCTAAACAAGTTTCAACCTTTCCTTGAAAAGAATATACTGTACATCAACATCAAACACATTATTTCCTTGTTGGTTGGCAACTATTTTTATTGGCGGACCATCTAAAATGTGGGGGCTCAAGGAAGCCTGATGTGTTCTTGGCAAAGACAGCTATCACTCCTCTTTCCAGGAGAAGCAAGAGGACATCAGCAGACAGAGGGAGCCTTCTCTTCTCCTTTAGCTCATTTTGGTCTCAGTCTCCCTTTCCCATGACCTTTCTAGGAGACAAACTCATAAGGAGCTGCTTCCACGTTGTTGGTGGTGTTGTGGGCCCCAGAGTTCTATTTCTTTATGTTATTGTATACTGTCTTTCCACCAAATGACGCTCAAGTTAGATACCAATAAAACACAAATATAATTGTGCAAGGCTTCAGCTGACGGGCCTCATCTACTCAATAAAAATCTACTCAATAATGAAAATTGCAATTGGTTTCCAGTTCATTCCAGGGCCCCATTCAAGGGGCTCACATTAGTGTTTAAAGCCCTAAACAGCTCAAGCTCCAAGTACAGTGGTACCTCGGGTTAAGTACTTAATTTGTTCCGGAGGTCTGTTCTTAACCTGAAACTGTTCTTAACCTGAAGCACCACTTTAGCTTATGGGGCCTCCTGCTGCCGCCATGCCACCGGAGCACAATTTCTGTTCTCATCCTGAAGCAAAGTTCTTAACCAGAGGCAATATTTCTGGGTTAGCAGAGTCTGTAACCTGAAGTGTATGTAACCTGAAGTGTATGTAACCTGAGGTACCACTGTATCTGAAAGACTTCTTCCTTCCCTACAAACCCTGTGTGAAGATCAGCAGAGGGTAGTTTCTCCACCCTCAAAAGCTTGGATTCGTCATGACCCTGGAGAGGGCATTCTTTGTCGCAGGCCCTAACTTGTGACACTCCCTCCCCACAGGGAGCCCTCATTATGTAGTTTCTGCCACATACTGAACATCAACCTTATTTATGTTGGATTCTCTCTCTTTCTATTTCACACACACACACACACACACACACACACACACACACGTGTATAAAAAGGTAAAGGTACCCCTGCCCGTACGGGCCAGTCTTGACAGACTCTGGGGTTGTGCGCCCATCTCACTTAAGAGGCCAGGGGCCAGCGCTGTCCGGAGACACTTCCGGGTCACGTGGCCAGCGTGACATCGCTGCTCTGGCGAGCCAGAGCCGCACACGGAAACGCCGTTTACCTTCCCGCTGGTAAACGATCCCTATTTATCTACTTGCACCCGGAGGTGCTTTCAAACTGCTAGGTTGGCAGGCGCTGGCGCTGGCACCCCGCCGCAGGGATTCGAACCGCCGACCTTTCGATCGGCAAGTCCTAGGCGCTGAGGCTTTAACCCACAGCGCCACCTGCGTCCCTCACACGTGTATAGACCCATCTTATTACATTCATTGTAAACTGTTGTATTTTAAATTGCTGTAACCCGCCCTGAGACCTTGTGGCAAAGGGTGAGTAAGAAACTGAAATAATAAACTTAAGAACAAATCAAGCAATAACACAGTAGAAACAACCAATTGAAAAAAACACTTTCAACTGTGTCTAAGTCAGCCTATAGGCCAAAGGACTGTCTAAATAAAAAATGTCTTTGCCTGCCTGCAGGCCATCAGAAATGGGATAAACCTTTGTACTTTCGTAAGGAGGTCCAGAGTCTGAGAGAAGTTGCTGAGTGAAAATGCTGCTTACAATTATGCAAATGTGTTTAGGATTGCCCTGCTTCTTTCTTGAAATGTTCTCAGTTTCTTCACTTGGTCTTTCCTTGGCAGATTCAAACAGATTAGAAAAACAAAGCAGGAAGGGTTATCTGATGCCTATTATATCCAGTTACATTAGTCATCATTCTTTTACTGATGTAATGGCAAAAGGTTAATCTAAAAAGGAGCAGGATGGATCTCGGGTTTCATACACGTACTAAGCTGGCCGCAAGGAGTGTTAAAATCCTTGTGTCAAGAGAATTCAGATCAAAAGTTATTTGCAGCAGTATCTTGCATTCAGAGCCTTAAAAACAACAACACCTGAACAGCACGTCATTCTCTGCAAATATACAAAGCAGGCGGTAGCAAAGAGGTCATAGTAACCTTGCTGTGGTTATGATAAAAACAGAAGGTGTTGCTAAGAGACATGCAGCCTACGTGGAGTTTCTGGTGGAGGGGGAGAAGTGTCAGATTTGGGGTTGTCAAAAATGTAGGTTGCTGGCATTACTTTCAATAGCTGTAAGGAGCTGGGGAGTTTACACCATGGTGCTAAGACAGCCTTCCAAGCACACATTCTAGGGTCAGGTCTGTGTTCTGACACCTGCATAAACAGGCTATTGTGAGGGAAATGGGAGCATGAAAATGCAATCCTGGGCTGGCAATCCTCCAGCAAGAGATTACATCTCAATGAAATCTATTATGCAGGCTGTTTGTGCAACAGCATTGTGGTTGAGTGTAAAAATTACAATGTCAGCCTTAGGGTGGTCACAGAAGAGAGGACTATTGTGGCAAGCAGAGCATTACCAACAGGAAAGGTCCAGGAAAAATTGCACCATCCTTTTTTAAGTACAGTTGCAACACTCGTCTTCTATTTCCTTTTAGGTTGTTTGCACAGGTCACATTTAAGTCACTGTCAGATAGTTGTGCTGATGCCCACTATTAGCATTGCAACGTTTCTTGAATGAATGAATTTCTATTCTGCTTTTTTGCTAGATCCACAAAGCACTTACAATATCACTACGAGTTTGTGGGGAGGCAAATTATCCTGAAAGTCCTGGGTACCAGATTCCCAACTCCCTAATTTCTAGACTTAGTAAATGTAGGAGATTACTAAATGCTTGAAGTCTTCACCTGGGTGCAAGTGTAAAAAGTGTAAAAAGGCAGGCTGAATCAGCTTTCTGACCAGGAACTGCATGGTGAGAAGAACCATGGGCAATTGACATGAACGGTTACCCTGTGCTGAGCAGCAGAAAAGTGTGAGCCCCTCCACCCATGAGGGGATGGTGATCAGAGGCCAGGTTTAGGATTTCAGTGTTTGATGATATAAGCTGGGAGGGGAAGTTCCAGGTGGGCAGTAGGTGAGGATGTAGGCTGGAGGAAAAATTGTGGCATTAAAAAAAAAAAAAGGTTTGAATATGGAGGGCTGGGGAAGAACTTTGGGCAGGCTGGCAAGTTGAAGGAGAGACATGGAGATGGCACTCGGGATGCCTTTGAATCCAATGCTACACTCCTGCAGGAATGCTGGGAACTCCAGCGGACTCAGGTGTAAATATGTGTAAATAAACCATATTTCACAAAGGCACTACAGTCTCCATTGTGCCTCAATTCTGAGGGAAACACAAACCCTGGTTATGTGCCAAGACCCCCTGGAATCTTGTGCACCACTTGGCAGAGATTGGGGTAGCCCATAACAATATATAAAAAGTGCTAAAATGCTTTCAGCTTACCCCTCTGGGTATTTTTGAAAAAGTCCCACTAAGTTCAGTGGATCTTACTGCAAAGTAAGACCATATCACAGCCTTTATTGAAATACTACAGGCACCGTTGCTTTTAAGAACCCGCTGTACCTGGACGAGGGAAGAATTCTCATAGCCACTCCCCTCACAGTCAATTGACCCCGTCTCCCCTCAGTGCTTGTGACAATCTAAATTTGTGGCAAATGTATGCAATGCCTAAATCTATTGCCATAAGAAGAAGTTACCAGTCAACCCACATGTTACTTTTTGTCTCATGCCTAGCCAAATAGCAGCTTCCCTTCATCTAGCAAACCTGTTCATTGCCAGCATAGATCGCACAGCGGTGCTGGTGGGAGAGGAATATTGCATAAGTCATGTCAAACTTTAGATACTATTTATTGGACTTATTATTCTCTTGTTGCTTAGAGAACTACTTAAAATAACTACATCCAAGCACAAGTATATTCAGAGTCATTCTGCCCTTTTCTCCTCCTTTCAAACATTTTTTTCTTAGAACATTCCTGTGGCAAAAAACCCCCACAATATCCTGGCCTCTTAGTGGAAGGTCAGACATACAGTTTTGAATCAGTGCTGCCCTCCCTCATTCTTCTCCTAGCTGCAAGTGAATGAGATGGGGGCAAATCACATTAATGTTCTAACACTCCAAACAGTAGCCTGAAGAACTTTAAACAGGCAATAAATAAATACAAATCAAACTTGTTTTCCCACTAATTTTGATTAATGTTAACACACTCACTTGCCTTTCATCTTTGTTCTTTCCATGGTACTACTTGGCTTCTGAATATTGAATGAGTCACAGAGATGCTTTCTGTTACATTGATCTCAGACACAGACACCACACGCAAGTCATGTTGCATGCAAATCAACCCGTTCTGAGCCCACACAAATCCATAAAAGGGTTTTCTCCAGTTACACTTTAGCTTCCAAACCAGAAATAAGTCTTTTTGGGAAAACAGACTTTCCTGTTGGGATTTTAAGAAAGCTTCCTCCCTGCGCCCTCCTTCTATCATAATTCTGGAACTCAGGGGCACCCAAGGAAACAGAATGTTGGAAAGTTCAAGGCAAAAGAAAGTACTAATTCACATGCCACATAGATACAATGCTAAATTAGCGCAAGATGCAGATGGCTACCAACCTTCCAATGCTCAAACCACACTTTTGCCAGCTGGGCTTTTTGCTGAGAGATGCCAGGCATTTGTCACTTTAAGATCTACCTGGGAACTATTACATACGCCTTCCATGGTATGTGGTTCTGAGAATGTGAAAAACATTCCACTCAACAATCTTCTAACATAAGGGTGTGTTTCAATCTATGCAATTGCTTACAGGTTGTTACTCCTGTGTACCATGTGGTTATCAACAGTAAAGCTGAAGTAAAAAGCCCACTGAAACCAATGGAAAACATTTCCATGGAATAGCCTACAAATATGTGATATGCACACCAATATTCGTTGTGTTGTTATGAGGTGCTGTGTTGCCTCCACAGGATGTTTTGTGGTTGATCTTGCAGTTGTCTTCAGGAATGTTATCATCTGCTCTGTTACTTTGTTGGATTGCTTATATTTCAGTTCAATTGTAACCTGCTCTGACATTGTAAGATGACGGTGGGGTAAAAATATACTTAATAAATAAAATTAAAAATTCCTTCCAGTAGCACCTTAGAGACCAACTAAGTTTGTTACTGGTATGCGCTTTCGTGTATTTTGTTTTGACTATGGCAGACCAACACGGCTACCTACCTGTTAATAAATAAAGCTATTATTGCTATTGTAATAGCTGTGGTGTTTTATTCAATGTTTGATGCATTCAGCCCTGTTAACCATTGATCATTCCTACAAAAGTGCACCTTACTAGGCTGGAATTAGTAGTGGATTGGAATCAGAAACAAATATTCCCTTGTTGAGAAACAGCAAAACATTCCCACAGTTGCAGGGGGTAGGGGGAAGGGAGCAGGCAAAACTCTACAGCGAAAGTGCTACAGAGTATGCAACTGATGGAGGGGGGATGTTAACACTGAAGTGGTACTTCTGCAATAGAAACAGTTCAGAGGTAAGCCACCTGTTCAGTTCCTGCCTGCCTCCCAAATCCCAACAGCAACCCTATAGAATTCTAGGGTTTATGCCAGTGTTGGATAAAGAGATTCTAGACATGAAGAGGAAAGCTTGCCGTGCTTATTTGCATGTCAATAAAAGAAGAGTGCTTTTTCTTCAGCTCACAGCTAGCAGAGTCTTGGGAACAAACAGAAAGTGGGGGTCTCTCACTTCTGCCGCTGCCTTGATCTTTGCCAGAGTGAGGTTTCAATGGCAAAATAGTGGGTCGGTTTGCAGATATTCCCATCATACTCTGTGGAGCATGCAGTGCTATTAGCAGTTGGGAAGCAAATGCAGGCAGTAATTGCGTTTCAGAGAGAAACATAAATGTGGTGCTTTCTCGGAAAATAGCAGGTTATCAGTATGATTAAAGGTCAGGTCCCCTTTTAAAGGCATAAAAAGATCATTATGTTTGCCTTGTCTAGAATTTCACATAAACATTTTTTCCATGCAAGGCTTATCTTCCTACATGTAAACTGATAGCAGATGGTAACATAAACCTTGATAATGTTTCAAAGGAAGCATGGTTTCTCTATAAAGGAATTGGATTAATCACTTCTGTATTTTAATTGTCTGATATTTGTCTTAATTGCAATTTTTTTAAAAAAGGGGGTTGAAGAAGAAAGATTTACAATATTAATATGTAACAATATATTTCAGAAGCAGAAATAGTAACAGCATCACTAAAGCTGCTAGCAAGCAGCTTATATAGCAGCCAGAGTCAGAAAAGAAGGCATGATACACAAGAACAAGCTGAGAATGAGAAAGGGCACGTATGTAAAATAAATAAGAGTTATGAAAGTGGGAGGTGGGGAAAGAGAGAGATAGGCTAACAAAGCTTAAAAAGGGGGCAGGCAAAATCGTAGAGGATAAGCCTATCAATGGCTATTAGTCATGATGGCAATATATGCAAGCATTGCATTCAGAGGCATTATGCCCCTGAATACTAGCTTCTGGGGAGCAATGCTGGGAGAGACAGTAGCGCAGAGGCCATGTAAAAAAAACAGGGGGAGAAGGGGATAGTTCCACATGGCCATCCTCATGCTTCAGAAACTGAGTTACAGTTTCCTATGCATGGATACAGTTTCCTATGCATGGGACGCAGGTGGCGCTGTGGGTTAAAGCCTCAGTGCCTAGGACTTGCCGATCGAAAGGTCGGCGGTTCGAATCCCCGCGGCGGGGTGCGCTCCCGCTGCTTGGTCCCAGCGCCTGCCAACCTAGCAGTTCGAAAGCACCTCCGGGTGCAAGTAGATAAATAGGGACCGTTTACCAGCGGGAAGGTAAACGGCGTTTCTGTGTGCGGTTCTGGCTCGCCAGAGCAGCGATGTCACACTGGCCACGTGACCCGGAAGTGTCTCCGGACAGCGCTGGCCCCTGGCCTCTTAAGTGAGATGGGCGCACAACCCCAGAGTCTGTCAAGACTGGCCCGTACGGGCAGGGGTACCTTTACCTTTACCTTTATGCATGGATAAGTGCACATTGCACTGGTGCCCTAACAGAGTCAACAACACAATTTAAACAGTGCCATTTGCCATATGGAGCCTCACATGGGGACTCTTGGGGTTTTGTTTTAATACCCAGTACCACTTCTGTATTGGGTTTCTGTGCTATGCAAAGACAGTGAGAGGGGCTCATGCTCTAACCCTTTACTATTGCTTTGAGCAGGGCAGCTAGCCTTTAGGACCAGAGAGATGCTTTCAGGGTTGGCCAATCCTTCAAGGGCTATGAGTCAGTGCTTCTTATGGCCAAAACAGTTGTGACCACAAAACTACTCTCTGCCCACCATGAATTCCTACTTATATATTCTTTTATACTGTTGTTTTTCTGGTTTTATGTCTGGTTTTAATGATATTGTTTATTTTTGAAATGTTAAGCCATTTATAAATATTTTAAGTAAATAAATGAATGTGCACACAGAAGTACACAGGTCACACTTGCAGACCACACATACACACTCTCCGCATATACACTCACTCTCTCCTCCACACCTGCACAAAAACAGACATACATTCAGGTACACATCACATGCATGCACACCCACCCACATGGGTGCATAAACATGCACATTCATACACATAAGAGGAAGATCGGAAATAGATGTGATGGAGAGAAAAACTATTCTTTCTTTGCTTCAAAGATTGCTGTTGAAAGAGTAGAGACAGTGGTTTTTATCTCCCCATCAGTGCTAAGTGGGGAGGAATATGTGATGAACCCGACCAAGTCTTGATTTTGATTCAGTAACTCATTCCATTTTTAGCCCTATAGCCATTTAGAAAGATCAAGTCATAGTTGATGATGTACTTGTTAGCACCTGGAAACCTTTCTTGCAATGGGCAATCTCCAGGTGTTGAAAGACTGATATAATCATCTACACATATATTTATATACCTTGTAAAACTCCTGTCCTCACAGCCCTTAGAGGAGAAAGAAGCGACAACTAGATCTCATCTAATTGGAATCTTGCAATTAACAACAGCCCTCAGCACAACAAATAATTTCAGCATCTGTTTGGCTCAGAATGTGTTAACCTCTGCTTTTCTCTCTATAGCAGTGTGGGTCAGCATGGGCCATGAAAGAGAATCAAGCCTATTATAGAAGCACAAGCTTCTCACCTGTTTCTCATAACAATGCTAGAGAATGAGAGGGGTTGGGGAAACACACATGCACTCTGGCTTGCACATGCAATGCTAAACCATAATTTAGCATTATAGGAGAACTAGGCCATCTCCACTGGAGGCTGGTCCATTAAGTCAAATTTAATGCTGCCTCACCAATGTCATTCTGTCTTCAGCCAGCCCTCTCTTGCCTGCCTAGCCCACAAGGTTGCCCTGCCAGCTTCCTCAATCTCAGTTTTGCCCTTGTGGAACCAAGAATGGAAGATGAGGCTAAAACTAGAAATAGTTTACTTTGGCTGCCTCTCATTGACTCTGGCTCCACCTTTTGTTGGTTCCATGCCTTGGTAGTTTTGCCCCCATCTTCCTCTGCAGAGTTCCACAGTGACGATACTGAGATTGAGGAGAAAGCTGATAGGCAGTGCTACCTCTTGGGTTGGTTATAAATAAGAAGGCAGGCAGCTGGGGGCTGACAGCAGGAAGACTAAGGTTGGTGAGGCAGCATCCCACTTGCCCCTGACGGACCAGCCTCCATTGATTTGTCATCCGTGTTTGAGACATAACATCCAAACTTCTTGTTTTCAATAAAGCAGGCAGCTCATCTGTTGCAGCAGAAACAGAGGCATTCCACATAGCTTCAGCCTTATTCCCTGGACAAAATGACTACAAAAAATGCATACCGGGGGAGAAGAAATTCCCTGAGGACAGCCACTAAAATATTTAAGACATATAGTAAATCATCCAAGAGGAACACCATGACATGCACACCAGGTGCAACAAAGTGTAGAAAGCATTTCTGTGCTCTTCTACATTCTGTACTATCTGTAATAAAGCAAGAGAAAAGTGTTTACGACATATATAGAGCACTGCCACCATGAAAGGGGAGAGAAGGAAGCAATTAGGTTTCACAGAGTCCAATAAAACCATGACAAGCAGGCAGATTTGCCTACACAAGGCAGGAGTGGCTGTAAAGCCACTCAGAAGAAACTTCTGAGCGCTATTTGATCCATGAACCAGAACTACAATGCTGCTGCTGCTGCTTTCTAAAGTGAAGTGGCAGTCCTCACTAGCTGACTTTAGGATTGTCAGTGATGCGTATTGGGCTGATACGTCATACAACATCATCAAACTTTGTCATTTTGGAGCCAAACTGGACATTGCACACAGATGCATGTAGCTTTCTTCCACCTTTTCTGAATGTTAAAATAAGATTTCAGATTTCCATCGGGACTAGAGGAATGGTGATGGGGAAGAGTGCTCTTAATCCTTTCCATGTAGCCCCTCTGCATCTCTTAGCCCATGGAAGAAAAGCAGCTTGGTAGGTGCCAGGGATTTGAGGACAAGAGCCACTAGATCCATCCTATGAAGGGCTCCTACTTTTTGAGGGGAAATCCTAGCGGATACAGGTTCTCCCTTCATTCTAACACAATGATGACCAAAAAAAAAAGCCACAGTATGTAAAATTATCTTTTCTATGCAAATGCATACAGAAGCTCTTTCAAGACATGGACCTGCAAAAGCTAAGAGGTAGTGAATTCCAACAGGCAGGGAAGAGTGGAGACTGATCCCAGCTCACCAATAACAGAAAGAGAAAGAAGAAGTGTGCACGCACACGAAAGCTCATACCAAGAACTAACTTAGTTGGTCTTTAAGGTGCTACTGGAAGGAATTTTGTTTTGTTTTGACTATGGCAGACCAACACGGCTACCTATCTGTAACAGAAAGAGAAAGGTAAGTCCAGCAAGCTCCCTCTAGTGGACATGACACAGGCCTGGTGGGCAGCAGCGCTCAGTAAATAAAGGTCTGACCTCTGAAAGGCACAGATGTCACAACCATGAGCTGATGTGGGATATGGAACCCTGCCCAGGTCCATGTTACCTCCATTGCACTTTCTGGGCATTGGGCCTTTAGCCTATTATGTGTGGCTGTAAGCTTTCACTGCCAGAGCTTAGCACATCATTGAGCTAAATAAATATTAAACAGCATTAGTTGTATCTGATTATCACTAAAGCCCACAGAGGAGCCCATTGTACCTACTGGATTCTCTAAAGCCCATATAAAGGCCAGAGACAGTCAGTGTTTCTCAGATATCCTCAGCATTCATAGGTAATTTGTAAGCACAGTACTGTGTCTTGCTGTCTGTCCTGACAGAACCCTTTTTTTAAAGTCAGCAACCGCCATAAAGGAAAAATAATAACTGAATCACCTGAAGTAGTTTATGTCTATCTGGTAAATGCAAAGGAGCCGAAAATGGGTGGGAATTTTCTTGCTTGTCTCAATTTGCTTTAGATCTTTTTATATCATAAATACAAACCTATCAGTTATTCTAGACTTTGTATCTTAATTTTACCTCTGTGACCCCATGAGATATGATCTCACGGATCTGCTTGTTGAACCAAGTGTTCTTGGCTATTTGGCAAAATATCAAGTGCTAAAATTGCTGGCATACCCCACCTTACATTTTTAAAGCTTCTTTCCCCTCATTACTTTTTAAAGCTGGCTCAGTTTCCCCATGCATTTAGTTCCTCCTCTTTGTTTGGGAGGCCCACTCCAAAGTGGCTCAGATGTTTATGTTTGCAGAAAGGGCTTTTGCTACACCTGCGTAGCCCATTCTCTTAGCTTCCTGATTTCCGGAGCATAAAAAGGCAGGCTGCTGGAACAGGAGCCACCTCTCATCTCAACATGCCTGGCAGCAGCTCAAACCATGCTTGGGCAACCCTGTGCTTAACATGCACCCTTTCCTGCCAATTCAAAAACAATAATAATTCAATTTTCTAAGAGGCACTCACGCATGCCAAATCGGAAACCATCCTGATCTCCCAACCAAGAATGGCTTTTGTATCCAGTAAGATCCTCCATAAACTGATTATGACTGCCCAAACAGTCCTTCAAATGTAAATAATTTTTAAAAAGATGGGAAGTAATTTTTGAATGACAGCCATAGAAATATGGGTTTCAATTAATGCTCCATGCGAGTGATGCTCTTAAAGCACTTTCTCCACTACAGTACCAATTTCCCAGGCATACACTGGTTTGGGGCCCCTTGACACTTGGAACAAACCCTTGGTATTGAATTCTAAACTTCATAGGAAACATATTTAAAGTGAAATGTGCACAGGAGTGCAATTTCCATTGTTTAATATAATCCAATAGATGGATAAAGAATAACACTCTTTAAAAAGAGCAGTTGCTGGCTCAGGTTTGGAAGCAGATTTCCAAAAGCCGCTAATGTGCAGACTCCCTAAGTTTTTTAACCCACAGTTCCAATCTTGGCACGGGGAGTAATTGGAAAAGACAGGCAGACGTTTGGGTTTCCTGATCTCATTTGCGCTGGGGGAAATGGGAAACCCACAAACTTTCTCTTTGCAAACAAGGAGCTGCGGTTTCTTTTTAACTCTCTTGGGGAAATTAGCGGGGAGGTGTTTTTTTAAAAAAAACACACGAAGCGATCAGCAAACCCAGCGCCCAAATGCCTGCGCTTGAGGAATCCTTATTATAGCAAAGGGCACTGAGGCAATCGAGAGAAGCAGGGAGGGAGGGGAGGTAGAGGAGGAAGAAGCTGAAGAACAAAGTATAAGCACCATCGATTTCTATTTTTCTGCTTTGAAAGAAGCTTAAGCTAGGAAAGATCAAACTACAGGCGCAGCCATGCGTTGCAAGAAAGAGAGAGAGAGAGAGAGAGAGAGAGAGAGAGAGAGAGAGAGAGAGAGAAGGAGGAGGAGGAGGAGGAGGAGGATCTGTGGGGAGATCGGCCTCTAGTTCTGCACTCCTGCTTTGCTTAACAGCTTTATTCTGAACGCTGCGCCGCTTGGAGCCAAACTCCAGCAATGATGCCCAGAAAACAGCACACACAAAAATGCCATCCAAACGAAATGCCCAAGGCACATGGCGAGAGGGTCTCCAGCAGACTTCCTCTTCACAGTTATCACCAGCGTGCAATCGGAAATCCTTACCAACTTCATGGTCATGTTGTTCTGTTCCCAGCGCCATAGCATCACACTCATTTTCCTCGGCCAGCGCACCCAGCCAGCAGCACCTGCCCAGGGGAGCCAGCACCCAGCCAGGCTACGCGTCCATCTCACGCGTGCTTCCAGTACCTTAACATCCAGCCGCTACAGAGAGCTTCATTCTCCTCTGTTGGGTTAAGGAAAGCCTCTCTCATCTTGACGGTGTTCTCTGCAAACTTAGCTCTCTAGTCGTGCACGGAGCTGAGCTAAGACCATGATGCATCAACTCCTCTCTCTTTCTCTTTCTCTCTCTCAAGCCAAATCAAACAACTCCTCAAATGAGCTGGAGGAGGCAGCTGGGGCTGCAGGAGTGAAAGAAGGACAAGGAAGTCTCCCTCCCCGCTCCCCCCCCCCCGCCAACCACAAGCACTTCGCAGATTGGGCATTCCTGGTTCAATGGGCCGTTCATCGTTTCTGAAGAGAATCCCGTTTAACCCCTTCGGGGCGAGAGTTTGATCCGTGAACCGGGGAAGAATGGGAGCAGCGC
This sequence comes from Podarcis gaigeae, assembly GCF_964106915.1. Lineage (NCBI taxonomy): Eukaryota > Metazoa > Chordata > Lepidosauria > Squamata > Lacertidae > Podarcis > Podarcis gaigeae. The sequence continues at coordinate 59,885,660 of NC_139678.1, read as the reverse complement.
GCAGAACAACGGGCCCCACATGAGAGGCAGGGCAGGCGGGGAGTTAAAACGCCCAGAATTGCTTGCTCCCTGCTTCAGCCGATTTTGCAAACGGAGCTGCCGATTTCAAGCGCAAATCTTCAGGTTTTGTGTTTGATTAAAGAAGAAGAAGAAACTAGGCTGGCATAAGCCATCAGCTGGAAAGGTAGCACGTGCTCTAGGGTGACCTGGTGCAATAGGACTTTTATTTTCCTTTCAAATTTGGGCAGGTGTACATCCAGGGGGAGCGGCACTGGACGACATTTTCTCTTTTACAAAACTGCAAGAGGAATCCTGTCTCAATCAATTCACAGAGGTGGAAAGGGAGCTCGAAGTCCAGGTCTCTGCCCATGCAGGGAATCAGTTGTTCCAGCATCCTTGGGACATATGAAGCTACTGGATGCTATCAGACATTGATCTATGCAGGAAACTCTCTCTGGCAATGGTTTTCTAGGGGTGCCATCAGGGATAGCAGTTTGGGGCAGAAGTTTGGGCCCTCTCAGCAGGATAATCAAGAGGACCCTTAAATGCAGCAGAGCAGGTTCACACATCGTGAAACAGCCTGCCAGCCCACCCCAACCCATAGGGATGGCTGAGCTTTTTTTAGGATGAAGTGCAGGCAGAGCAGGGCTGGTGACCAGGTACACTTGCCCGAACTCTCGGAGGGCTAAGCAGGGACCAGCTGCTTTTTTGTTCTTTATTCTAACAAGACTTCCACCCTGGGCCTCAGACAAGCTCTGTACGGGCCTGAGGATAGGTGTTTCCTGGCCAGGGACTGCTGGTGGCAGGGGAGTGTCCTTGCAATGGGAAGAATAGAATTCTAGAGTTGGAAGGGACCATGAGGGTCATCTAGTCCAACCCCTGTAATGCAGAAATCTTTTGCAGAACATGGGGCTCAAACTTATGACCATGAAATTAAGAGTCTCGTGCTCTACTGACTGAGTTATTGCTGGTGGTTCTCCTGACAGTGATAGCACAACCCCTCTGTTTTGTTTTGTCTTACATGCAAAGCAGACTTTGCAGTACTGACAGAAATTCTGAGATAATTTGCTTCCTTTTTAATATACATGCCCCCAATCTTGTTCCTTCTTTCAGGCAATGTTTCTTCCCACCTGCCTTCAACAGTGTTGTTGTTGTTTAGTCGTGTCCAACTCTTCGTGACCCCATGGACCACAGCACGCCAGGCACTCCTGTCTTCCACTGCCTCCCAGAGTTTGGTCAAACTCATGCTGGTAGCTTCAAGAACACTATCCAACCATTTCATCCTCTGTCGTCCCCTTCTCCTTGTGCCCTACATCTTTCCCAATATCAGGGTCTTTTCCAGGGAGTCTTCTCATGAGGTGGCCAAAGTATTGGAGCCTCAGCTTCAAGATCTGTCCTTCCAGTGAGCACTCAGGGCTAATTTCCTTAAGAATGGATAGGTTTGATCTTCTTGCAGTCCATGAGACTCTCAAGAGTCTCCTCCAGCACCACAATTCAAAAGCTGGAGGAGACTCTTGAGAGTCCCATGGACTGCAAGAAGATCAAACAGTTTAAGACAACCTAAAGGATGCTGCCACTGAGCCAGTTAAAGTTACACCACAACCAATGGTCAAGCGGCATGCACTGCTTTCATCTGTTAAGGGCCACATATCCTTGGGGAAATGCCAGCAGCTGCATGCCAGTGGTGGGTTGAACCAAGCCCAGCAGTGGGTGGGACACTCGCTTTCTCTATTCCTTCTTTCCAACACCTTTCTCTCTCTCTCTTTTTGATACATGCAACTCCCTCTGTCTTCCACCCCACTCAGCAGGCTACAGCTGTATGGACAAGTTGCTCTTGCCAGAACCAATTGCTTGCAATGGGCTTTTCTCCTTCCTCCTTTCACTGCTCCAACAGCTAGGGCTTTTCCTGTTCCTCCCCCCCCTTTCCCCTTCTGTTATCCTCCCCACCCATATACGCACTGAAAATAAGCAGTGGGCCATGTATGGCCCATGGGTCAGTCACTCCTGCCCCAGGGGGATGCACACATCCCCATTCTTGTCAGACAGTCTTCTGGCCAGTTCAATAAGTTGTGACCAAGCATGTCCATGCAGATGAGGATGCACATCCACATCAGATGCAGGAAGGGAATCCTCCTTCCACATGTAGATCTGCCTTGTGGATTAGGCAGCTGGGTTCAGGACAGAAATCAGTATTGTACAGCCACCCACACTCACTCGCTGAAACATCTGCCAATATCTGCAACTGGCTTCTGTGTATGTGCAGCCATTGGTAGGCACATATCTATATGCAATGTCACTGCAACACTGAACCGGGCTCCACTGAATTCACTAGGTACACGTTTTGATGGTGAATTGTCTGGATATTCGTGCCCATTCAGGGCCACTATCCACTGCTCACAACTAGAGTCTGATCAGAAGCTGCTATATCTAATAAAGATAAAGATATTGCCCAACTTTGGAATCCAGAGGGGTTTTTTTCCCTTATGGACCAACAGAGCTACCCTTGGTTTTGAGGAGTTTGGGGTGGGTTTCTTTTTTATATTTAACATAGATTCTTCTGGGCTGATGGTAGTGCAGTATGCAGTCTAAGGTCACCACATCAGATATCCAATCAATGGAGTCTAAGGAAATTAAGGATATGTCCAGCTAGCAGGTTTCTATGCTTTAGCACTAATCCAGGAGCACGCAAAGCACATTCTCTTTCTTATCCCATAATATGCTATTGTACTTTTGAAAGGATTTTCTGATCTGCTTGGCAAGCAAAACTTTTGCCAGCCTCAGAGACCAACAAAGAAGTCAAAAGGTTTTCCTGAGCTACAGTTTTAAAGCAGATGAGGACAGACACCTGCACAGTTATATCAACCTTTAAATTCATCAGGTTCACTTAGCCATTATAGAAAGAGCTTTTAATTCTTTCTCAAAGGTATAAAGGACTCTTCTTCATTTGCTTTTGTGGCAGCAAAATACCTTGCACTGCAAAACCTTCTGAACTAGCCGGAGTGAGTGCCCCGCTGAAAGGTCACCTCCAGGAGGTTGGAAATCTGAGGGAGAAGGTCGCAGCCTGTTGGCGGGCTTTGGAAATTAGATGCACGATTTGCAGTAGGGTCAAAGGCAGCTACAATGAGCCAATGACAAATGAAAAGATAAATGAATATGAGGAGAGGGGGAGAGAACCTTGGATGTGAGGCCAAAGGGATTTCTATGGGAATTACATAAGTCTTCTTAAGCACAGTGCTCACGCAAACTGCCAGGCCCTTCAGAGCTTTCCTTTTAACTAAATTTAATTTGTCCCTTCCGTGCTGCTGCTGACCCAGTGGAAGCACTACACAGCCTGCCACTTAGGATGTTGTCACCCAGCTTCCCAACTGTGCCTCATGGAGGTTCAGGCCAGAACGTGCAGCTCAGGGAAGGATATGGAAGAAGGCTCTGGGCCATATCTGTATTTTCGGTGCTTCCCTGTGGTTTTCAGCAGCTCCTTGAACTAAGTGGATGTGACCCAGGGTTGCTCTGACTTAGAAGGGAAGAATTAGAATGGCCTCCTAAACAGAAGCCAATTAAGATCCAATAGGGCCCAGCTGGCTGATCGACAACGAACCAATAAGCAGCTCTTATTTCCTCAATCATTTCACCATTCATTCATATAGCTTGCTTGCTCTCTTGTTTTCAGTCACATGATTCCTTACACACCTCCCTCCTGTCTTATTTTGTTTTCCTTACTGCCCCCTACTTCTGATAGCCCCAATACTCTTTTCCCCCAAACTACTGCAATGACTGCTGTTCCCCCTCCACAGCCTTTAGAACATAGGAACATAGTAAGAGATTGTTGGACCAGGCTAGTGGCCCATCTAGTCCAGCATCCCGTTCTCACAGTGATCCACCATGCCCTAAAGCAGGCTTGGCCAAACTCAGCCCACCAGCTGTTTTGGGACTACAATTCCCATCATCCCTAGCTAACAGGACCAGTGGTCAGAGATGATGGGAATTGTAGTCCCCAAACAGCTGGAGGGCCAAGTTTGGCCATGCCTGCTAAAGGGAAGCCTGCAAGCAGGACCTGAGCACAAGAGCACACTCTCCCTTCTTGTGGTTTCCAGCAACTGGTATTCAGAGGCATTACTGTGCCCAGCTGTGGAGGCAGAGCGTAGCCATCATGGCTTGTAGTCATCAACAACCTTAGCCTCCACGAATTTGTCCTCTGTCCTCTCTGACCCCTGTCACTCCTTCCTTTGCAATGATTGTGCTGCCGCCCCTGCCTCTCTTAACAGTGTTATTACTTAGCATCACAGTTTCTTGAAGTCTACCCACTTGACATTATTACAGAGGCCTGTTATGGAGACCTGATGCCAGCCCGCCCCACAACCTCAGACAGTCCTAACATAAAATCTTTGTCAACTACCTTTGCAGCATTTTCTACTTCTGGTGATTTTGTTTGCTATATCAACTTGAATCTCTTGGAACCTGTTCAAATCCCCATTCAGCTATGAAGTTCACTGGGTCCTTTACTCCTCCTCCTCCTCCTCCTCCTCCTCCTTTCACTGGGTGACCTTGGGCCAGACACTATCTCTCAGCCTAACCTACCTTGCAGGGCTGTTGAGACCATAAAATGGAGGGTGAGGGATAACTGTATACACTGTTTTGAACTCCATAACGAAAGGTGAGATATAAATAGAGTAAACAATTAAATGAATATGCAAAAGGCCAAAAAGTTATTGGGGCCCATGGTAGATTAACTGCTTTATCACTTCCACAATCATTTTCACCATTCCTTCAAAGCAGAACTTTTTCTACAATGATTTTCCAGAGATTCAATTCACAAATTCAGCTACAAGTCACCAAATGTTGGGTAATCTCTTCATGCATGGATGAACCATCCCATAACTTCTACATGGCAAACTCTAAGAATGCTCCTACAGTAACAGATTGTGACTATTATGCTGTACAATATACAAAGCATACAAGATATACAAAGTATGCTAGAACTTCCTGAGTATGATAGAAAACACAGGGACTTTCATCAGCTTAGAAACACAACAGAATGCAGTGTTACTAGAAAAAAAAAATAAACCAGAAATCCTATTTTGTTCCCATCATTTTCTAAAATACAGCCCATTTTGGACACATTCATTTAACTGAGCGTTTTTGAACTCAAGATGTATTTTGCCTCCAGAAGAAATCCTGATAGCATTGCCAGGTGTAATTGACACTTGTTTATTTCTTTTAAAAAAATAAAAATAAAAAAGCAGTAAGGCTTTGGAGTTTCTTTCATCCTCTTGCAGAACTTCCCTAATAAGGAAAATGGAAGAGATAAGATTGGAAGTGGAGTTGGAAAAATCCTTGCTATGACCTTTTCCCTCCTCCCACAAGCAACCTTTAGACAGCTCATCCTCCAGTGCTGTGTGTTTGACTCCACAGAGACATGCTGCTCACACATTCTGCCTTAATTTAAAAGGGTAGGATGGCAAGGGCAAATACATACAATTCCTTTTAAAAATAGCATTTATCAGGATTTCACAAACCCTTTTCTTGAAACTACTGACACTTAGCAAAGAAGGATAGAGGTGGGGGTGGCCAAGGAGCTTTTTACCAGTACATGAAATGCATGTCAGACTAAAAAGCTTGTTAGCAGCCCTAATGGGATGTTAATGGGCACTTAAGCATCCCAATTAATGTGCAAAATAACGCTCTTGTTATTCATTGATGATTCTTCAATGACACAGAAAACAGGTATGAGTCCTGCATTCAGCCCCCTAATGAATATAATTCTAACTCCCAGGACACAAAGGATACTGTTGGGAAAACAAGAGGAAACAGATGTTGGGGAAATTATGAATGAATTCAGAACACATAAACATTGTCAATACATCAGTTACTAGAGGGAAAGAAAAACCCATTAACTACTTACCCATTGTGTTGCCATGAAAAATATGCATAACAACAACTGGCTAGCTAGCATTTAAGCTTCTCCGTCATATTAGATTCATTACAATTACTTTGGCTTTTTATTTCTGAGTTCTCTAACTCAGTTACAACTATTCATTAATTAATGCATGAAGCCTACTAATAGAACACTTTGCCATTTACATTTGCTGTTTACTTGAGTTAATGCTGTTATAACATCAGGCCTAACCAAGCCAACTCAGAAATAAGCCCTGGTAATCTCTCCCCCCCCCCCCCCCGTTTGTTAGTGTTTAAAGTGTTTTTACTGCAACAGCTACACATCTGGACTTCGTTCTGGAGTGACTTCACACATGTTTTCTGAGTCTTGTCACTGCAATTTTATTGTGGTATGAGCCTTTGTAGACAAGAGCCTGTGTCATCAGATGCAGATAAATGCCAGGTTATGAAAGCTACTGCCTATAAAGCAAAATGTTTTTGAATGGGATTTTCTGATGGAAGTTTTCTGGAGAATAATGAATAAGATCACAGTGACAATTATTGATGCGATTGAAAATATAAAACTCTTCCCTCTACAGCAGAATCTATGGCTGAATCTTTTCAAAATAAAGATGTTTCCATCAGGATTTCCAATTTACTGCATCTGCTGAATTGTGTTTTTATTTTATCTATTCCTAGAACTTGTTAGTTGCTTTATCCTGCCCAGGGCAGCCTAAATCAACTTACAACCAATTAAACAGACAGACAAAACCCTTCACATTAGAACCTGTATGTTGTCGTTTAGTCATGTCCGACTCTTCGTGACCCCATGGACCAGAGCATGCCAGGCACACCTATCTTCCACTGCCTCCTGCCGTTTCCTACCTACTTCCAAAAGGCCACAGAGAGTTAAAGGCCACAGGCCTAGTTATAGAGGGAAGTTTTTGCCTGGCAGCTGAAGATATTAAACAATGGCAACAGGAAAGCCTCCCTGGAGAGAGAGCGTTCCACAAATGGGGAGCCACCGCAGAACATGCCTGTTTACAGGTGGCCACCCTTTGGACCTCCCATTGATCCATACCCCTTAGAGAGAAGATACAAATCTATTTATTTATTTATTTCATTTTTTAAAAAAATGTTGCTTGACTGTAAGGGGAAAACTTCAAAGCAGTTTACAAAAAAAGATAAAACAATAAAATGATCACTAAGAAATTTACAACCACAATTTAAAACATAGGAAAGTTAAAACTGCAAGAGAATTAGCTGAAACAAATTAAACTTCATACAAATACCTGGTTAGACTTGTCTAAATAAGGTTTTCAGCCTCCGCCAAAAAGAATACAGTGAGGGTGCCCACCTGAGATCAATAGGCAAGGAGTTCCAAAGTATCAGTGCTACCACACTAAACCACTGAGTTTTTACAGATGCAGTGCTTAAGATATTAATATTTGTATTTTAATGCACTGGTAAAGGTAAAGGGACCCCTGACCATTAGGTCCAGTTGTGACCGACTCTGGGGTTGCTGCGCTCATCTCTCTTTATTGGCCAAGGGAGCCAGCATACAGCTTCCGGGTCATGTGGCCAGCATGACTAAGCCGCTTCTGGCGAACCAGAGCAGCGCACGGAAACGCCGTTTGCCTTCCCGTCAGAGCGGTACCTATTTATCTACTTGCACTTTGACGTGCTTTCGAACTGCTAGGTTGGCAGGAGCAGGGACGAGCAACGGGAGCTCACCCCGTCGCGGGATTTCGAACCGCCGACCTTCTGATCAGCAAGTCCTAGGCTCTGTGGTTTAACCCACAGTGCCACCTGCTGTGCATATTAAGCCAATGGGCCAATTTTTTTCTTGTTATTTTTCTGTTGGTTGCTATTTGTTGTTTGTGAAACATCTTGGTATTTCTTCAAGCTAATAACAATAACAACAATGGGCAGAATTCAATGTAGTCCTGAGTGGAGTATGCATACATGGAACAAGGTCTGCTCATGTGACTTTGTATTCCTCCTTCTCATCACCCTGTACACCCCCTAAATCTGTAATGGGGTTTCTTCCAAGCAGATTTAGGGAGTGCAGGGGATGAAGGGTGAGGAGGGGGGAAGTCCCATTGTGAAAATGAAATTCCCTCCCTATGAAACTACACTTGGTCTCTCCAACGACTTTCTGGCATCAACTTAAGACATACCTGTTTACTCAGGTTTTGGGGTGATAAAAATGATAAAGACCCTCAGATTGCATGATGGAAATGCTTTGGACTGATATATATGATATTTAGTTTTTACATGTTTTGATTTTCGTTAACTGCTTGCATTTTATGTGATTGTGCTGTATACCAGCCTAAGTTCCCAGGGCAGAAAAGGCAGTCTAGAAATAAAATAAAACAACACAGCACATGACCCCCAACAAAATCTGTATGACAGAGAAAAAAGCTTAACTGATGACATGCATTCTCTATTTCTCTTGCAGAAGAGGACAAGTGGTGCTTGCTAATCCTTTTCAGGAAGTTGAAAAATCTCTCTTGGTTTCCCCTAATAGTGCTTCCTGGATCAATACACCCAGAAGCAATGACTGAAGAAGATATAATTGATCATGTTGATTTTGAGGGGTGGGTAAGTAAGACTTGCCACCTGCTTTAGAGGGACACACAGGAACACATCTGAGGATGGATTTTACATGCAATAAAATTGAGATCAATGCAAATAAATTATTTATCAAATTAATTTATCATTTGCAGAAGCATTAGGAAATGTCTTTGAACAACATTTTAAACTGTAACAATGAATATTAATTTGCAGGGTGTTTTGAAGCAAGAAGTAGGGTGGATAAAATGAAATGAAAGTCCAACTCATTTTTTTTTTACAGGCCAAGAATCTAACATACATCCCTTGTATAACTAAGTAAGAGATGAGATTGTCTGAAATCTTGGCAAGTTTGAGTGCAAATGTTGTAGTGAACATAAGCAGTGACAAGAAAGCAGCTGTGGAAATGGATGCCCTTGTATATTGACAAAGCTTCTGTGGCTGCTTCATCAGCCCTTGAAAACCAAAGGCCACTTCTAATGAGCCAACAGTATTCCACATTTGCTTTTATGTTCCATCATGACTGCATCAGATTGTGTTGCTTTGATGGATTTACAGCCCTATCCATTTATTTTTGGCTGTTTATTGCAGCATTATCTTTGAAAGCATTCAGGGTTTCCCTGCCCTTCTTATTATGCAGCAGTGACTCACCAGATTTACTGAGGCTTATCATTCAATGATCCCTGGGATGACATCAGCATCCCCAAAGCTGGACAGTTCCACTCACTTCAAAGATTTTCTCCCTTGCTCTTCTCCCACCACCTCCCATGCTCAGAGAGATTACTCAGAGTAGCTGCTAAATTATTGTATTATTCACATAGTTTTCTCTATAGTTTGGAGCAGCTCTTCATGGAGCTTCATATTTTCCCCATCCCAAATCATAATGAGGCTAAGACTCCAAGAGGAGCACACAAAGTTCTGGTTTGGAGAGATTTAATCTATGCACATTCTAATAAAGCAGCTGCCTCAAAATACTTGGGTGTCTGGAGAATATAAATTCTGGGGCTGAGATTTCAGTTGGCGCATGAGAATTTTAAGTGCCAAACTGAAGAGTGGGGGGCAGGTGGCATATCAACTGATTGTCTTGCAGCTTTGGGGCACTGTCAGGATCTGGTTTGGGTCAGCAAGCTCTGCTGGAGGAGGAGGTAGAAGAAGCAGAAGAGGGCTGAATTGTGGGAACCTGGGTTGGAGGAGGGTGGGGCCTCCCCTTTCCATCTCAACTTCATACGGAAGGGGAAACAGGGATGCCAGCTATCCCCTTTGATCTTCCTGCAGATAGGAGAACCTCAATGGAGGCTGGGGAGCGATTTGATCAGCTAAGGAGGAGGCTGAGCAGGAGATGGCAGTGACTGAGCAGGAGGGTACAGTCTTGTCACTTAGAACAGCATCCACCCAACCCAACAAGGAACGTGCTTGCAATCTCAATATTCCTACACATGGGTGTAGCTGGGGGAGCAGCTCCCCACAATCCACAAAAATTATTGAAAAGCATTGAAAGTACTCAAATAACTGCGGTTCTGTCCCTCTAGCAGAAACCTTTGGCTACCCCCTTCAAAAATCCTGGCTATGCCCATGTTCCTAGAAAATGAGAGAGTCTTATGAAGGAGTATGCCATGCCTTGTCTTTAAAAGCTTGATTGGATGGATGGAGAAATTCACTGGGACATCTTCACTACCTCTATCCAGTTATGAACTTCTTGCCCTACTCCTGAACTTCTGAACTGTGACTCCTGTGCACTGTGTCTGCTGCTAAGTCTGTATTGTTACCTGTCTGAAATAATATCTCTCTCTTATTTAGAGGTAAAAGTCTCTGACTGTGCATGTTGGGTGGAGGCCAGGTCATTCATATCTTTTTGACAATTATTTCATGATTTATAGCCTCATTTATTACAATGTGATTTAAGTGCAACTATCTCTCTCTGGAGTTGGATCTTATTGCATAAAGCCCTTGATATAGTTAACAAAGTTAAAAATGCTTTAAAAGAAAAAGAAAGTTTTGTATTCTATGGCTCTGATCCAAAGAGTTTCCTGCATGAGTGGAAAACACTTCCTGCTTGTATAATGGTGAGTTACTGATTCCACTGATTTTCTTGTCTAGTGGGAGTCCCTCTCTGTGTGCTACTTCCCACACCATTCTGGACGGTGTCCTGAGTACCAGGAGCTGCTTTTCAGTTTGGGCACATGAAGATGCAGGGCCAGGAATTCACCTGTTTCTTGATGAATTCGAGCCAAAGTAATTAAGCAAAATCATCTCTCTCTCTTTTCCTTATTATGATCTAGATAGTTCTAGAAAGGATTATTATGATTTACCTGTTGGGGGGGTTCGCTTTATTTATGCACAGGATTATCAGGATTCTTTCAGAAGTCAGCATTGCAACTTTCTGCTCACATTTGATGAAATGAAATATTACTTTGTTGGCTACAGAGCTTTCAGAGATGCCTTCCATGAATTATCTCCACGTTTCACTGACAGACCTCTATGGAGAGAGAGTCGGTGCAATGAACTCTGCTTATTCCCATTTCTGCTCAGGTTAGACCATTTAATTCTGAAAACTGGTTGCAACCTCATTAGCCTGATTTTAAAAAACCAAAAACCCAACAACCTTGAGTTAAAATAGTCTTGAAAGCAATATCACTTTCCCCTTTCTGAAACAATTTGTTCAATTACACCTCCTCTTCATTTTCCTTTACTTTGATTATATTCTGGCATGGTGAAGCAATTAAGTCCTGGCAAGACTGGAGAGGTTTTAGGTTACAGTGTTAAAGCAGTTTCAAACTGTATAAGCTGCCCATGACCTTCCGAGAAGAAACTTTACACATTGAAGCCTACCTCTGAAATAATGATTTAGAATGAAACTAACAGGAAAAATGACAGGAATGTTTTCAGCGGGCAAAGTGAGGTGTGGTCAAGCAGGGCAGCCAACACAGACCTGCTCAAAGATCATTGCACTGGAGACATAAGTTGCAGGATGAAGACTGAAGCATGGCATGTTTTCCATCCAAAAACAACAAGCAAAACCGAAATAGCTTATCTTTTATAGAAAGGGCACACTGCACACTGTCTGCATATCTAGTCTTGAACATATTTTAACTTTTAATATTTAGTAGTCTAAAGTAGTAGCCCAAGAAAGGATTACATAAAGCTGGTACATGCAGGCTAGATTTCCTATGTGCTTTTAATGCTTGCTTTAGGGTGGAGAATTTTGGCAGGCACATCTTTTCATCTAACTGATCTTTAAGAACATTCCCTTTTCTTCTGGGAATACATTACAGCAGGACTTTGGGGGTTCTCTTCTGATTGCAACATCCCCTTGCTGCATGAAGAGTTAGTTGAGAACCTATAGGGGACTTTATGTGAAGTAGCTCCACTTTGACTAGGATGTTGGGTATTCTCTGTTGCGCACACAAAACTGCCTGGGTGTAGAAAGAGAACACTTGGGATCCCTGCCATTGGTTAAGGTAAGTTTATACAAGGTAGTTCCAGCATGGGAGAGCGTAGCTCTAAAGACTGCACCAAAAAGAAAATTCCTTGCAAAAATTCCCAAAGCAGCATTCTGGTAGTAAATGACAGAGTGGGGAAAATTTTCCTGCAGTTCTTAAAGGTATGTACTACAATACTCTACAAGTCATGATCTAGGGACTTTAATTAAGTGTAGGTGGTGGGGGAGCTATTCACTGATACTTGAGAATGTCAATGAATTCAGATGCTTGATGGGAGTCTCCACCCCCATCGCTCAGCCCGCACACTGAGGTCCAGCTCTGAGGCCTTCTGGCAGTTCCCTCACTGCGAGAAGTGAGGTTACAGGGAACCAGGTAGAGGGCCTTCTTGGACGTGGTGCCTCCCCTGTGAAACGTCCTCCCATCAGATGTCAAGGAAATAAACCACTTTTAGAAGAGACCTGAAGGCAGCCATGTATCAGGAAATATTTAAAGTCCGATGTGTTACAATTCTTTATATATGCTGTAAGTTGCCCAGAGTGGCTGGGGAAACTACTACTACTACTACTACTACTACTACTACTTCTACTACTACTATTAAATGTTACAACATTTGATCCCCATATTACTTTGACTATAACATCTGTCAGCAACCTCTACTGCAAATATTTGTTTTGCAATTGCTACAATAGATGTGTTTCTTATAATATCGAATGTACTCCTAACACATTTTAATAACTGTTCTAATTCCAATTATGCATGAGCAGAACTTTCCCCCCTTCTTTTTCCATCTCTAAAATTTCTCTGTCGCAAATAAAATCTTGTTGAGTTCCCCACCCCTCCATTAACCTGGTGCACCCTGGATTTTGCTTGTGGAAAGACCCATGGATCACAATGTTTAAAGCTCAAGGGTTGCTGAAATATAAACTAGACGCAAACATCTGTTAGGAAGGGAAAGGGCTATTTCAGGCTGCCCTGGAATATAAAAGAAAAGGCACACAGAAGGTCAAAAGATGGTTTAAGAGCCCCAGGAGGTACGTCCTGGTAGAGCAAAGATTGCAAGGTGGTGCATTCCTTGTAATAAAACAAGAAATTTCAACAAAGATACAAAATTGAGATAAATGGCTTTTACAAGGTTTGGCTGGAAGCATATGCAGCTCTTTTTGCTTCAGTCACAAAAAAAGTAGAGCCTGCAACCACTCATTTTTTCATCCAAATTACAAATTGGGAGGAAATGACTGTATCCTTGATGATCGTGATAAAAGCAACTCAGCAAAAAGAAATGAGTAAACGTTCTTTTTAATAAATCCATAATAGTGCTTTTGAGACTGCAACCCAGAACACTTGGATAGGGAACAAGCCCCACTGAACGCAGCAGGACTTACTTCTGAGTAAACAACAAGCATAGGCTTGTATTGCACATGCCTACACAACCTTGTTGAGTGACTGCATTTGGATGCAATGATGAACGATTGGTTTTATTATTCCTGAGCCTCAGGCTCAGGCTCTTTCCCTTCCCATCTCTTCCTTCGAAGTGGCTGCAAGGAGATCAGAAGCTAGAAGGAAGAGACCAGAGAGTGTTCTCAGTTGTGACACTCTGACTGTGGAATGCCTCCCTCTCACCAATTTGATGGGCATCAACTCTGATGGGTTAAATAGGTTGTGGAGGGGGGACAACATCTCCTCATTGGACTTCTCAATTCATTATATTTGCTGCTGAGTTTTAATGTTATGATTGGTTTATATATATTGGCTTATTTTTGGTTATATTTTGCTGTGCCTGTATAAATATTTGTGGGAAGCCCCCACCTCCAGCAATAAATTGGATTAGGCTGAAGGTCAGATCTCTCTTCTCAGTGTGCAGAGATGAAGCAAAAAATGCTGAAGGGGAGGGACCAGCTTGATGAGGAATCAGAAAGAGTGAAGCAGGGGAGTGGGCAGAAGGAGAGAGGATTCTTCCATCCCGCTTGCAGAGCCAGCAGTTTGTGGGAGCTGACAGGAGGAGGCGGAGCCCTTTAAAGCAGCACCCCAGGAAAGATGTACAGAGAAATGGGATTTGGAGGGCACAACAAATAAGAAGGCAACAAGCAATTGAGATATTGGAGACAGGGTCTGGGACAAAAAGATTGGGAGAATATAAGGAAAGCAGGGGTTGAAAGCAGGCTAAAGGACAAGGCTAGGGGAGTCCTGTGATAAAAAGGGAGCCTGCACTCTTATAGTGATGGCCCCTACCAGTAAATTCTGAAATATATTGGCACTCTGACGATCCTCCGGCAGCTCGGAGGTGGTGGAGAAACAGAATGAGTATAAAACCCACTTTTCATTATTTTTTAATGAACTGAGCTACAAATGCCTTAAATATAATTAAATTATTGAATTAAAAAACAGTAAGTTCATTGTTATGTACCAACTTTAAACCAGGAAAGGGGAGTCTGTGGCCCTCCAGGTGTGGCTGAGCAAGAGTTCACATCATCTCTCTAGCCATTGGTCATGCTGGCTAATGGGAGTGCCATCTTGTGGGAGTTGGCATTCAAGACCATTCTGAGGACTACATATCCCCAACACTGCCTTAACCTGTGGTACGGTTTATTGAAACATGCCAATTTCATAAGCCATGGTTTGAAACTAGTTTGTTTCAGTAAACCATGGTTTAAGGCTAACCACATATTTTCTGGATAATAATGCTAAACTGCAATTAGTTAAACTTACAAGCATAAACATCAAATGGCTCATGGCTGGGCTAGAGGAGAAAGGAGCTGGGAGCTGATATACCCAAGTCTTGTTCATGTAATGATAAAACATAGTTTATTGGTACATTCATATGCAGCCAGTTAAGGGACAACAGGCAACATACAGGCTGTTCCCTAGGATGGCAGCTCAGAAGGAGAGCAACACTTCATTAAAAAGATCCACTTTAACAGATACAGGAATCTCAGATATAGTATACGGATAATTCTTGGTATCTCAGTAAATTATTTAAAACACTCATTTGCCAATCAGTCATCAGTAAAGAGGCTCAGACCCTGCTTTTATTAACCTAGGCATTTGCTGTAGTTTGTCATCATAGTTTTAACTTTTTCTAAAGATTTTAATAAAGACCTTAAAGATGAAAACCCTAGAATTATCATATTATAGGCTTGGCCTTTGTCTAAAATCATGTCTGCAAAGGTTTACACTGGAAAAACCATCTTTTTCAAAATTAGTTAACTTATGGGTCAGTTTAACAATCTGGCGAAGCATCAAAGTCAAAAGGCCACAGTGGTTTGTTGCTAAAGCAAGCCTATGAATTTTGGTGCCCTGAGCTTCAAAACAAATGTGTATCTGACTGATGTATTGTAGCAACACACTGGATTTTTCTCCCTTTCCTAAGCTTTCCAGCTGGAAAGGATTAATTTGCCCTATTATCAGTGTCTTTTTTCCATTACAAAGCAGGCATAAACTTCTAATTTAAATTGCAATGAGGAAAAACGAAGGCCCCATCCCCAGCTAATCTTGAATGTATAAGACAGAATTGCAGGTATATGAGATAGATAAATCTGCTTGGCAGAAAACAAATCAATTAAATGAAATCAGTTTTGTAGAATCCTGCACAAAACCCACACAGCTAGGGTTTTAGATTCATTTTGGGAGTTCCATCAAGGTTGAAGAAAGAATTTACCTATAACGTCTGGTGTTTAGGCAAACACATTGTGTTAATAAATATTTTCTGGAACTATCAAGAAGAGGAAAGTTAAAAATAAAACACAACTTCAAACATGAATATGGGACTAATATGGCACTCACCTGAAGGATGGGGGGGGCAGCACTAGAGCACCACCCGGTGTGTGTTGTCTAGCTCTGCGAACTTGAAGAGAGAGAAAACTTCATTCTAACAATATTTGTACTTTTCTCAGCCAGCACTGGGCTCAACCCTGCATTCTGTTATTATGCCATATATTGCCATTACAGTGGACCCTCCGGATACAAATTAAATTCATTCCGGGGGTCCATCTGCAACCCAAAATGTCCGTAGGCAGAGGCGCCGCTTCTGCACATGCGCATGAGGTGAAACCCAGAAGTATACACTTCCGGGTTTGCCGCGTTCATAACCCGAAAGTTACGTATCCAGAGCAGTACGTAACTAGAGGGTCCACTGTACATAATTCAGAAGCTTATCTATTAATACCAGAAAGTACTGAAGCACAACACCTTTAATACAAAAAGGGTTACCTTCAGCACAAAATGCCACCTAAAAGGTATCTCAGCATCACAACATGCAGTGATGACCCTCCCCAGCTGTCACCTCTTGTTGCGCCATACAAGGGAATATATTTCTATTCAGCAAAAAGTAAGATTATGGTCTCATGAGGCATAATTGTGGTCCAATAGGAAAAGCTCGGGGGGGGGGGGAATAATGGTTTCTATTCAATTTTCAGTCGATACCTACTGGATTTTGCAGGTTCTGGTGGTATTTCCTTGTATTTCAACCACTTGTTTCTATTGTGGACAAAGGCTTCTAAAACTGGTGGTGGAAAGACTTCTGCCAATTCAAGTGTTATATAGCAGAAGTAATGATGTCTTTGTCTGCAAGAGGGCCTTATTGGAAATAATGGCAGTGAATCCTGGGTGGTCTAATGCAGAGGGAGGTGGAAAAGGAACAATGTGCTTTAGCTACCTGAATGCAGTGCTAATTTGACTAAAGTTGCAATCCCTTGCATAGTTAGACTTCTTAGTTTCCTAATGATTTCTATGGGATTGGAACAACCTAACTTTGTGCAGAACTGCAATGTGGCTTTCCATATTCATATGTTAAGTATTCACTAAGTATGTCTTAAGCAAGGGAAGGGGAACATTTGGCCTTCCAGATGTTGTTGGACTACAAGTCTCATTATCTTTGCCCACTGGATACACTACCAGTGTTTGATGAGAGTTGCAGTCCAACAACATCTGAAGGGCCACAAGGTCCCCAATCCTGTATTAATCCCAAAACTGGGCAGAACTAGCAACTACATGGTGTCTATAATTGGGGCACAGGATTTTACTTCTTATGGACTGCATTCAGCCTTTAATTCAGAGAGCTTCCCTTTTTTTCTATTCATTTCAGAATGTTGCTGTGCCTCTCAATTTTGTCCCACCAGCTGTTATGTTACCAATTTGCATATCGCAGTTTGATTGCAATCATTTGTCTTTCTGTTTTATGTATGCGTATGCCCCAAAAGAGGCATATACATAAATGTTTACTATCTAACTAACTAGCTAACTTTAACTCAAAGTAGGTGTTCAGGCTTAAATGGAAGTCCAAAGCTATTAGGATATGAACTATAGCAACCTGTATTTATTTATTTATTTATTTATAAAAAAACCTCATCACACAGAAACTCCTCCAAAAAGGCCAATCACATAGCAAAAAAAAGATGGAGGATTTGGACTAACAATCACTGTTTCGCTCAGAGAATCCTGGGAACTCCATGCTTATGAACCTTGTTAGAATTCTCAGATTCCTTTAGAGATCTACCATACATTTATGTTTCTGTGTGTGCAATAAATGCAAAACATTATAGCTTACTGATTATGTGCACATGAGGGGGGTTTTTTAACCACAGGCAACCCACCACCCAGTCACTATCCTGTATCGTATCATACAAAGGACTGTACTTACTCTATACTGAAATAAACCAAATCAAAACTCCCTGTCATGATAACCTAAATACTTTATCAGGAAAAGAGAGCTTCAACAACTTGTATGCCTTATTAAAATTAAGAAAAAGTAAACCCTGGATAATCAGGGTGTAGATCAAGCTTGGGGATGATGGGAGTTGTATTCCAACAACATCTGGAGGGCACCAGGTTGGGGAAAGCTGGTCAGGTAGTTGCTGACAGTATGCATGTGAATACTGTATGGGACCACGGTAATAATATTTGACAAGTAAATAAATTAATTAATTAATAATAATAATTATTATTATTATTATTATTATTATTATTATTATTATTAATTTCTACCCCGCCCATCTGGGTGGCTCTGGGGGGGCTTTCAACAGAACACTAAAAACAGACTAAAACTTCAAACATTTAAAACTTCCCTAAACAAGGCTGCCTTCAGATGTTTTCTAAAGGTTGGATAATTGTTTATTTCCTTGACATCTGATAGGAGGGCATTCCACAGGGCGTGCGCCACGACCGAGAAGGCCCTCTGCCTGGTTCCCTGTAACCTCACTTCTCGCAGTGTGGGAACTGCCAGAAGGCCCTCGGTGCTGGACTTCAGTGTCCGAGCTGAACAATGGGGGTGGAGATGCTCCTTCAGGTATACAGGACCGAGGTCGTTTAGGGCGTTAAAGGTCAACATTAACACTTTGAATTGTACTCGGAAATATACTGGGAGCCAATGTAGGTCTTTCAGAACCAGTGTTATAAGGTCTCGGCGGCCACTCCGAGTCACCAGTCTAGCTGCCACATTCTTGATTAGTTGCAATTTCTGGGTCAGCTTCAAAGGTATCCTCACATAGAGCACGTTGCAGTAGTCCAAGCGGGAGATAATCAGAGCATGCACCACTTTAGCGAGACAGTCTGTGGGCAGGTAGGGTCTCAGCCTGCATACCAGTTGGAGCTGGTAGACAACTGCCCTGCACACAGAATTGACCTGCGCCTTCATGGACAGCTGTGAATCCAAAATGACTCCCAGGCTGTGCACCTGCTCCTTCAGGGGCACAGTTGCCCCATTCAGGACCAGGGAGTCCCCCACCCTCGCCCACCCTCTGTCCCCCAAAAACAGTACTTCTGTCTTGTCATAATTCAACCTCAATCTGTTAGCCACCATCCATCCTCCACCTGCCTCCAGGCACTCACAAAGGACCTTCACTGCCTCCCAGCCCAACTTAATTTATCCTAAAGTTATATAGTCCTTGATAAATATATCTCTGCTGGCTTATTATTGCTTCAGCAATTCACAGAGAACATCTCTGACAGGATATAACATGATTCCCTCAAAGCCACGGCTACATAAAAACGTTCCTTCAAACAGCACCATAACACATGAAAAGATTTTGCAGACGTGTGTGTGTGTGTGTGTGTGTGTGTGTGTGTGTGTGTGATTTAGAAAAATTAACAGCTTGGAATGAGGATGAAGGAACAAGTATAACACAAAATGATTGGAAATAGTGCTTGTATGATTAGCATAAGTGCTATTCTTACTTTAGAATTTCAGCACAAAGTTCTGTCTCACTTTGTTTAAAAGTTTGTAACACGCTGTGCAAGTGATAAGATGCATGCTTGCCAACAAGCTAACCACAGTCTGCATCTGAAACATTCAGGTCAGACATTGTTCTCTTAAGATGATTACATCCAGCAGCTTGAAAGCCAAGGAGCAGGTAGAATAGAAGATATGCTTATATTAAGTTCATTAAAGTCTACTTTTACCTGTGACATGCAGATAGCTCAGCTAAGTACTTCATTTCAGGCTTTCAACCTCAGTGATGAGAATGTCACTTGTGCAGTTCTCCCTCCTGAATAGCTTGTGGCCCCCAATACTGTTCTAAGCTGGCATCTGGTTAATCTAAGGAGCAGCTTCGCTGCCCACTGGGGATGGCATAATGGCTATAGCTCCACCTTCCAACTATTATATCCTAGGAGGAGATAGTCCATGGACTGAATAAGAGGGGTAGGGGTGTGTAAGTGTGTGTGTGTGTGTGTGTGTGTGTGTGTGTGTGAGAGAGAGAGAGAGAGAGAGAGAGAGAGAGAGAGAGAGAGAGAGAGAAGGCTTAGGGTTAAATGAGGCCGCTCATTAGGTTTCCTGGATTTAAGATGAGCAATTGTTACTGTGACAACATTTCACATCTTCGGCTGCTACCAAGTGAACATTTATTCACATAAGAAGCCTTTGATCATGACAGTAGCCATTTGTCTGCAAGAAG
This sequence comes from Podarcis gaigeae, assembly GCF_964106915.1. Classification (NCBI taxonomy): domain Eukaryota; kingdom Metazoa; phylum Chordata; class Lepidosauria; order Squamata; family Lacertidae; genus Podarcis; species Podarcis gaigeae. Next base: position 59,865,889 of record NC_139678.1, on the reverse strand, counting down.
AGTTGCTCTGACCGTGGCAAGTTTGCACAATTGGTACACAGAACGAGGCTCTGAGAAACGTAACCTTTTGCAGTTCCTTCAGCCCCCTTGCCAACTCCTCTTGTCACTTGCACTGAACTTGCTGTGCCCCATAAAAGAGAAGGGAACATTCATCCCAAACCACAGCCTTCTGCTGAGATAAACGGGTATTGAGTCCAGCATGTTTGTTTTGGTCCGCTCTAAAATGTACACTGTTACGTGAGACTGGCTTGTACTACTGCCGTTCCATTAATTTTCAAGTGCTGCAGTGAACAAACAAAGTGAAGCTGGAAGGAAGGGAGGAGGGTCAGAGAGGAGAAAATACTGCTGGCTTTCATTTCAGGAAATATTACTAATTCAAGTGGCACTTGCACACACCTGGCTGCTCTCTTTCCTGCTGGTATGACCATGCGCTTCGTTCCGATAAGCTATTAGTAACCACAAGGCCTGAAATGACTATATACTGTCTGGTCAAAATAGTCTCTTGGGTTAAAAAAAGAAAACACCCCATAGTACAATTGCTAGTTTTGGCAATGAGAGAAGGCTTATAGCAAAAAAATATTCATGGAAACGGGTAATCCAGTAGCAGTTGCTCCTTTTGGAGATATTTCAGGGGCTTCTCCTGGTTTATCAAAAGGGAAGAAGGAGGGGGAGCAGCCATGCAAAGAAGGTGGTAGAAGTACAAAAGCAGTCAGCAAGCAAATAAATGAAATGAAATGAATGGTTTTTCAGTAGTCAGTGTTTCTTGTCCTGGCCCCAGAGGGCAGAGGTTCATTAGCTACAGTTCTTCCATCTATAGGTCAGTGGGGCAGAGATGAAGGCTGCTGGATCTATCTTTGGGAATCATGATTGGCAGCACAAGATGGAACCAAATCAAACACAAGGACTTGTGTGGATGACTGAGAATTGCAAGTATTTTTTGCAGTGAGAGGGGTTTTTATTATAATTGCTATTCTAGATCCCAAATTCAAAGATGGGGGGGGGGGGACGACTCCTGAGGATGTATGGACATATCTAATTGCTCACCAAATACCTTTGGTCAATGAAAGGCAAGGGGTCAACATGCCTCAGCCCCCCTTCAAAAAAGCACTTTTTCAGCCATGGTGTCAGTGGCCGTGTGTAAGCCCATTCCACCCCATCCTGCCACCTTCCAGAGCCAAAAGCGGTGTGTGCCTTGGCAGTTGTGTGTGTTTTGGTTGTGCACAATATAGCTGTTCCCTGTACTGGGAAGCTTTGGGCAAGGATTAAAATTTGGGTTCATTTTGGGAACCTAGCAAAAGTGGGTTGTGCCCTTGAATTTGGTTGATTGGATACAACAGATCTTTTTTTTACCTTCCCAGAGACCTAGGGCTAACTTAAGATGAGAGACAGTGACTCCTCCAGGGCCACACAGTAGTTCATGCCCTAATGGGGACATGGATCATGATCTTCTTGGCCCAAATCCAGCACTTGATCACAACATTATATAAAGGCTCTTGACTGAGGCAGTTCCAGTTCATGGAGGGGCGGAGAAGAGCTTATTTCCAGTCCAGGCAAGTATTCACCCCCATTACTAAAATTGTTGAAATGCCGCTGTGTTGTTGTTTTGTTAACGCTTAACTGAAATTCAACTTTTATACTCTCCCTAGCATTTTCTAGCTTTTGCTCTGATTTTAAACCTCTCCACCCAGAAAGCTTTCCAGGTGTGAGTCTTGAATACACATGGGGGAAACAGAAATGTGGGTGGTCTGATATAGCACAACATCTGAAAGCTTTATAGGAATCTTTTTTTAAAAAAACCTTCCTTTCAGGGCGTTTTTCTTTACCCCTGAAGAACAAGGGCTGTATCTTCAAAAAAAGATGTAATAAAAAGTTAAACATATGGGAGCTTTCTATTAAAAAACCTTGGGGATGTTGAGGTGGGAAGCTTCAGTAAGTGAGGTCAAGGGCATTACTTAGCCATCCCATATTGCTCCTTTCTAGAGTCTCACTCCTTATTTTCCCTGTCTTTACCTACAACAGGGGGTAAGGAATTTGATTTGAACAGCAGGCCAGATCATTATCTCCCCCACCCTGCAAGGGCATAGTTGTCAACTTTTCCCTTTTCTTGTGACGAATCCTATTCGGAATAAGGGAATTTCCCTTTAAATAAGGGAAACGTTGTCAGCTATGCACAAGGGCCAGGTTTGACAGGTGGGCAGGACCATCGACCTGTCAAACACCTAACACCATAATGTCATTGGGTGACATTTTTTCATCACACAGTATTGCAAATCCCCTTCCTGGGAATTTTGTAAATACAGTGGTAATTCGGGTTAAGTACTTAATTTGTTCTGGAGGTCCGTACTTAACCTGAAACTGTTCTTAACCTGAAGCACCACTTTAGCTAATGGGGCCTCCTGCTGCTGCCGTGCTGCCGGAGCACGATTTCTGTTCTCATTCTGAAGCAAAGTTCTTAACCTGAAGCACTATTTCTGGGTTAGCAGAGTCTGTAACATGAAGCGTATGTAACCTGAAGCATATGTAACCCAAGGTACCACTGTATCTTTAGGCATAGATACAAAGCTCTGTGCACAGCACGTTGCAGCCATAGCTGATCAGATGATGTCATATACATGTCAGGTGTAGGGCAGGGGTGGGTGTGGCCTGGTGAAAATGGCCTCAGGAGCCAAATGAGGAGGCCCGGTGGGCCTGATTAGGTCTGTGGGCTGAAGGTCTCCTCCCTCTGCCCTGTACTCTCTCTCTCTCTCTCTCTCCATTTTAGAGATGCAGCTCCTCTGGGCTCTTTTCCCGGAGGGATGCTGCAGTTGCATCCTGTATTGGTGCAATGCAAGTTGGCCTTGATAACCTCCAAAGTTCCTTCCAACTATGACATTCTATGTTTTTCCCCCCTCCCAAAACAGAGTGCATTTCTCCTGCTTGTCCTTCATAATAATAATAATAATAATAATAATAATAATAATAATAATGGTTTCCCCAGCCACTTCCATAAACAAACCCATGGCAAATAAGTACAAATTGCACAGCAAATAAACACCCACCATTATGAAAAACAAATGGGCAAGTGCACGCTAAGTATTCCAATTATTGTCTTACAGGAGAACGTAGAAGGCGACAAAGGTCCATGGATCGCAGACAGCTTTGGGAATGACAGCAGAGGCTGGAGCTTCATGCAGAGACAGATTTTATTTCAGAATATATAATGATGACCAGGTGTGTGCTCAGGAACGAAACATTATTCTACAATCTTTGCAAGAAGTGTCAAATCCACTCGAAAAGAAACGTTGCAGATTAGTGCCTTCATTTCCCCCCTAATCCCACCAGGTGGCGGTAGCAACCAAATTAACCAGGGAACTCCCATCCTTATCCTTTATCTTCCTAAATACACAGGATAAGGCTCAGTTTAATTTTCTAGCAGTTAAATTCCCTGTCAGCCTAATCATGTGTAAAAAAGGAAACCATATGGCGGTTTTCTCAGCACTTGGGATTCCAGCGATGTTGAGGAACAGCAAATACATCCTCTCCGAATGCAATTATCTTTGAAATACAGTGCCCAGTTTGAAAAATAATTATGTACCTTGGACCAGGTCCAGGACTAGGAACACCTCTCAGTGCCCTGGGTTTTTAAAAGGGGAGAAAAGGCAATTGTGTTGGCTGTTTTCTGACATGCACATTAACATGATATTTGGCTTCTTTCACGTGTGACTTTGGCTCTAATTTGCAGGGGCACTAAATCCAGCCAAACAGCAATGCTGCCAGTTTCCAAGATGCAATAATAATAATAATTTTTAAAAAAATAATCCCATGCCCATCAAGTAATTGGATTTCTAAAATTAAATTCTATACTTTAAACCATATCCATATCCATCAGTCAGTGAACATTTGCTAATGAAGGATAGAAACATAAAGCTACTCTGGCAGCTGAGGTTCTCAAGAATTTAGGAAAGGATCTAATTTAACAAAATTATGCTTCTACAGTGCTATAAAGAAACCACAACATTTGATAAGAATGCAATTTAGGAACTGCCCGCAGGAATTGTCACAGCAAACGTATATTATTGAGCATAATATGAAAACAGTGTGCTGCCACCTATATTTCTGTGCCTGTAGGTGGCACTTTTTTATTACATACCTAGAAAAATAGAGAGCAGCTGACAAATTCAATGAAGCACCACATTCATAAAATGTATGCAAAATGCAATTTGCATGCCAGCCTATATACTGCATAAAAAAGCTAGACTATACTAATAAGCTTATCTCCAGTAGAACCCATTTTATCCTCTATTCAAAGGATGATAGTTCTTGATAAGACTTGAATGAATGGAAGTCTGGAGAGAAGATTAGCTAAGGCCTACATCATTTTGACCGAATGCTTTGAGTTCTGCACTCCACCTTCAGGAAGGCTCATCCGCTTAGAAGGCATTTAGGCACAAGAGATCTGGACTGATTCTAGGACTTGCTTTATGATGCCCATCCATGTATTCACATCCTGCCTAGAGCCAATCAGTATTCTTGACCCTGTTGGTAACAAGAACTTCCACATACCCCACAGGAGTATTATTTGGCTGCAGCAACAAGCTGTGCAACAGCTGTTACTGTGCAACATCTGGATGTATTTCAGCTGTTAACTGGACGACAGGGCACTTTAACAAGTTTTGGACACTTACATGTAGGCAACAGTCTTCACATGATGGAGAAGCAATTCTTCCCTCTTGAAGAGGAGCAGGAAAATCATGTATTGAAGCTTTGACACGTAAGTGCTTCTGTGTGAAGCACCCGTAGCACACGCTATTTTGTTTGCATAGCGAAGGGGAGAGGTGCATGACCACCACTCAGCGCAGTGTAGTGGTTAGTGTGTTGGACTAGGACCTGGGAGACTAGGGTTCAAATCCCCACTTGGCCCCTCACTGGGTGACCCTGGTTCACTCACTGCTTCTCAGCCTAACCTACTGCACAGGGTTGTTGTGAGGATTAAAAGAGGGGTGGAGGGGCGACTATGCACACCACCTGGAGCTTCTTGGAGAAAAATGTGGGGTATAAATGCAATAAATAAATAATTTTTAAAAAATCAGTGACTGCTGCTGTCTTGCTGCTGATCAGGTAAGTGTCGGAAGCAGGCAGGCCACACTGGGCAGATTTGCTTTTACATCTAATAAAGCCCCAGAGGATTTAGTGCAGAGATCCTACAGCAAAGGTTTGCAAGAAGCAGCCCTCTGTGTTCAATGCTCAATTTTTGTGAGGTTCAATTTTCATCTAAAGTGCTGATCTGCATGTGTGTATGCAAAACTGTACATGAAAACTACCCTCTTTTGCACATTTTCCACACTCACATGTAACTCTTGTTCTCCCACCGGCTGCTGTCAATGGAAGAGAGAGGGGTGGGAGAGATGTAAGACTGCTACCCAGACCCAGCAGCTATTTTCACATCATGACCAACTGAGAAAGAATGTAAATGAGGATGACCATTCAGTTGTGCATCCCATTGAAAATAATGCATAGCTATGAGAGGACAACAACAAACCGATGTATGGAAAACTGTTTTCATTTGTTCTTGATTAGAATTAGAAACATAATGACAATCTTTAGCCATCTTCTTTGTAGTAGATTATTTTCCTTTTCCTGTTCTGATGAGAATGCATTATAACAAAAGCACAAAAAAGGGAGAAAGTAATTCACTGCAGATGGGTGACACATGCATTGTGACATACATCCTGTATATCCAGATGCTATTAAGTCATCTTAATAGCTATACCTCCAGTGAGATGCACATCCCAGCCTGATTTTGCCCACTTCTGAATGTTCATCCACATCCTGTTCTGTGCCAATGTAACTGGATTGTGGCAAAGGGGCAATGGGACTGACAATCCTTTGCCACATTGGTGTTTTTAGTATGACTTCCAACTGTACTTGTGCCATAAATACAATGTCTAGGTTCATGGGATGGCCAGATTCAGAGATCTGCAGGAACACACTCCTTGAATAATCAGCAGTGTCAGCTTTGACAGTGCTGCTCACCTGTTGAAGCAGGAAAAAAGAAACCTAGCTTGTTTGTCACTCAAACAGGGTTAAATTTGGCAACTGTCTTCTTGGCACTAGTAGAGGTTGGTGGGTTGGCAGCACTTACCTGACATCCCATCACCAGTGTTGCTGCAGCTAAGTGAGAGGGAAGAGGGACAAGGAGGCGGTGCAAATGTACTAGCAGAGCCAATCTTATCTTCTGCCAGTACATTTGCTCCACACTGACCTCATAGCTGCAGTTGTGGGAGATCAGGTAAGTTGCTCCTGCCCTGCTGACCACTACTGCTCAGAGCTCTGCACATCATCCTGGTCCAGCAAAATAAACTACACCCATAGTTGCTGTGTTTTGAGGGATTTCAAACATGGAAGTTTACTTCTGTGTGCAGATCATTCTAGGTGGATTGAGGTGTTTTATGTGGCTCGTGACCTCCGTGCAATACATTTTGAGGGTAAAATGGCTCAATTTCACAATGACCTTGATGCTGTTACTATAGCATGGGCTGATGAGGCCCCAATATTCCATTTAATCAATTGGGGGGGGGATCAGTTTCAGCTGATGGAGCCAGAGGATGTGGGCAAGGTGCTTCCTAGTATGCATTCATGCGAATGTGCTCTCAACCCTTGCCCATCCTGACTGATTAAAACCAGTCAGAGAGGTTTGACTGTGTTGGTTCAGACCATAGTGAATGTCTCATTACAATAAGGAGTAATGTCCCTGGTTTCATAGTATACAACCACTACACACACACACACACACACACACACACACACACACACACACCACTACCTAGTTGGCAGTTTATAAATATTCTAATAAAATAGCAGAAAAAAGCTAAATTTTATTTTGATGAATTACATGTTCCTTTCCCATCTACATACCTCCAACCAGAGCTATAATAATGATTGTGTCGATGTGGCCAAAGATATGTCAAATGTCCATTAAGGGCATGAGAGAGCTCAGTTGGTTAGAGCATGGTGCTGATAACACCAAGGTTGCAGGTTCTATCCCCATATGGGACAGCTACATATTCCATTGCAAGGGGGTTGGTCTAGATGATCCTCACGGTCCTTTTCCAACTCTACAATTCTATGATTTCTTCTAACGCTATAAAACTGAATCTGAACCTAGGAAAAGCCCATTCTCCTTATTCTCTCTTAACCTAGCCAATAGTCCTCCTTGAACCTGCATGACTGGGCTCTGGAACCAGGAGCAGGCCTGTGTGCTGCGTGGCCACCGTATTCCTTCAGCCTCTTGAGTGGAAAACCTGTGCAGCCCCACACTATCTGGTTGGCCCTGTATGTAAGAAGGCTCACATAATTGGGGCTTTATTTAGTGCTCACTTACGTTTAGCATTTTCAAAAGCTACACAACCTGCAGAGTACAGATATGTGCGGTAGCACTGCCACTTTGCTAGGAAGGAAGCTATTTTTAAACACTTGCAGCAGTGGGAACTGCATAAAATTACCATAATTTCAGCCTTCACTAACAGTTTTCGGTTTACAGCATGATATGGTATGAATTAATGGTCGGCAACATGCACTTTCCCTTCCTTTCATGTGGCCAACCAAGGAATTCATCTGGCAGTTTCTGGAACCTAACCTTCATCTACCACAGAATAATTTCAAAGATCGCCCCCCTCCAATGCCCCTCCCTCCCTTTTTGCAGAGAGATAGTATCAAAGATTTGGATTTCACTACAAATCCCGAAAAGTCTTCATGTCTAACCGGTGGTTATGTGACTTGATAATTGCAGGACATCCTGCTATTTTCCCCTATGGTGATATTCTGCTTGTGGGCAGATGGCATCAAAGTGCAGTACAGATGGTAACCCGCAGCCCACAAGCTTCTCGTTACTGTTTCAGATTCTGTGCACAGGACATTTTGATTCTTATCTTTCTTTATAATATTTTTAGAATTAAAAGATGCATGCGGTGCTGCTTTTCCGCAAGCGGGACCAAAATAACAATGCCTTGTTGTTTCTAGTCGTGTGCAAAAACCTTCCCTTTCAGCAGATTAAGTGACTTGAAGTAGGTAGGTTTTTACAAAAACCATTACATGTATATCCTGCCTTTGAGCCCTGAAAATAAACCTGATGGCAGTTACATACACACACCAAAACACACACACACAAACCCATCCCTAAATGCAAAGAACCCACCTCCCTGGGATAATATTAAAGCCAGAATAAATCAACAGAAAAACCAAACTCATAGCCTGCAATATTAATATACTTTTGTTGAATAAAAAGTCTTCGTCATCCACCGCAATGATACCAATGAAAGGGCAAACCTACTTTTTCTTAGGAAGGAATTCCACAATTGGGGTGTTGGTGTGATAAAGGCCTTGCTTGTCCTGGGAAGGGCCATAGCTCAGTAGTACAGCATCTGCTTGTCATGCAGAAAGCATGGGCATCTCCAGGTAGGGCTGGGAAAGAAGAGTTTGGATTTGAGATCCCGCTTTATCACTACCTGAAGGAGTCTCAAAGTGGCTAACGTTCTCCTTTCCCTTCCTCCCCCACAACAAACACTCTGCGAGGTGAGTGGGGCTGAGAGACTTCAGAGAAGTGTGACTAGCCCAAGGTCACCCAGCAGCTGCATGTGGAGGAGCGGGGATGCGAACCCGGTTCACCAGATTATGAGTCTACCTCTCTTAACCACTACACCACACTGGCTCTCACAAAGGCCTCTGCCTGAAACCCTGGAGAGCCCCTGCAGTTTGGATAGACAATACTGAGCTAGGTGGACCAATGGTCTGACTCAGTATCTCCCCATGTTCCCATGTATCCCCCTTCAATTGCAGCTCTCCTGGTAATGCACAATGTCTGCAGTCATGACTACAACTGATGGGCAGATTCATATGGAGGAGGCAGTTCTTCAGTTATCCTGGTCTCACTTCTTATATAAGCAGCTCCTTGAATTGGTGTCATGATTCAGGGAATCAGATTCCTATCCCTGTGGCAGTAGATATGCAGAACAAAGGAAAAGGAGTCTTATCAGTTAGAAAGTTTAATAAATCACAGTGAGAGAACAAGGAACCCATCTCCTAGAAATGGCGGTGCTCCCAATTAAGATCCCCACCCCCTTACATCCCTATATCTCTGTCACTTCTATGTCTTGTAATCTGAGCTTGTACCATCTGTGATTTGTGTGCTTTCTGTTCTGCTACTTTCTGAGCTCTTCTTGACCTTGGGGAGAGCGTAGGAATGCTTTCTAGAGACAGTGAATCTGTTATCTCCCAGTGTTTCTTCTCCTAGCTGTTCCCCATCCAGTATTTCCCAGCTTCTGCCTTCTGAACTATGTCCCTCTGCAAACCACTGCTCCAAATCTATACTGTCCTGCTCCTGGGAAGATTCAGGATCTGGATCAGGAGCAGGGGGAGGGGGTGGCACCCACCATTCCTCCTCAGTGCAACCCTCCTCAGTACGGTCCCTGACAAATGGACTCTGAAATGAAACAGGTACGGTTGATTAGAATCCATAAATTACTTTAAGTAAAGGTGAGGGTTTTTTTTAAGTCTTTGCATTTCCTTTTCAGAAGAATTGGCAACTTTGCAACACATTTTGTTCTCATGGACTGTTAGTGTGAAATGGTAATAGAACGGAAAGCCCCTCCTTTCCTCTCTCATTAGAAGATGTACCAACCTCAGACTGAAGCAGCCTGAAGGATAAAGGTGTCATCTACACAGCTAACAATGTCCTCATCTTCCATGTATGATATGGCACTCAGCTTTGGAATGAGGCAAATAAGAAAGGACATGATACAAACCAGGAAATCTATACAACTTTAATTGAGTTATTTTGCACCTGGTTTCCCCTTAACTCTAAATAATTTAATCATTTGGCAATAGACATTAGTTTCATTAAATGCAGACCTGCCATGGGTGTGAACACTAATAACTCCACGAGGTAATTTATTCATGCATGGGCAAGGTAAGATTTAAATGACAGTCTGTCTCATCCATGAAGGTCAATTTATCTTAGTGCCACTCACAACGGAATCCCCCTCCATAATCTCTTTAGAAGTTTTACTCTCAGGATCAGCACCCAGTTGCCAGACTTTGCAAAAAATAATTCACATTGAGTAGGAACATGGTTAGTACAATTTCAACATTAAAAACATGCTATAAAAAATAATTATTTTATCAGGACCACCGAGGTTCCCAGAAAACTGGTTGAAATGGCAGGTTGTATTTGTAATGTTATTATTTTTATTCATTTCATTTCTATACCACTTTATGTTGTGATAGGAAAGCATTTCACATAGAAGACAAATAGAAACCATGGGACCATAACAACATTTTTTGAGAATAAGAAACAAGAGGATTGTTCCCTTGCTAAGGTAGTGTATACAAAATCAGGGTTTCCCAAATTTTATCAGACTACTGCTGAGACTCTTAATCTCAGGGTCATGGACTTGAGCCCCACATTGGGAGACAGTTCCCTGCATTGCTGGGGTTGGACTAGATGACTTTGTGGTCCCTTCCAACTCTACAAATCTATGATTCAATGATTCTAATTGTGTTGTACCCAATTCTGCCAATTGCTTAAGACGGTCTCTGTGAAGCAATCATGAGGTTCCAAATGATGAAGAAACATAGATTTAGGACAGATGTAGGGAACTTTAGACTTCTTAGGTGTCACTGAACTACAAATCCTATCATCCCTGGCCACTGGGCACAATTGCTAGGGCTAATGGGAGTTCAGTGGCATCTGGAAACAAAGATTCCCCACTGCTGATTCAGTAGCCACCCGCGGTCTAATGTGGAGGAATTCCTGGCAGTAATCCGCAGCCATGTTCCAGAACTCCCACCAAAGGTGAAAGTATGAACAAATCTGCACATACTCCTTCCAACAATAATGACAATAGTTTGGATGTCCTGGTTAGATTCAGACTGCCCTTTATTTATTGGACAAATAAGTGAAAAGGGCCATGTTAAGATATCCTGCTCTCTTTTTTAAAAAAAAAGCAGATTGGAGCACTAGAGGGGTAGGTGAAGGAAGGAAGAGATTGAAGGCGGGGTGAAAAGAAGGTTGCAAAAAAGGAGGTAGTGGAAGGCATCAGAATGGGTTTAAAGATGAAAGCAGGGACATGAAAGGGTCTGAAGAACAGGAGCAGGTGGTGGCCTCATGGCCGCATCAAGCAGTTGGTCCCTTACCTTTCCCGCCCCGACCTGGCCACAGTGATCCATGCGACAGTCATCTCCAGGCTTGACTACTGTAATTCGCTCTATGCGGGGCTGCCCTTGAAGCTGTCCCAGAAACTCCAGCGGGTACAGAATGCTGCAGCGAGGCTCCTCACGGGGTCTCTGCCATGGGAGCATATTCACCCAGTGCTTTTCAAGCTGCACTGGCTCCCGGTGGAGTACAGGGTCAGATTTAAGGTGCTGCTTTTGACCTTTAAAGCCCTTCACGGCCTTAGACCCTCGTACCTACGGGACCGCCTCTCCCGGTATGCCCCACGGAGAGCCTCAAGGTCCATAAATAGCAACACCCTAGTGGTCCCAGGCCCTAAGGAAGTTAGATTGGCTTCAACCAGAGCCAGGGCCTTTTCAACTCTGGCTCCGGCCTGGTGGAACGCTCTGCCTCATGAGACCAGGGCCCTGCAGGATCTGATTTCTTTCCGCAGGGCCTGTAAGACAGAGTTGTTCCGCCTGGCCTTTGGCTTGGAGCCAATTTGATTCCCTCCCTCCCTCCCTCCCTCCCTCCCTCCCTCTCTCTCTCTCTCTCTTTTTCTTTTCCTCTTTCTTTCTTTTCCTTCTCCTGCGATGAGGCTACATTTTAATATTTTAATGTTCCATTATTTTAATGTTGTATTTTATTTTTGTTTTTAAGTTGCAATCATTCATCTTGTTTTTATTATTGCTTGTAAGCCGCTCTGAGCCCGGCCTTGGCTGGGGAGGGCGGGGTATAAATAAAAAATTATTATTATTATTATTATTATTATTATTATTATTATTATTATTTGAAAAGGGTGCTTAGTAGTTGCAATGCATAGGAGAAGGAAGATGCAGGAGGTTACCATGGGGGGGTGGGCTTTGTGTGCAAAGGGGGTTGCACAAAAGGAGGGGGAGGCACAGACATGGGGTGAAAGTGAAAATGGGGGTGCAAAGAAAAGAGAAGTGGCTTCAGAAATGGGGCTGGGTAGGCGAAAAGGAATGGGATGGGAAGGGTTAGTTCTAGGGGGTTAATGTGGGGGGAAATGGCAGAGAGATTGGTGAGCAGGGCAAGCAGGCGTGCACCCACGAGTACCAACAAACATTCTGTGGGGCTTCCCATATGACACACTGGTTACAGCTGCCTCCTCAAGAAGCACTGCCTTCTTGTAATATGGTGAGTTTATAAGAAGGTAGGTATTAAAAGATTATACTCCCACTATCCTGTCACTGAGGAGTTTGTGCTAATTATCTGGGGCAGAAAGCAAATTCTTTGACCCGTTAACTCTTCATTCCTGCAACATTTCAACAGGGAGGGGGATATCCTTGATGCAGGGAATAAGTTGTAGCAAGTTACCTTCCCAGGTACTAATCAACAGATGGCTGTGGCAGCAGCATTATGCTAGTCCGCTCACCCACACAAAAAGCTCTTGTCAAACTAAGGAGTTTGGACACCCCCAAACTTGTTGAGCTTCTTCTCTCTCTCTCTCTCTCTCTCTCTCTCTCTCTCTCTCTCTCTCTCTCTCTCTTGGAAAACCCAAAATCACCCCCAAACTTCTTCTGGAAATTTCCCCCTGAATGTCACTTCTGCTTTTGGAATCCCAGACATATGGCAGCCCTATGTTATGTTAGCATGTTCGTGGAGCCAAAGGTACAATACTGCTCACTGAACACACAGGTCTTCAAGGATAATGGAAGCAATTTTTCCTAAGTCTGCATTTACTGTAACACCAGCAAGATGCCAGAGGCATCAACACGAACTACTTCACCAGGCAAATAGGGTTTTCTAGAATGTAAATTGTTGACAAGACTGACCTTTCCCCTTGTGGTTTTAAGATATAAAATCCCACCACATTTTCTCAAGAGAGATTTGGAATTGCAGTACCGCAGGCACATACACAGACCAGCAGAGGGTGCTAAAAAGTAAAACTGCTTGCACATCTCATCCCACTCCTCTCCCCTAAAAAGAAATGACTAAGCACATTGCAGCTTGCCAAGTGCTCTTGGTCATGAGCCAGAATTAAAGCTGCCATGGAAGCATTATCTTTGGCAAGCAAGCCTTAGAATCTTTCCAGGTTTACAGATAGTGGGTGCTTCATTCTGTAACGGCAAAATCTGAATAGCATGCCCTGATCTTCTATCTACACAGGAACAAACTGGACTCCTCCTATTCACCAAAATGCCTATGTGTGGTGTCTCTATGGGAATGTGTCCCATTCACAGCAGGAGAGTCTTCCTTTGGCTTTCATAGTTGTGCAGGGAAACCAGAGTATTTCTGCAACCTAGAAATGATAAGCTCTCCCCATCAAAATCCCCTTGTGAGTAAACTGCTACTAAGGGCACAGGAGCACTGTCCTTATTGCACCTGGTCACCCTAGATAAAAATGCTGAGTTTCCTGTATCCTTTGGGCTTTTCCATTATATTCCAAACTAAGCTATTCCCATTGCTTCATGGGAGGTGTACTGGTGGAAGGAGCAGACCTAAGAATGGGCGTCAAAATGCACCAAACTAACAAGACAAAGTAAGGACTGTAAGAAATGACTCCTGGCTTTGAATCTAATTAGGCCTGTTCATTGTTAGTAAAAACAACTTCACAGGGTCATGTCAACAATCTAGTGTCTTGCCTCTAATAGTAGTCAATTCTGGTCGCTCTAAGTGGAAGCATATGGCCACATTGGTTGCTTTGGTTATGTCTGCACCAGTGTCCCTCTGCGGAAGTGCTTCATGTTTTGCTTTGCTATGTTTTGTCTCTCTTCTGCTCTTTGCGAGTGTCATGTCAATAGGTGCTTCTTTCTGTTGGGATTGCAAGATGCTCTAAAAGTGCTAAAAGGAGAAGGGGATGTGAACTTCCAACACATTGTGCATCAAGTTAGAACTATATATTACACTGGAGATGAAGCTGCTTTTAAAAATTGTCTATCAAGTGTTAGGAAAGTTGGAACACCCCAGTGGTGGTCATGGGGATGACAATGTGAAGGTAGAGCTACATATCAAACGGGCCACAATGGGACCTCCATGTCAATTTCTCATCATCTCAACACTGAAATTCAGATTTAGAAGAAAACATATGTAGAAGTAATTGCTTGATATGCAGAGTAAAATGAAGATATCTTTGTGTTTGTTAATGCTGCATTCTTTATGTTGCCTAATAAGGTTTTTTTTAAAAAAAAACCACAAAACTTTGGAATCCTTTAGTTTCAGAACTCATAATTGAAGTTTACATGAATCACATCAATAAGTAGTTTACAGCATCATCAGATTTTACTTTCACTTAATAATGAACTGGGAACTCATCCAAATTTACAAATAAATCTCATAAGCCTGTCCCCAGCCTTCTTAACATTGGATAGGCATCTTTAAATCTAAACAAGTAATGAAGCTTCTGTAGGAAAAATATCTTTTGTCCATATCATCTGCATTGCAGGAATCTGCAATTTTGACAGATGGGATATGAGAATTATTATGACTTCTCTGGCCTGGATATTTTTTCCAAAGCGAGTTAGATTAAATATGATTTCCTTACTACTGACATCTTCAATGTTAATGCAGGCAGACACAGGAAAGGAAAAGATACAGATAACATAGGTAAGTATTTTTAATGTTTAATGTTACTAGGACTATGCTTGCTTCCCGAAGCACATGTAGGAAGTCTGATGAAATGTCATAAGATAAAATGATTTTATAATGTTTCTCACTTCTGGGATATGCAGTGCTAGCTCTAGGATTTGGGGGGCCCTTAGTGTAGTTTTGTGATTTCTAAAGAACAAGACCCTGACTACTGTGCAGGATCTTGTTTGCCAGATTTCTTCTTTATAAACAGAATAAAACTTCTTTTGAGGTTTGTGTCAATGAATTCCTGCAGCACAGCCAACTTCAGTTCTGACAGGGAGCAGGGAGTAAAGGGGATCGGGGCTCCTAGGATCAGCTCAATGGTACAATTGTAGGAATATCGAGGTGCTAACTGTCCTGCCTCCTTCTTGCAGAACACATCTCCAAAAGCCACATATTGAGTTGGGAGTTTCTCCTTCTCATCTGTGAGGATTGGCAAGGGATCTCCAGAGGGCTGTGCCACAGAGCCTAGGATGGCTATGGTCCTCTGGCAGTGCTGCTGACAATAATGTGAGGAAAACACAAACAAGAAACACATGGATCGTGTAAAGTTAGTCAGGTCATTCCCAGGACGATCAGGAAGCAAAGCAGGGTCACCTGATAAAACACCAGCTTCTCTCAGTGTCCTAGTATCTCCTTCTAGAGGGATGGATAGGGGAGGTTTGTATGTGCTGGCACCTGTGTCCTAGGCAACAAGGGTGAAGTGGATGCCAGCTAGGTACCAGATTGACTCTCAGCCACTTTCCCTGAAAGGAAAAGCTCCTGTGTAGCAAGGGGAAGTGCTGGAGGTGGCTCCTCAGCTAGAGAAGTTAAGGATGGGCAGTAAGAGGAGGCACCAGTTTGTCTGAGCCCTTGAGGAGGGGGGAGTACATGGATATTCACCCTATAGCCTACTGGGATCAGACAATTGGAGTTTCGAATCTACTACCCCCCACTCAGCTGGGCCCATCTTCAGGGTCCTCCAGATCTAACTCACTGAGCCGTGCACGTACTCTATTTATCTGGAATGCTGTTTTATACTGTATGTGTTTATTAATAATCTCTCTCTCTCTCTCTCTCTCTCTCTCTCTCTCTCTCTCTCCATTCTATGTTCCCTGAGTCTGCTGGAGAGTTTTCATGGGCCTTTGAGTGTCTTAAAAGAACCCCAAATTTAGCTGGTACCATATTAGGAAATGTGGCTCACTTTTTATGGTATGGCACCTTCAGCGGAGCTCCCTAAACTGGAAGTGGCAGGACAGGTAAACTGAGCATTCTTCTAGGAATGTGGAAATGCTAGTACTAATAATACACTGGACCCTTTGCTAGACTTGGGGCCCTGGCAAACACCCAGGCTTTGCCACCCTCTGGAATGGGTCCTGGTGATAAACAATGTAGATTAATATTAAATCAACACTGACTTAACTGGAGACATTACGATGATTAATGAGAATTAGAAGAAGCAATAAAACATGTAAGAGTAACTTTTAATTTATACTGATGAAAGACAGAGTCTCTGAGACAATTACTCCCCTGGTCTTTCAGTACAGGAATAGCATACAAGATGATCGTTACTGAATTTAATAGAACTGTTTGTACTAAATCAGTTTTAAAATTCTCAAGTTGCTTTTCTAGGCTAAAATTCAGTACTCACACAGTTATATGGACACTTATGTTCCACTGAATTAAATGTGGACTGATTTCCTAAAAAACAAATTCTCTTAGGCGTGCTATATCACATATTTCTTGACAATGCCATAATGGAAATTGTTGAAATTAAGCCTTGCATGTTCTAATAGAGGACAATAGCAATACATTTATACTGCTAGAGAACTTGTCTTAAAATGAGATGTAGGATATTGGCCGATCCAGGAATAATACGAATAATAATAATAATACGAAAGACACCAGGAACTACCAACTTTTCAGCCTGACATCAATACCAGGAAAGGTCCTAGAAGAGGTAATTAAACAGTTGGTCTGTGAGCACTTAGAAAAGGATGGTGTGATTACTGAGCCCCAGCATTGGTTTCTCAAAAACAAGTCATGGACCTTATAGTTCACAATAATAAATTACTCTTAATAAATGCTGCTGCGATGATATGGCAACGGGTGCTGCACAATACAGGAAAACAGAGCCTAGGTTCAGTTTGATATTCCTGTCCCAAATAATCTAAAGTGCACAAACTTATTCTGAAGGAATGAATTTCCAGATAATATTAGAAGCTTGCCAGTGAAGTGACAAGTGTTTGACTATGTTCCAGTTCTTGGTGAATGGAAAACCAGCAGCTTCCTGTTACAAAATGTACCAACAGCCCATGCCTAATAATACACACTGACACTGGCAATTTATAAGCTTGATATATAAATGTTTCTTTTATTTTTTATTTTTAAAACTGAAACCTGTATATTTTTAGCAAGGTAAATAAGTCTGAGTTAGACTGGTTTCTTCTATGGTTCAGCTCACAGAGTGGAATTTGAAAGGCGGTGTTTTGCACAGAGATACAGCCAGGACTCAATTAGAGAATTTCCTGGTCTATGCTGTGTTTCCTCTAGTGGTAAGTGTCTTGAGACTGCAGAGTAGATCAGCCTCCACCAATCAGATGCCTTGGAGTAAAACTCCCATCAGTCTCAGCCAGCATGGCCATGTCATCTAGGATTGATGGGAGTAGTAATCCAAAACATCAGGAAGGCACCAATTTGGCAAAGTCTAGAGAAGAGAAAAAGGGGACAACATTGATGCCTCAGTTCCTAGCATACGTAGACTATGTTGGTTCCTTTGCATTAATGCTTTGGGTCAGGCATGGTTTGTTGCCTCATTTGTGTGTTTCCCTATGCTTGCTCTGGGTGTGCCTACCTGCTTGCTTCCCTCTCCTTTCTGTGCACTGACCCTCCTTGTGCACCTGCCCCATCTTCCCATTCATCTCTGGTCCTAAAACTATCAGGTCTTTCATTTCAGCTCCCACATGCTTGGCTACTTACAGCTCAGTGCTGCTGACACTAACTCCATCAATGTCACTGAATGAGCTGAATTAGTGGCATTTCCCTGGGAAATCCGCATTACTGATGTTATTCAGTACTGATGCGGGGTTGACAAAGGTCACAAAGCAGAACGTAGCTTAACACATTCAGCTTGCAGAAATAGAAATTAAAAAGAATCAGGTCAGCGCTACTTGACAGGGTTCATCGTTTTAAACATGTTGTATAATCTAAGAACTGAGACTGTCTGTGTGTGCGTGCGCGCATGCACACACACACATGATTTTATTGCTTACCCTCCAGGCTTTTCCCAGTCTACTTCCAGGGAGTGCCAGGACCAGTCCAAGACCTTTTGCTGCCTGAAGCAGAGACCAAATGGTGCTAGGCCAAAAAGGTTAAACTGCATCATCAGATGCCAATCCCTCACCACGTTGCTTCTCCTATAGCAGGTTGCTTTACCCTGTTGCAGGGCAAGGCTGGCCCTGCAATAGAGGTGTACTGCAAACTAAATGGTATAGAAGTTGCCCATAATTAACATGAGTTTTGGCTGAACCTAAGACCTATGAAGCATGTGCTCTACCACTCGGCTATGGTCCTTCTGTGGCAGGGACAAGAAGAGAAGCGAAAGCAGGTAAGTGCAGGAAGGATAAACAGCATTTTATAAGCTGCATACCAAGGCTTGTCACACAGACAAGGAATTCCCACAAATAGGAAGCTGATATAGGGAAAGGCATGGGCCTGATGGAAAAGTAGGATCTTCCGGTCTCTGAATTTCATTAAGGCCAGCAATGGAACTTAGCCACCAGAGACCAGATACTAGCTCTGATCCTGGAAGGTCTAAGATTCAAGTCTACCTCCCACTGCTAGTCCTGCCGCAACTTCAGTATTTTTCAACTGACCTTTCAGTTTTGTCTCTGCAAGTCCTTTAATATTCCATTAGACACCAAAGTTTACTAGCTCCAACAATACCATATGGGGCCATAAGATTAATGCTGAGCTCTACTCTTTTTATCAACAGTCCTTTCCTTGGGGCTCTGCCCAGATACTGGATTTATGTATTCCAAGAGTTGAGAACATGAGAGGAGCCCTGCTGGATGAAACCCAAGACCCATATCATCCATCTTTCTAGTCCAGACCAATGCCCATCTAGTCCAACCAGAAGCCAATATGAAGGTCATACATATGAGCAATGGCCCTCTTCTACAGTGACAGGTTGCCTCTGATACAGGAGGAAGCATGTAGCCATCTAGTAGCCACTGATGTTTACAACACTCAGAAACTCCCCTAAAGCTTCCATTCCTGTTGAACTCACTTCCAAAACATTATCTTGCTATTTAACACAGCAGCATAACATTGTGACAGATTGTAGTCCTGGAGTTATTTGCTTCCAATTTTTGATTATAAACCATGCTCCAGGAACACCTGGAGAACAAAATCAAAATCAGTGATTCGTGAAAGAACTAACAAAAAAATAACTAGTGAATCCCAACCTGCGTATTCAGATCCCTGCTTTGCAATCTACTGAATGGAGGTTTCTGTGGAAACGAGTTAAATATTTCCAAAACAATTCTGTCCATATCACAGTATAATTTATTTCCGTATGTTTGTAAAACTGACCATTTAAACATCAACAAATCAGTTAACGAGGAGGAAGCTATTGTGAGTCATGAAAGGCAGGCACACGTTACTATAACTGGACAGGGTAATAGCCTGTGTTTTATAATGGTTACAACTGAACAAATATAATGGAGCGGTTGGCAACTTCATGTGGAGGAGGAGGGGAGAGTAAGGATCCTTCATCTCCTGCACTTTTCTCTGAAAGCTGTTCCTCTAGCTGCTTTTCATATGGCTGGGACAAAAGACTGGAAGGAAAATCTACTGAGACAGTTGTTCGGGGGACAGTTTGGAGGTAAGTATGGGTGCAGCAGGAATTCAGCACTGTATTTTTATCTACTTATTTAAGGCTGTAATCCCATAGTCACTTACCTGGGAGTAAGGTTCATTAAACTCAATGAGTCTTACTTCTCAGAACACAAGTATAGGATTGCTCTGCAAATTGCCTCTCTACTGTTGGCATGATGAGTCATATACTTTCTAAAACAAAGGTATGCTACATCTATGTTTCCTCAGCTTACAGTTTTTTTTATGCCACATTCACACTAGACGGCAACCTGCAGTCTCAACCCTTTCAAACATTATTTATTGCTTTAAAAAGTGTCAGTACTGTACTACACTGCAGTTATCACATCCATTTATAGATACAATAAGAGAAGAGTAAAGGCCAAAATACTGTACTGGTTTTGGAAATACTGGTTTTGATGCTAATAAAAAAGTCTAGACTACAAGTCCATGCTGAATAAGAGAACCTGACAGGTTTATCAATAGCAGACCATCCTCAAGCCTAAGTAAGCCTCACTACCAATGTGACCTCCATCACATAAATCCTTACTTTGTTTCCTCACTGTCGCAGCCCCACACCCAATGAAATAAGATACAGTGGCTAATGATGCAAGATTTACCTTTATTTTTTGTCAAAACAACTACAGCAGTGGCCAAACATGGCCATTGTGGAATTCAACATATAACGGTCTATAGCTTACTGTTATAAAGGAGGGGGAAATACATGGAAAGTCCCAGCCCAAAAGGAAATCTTGGTTAGACTGGACACCCTGAGAAGCAGACTGATCAAAAAGGAGGCCCATGTTGAGACTATGGAAGGCTCTCACACACAGCCTATATCCCCCAAGTGCCTAGTGGACAAGAGGACGGTGGGAGGCGCCTTTAAATGTGTAGATTCGGAAGACCAATCGCAGCCCCGCTGGTGTATGGTAAGGCAAAACTAAAACAGACTGTCACATCTCCAAGTACCTGGTTCAACTATCTAAAACTCTCCCCAAATGAAATAGCTACTCCCCCAAGTCAAAACCACCCCCTTAAGTCCCCAAGAGTCATGGATAATCATTCCCTTATGCAGCAGATGCCTATTGACAAACTTAATGGGAGTGTTTTTTTAGATGTAAAGGGGTCACTGGACACCGTAGACCCAACAAATCTACACCATGGAGGGACAAAGAATTAAAGCTGCTGTCCTGGAACATTGCAGGATGGCACGCTAAGAAAAACAATCAACAACTTGCAATGTTTCTTAAGCGATTCGATATCATCCTCTTGCAGGAGACCTGGCACAGCCACCCCATTCTGTTCAATGGGTATTCTTGTCATTCCCTATTTGCTACTCCATCTGTGAGGGGAGGTAGGCCTAGTGGAGGTTTAGCTAGCCTTATCTCCACAGAGCTTGAACATTCATTAAAAGCCCTCCCAAACTGCAATTCACTAGCCACAGCAGTCCTACTCAAATTTAAGAGAGATGCACTGGTAGTGGTCAATGTCTATCTGCCCCCCTGCCAAAAAAAATCTATAGTGAAAGCTAACTGGGCAGAATTAGAGGCATTCCTAGAGTCCATAGAATCTTCCCACCCTTCTACACCGATTATAATCGGGGGGGGGGGGGGACTTCAACGCCCGTATGGGAATTGATGATAACAATCTTTACAGCCAATATAATCAGATTCAGGACCCTGAAAGTCCAAGCGAAGCAGGCGTTTCACGACTTTCTAAAGATAATAAATGCAACTTCTCGGGGCTATGTCTAGCCCAGGTCACAAAAAGAAGGGAGCTGATGATATTAAACGGTAGTAAGGAAGAGGATCGCCCAGGGGAGTATACCCATTTTTCAAAGATGGGAGGAAGTGTGATAGACTATATTCTGATATCAAGATTCGCCTATAACTCTGTGTCAAAGTTTCAAGTGGGACATAACACCGAAAGCGACCACCTCCCACTAATTTTAGCGCTCAATGGCCCATCGTTTAACAAACCCACGGCTAACCTTTACTACACCCCCATTGTTAATATGGGATCACTGGCCCCCAGAAGAATTAAATGGACCCCCATGCTCAATACAGAGCTAACTTATCTTCTCCATTCGGAAGACGTGAAGACCATCTACTCAGCTATTGTATCAGCTAATACCGGGGAAAAGGCCATGGACTCGTTCAACGAGTTATTAGCAAGACTAAAGACCTTCTTAACAACTGAGATACTTAATTCTGTTACAAAGCGGGCAAAGGATCAAGAGAGATGGTTTGATTTGGAGTGTAGACAAGCAAGGAAACGCCTGAGATCAACCTATCGGAATTACAGAAACACCGGAGCTCCCTCGCTATTTATGGTTTACATCTATTCAAGACGAAACTACAAACAGCTATTAAAGGTAAAAAAACAAAAAGCTGAGAGATTGGCCTGGTGAAATTTAGTGAAGGCTTCGAATGAGAAAGACTCAACCTCCTTCTGGCGTACCATTATGGGCCTCCTGGGCCAGGAGCGGATTGGTCCCATATGTACTGTAGAACCCCAGGAGTGGATGAAATATTTTCAAACCCTCTTCTATGACGACAAAGCTCAGCACAATGAGCTAAGTTCCTACTCCGAGAACTTACCACATTGGCCTCCTGTCTCCATAGAGGAGGTGGGGAAACTAATTGCCCAACTGAAAAACAACAAAGCCCCGGGCATAGACCACATTCCAGCAGAGCTCATGAAGAACAATATCAGCTGGTGGACTCCTATAATGGCGTCAATATTTACATACATCGATTCAACAGGCATAATACCTGGTTGCTGGACAGAGGCAGTAATTATTCCAATCTATAAAAAGGGTCCTATGGCAGATCCAGCGAGCTATAGACCCATTAGCCTCCTTACTATCCCCAGCAAACTGTATGCCAAACACCTCCACATCAAGCTAATTGACTGGATGGAAATTGAGGCAGTTTTGGCAGAGGAACAAGCCGGCTTCAGACAGGGCAGAACAACAATACACCATTGCTTCGTATTAGCACACCTCATTGACAAATACGTCAATAAAACACGTGGGACTCTATACGCAGCATTTATTGACCTGAAGGCGGCCTTTGACTCGATCTCACGAGTCAAACTTTGGGCTAAACTCAATGCTACCAACATTGACAAAAGATTACTATTCTTGATAAAAAGCCTATATAAAGACTCCAAGTTATATGTAAGAACCTCAGTAAATGGGCAACTAATTGGCCCTGTACCAGCCACCAAAGGCGTCAAGCAGGGCTGTATTTTAGCCCTGGCCTTATTCAACTTATATATAAATGACATGGTCAAATACCTAACATCCCCGGAGTTTCATGCCCCCAAATTGGCCGAAAAATCAATTTCAGTGCTCCTCTATGCTGACGACGCGGTTCTCTTATCACGAACTAAAGTAGGCCTCAAAAGGTTACTAAGAGAATTCTCAGCCTACTGCAGGAGAGATCAACTGGTGGTTAATCACCAAAAAACCAAAGTCATGGTCTTCGCTAGGAGACATAGACATCACAGATGGGAGATGGACAATCAGCCAATAGAACAGGTCAAAATCTTCAAATACCTCGGAGTAGTTTTCCAGTCAACAGGGGCCTGGGAGGCCCATCATAAATATGCTAGGGAAAAAGCATCTCAAAGCGCCAAAATACTGTCTCGCTTTTACTTTACGAAGGGGGGCAGACATATCCCAGCAGCTCTGGAGGTCTTTCAAGCAAAACCCTTGGCGCAATTACTCTACAGGGCCCAAATCTGGACAGGAAATAATTGCCGCACACTTGAAACGGTCCAGTCTAAATTTTTAAGACAGATTCTAGCCGTTCCACCATGCGCACCAAATGCGGCCCTACGGCTGGAGACTGGCCTCCTCTCCGTCGAAACCCGGACCTGGTTAAGAACATTCAACTATTGGCTTCGCTTAAATTTAAACCCATCCGGACTACTACCTCTAGCACTACGAGATGCTCATAGAAGTCGGTGGTCCAAAGTAGTGCATCAAAAACTACTTACATGTGGCCTCCAAGCACAGCATCTCCTGAAAATGGGTCTCCCCAAGGCAAAAATCTTTATTGACCAGCGCATGAAGGATATTGAGCAGCAGAATAACCTGGCCTATATTAAGAAATTTAGTGCTTGGTACGCCTATCTGCCCCCCTCCCACTTTGATTTTCGGGCACCATATTTGTCTACCTTAACCATTCCAAAACTCAGACGGGCCTTTACACTGGCCAGACAAAATATGTTACCCTAAGCTGTTCTTGAAGGTAGATATTAAAAAATAGCATTCGAGAACCGGCTCTGCCCCTGTGGAGCTGGCTACGTAGAGACTGTGTCACACGTTCTCTTGTCTTGCTCCCTATATAAAGATCTCAGGGACGAGACCATTACGCCGCTCCTATCTGCCATCCCGGGCCGCTCTTGTGAAGCCAAATTGTTCTCACTCCTAGCCGACCAGAACAGCTTGACAACAGAGAAGGTTGCCAAATTTATCGAGAGAGCAATGAGACTGAGAGCTGCTATCTGAATGACATCAGTGTCGTTACCCGGATTTCTCCCCTAGGATCTTATTATTATTATTATTATTACTACGTTTTATTATTATTATTTTATTACCTCTGCCAAGTTTTATTTTTGTTGGTGTTTGTCCTGTGATGCTATGGCCTGTCGGCTATGCAAATAAAGTCTATTCTATTCTATTCATGGAAAGTCTAGTGGAGGGCTTTTAGTAATGTTTTAAGGGTCTCACTGAGCTGACTGATCACGAGGGGGACTGAAGCTCAGTGTTGGGATGGGTGAATCTGTCAATTTCAGTTTTTCTGCTTCTTATTTCCCCAACCTTAAGTTAAGCTCACATGATTTCTGTTTGTGGTTTATCTTATTTTAAAAGTCTACATGAAAAGCTGTATGCATTTTCTCTTGTATTTCTCCTAATATACACATTTTTGCCAACTAAGTGCATTTTTCAATCAAAGCAATGTTGCATTGTACATTATTTTCACCAATATATACATTTTTGTGCATGTTTTGTGCAAATGTGAAGAAGTATAACCTTCAAAGGCTACTGTGTTTTGGTTCTCTTATCTGTTCTGAAATGGCAAATTTATATACATTCACATTAAAATGCAAACTGAACAAATTTCTACCCCATTCCTAACACATGCAGAAAACCCAAAATTCAATCCATGACATCTTTTGTTCAATGTGTTGGTGTTGACCTTTAAATCCCTAAATAGCCTTACCTGAAGGAGCGTCTCCACCCCCATCATTCAGCCCAGACACTGAGGTCCAGCGCTGAGGGCCTTCTGGCAGTTCCCTCACTGTGAGAAGTGAGGTTACAGGGAACCAAGCAGAGGGCCTTCTCAATAGTGGTGCTCATTCTGTGTTACGCCCTCCCATCAGATGTCAAGGAAATAAACAACTATCCAAATTTTAGAAGACATCTGAAGGCAGCCCTATTTAGGGAAGTTTTTAATGTTTGACATTTTATTCTGTTTTAAATGTTCTGTTGAATGCCGCCTAGAGTGGCTGGGGAAACTCAACCAGATGGGCGGGATAGATTATTATTATTATTATTATTATTATTATTATTATTATTATTCAAAGGGTTAGATAGCAGGTGCTTGAAAAGATCCTCATTGGTGACTCTAGAAACCACAGTTAGTTACAGGAGACAATAATGGGCTAGATGGATGAATAATCTGACCTGGTATAAAAACACCTTCCTATGTGTCCCCTTGCAACTGACGGATCCCAGAACTAGTAAGACTTCTTTAGCAATGTCACTAGAAACATACCTACAACATAAAGACCTGCTGGCTAAGTAGGCAGCCCCACCATCATAACTGCAATCGGGGCTGGCTCAAGACATTTTGGCACCTATGGCAAATCACAAAAAGACAAGCCTCCCTTCAAGGAAGAAGGGGTGAGTGAAGATCTACATCAAGAACATGGGGAGGAACTAAACAGCTTTACCCAATGGTTAATGTGGGAATTAAAGGCCATCATGGTGGAGGGGACCCGCTCTGAATCACTTTTGGCAGGTGCAGACCCCAGAGGGCAGCTCCCACCATTTCCTCCCTAGGGTTTGAGGAGACTAGCAGAGCCTCCTATTCACCAAGAGGCTGTTGTAGAGGTGGCATGGGGGGGGGGGTGCTGCCAAGGAGGGAACAGGTCTGGTCTCCAAGGCGTGCACTCCTTGGAGGCTGGATCTGATGCCCCTGTGGATCCTGCCTCCTGGGGCGCTTTTCTCACTTTGTGCCATGGGTGGGTTGATTCTAATTGTAATGTATAGAATGTGTAAATGGCTTTTAAGAGCACCTACAAGTTTTAGTTTCTCTTTCCTCATGGGAACCTGGGAAGAGTCTCACTTGTTCAGTCACCTTTTCTGTCTCTCAGTGCAGGTCTTGGAGCTGCTGAGATAATGTGTCATGTGACTCCTCAGAAGGTAGTACCTCTTCATGTTTTGTGTTTTTCATGTTTCATGTTTTGTGGAGGTACCCGAATCTTGGGGTGCTTCCTGGTAAGCAAAGCCTAGGTGTGGACAATAAACTGAGCAGGTAGGTTCCCACCATATTCATCTCACCCAAGAGCCATTACACTGTGCAGCCAGAGTCATACATTATTTGAAAGGGAACGGCATGGTGTGGTGGGAATGGACATCTCTACCCCATTTATCACGGTCAAGTACTTCAGTTGCTACAATGCAAACTAAATTGGAACACTCAGAAGTGGCTGTGGAGAAGATCTCAAAGCTGTTCTTATGGTATCCAAGGGACTCACCAAAAGAACATTATCCTTGCCAATAACTTACTTGTCATTTGGCCTAAACATTTGTTCCCTAGGCTAAGCAGAGTCCTAACATCACCCCATAGCCTGCTGGCTAACACTCATACCCCTCTCCCAAAGCTCTTACAATCCAGAGCTGAACTCTGACTTGGGGATCTGTATTCTTCAAAGTACACCCCAGAGGACAAGAGGGAGCTTTAAGCATGGACAGCCTCCAGATGTCATTGGACTCCAACTCTCATCAGCCCCAACCAGCATGGTCAATTGTTAATGATGGGAGTCCAACAACATCTGCAGGGCCCCAGATAGGCTAGTGCTGTCATATAGTTTTGGGTTCCTGCTCACTTACAGACTCATTGTTAAAACCATGTTTATGGAAGACACTCTTACTCGGCTACGAGTGATTGCCAGAGAAGAAGAAGAATACCAGATGCAGAACTGCCATGGTTTGAGGGTCAAACTAGCACAGCCATCTCCAGCCTGGTGCCCACCAGATATTATTGGACTACAGTTCCCATCATCCCTGACCACTGGCCATGCTGGTTACAGCTGAAGGATCTGGAGGACACCACAATGGAGAACTCTGGTCTGTCACAATGTGATCCTCTGCTAGCAGCAAAAAGTAAATTAAGTAACTGGTTGAAAAATCACAACTATATGCACAGTGTGACTGTTTTGGCAGGCAAAATCTCCCCCCCCCCCCATGAGTTTCAATGGATATTACCAGACCCATGACAATACTAGAACTCTTGAGCATTTATTTGGTGCCAACAGAACACATAGGTTATACAGCAGCTTCCCAGAAGCCTTGCTCTTGATTTAACACAATGGAGGAGCAGATATTTTGAGATGAAGAGCACAAGGAAAGATTAACTGGAAGCATCCTAAAACAGGTGAGGCTGTGATTGTCTTGAGAACAATCTGCTGAAGATGGGTAGGAATGGAAAACAAACAGAAACCAAGCAGTATACTAGGCATAAATGCTATAACCAAATGACCATTATTACCATCATTGAGGCTACGTTCAGAGTAGTAAAGCTACATGCTGAACTCTCACTGAGCCTTGTGTTCTATTACAACTATTGAGATTTGCAAATGTGAAACACTTCCTCGGGCTTTGAGCTATAGATTGGGCATGTGAGTTATCATTCTTCCCCCAAAGCAAAACCCAATTAGCACCAATTGATTCAATTTCGAGTTCCTAACACATACACCATTTAGTGATTCAGTTCTCAGCATTTAATGTACCACGGATAGGTGCATACTAGACTTCTACAGCCCTCTTAAGAGTTATAAAATCAACTCACCCACTCCATCACCCATATCATATCATATTCTTATCAATCACTCTTTCAAGCCCCAGATTATCCCCCCTCTTTCCCCCCTTTTTTGGGGGGGGTCTGTAAAAGTTGAGGTTTTGCCAGTGCTTTGAAAATGAAATATAGAAAATCGAAAGAACATTTGTGGCTCTCTCTGGAGTGTGATGTGATGCAAAGGTCAGTCTGTCTGCTGCCACTACCCTGACATCAGTACTATCATGTCTCCCTTCTCGTTCTCAAGCCCCCAGGAACTGGTAGTGTTGCATGAGTTGTGCCGGATATGTCACTCTGCCTGCCAGGACAAGAGAGTGCAGCATCCCCTAAAATGCAGGGCAGGAGGCCAAGCTCTGTCAGCAGCCACGCTATTCCTTAGCAGAATAGGTTACGAGGCCACAGACTGCAAAACCTAGATTTGCAGGGGTGACCTAGTATTCCCCAGTGGTGGGGAAACAAACCAATAGCATTCTTTCTAAAGCAGCTAACTTCCCACCCCAACATGGCTGCACCATTTGCTACCAGGCACAAACGTCTGCAGAAGAGGCTTGCAGCATGCAAAGCCGTTTTGAGAATTCATGATCTGGCCACACGGCAATCTCTATCTAGCTAATGTTAATTAGTCCCATTTGTGGCAGCAGACCATCTGCTTTGCTCACTCAGTAGTGTGTGAGCGTTTACTATCTGCTTATGCTGTTATTGAGCATATTAAGGCACTGGTGGTGCAGAAGCAATCTGATCCATGCTGAAAATACTAACACACTCACAAAAATAAAGCAAGTCAGAATTACACAGACAGTTGCAGACTCTCGCCATATAAAGCAGCAGCATTTAAAGAGGCATCTAAAAATGGATTCAAGCCACATTTGAAGATGGCTATATCCAGGATGACAGGAAAATATAGTGGAGAGGAAATTCCAATTAGCCTATTTTTTCCCCAGGCATCCAAGGCATGGACAATGTTACTCTATTTCACACACACTCACTGAATCTAAATGTACGGTATGTTTAAACATCAGCATACCATAATATAGATCATGCTTCACCATCATTTTACATATGACTGCTACACACACACACACACACACACACACACCACTCCCACAAGCTCAGCTACATAAAGCAGAATGATGCTCAGCTACACACAGCAGTGCAAACACAACAGGAAACCTCTGCAAGCAGCAAACCCTTGTGTTACCAGTATGATGCACAAACACACCCACTGCAACCTGTACCACAACAAACTGGAATCGTATATATTGGCATCACAAAGAAAGCACACGCTCCACTACTGACAGCCCTGCTTTAGTGAAATATTCAGGACACCACAAGTAAGAAGCTACCCACCACAACTAAGAAACATTATAAGAATATCTATGAACATCCATTTCCCCCTTTCACTATAATATATCTGCAAAAATACAATTTCCTCGCCAATATATGCAACCACCAGGAATATAATACACATACATCCCATCAGCATTGCAACACAATCTGCTCAACAGATTTCCATAAAACACAGTACACACACCCATGCTGTTACCACGCTAACACCATTTTTGCTGACCTGTGTGTCAAAGCCATTTTCCATGGAGCTGCTCTTCTTGGGTAGGAAGCCATCTCCTGCATTCTCATGACCATTGTGTGACTTGAGAGGGATCTGGCTGGAATAGGATGACTTGTTCACCTCCACCTTGCTCCCAAACTTCAGGTAGCAGGGTTGTGGGATGGTCCTTGCTGCTGGAACATGAACAATAGGAGTAGCACTGTGGACAGGTTTAGGTAGTCCGGATTTCATTTTGGAGGCTACCAGGATGGCTGGCATTTTTTCTCTTTCGGCTTTGTTTCTGTCAGTAACAGCAACAGGACCAGCAACAAGCAGCAGCCAGGGAACGAGGTTAGAGGCAGATTTTGCAAGCTGGTGATGCTGAATCACACACACACATACAAAATGTGCAGAGAGTGGGGGAGATAAAGGGGGGGGGTTCCCCACTTTAAAGCCCGAACTAGCTCTGACAGGTGTCTCAGCCTTCCACCTGTTTCCTCTTTTTCCTTTTTGCTGTTGGTCTTTATTCTCAACCAGTGTCCTCCTTCCGCCTTGTCCTCTTCTGCTGGTGTTTAACTTGCTGATTCCTCCTCGGTAGCTGATTCCTGTAATTTTCTTTCTTGGAGACGAGAGGCTCTTATTTCATTAGCTTTTCACTGGAAACGGGAAAGTGAAGCAGTCTTTTGGAATTAAAGAAAGAAAGAAAAAACCTGCTGCAGCATATGCTTCTTGGGCTGCCTGCCGTGTGTGTGTGTGTGTGTGTGTGTGTGTGTGTGTGTGTGTGTGACCACGCTAGAGAACAAGCACAGGAAGGATTTCCAGGCTTAAGATGTCTTTCTTCAGTCTTAGCCAAGAAGCAGATGTAGTTCAGTATGTTAACAGCCGATGCCCTTGGATACGAGCCTTAGAGAATCCAAGCTCTTTAATCTTAATATCTGTGAACAGGACCAACGATGCCGGAGCAGAGGGAGAAACGTCCATGGATGACATTTAAATCATAAGACGGCTGGTGGCAAAACGATTTCTCAGTGCCGCTGCTGCAAGCCTAGAAGGAGAATTTCCCCTGTCAAAGCTGCGGGAAAAGCAGCTTCCACCTCATTTTTAAACCTCAGCAGTGAAACAGGTTTCAGAGCTGAATGGCTAATAAGAGGCTGAGCTATGGTGTGAAAGAGTGAGAGCGAGCGAGCGAGCGAGAGAGAGCGAGAGCGGATGTGTGTGAGTAAAGGCAGCCTGCTGTAGACTACGCCAAAGAAGGCTACCCAGATTAGCAAGAGCGGGAGAAGGTTGCAATCTGACAGTACAGTAAAAACAGTGCGAGCCTCCTGATTGGTTCTCCCAACTCAAATCAGAAACAAAATATCTCTGCAAAAGAGGAGTGGCTTCAACTCAAGTGACTGGCAGGAAACTCTTTCCCCTCCGCTCTAGTACAAAGCACATTCTGTAGCAGCTCTGCGGCAACACGGTGGGTCTCTGGGCTAAATGTAAAGGATGTACAGGAGGAGTGGGGAAGGCGGGGGGGGGGGGGCGAGGCGAGGCGAAAATTCCTAACCATCTAGGCTGCTGTTTTGTGTTTTGTGTGTGTTTTTTAAATGGAAGGCCCTTTCAAAGAAAAACACATGAGGGTGAATCACAATTCCGTTTTTACTGACTACTCATTCAGGGAAACTCCCACTGAAAATGCCAACAAAAATGTGGGTGAATAAAGGCTGAGTTATTTAACCCAATCAAGTCGGAGCTGGAAATGCGCAGGGGCTTTGCACAGGTGGTTGTAGACCATCTAACCTGATCTATCTCTCTCTCCCCTCCCCCTTCTCCCCAGAGAAGCCAGTATTCCTCGTGAGCAAAAAGCTTATTTGCACATTACGCTTCTGATGTGTGGCTCTATAACATTCCACACACATGTGCTTAGCTGCATAATAATTACACACGTAACAAACACATCAGCAAAACTGCATGTGCTTTACAGCTACATCTTCTGGGGGCAAGGATTGGGCACAGCTCACCTGCACACAGCTGTGCAATGTGTGCAGGGTTAGACCAATTAATGAGGAATAGCTATATAGCAACAAAGGCAGGATGCCAGTTGCTGCAGAAGGAAGGTAGCTGCCAACCTCATGCAAACTTATTGTTGCTGAAAACATTACATTAGCGTAGCTGGACTTCGGTCTGACCCAATAAGCATTTTTGACCCTCTTAATATGTGACCTAAACGACTTTAATGCCAAAGCTCACCTGGCAGCTGCAGAAAGGAGTGAAAACCAATGGGGTCACTTAAAGACAATTTCCAAATAATGTTCTGGACTAGTTTTGTGATAACAATGTTTGTTTGTTTTTAAAACACACGACACTCCCCTGTTGGCTCTCATGGGTTAATTTTTGGAACACCATGAGGCATAGTCGCCCTGCTGTTATTTTTGTGATCTACTTATCCCAGGGTGAAATAGAGATCAGCGGAAAGTATTCATTTGTTTATTTCCTTATTACCTAACAGTTTTTACCGGCTATCGTATAACAGACTTCTTAGGATGGGAAACTATATATATATATATATATGCAGGTTTTGGTGTCCTCGGGTGTCTTCCCGTGTAAAAGTTGGGGTGTCTAGGCGACGTTTCGACGAGGTCTCACTCGTCATCTTCAGGCTGGTGCTTTCGGCTTCTTGTTACTGGAACAGAGCGGGATCTCAATGTTTGAGTTCCTATAAATACTGTAGAGGGGGTGTGGTGTCTAGCCTCCAATGTTCTGGGCAGAGAGGAAGTTCCCAGGCTAGTGTGCCTTTTCTTCTTTTGTTCCTTAATTACTTGAGAGATACCTTGAGTGATTTCTTGAGTGATATCCTGAGTACCACTTAGGTGGGTCATTAGGTGTGGATTAGTTGCTAAAGTCTTTGTGTCTTGACCTCTTGAACTTTGTGAAGAGTTTTCCTGAGAAGATGGCTGTATTGCACTTAGTTGTGCTTTGGCTTGGCTTCGTGTATAGGGGCGAGCTGTGGTTTTGTGGCTTGTGTCAGCCAGATCTGTGTAGGGATTGCAGGGGGGTGCAGCATCCGGAGGTGCCACCATGGACTGGCTACTGGATGGTGTCAGTAATTCATCTGTGGAGAGGGTCTGGGTTTGGGTCTGGTGTGGTTGATTGGTGTTGGCGTTCTGTGTGCCTCTGGATCTGGTGTCAGTTTTTGTGGGGAGGGCTAAGTTCAAGAGGTCAAGACACAAAGACTTTAGCAACTAATCCACACCTAATGACCCACCTAAGTGGTACTCAGGATATCACTCAAGAAATCACTCAAGGTATCTCTCAAGTAATTAAGGAACAAAAGAAGAAAAGGCACACTAGCCTGGGAACTTCCTCTCTGCCCAGAACATTGGAGGCTAGACACCACACCCCCTCTACAGTATTTATAGGAACTCAAACATTGAGATCCCGCTCTGTTCCAGTAACAAGAAGCCGAAAGCACCAGCCTGAAGATGACGAGTGAGACCTCGTTGAAACGTCGCCTAGACACCCCAACTTTTACACGGGAAGACACCCGAGGACACCAAAACCTGCATTCCTGTACCCGTGAAAATCTACGAAAGCATATATATATATATATATATATATATATACACGCATACACACACACACACACACACACACAGTGGTACCTCAGGTTAAGAACTTAATTCGTTCTGGAGGTCTGTTCTTAACCTGAAACTGTTCTTAACCTGAAGCACCACTTTAGCTAATGGGGCCTCCCGCTGCTGCTGGGCCGCTGCAGCACGATTTCTGTTCTCATCCTGAAGCAAAGTTCTTACCCTGAGGTAATATTTCTGGGTTAGCGGAGTCTGTAAGCTGAAGCGTATGTAAGCTGAAGCGTATGTAACCCGAGGTACCACTATATATATATATATATATATATGTGTGTGTGTGTGTGTGTGTGTGTGCGCGCACACACACACACACACACACACTAAGCCAGTGGTGTGGCATGCCACACTGGTGTGGCAGAAGGGAATGGCAAATGCGGCAGGAACATTCAAGGACAATCAAATTAACATTTAAACATTTCAGTGTAGTGTAGCATAGCGTGGCGTGGTGTGGCGTAGCATAGTGTAGTGTAGTACCGTGTCAAAATATTTCTTTTTATTTACAGAATATGGATAGATATCTTTTCAAAATGAGAGCAAGAGCATCAACTAGAACAATCCTAGTTGTGATCTAGAATTGGTGTTCAAACAGCATGTTGGAGAAGACTCGTATATAATTATATTTGGGGAGTAATTCGTGATCCTATGTAGCTGCGTTGTTTTATACTTTCTGGATGTCTCATGATCACATTATAAAGTAGTTGTGTTGTGTGTTATAAATCAAGCACTGCTAGGAGCTGTTTCTTTTTGTTTTCAATGTATTTCTTGTCAACAAAAAAATTGGTGTGGCGCAAGCAAATTTTAATTACGAAAGTGTGGCCCAGAGAAGAAAGTTTGAGAACCACTGCACTAAGCAAACAGCAATAAAAGTATAAAGCAGCATTAAAAATAATCAAGATAAATGTGCACGCCAATGAATGGTACAGCCTCCTCCCCTTCTCCCCCAAACCCCCGCATACACATTTCAGAATTGCTGTGGCTTTTTCATTATTTAAAACAGGGTTGGGGATACTTTTCCAGCCTGCAGAGAATGTCCCCTTGCTTTCCAGGGGCTGCATGCCAGTGGTGGGTGGGCACAGAGGCAAGAGTGGGAAAAGCAATGGATGCAAGCAGATCCCACTGGATTAGGCCAATGGCCCACAAGATCCAGCATCCTTTTCTCACAGTGGTCACCCAGATGCCTATGGGAAACCCACAAGCAGGATTCAAGCACAAGAGCACTCTCCCCTCTTGTGGTTTCCAGCAACTGGTATTCAGAAGCACTACTGCCTGTGATTTCTCCCAATCAGTCTTCCCATGCTCCTTCTCTCCCATTTGCTGTGGAATGGGATTCCACTTTCTTCAGCAAGTGAGTAGGGAGGATAAAGAGATTGAGGGCAAAGAAGGCCAGGAGAAACCAGGGCTGCATTGATTCTCCCTGTCAGGTGGGTGTTGATTTTTTATAACTGAAGTATTTATAGACCACCCTTTCATATGAAATATCACAAGACGGTATGCAACCTGTATGGGGTGTTAGGAGAGGGGTAGTACGTTTTGGGAGGGGACACATTATGTTGCTTCTGGGGTAGTTCGTCCACCTTTGGTCCCCACCCTGCACGCAATTCTCACCTGTGGCTCCCAAAAGCTGTCAGCATGCTACAGCGGCTACACCCCGCAAAACGTCTTCAACTGGCCAGCTAAACCAGGTGAGGGTAGCTGATGGGTCTCAAACCCTTAGCAAGTTAAGGTCTTCCCCATGGATGTGAAGACAGACAGGCTCTGGTGGATTGAATTGATGAGATCAACAGTGGGTCCAACGGTCAGGAAGGCAGTTTCTGCACGTGCTGTAGAGGAAAGTGAGGGGCAGATGGGGCTTGTCAACCTGAAAAGGTAGCCCATCTAGGAGAAGGAAAACTCTGGTGCTAAACCTCTGATGCTTCTCAGGTTATCTTCAGGAGGTATCCCAAAGGAGTATTTAAGGAGTAAACACTACACAAATCCAGAGTGAAGTCCCCAAGATGGTTGGATGGCACCTTGTACGCCTCCATGCAAATTGGGAACCTGTGCAGCTCTTTCAGCAGCAGAGTAACATGTTGCCAGAAGCCTGCTTCTGTGAGAAGGCTGGCCACTCCATTCTGTACTAG
Source organism: Podarcis gaigeae (assembly GCF_964106915.1). Classification (NCBI taxonomy): domain Eukaryota; kingdom Metazoa; phylum Chordata; class Lepidosauria; order Squamata; family Lacertidae; genus Podarcis; species Podarcis gaigeae. The sequence continues at coordinate 59,830,871 of NC_139678.1, read as the reverse complement.
CAGTAACTTCTGGACCAAATACAAGGGATGTCCCACATAAAGTCCAGAGGTTACCAATGCATGGACCACCATGGTCAGACTATCCTAGTCCAGGAATGGTTGCAGCTGGCAGAGGCTGGTAGAAGGCATTTCTAGCAATAGATGTCACTGGGGCCTCTACTGACAAAGATGAATCAAATAGTACCCCCAAGCCATGAACCTGCTCCTTCAGAGGGAGTGCAACCCCATCCATAACAGGCAATTGGCCTATCTTCTGGACATGCACCCATGCCTTCATCTTTCTAGGATTCCAGCTCAATTTGCTGGCACACATCCAGCCCAACACTGCATCCACGCACTGGTCCAGGCCTCACATAGTCTTTCCTTAGTCATATGTAATGGAGAAATAGAACTGGGTTTAATGAGCATACTGATAACACTTAATGATATATTATACCTCTTCAGGCATTGGGCCCTCACAAATTCAACCAACACCTGTACATGATCTCTCGAGGGTTGTAAATGATCTCTGTGATCAGGGAACTTGCTGCTTATCTTATATATTTCCATAGGGAATTATAGTAGATTGACAGGCCTGGCCTGCAACACAGAGTACACATTCAACTACCAATAGAAATTCTGAAAATAGTCCTTAGTTACAGAATGACTTACATAGTTTTCCCTTTATATGGACATTGCTTTTTTATATGGCAGGTGTTATTTTATGGTATGTTTTATGAAGGGGTTGTCGTAGCATTGTTGGTGGTCTTTATACGCATCTGAAAAGCCTACAAAACCTGTTTTAGCAGGACAAAAGTAATAAAGGTGTTTACAAGGGAAAACTGTGCTTCTATCATACCATTTTCAGCTTTCCACTGTCCATCTCAAGAAAACCTGCGAAAAACACCTGAAGGTTCTTGAGAGACAAGACTTATACTTTCTGTTCATTTGACATGCCCCTGGTTTCTAATCTCAGTTTCCATGCTCACTCAGTGGGTTGCCTTGCATTAACGCTAAGTGGGTAATTTTTTAAACAGGAAATGTGTTTTTCCTCTAGTCTCCTTTGTCCACTAATCTCAGATTACAAAGCGCTCATCTCTGTTCTTCCATCTCATTCAAGCAAACCTTCCAATGTTTTCTCTTTTGCCACAGCGTGAAGCACAGCTTTGAGCTGAAAATGATTGTGAACAAAGATTTCAAAGCTTTAATAAACCTGACAAGCCAGTGTCAGATTTTGCCAGATGAAAAGAGGTGGTGGTGGGAACCGAGACATGTGTTAAGAGTTACTTCACTATTCCCATTTGTTCCGATACTTTTTTTAAAACATTGATTTTAAAAAAGAAAACACCATAGGGATCTACAGAATACACGATTCCAATGCAAGGCTAGTTTTTAATCCCACAGCTGTCAATTTACTGACACTTGGTTTACATAATTTTGCAAATTCAAGGGACTCCGTATCTGTAGGAATAAGTGTCTGATGACATTTGTGCTAATTCTAGTGTGAAATTATAGGATGGTTTGGTGATCGTCACATAAAGGAGACAAAGTAATGATATGATAATGTAAACAGTGGAAACCGTTGCTAATGAGTGAGAATTGAAGCTAAAGTACATATTGCCCACGTGACAGCCAGTACAAAGTTTCTGCTGCTTAAGAGTGAGAGCATAGCTCTTGGAAGGGATGGAAGAACCTGAGTGATTGTTTTCTTCCTCTTGCACAACCTGAAAACTCCAAATCAATGCGGGATCACAATCAGAAAATGGGTTGGGATACAGAACAAATTAAAGCTACCCAAACAAATTAAAACCGCCCAAACAACCTAAGGCAGCATCACATGACCAAAGCACAAGCATTAAGGATGAGACGAAGACAGCAAATAAAACAACTTTAAAATTATAGAAAAATCAGCCTGCCTAGACGAATGGGTCTTAATAAAGTGGCAAAAAGAGAGTGAAGCAGGAACCAGATGCAAATCCTGGGACACAGTGTTGTCACCACTACAGAGAAGGCTCTGTCCCACATGCAAGTGAGCCTCTACAGCATGGGTAAGCAAACCAAAGCCCAAACGTCTTCTAAATCTGGCCTGCAGATGGTCCGGGAACCAGCGTGTTTTTACATGAGTAGAATGTGTGCTTTTATTTAAAATGCATCTCTGGGTTATTTGTGGGGCTTCGGAATTTGTTCATTCCCCCCCCCCAATATAGTCTGGCCCCCCACAAGGTCTGAGGGACAGCGGACCAGCCCCCTGCTGAAAAAATTTGCTGACCCCTGCTCTACAGTTTACCTCAAAGGGTGGGGGACACCTAATGACATTAACATAGTTATCATTGGGGTTGCAAACCTGTGTCTAAGTTGTGCTACTGCTGTTGGAACCTTAGGCTTAGATTACTATAAACTCCTCCAGTAAAATGAAATCTCTCCACATAAATTGATGTTGCAGCCTTGTCTGTGTAACTTCTTTCGGAAACAAGTGAGCTATTGTAGGCACTTTCTTCTGATGAGGCAGATTACTAACCCTCATTCCTAGGGAAAAGTCTGTTTGTTACAGGAAGACCACCACACGCAAACCCCATCCAAGGGGGTCTATTTTAAATTGTCATAATGCCCTCCTGCGTTCAGTATAACACAGCATTAAAAGTTGCATCTCTAAAAACTTCTGACACGTGGTCTTTCTGCTTCACTGCGGATCAGATTCTTAAGATTGAACCAGCGATTTTTGGTTGGGTCAGCTTAGTATTTAATTCCTATAATGAACAGAAGAAGAGCCTTTTGGATCAGGCCAATGGCCCATCCCACCCAGCATCCTGTTCTTACAGTGGCCAACCAACTGCCTGTGGGAAACCCATGGGCAAGATCCATAAGCCATATGTATCAATATTTCACGAAAAGTTAAAATTATCCCCTCCTAGGCTCATTTCTTGAAAGCATTGTTAGACGATGGTGAGGGCAAAACACAAGAAAATGGCCCACTTTCTGCTATCCATTGTTGTGCCAAAAAATTAGGGCTGAGTGAAAATAGTATCCTAAAATACTCAAATCTATTCGCAGGTGGAAAACTTGGAAGAGAATCATTTCATCAAATATTCTTGCTGGGGGAAGAAAATTTCCCAGTGCACCCCTACCATTGGTGTTTGAAGCCACAAACACATATCTGCTTGATGTGTTTTCCCTCAAACCAGCTAATTTGAAAACTTAAGCCACAGTTAAGATGAGGTGTGTACATTTGAGACAGCTCTTGCCTATGCACAGATGCATGTGCGTGTGCAGACAACAGCTTCATTGAATAGGGGCTCCAGGGGTTGCAGGCAAAGGGAAGGAAATCAGGCAGTACACATCAAGTGAATTTTTGTCCCTTGCCCCCTCTCTGGTGTGCACAGCGACTTGAAACACACTGGGAGGAAACGACCTTGCTCTGTTTTAAGGCAGTAATATGTAGCTGAAATGAAACAACTTTGTTGTTGAGACTGGTTAGTGAAGGGCACCAGATCCTGGGGACCGAGCCCTTTCCATGCCCCAATATGTTTGGGGTGGGGGCTGGGCCTTCCCAATGTCCAAAAAGCATGGAGGTGAAGCACAGTGCGGCTCCAGCGGCCAGCTCCTCCTCCTCTGCGGCAAAGGGGTTGAAGCAGCCTCCCCCCACCCTGATGGTAGTGCCAGGAAAAGGAGGAACCTCTGGCCATTGAAGGACATCATGCACATGATGGTGGCTCCCCCAATCACCCTCACAGGCTGGTGTCTCTCATGAAGGGAGCCACATACTCAGAGAGGAAGACTGAGAGGAGTACAGGGTGAACTCGTTGCTTCCTTCAGTAATGATTTCAAAATATATCTCCATAGTTATGTCTGAAATTCTATGTCCTATTTGTAGGTGGTGAAATATTGCTGAATATTCTCCAGAGATGGGTGGGCTGAAACTTTCCAACACTTCAGAGGAGTCTTGAAATAGAAAAATACGCCCTCCTGAAAAATTCAGGCTAGCTAGAGCTGAATATATCAGGAAGGCAATCAAGAGCAGTAGTATCCTTTGAAACAGTTTCCCAGGAGGAATTCCAGAAAGCCCCCAGGAATAGAACAGATACACACCTCCTTGCAGCCAAAGGCAGCAGTCTGACCATTAACATGTGTTGCTTTTCTTCTGAACTTAATGAGAGAAAAACTATGTCTTGGGAGTCCAAATGGAAGCTAATATAAGCCACGATTCTTGCTGACCATTCAGTTACTGGAGAAAACTGCCATATACCCTTAGTCCCCTCCCCTGCCCTTCTGCTTTCGTACTTGCAAAGAGACAACATGGTCAAGTGCCTCTGTATCCCAGACTTCCCAAAGGGAATTGGTTTCACCAGACACTTGTAGTCTGCACACTCTCCTTGTCTCCCCATGTGTTTCCTTTTTATAGGATGAGAGAAGATTAAATTCCTTTTAAAAGGATCCAGCATAGCATTTCGCTGGTAGTTTAAGCTTTAATAATTAGCTTCACCTCTTACAGCAGACGTGGTACATAACTACTTTAAGTTAAGTGGTTTTGCTTACTTTATTTTATTACCAGAGTCGGTGGCTGCTGCTATTTGTCAAGGAGAAAGGACATTGTGATGGCAAATCTGCTTTCAACACTTTGGTTAATAATAAGAGTAGCTTTACTTTGCTCCCCCCCCCCCACCTCCACCACCACCCTGGCTGCCCCTGGTTTCTAAGCTGCCATCAATATTTGATCTATCTTGCTCCATTTTTCTGCAAATTCTTGCTGCCTAAAAATAGTCACTTTGTCATTGCCACAATGGCATAACTGTATACTGGTCTAGTTCACATTGCAATGTCAAGCCTCCAAGTCATATGCATGGAACAATACATGCAAAGGACACCTATTGTGACCACAAAGCAGAAACCTAATTAAAAAGCACTGCAGTTCTAGATCTGGACTGTTAGATTAAATGAAGTGCCATTACTAAAACCTTCAAAAGCACATACTGTACAATTCACACTGCCCACACCACTAGTTTGCCTAAATGATGCTTAAAGCTATAGTCCTGAACACATGTAGCCTGGATATTAGTCCCATTGAACTCAGTTGGGCTTACTCTTGGGTAGACATGCCTAGGAATGAGTTATTAATCTGTACCAGGGCTCACCAGCTGTGAATACACAAACTTCTTTTAGCATGCAAAGTAATAATGAAAATGAGTCTATTGAGCATGAACAGAGAGCCTCTGCGATAGCATAATTAATAAGCATGGAATATGTAATCTGAGCTGCAGCACTTATCAAAAAGGAATGATGCGCACACCTCTCTGTAGGTTTTTTTGTTGTTGTTTTTTTAAAAAAGCACACAGCACTAATCAACCTGCATTCCTTATGACTGATGAAATTAAAGCAGAAGAAATTCTTTTGGGGGGGGTGTCTTCCCAATTCACTCTGAAACTAGAGCAGAAATCCAAATAGATGCTAGACTCTTGTTCATGTTGAGTCTCATTTTGGCTCATCTTCAGAAATGGCTGAATTTTAAATAGCGTAAATTTTAAAACAAGCACCCTGGATTTAGCCTGGAAATAAACCAGGATCCAGTAAAAGTGTTGTTATGTCCAGTAATGTAGCTGTTGCATTCTGTGCTACCTCCACTTTTGAAATGTTCGTCAAAGAAAGCCTGGCATATAGTACACTGCAGAAAGACAACTGGGATGTAACCTGAGCATAAATGACTGTGGCCAGGCTGGTGAAAGGTGCTTCATGCTGCTAAAGTTACTAGGTTCGTTCTCCAAAATGGATTCTTTTAGGGAAGTAAAATCCTTTCCTGACAAGCGAAACACACCTCCCAGCACAGACAGACCATTTATCAACCACATCTTCAACTTAGCAGGTTTTAGTTTCATTTGTCCTCATCATGTCCATTAACAACTCCAGACACTGGTTTAACACATCCCTTGCTTTGCCTGAATTACATGAAAAGGAGAAAGACAGTTGGGTGTCATTGGAATCAACAGCCTAAGTGACATCACTCAGCAGTTTGCCATAGGTTCTGAGAAGCATGGAGAACAGAGTAGGGCCCATTGCCATTGCCATGGACCGCACTGCCATGGATTAGGGCGGCTGTGTTCCAACACCACTTTCTGGAAACAGCCGTCCAAGCAGGAGCAGAACTAATGGAGCAAAGTGCTCCCAGTTACCCCTTTGAAAAGCCACTCTGAAAGGATACCATAGCTGATGGCACTGAAAACTGCTGGGAGTTCCAATAGAATTAGCAGGATGACACTCAGTAAGAGCTATTCGACAGTGGAACAGTCTCCCTCGGGAGGCTGGGGACTCTCCTTCTTTGGAGATTTTTAAGCAGAGGTCGGATGGCCATCTGTCATGGATGCTTTAGCTGCGATTCCTGTACTGCAGAGGGTTGGACTAAAGGACCCTTGGGGTCCCTCCCAACTCTACAATTCCCTCCCAACTCTACAATTTTATATTTCTACGATTCCTCCTCTCCTTCTCCTGGCAAATGCCATCCATCTAGTACAAGCAAAGCAGTTCCTGTGCCAAAGCCAAGTCAAAAACCAAAATGAAATGGATTTATATCGAGGAAACCAATGTTATGTCCTCCTGATGTTGTTGGACTACAGCTCCTATAATCCCTGACCATGAGCCATGGTGGCTGGGGCTGATGGAGTACAGCAACACCTGCAGAGCACTGTATTGGCTATCCCTGATTTAAACAGTATTACCTAAGAGTGCATGGAGCTATATAACAACCAGCTGCTTAAGCTGATTGCCAAAAAGGGGTATAACTATTGCAATGGGCCAATAGTTGGAATGATCCAAGGCAACCTTTTTTTCAGAAGCAATCTCATGACTGCTGTTTTCAAGCAGTGGAAGAGCCACTTACTTAGCACTACTACAGGATGTGGGATTTGCAAAGGTCAAGCCAAGCATGTTCAAAATAGGAAGCTGCCTTATGCCAAGTTGGGTCCATCCAGCTTGTTATTGTCAATATAGACTAGAAACAGCTCTCCAGGGTCTCAGGCAGGGGTCTTTCCCAGCCCCACCTTGAGACATCAGATATTGAACCTGGGACCTTTTGCAGGCAAGGAAGATGCCCAAGCACTGAGGTTCATCCCTTTCCAAACTGTACACAAACTGCATTCATTTTTCTCAATGGAGTCAGAACATTCGCAGAAACCATAATGAAGTTATTGCTGGTACCTCTGTTTTGTGTGCACCGCTGGTTATCTGAGACGAGCCATTCCCAGAACCGTGTGGAGAGCAATCAGTGAGGCTGGTGACAGCTTGTTTTAGGCACAAGATGCTCTTTAATAGGAAGTTATTAAACAGAAACAGCTGTGTTGATTTCAGCTCCATTCAAAACACAAGGAAGGGAAAACAATCAAAGTCTGACTAATAAAAAGCACACAATGTACGGAGGCATGTGAGGGTGTTTTTTTATATATAAAAGAAAACCACCCCCATTTTACAATTAGGAGTAGATTGACCTTTTACCTACATTCTGGTACATCTGGAAAAGATCCACTGCCTTGTCTTCCTGGAAGCCAACCCAGAATGGTTCCTGCCAGCTGGCTTGAGAGTGGTGCCCATCTGCACTTGTCCAGAATCCCTGTCAGACCTCCAGGCCTTTTACTAGCATATGGCGTTAGTCTCCTAGTGGGTAAAATGAGGTAAATCTAGAGGGCAATTTCTGATATTTCACTCATTTCTTGTTTTGAGGGTGTTTTGTAATCATGCTGCCAATGAGTTATGCAGGACTGTGTACCAGGTTCTTTATGTCCTCTCATTCTCACAGCTTCTAATGAGATATTTCAGAATGATTTCTATTTCTTCAGCAGATGGCAAACCAAGGCTGAAAGATAGTGCCTGGCATAATGCCACTCAGCAACTCTGGCTAAGATTTTATTTGAGCAGAGGTCTCCTCAACTATCTACTGGCACTGTGAGAAACATCCTGCAAGGATCCTGAGGCTTGCATATTTCCTCTTCCCTCCAAGCTTTCCTCATTAGAGGCAAACTATAGTTTGCCACTTTGTCTGTGTTGGTCCTGAAAACCAGGACTATAAATAACTGTCTGATCCTGCTTTCTGTGCTTAGTTTGTGGGGAAAGTGCAAAGTATAGTTTGCTGGTTTGGATGTGATGGCAAGCTATGGACCTATTCAGGTCAGGTATTATTAAATTCTACTTGTGCAGGGAATGTACCATTCCTGAACTTCATGGGTTGGGTGAGAAGGTCTGAATGTGACTGGGAATCTTGAAGGGCTTCTTAAATATATTGAACCAGGAAATGACAAGTGGGTTGTGGGGGACACACAATACTTCTTAAAGCTTAATTTTCTTAGAACAGAGGTGAGAAATCTCAGCCCAGGGACCAAATGTGGCCCTCCAGGTCTTTCTGTCCACTTCTCTGAATGACCCCCAGGCTACACTCCAAGTGTTTGTGCCTCGCTGGAATATGTCCTGGAACTCTGATAATGCTTCTTGTTTGCAGGGATGGAGGTTAGAGAGGAGTGTGAGAGTATCCGCAGAAAACAGCCTACTCTACAAAGGTACAATTAACATTCCTTGCTCTACTCACATTTGCCCCTGGTCCTGCCCACCACTGGCATGCGGCTCTCAGAGCAGAATTCAGCCCTCAGACTGCAAAAGGTTCTACCCCACTGTCTGTTGCATCTGTACCAAACCAGTGATACCTATACTACACATGGCCTGGATAAAGAGAAATAAAGAAATGACATTCCCAAGGTTGAATAGACTAAAATATTGCTCAGCACCTGGCCACTTATCCAGCAGGGTATTCTTGAGATGAAATAGGTTACTAGCACAATACTAGTAACCCTTGGTGATGAGTTGTCCTTAAGGAAACAGTGGCACTGACACTCCAAATGGCTTGCAAAGTTCCTTCAGTAAACCAGACTACCCACTATACAGAATACTGTATACCCTGCAGAGTAGCATTGGGGGGGGGGGCAGAGTGGCATTTCACTATTCTTCTTTTTTTTTAAAGCAAGCATTCATTTCTAAAGGGGAGCAAACTTAGCCATTAATATAATCTGCATCATAGACCATAGTGTTGCCAAGTGCCACACTTGCAGGCTTAGTTTACATTGTATTTAGCATTTTACATGGATTTGCCCATTGCTGAATTCTCTGGAAAACCTAATAACAACAACAACAACATCAACAATAGTAATAATAATTTATTTATACCCCGCCTATTTGGCTGGGTTTCCACAGCCACTCTGGGCGGCTTCCAACAGAATATTAAAAACACGATAAAACATCAAACATTGAAAACTTCCCTAAACAGGGAACATTTAGAAAACATTTAGAAAACACTGGAGACCCCAAGCGACTATGATAATGAGCCAAGTGCTAGAGCCCTGGAAACCCTCAGGATAAGGTCAACTCTGACAGATTAAAGTTCTGCTTCTGCTTCTACTCCCAGAGATCTCGCTGAGATGGGGGACTGAGGCTGAAGTGTAGTGCTTTGCCTAATGCTACTCAGGAAGGTGGTGGCATAAGCATCATCATTCTCCATCATTCTTTTTCTGGATTTTCTCAGCTTCTCCCTTGGTTTGGTGCTTCAGAGAAGACCTGATAGCAATGGTCCAGTTCATGCCCCTGAAGTTCAGCAAGGTGGTGCTTGAGTGCCTAATCTCAGCTTGGGAGGGAGTTGGGCTCGGGCTCACTAGAATGAATGTAGGATTCAGACAGGACTCCCACCTTTCATCTCCCACCTTCCATGGACCAGATAGGCCTGGAGAGATCCATTTGGTTCCCATGCCTGAGACTCTCTATCCTGGATTTAGGGTAAGTGAAAACAGCTTCCCCAAACCCTCTACCCTAGATGCAGGAAGTAAAATTGGAAAGGGTATTTTGTCAAATATTCGTAGAGGGGAAGGCAGCTGGGGACAAAAAAGCAGAGGAGAAATTGTCAGAAAATTGCATTCTGAGAAATTTCAGCTCTGTTAATGTTAAAGTGCACCATGAACAGGAGCAACATTGATGACTGCACATAAAGGGTTTTTGGAAGATAATGAAGGAGGAGTTTTGGCTTCTTTCTATCCATATAAGAATGGATGCTTATTTTTCACTATGTAGTTAATTATAGGGGATGGGGGTGGCTCTGTGGGTTAAACCACAGAGCCTAGGACTTGCTGATCAGAAGGTCGGTGGTTCAAATCCCTGTGATGGGGTGAGCTCCCATTGCTCGGTCCCTGCTCCTGCCAACCTAGCAGTTCGAAAGCACGTCAAAGTGCAAGTAGATAAATAGGTACCGCTACAGCGGGAAGGTAAACGGTGTTTCCGTGCACTGCTCTGGTTCGCCAGAAGCGGCTTAGTCATGCTGGCAACATGACCCGGAAGCTGTACGCTGGCTCCATCAGCCAATAAAGTGAGATGAGCGCCACAACCCCAGAGTCGGCCACGACTGGACCTAATGGTCAGGGGTCCCTTTACCTTTACCTAGTCAATTATAACATTAACACATGGCCATTTTAATCTCCTTGTGGTAATTCTCTCCACAAGCTCATCAGCAGATAAGCAGTTCATCTGACTACACCTTTAGTTTATACTGAAAAGTTATCTCTCACAAGCAAGTGATAAAAATGTTTCCAATTGACAAACTGCCTACCTCAAACACAACACAGTTAGCCACCCTGAGCCCAGCTTCGTCTGGGGAGGGCGGGATATAAATAAAATTTATTATTATTATTATTATTATTATTATTATTATTATTATTATTATTATTATACAGTTAAGAGTGAAATGGTAAATGTGTAGAGTTGTACGTCTGCCTTCTCGCATTTGTATTCCCTTTAAAACACAGTTATGGCTAAGAAAACGAGAACAGCAATAAAGGGGGAAAGGTTGGAGGCAACGCACTGGGCACAGCCATCACAATGTCACTTCAGCTTTCTCTTTTACTGTGCTGAGCAAGCATTTCCAAATCAAAAGAGTAATTAACATTCTGTAGAAAAATCAGAGCACTGGCAAATACCAAAGCTTTAACCTTGCATTAGTAAAGATCAATGTGAAAACAGGACTTTAAGCCCACTTGCTGTTCTATTATATTGGGAACTGAGGGAGCGAATTTTGTGTGGCATCTACAAAACCACGTTGCAAACTCTGGTGGAGTCCTGAAAAGCACATCCTGAAGGCAAGGGTATTGGACACGTGGGAGCTTGACAATGGAACTTTTGCACCAGCAAAATACTTTCTGGCCATACTAACTAAACCTACTTATACTTCAGGGAAATCTACCAGCCCAGACTTTCTTTGTTCCCTTTCGGGTTGATCTGATGTGTAGATGTTCATCTTGTCTTCATGGATGCAACAACGGTCAGATCCTGTTAGGTCAAGAAGGTACTTCATCTCTGGGAAAGGAACTCTACCTCAGCTCTGTTGTCATTTCTTCTGAGCCAGACTCTGGGGTGACCATGGAAATCTGGGACTTAGATATGAAGAGGTGATCTTTCTTGAAAAGCTGGATTAACTTGGAGTGGGGAGTACAGTAGACCAAGCCTTGCAGCTCCAAGTTCCTCACTGATCTGAGAGGGCTCAGATATCTAATCATCTTCACAGAATGTTTTGGGGAATTGGAGAGTGAGTATGAAGCAGTACTGTACTTGGAAGATAGCACACAACAGCATGTGATTCCTGGTGGCACAACCACTACCTGAGAAGTTTTGGGGAAAGCCAGATTAACAGCTGTTTTGATATGCCCTTGCCCAACCCATCAAAATCACTTTTTTGAAACCCTTACATTGTATAGCTAGGTTTTATCTTGTACTAAGTACTGTAATGTGAGTTCTGGTTATGTTACTGACAAGGATCCTTCCGTGTCATTCGAGTCACAGGCCTTTCTCCCTTGCATTCACTGTTAAATATTGGCCAGGGAGGGGGTTGTACAGTGACAATAATTACAAACATCTGAGCAAATGCTGACTATTTCATCCTGTCTTTCTCTCCAGCATGTGTCTGCTATTGCTTCTCTTTGCAATCTTTCATGGGAGTCACCAGCCCATCAGGGTGCATACAAACACACACACACACACAGGCATAGCCAGAGGGCAAGGAGGGGCAGCTGCCCCCACCAAATCAAGTAAATCAATACAAAATATTTAACTGAGGTTAGCCTGCCCCCCCACCAAATAAATCATTTCAGTTTAAAAAAAATCAAAGACAGCTAAGAACCTGTTTTAGCTGTTTTACTAATTTATTGTTTGGTTAACATCTTGTAGAAGAATGCTGGGCATGCTCAATATATTTTAAATGGGAACAGGGATAGGTAGATAGACAGGTAATAATAATAATAATAATAATAATAATAATAATAATAATAATATCATCTTTATTGTCATTGCCCCCTCTCGGGGACAACGAAAGGTTTGGAAAGGTATGGAAAACAGGTATGGAAAGGTATGGAAACAGAAAGTGGAGTTGACCAGGGAATTGTTGCTATACCAGCTTATGGAACAAAAAGTAGCAGCATGAGGGCATTTCAGTGTATGGGCATAGCATCGCGCACTTAAAGCAAATAAGTATAAACGCTTCCTGAAGTCAGCGTTTGTTATTAGCCCAAAGAAAGAAAGAAAAATACGCCTCGCCCTGCATCTACCTTTTATAGTAACTGGTAGTTCCTCCTACAAGAACCTGCTTGTCCTGTTTCCTCCCCACCTCCACTCCCCCTCCCAAAAAATCTCAGGTTGACAAAGGATATTCATCTAGCTAGGCAGTTTATCAAAGCAGCAAAAGCACTAAGCCTTTCTTTTAACAGCTGTCAAATCAACGTCCTAGAATGTAGTTCCAGATCACTGGAGGCTTTTTCTTCCTTTTTTTTAAGGGACAAATATCAACATAGTTAAAGGCTTGAGCTCATTTTCTTCAAACTGACACTAATCCCCCCATGCCATGCTGACCTGCGTGGCCAGTAAGGAGGGAATCCCTTTACTTAAGGATGTCTGGCAGGCAAGGAAGGGTCAGAGGGATGTCACACTTCTCTGGTCATGCCCTGTGCAGTAATTTTCATCTTCATGAGCTCAAGATGATACAAACAACAAAGTTGTTCAAGCTGCTCCAAGGGCTCTGGAGCTAATCCTCAGTATAGCATCCTAAAAATAACCCCACTATAGCTTTAGGAATGGTGGCATTTCAAAAATTAATTATGTGTGTTTCTGCAAAGAAGAGCTATGTTTTCTAAGCATTTTCTAGTTTTAACCCGGATTTTGTTTTATCCGTCACACAAAAGCTGGGATATAAAGCAGGCCTTGGACCTTTGAGGCTAGGCTAAACACTTCTTCCTCTCATGCTAGTTTTTAGCATGAACACATATTGTAACATGGGCAGCATTTAAATAGCATAGTCCGGGAAAAGGTTTGTTTTTATTAATTGAATGCCTTTAGGCAATTTATAAGCTACTTTTCTCCATAATGTGGTTTCCAACACCATAAAACCAGCACAACAATTTTAAAAACCAGAATCCAAGTAAAATCAATAGACAGCAGCAGCCGAATACAAACACTCCTGACCTCCAGAGCAGACTTAGCCAGATCCCTCAAAAGCCTGGGACAATATATATGTTTTAAGCAGGTGATAGAAGGTGATAGAAACCCATGAAATATGTAGCCATCCATGCATTAAGGGGGAGAGAATTCAAGAATTGGGGTGCATTTATCCAGGGGTGCAGCTATTCAGAGTGCCATTTCTCTACAGAGTAAGAAACACAAAGGATGCCCCTATTCTCCTCATAAAGCTACAATTCACAGAATTCCCTGGGAAGAGCAATTGTTTGTTAAACCACTATGGGAACTGTAGGTCTGTGGGGGAGAGCTCTTAACTCTCAAAACTTTATCAAACTTCAGTTCCCAGGATTCTTTGGGGGAAGCTATGACTGTTTAAAGTGATTTGATATTCCTTTAAATGTACAATGCAAATGGGGGCAGAATCTAAGGCCAGCCGATCCTAGTGAGCTACTGTCTCCAAAATTGAGTCCCAGGTATTGCTGTTGATTTTCAAATAGCACATGGGTCATGCAGACTGCGCGTTATTTTGGTCTGCCAACGGATTATTCAAATGCAGCCACCTTATGCCAAGTCAGAACACTCATCTATCTCACTTAGTGTTGTCTACAACAGAGATTGGCATCAAATCTGCAGGGTTTCAGGCAGGAGTTTTCCAAACCTCTGCCTGGATCTTCTGCTTTAAAAGCATGTTCTCTATCAGCAAACTACAGTCCCTTCCTATATACTAAGGGAAGCCAGGGATATTCTATGCAGCTTGTGTCATATCAGATTCTGCATGGTGTGCTCTCACTTGAAAGCATTCTGGAGTAAAAAAAAAATAACAATACTGGAACCAAATAAAGTAATATTTGTATATGATCGCCACAAATCTGTGTATCAGCAGAGAGGCTCGTGCTTTGCTCCTGATAAATCCTCAGAGCTGGTGTATAAACAAAGGCAACTGGATACCCCCAAAGGCTGCTATGCAAAACGAGGTGGTGGCAGTTATGCAAACAACCCTATTAATATATCTAATCCACACAAACAGAGAGCAGGAAAAAGGGGGTGGAGAACTGAAGCCTGCCAAGTGGAAAGAGACCGAAGTCATTAGGGAGAAAAAATATGGCCCAGCTTCTGAGAGGGTGCTATAGCCAATAAAAAGTAAAAACAAATGTATAAAAGCTATATAAAACAGCTTTAACAGCTGCCTCTTTTCATGTGGAAATATGCCTTGATGGGGTGCTTTATGTTTAAAGGAGTCACAGGCAAACGGGGGTGGGGGTGGGGGAATGAAAAAAAAACGAGAAAACATCATAAAAGTAGCACTTGTGAGGCCACGAAAAACAAATGGAAATTGTTGTTTGTTTTTCCTTTAACCCCTTTGTATTTTCAGTCCCTGCCTCAAAAAACAGGGCAATAGGAAAGGTCAAGTTTGAAATGTCATCAGGCAATCCACCCAGTCGCCTGCTTCAAAACAAGGTTTAATGAATATATGCTCTCCCTTCCCTCTCCCTCTTCTCCTCTCTCAACACACCAACAGGTATCAGTCAAACTGAGGACAGCCCTTTCAAATGATGTCTGAAGCTGCATGTGTCATAGAGCTGTGTGCAGGAGCAGATAACTGAAGGAAACAAAAAAATTAATCTGGGACTATAATGAGCAAGAAGGCAAATGTGGCAGCAAAGGGCAATGGCTGATTAGTGAAAAACCAGCCCCGGGAAACAAGGATTCCACCAGGCGTCAAAGCTATCTTTCCTGCTAGCAGAAGCTAAGTAACAGAACAATGAGCACAGGGAAGCCAGCTCCAGGAAGGCCCATATTAAGCATTGCACAGTATCCCAGAGAGGCATTCTGCTTTGATTTCCAACACGATGTAGAGTTTGTGATGCTCTATGTTCTCAAGGGTACAAACAAGACTCCATAGCGTTTGATTAAAATGTAACCAAGAGAGCTCCGAGACCCAACCTGATGAGCAACTTAATACAAACCTAGTTTGGGGATGGCAACACCTCCCAAAGCAAGTGTGATAAGAGTACAGGCTTCATAAAGTTGCCACTGCAAAACAGTCATTCCACTGTGGGCAGAGAGACACTAGCAAGAGGGACCACTTGAGGAAAAGTGTTGTATACTATAAATACACAAAAAGAAGATTAGAGGCAATTATTTAGGACGCCAGTCAGCTTCCCCTGTCAATACATGAACAGATAAAATGGGCATCAAGAGTCCAGAGCCAGTAGTGAATATGATCACTGCAGGAATAATACTTTGTTCTTGCACTATACCTTTCATCAATGGATCTCAAAAGAGTTTTTACAGCATTAAGGCTGCAGTCCTATGCACGGAGAGTGCCTGGGAGCAAACACCACTGAATACAGTGAGACTTTCTTCTGAGTAAACATGAACAGGATCATTTAGTAAGTGATTGAAAGCAAAAACCTAAGCACACCTTTCTGGTGGGTGTATCAGAAGTGAGGTTACAGGGAACCAGACAGAGGGCCTTCTCGGTAGTGGCGCCCGCCCTATGGAAAGCCCTCCCATCAGATGTCAGGGAAATAAGCAGCTATCCTATTTTTAAAAGACATCTGAAGACAGCCCTGTTTAGGGAAGTTTTTAATATTTAATGCTGTATTGTTTTTAACACTCGATTGGGAGCTGCCCAGAGTGGCTGAGGAAACTCAGCCAGATGGATGGGGTATAAATAATAAATAATAATATATTATTATTATTATTATTATTATTATTATTATTATTATTATTATTATTATTTGCATCCTAAAACTTCACAAAACCACAGAATCATGCAATGGAATAGTTTTAATTCAATGGAATACATGCAATTGTGTTCGTCTGATTTCTATCTGGCAAATTTGTTGTTACTTCAAAGAGCTCAGGGTATACTGGGTATTTTGTAACTACTATTGGCTACAACCAATTACAATATGGCTGAATGAATAAAATATCAGGTGTTTTAATCATATCCTCACAACAGCTTTCTGAGGTAGGTAAGGCTGAGAGAAAGTGACTGCTGAAGGTCACCAGTGAGTTTCACAACTAAGCTTATTGTTGAACTGAAGTGTCCCAGGCCAAGTGTGATACTAGGTATTCTATGCAACATTGTTTCACAGTGACATGCACTGGTCTATATAGTATCTATCAGCATTGAATAGATAGCATGCAATGGTACACAGTATTAGACAGCTCTAGTATGGACAAATATTTCAATTATTGGGGACATTTCTATGTGTATATGGATTGCCCACCACCCTACTTGGTCCACACATATCCTGCATCATTGTTACATAGGCAAGTACATCTAACTATGTACAGTTCTGCTTCATAGCCTAGGGCAAGCAACTCTGAGCAAATTTTGTCCGATTGAATCAGGAGCTCTTGGCAGAATGTTCTTATAATTAGTTAACCAAACTCCAGCATATGAACAATTGAGTTCCCCAGTCTGAGAGCATCAGAAAAGCTGACAGCACAGAATTCATATGAGGATAATGTATAACTGGAAAAGAAGTGACAATGGACTTGTGAGGCAAAGGGACTTCAGTAAGCTAAGTCTCCATTAAATGCTTACATCTCAGGCTGGCTCTTAAATATCCTACAACAAGTGTAGAAATGAAAGAATAATATCTGTAAGTTCCTAGAAACAGCTGAGTGCCAAGCATGGGGTTACCACATCAGCTGTAAGTGCTATAAATTAAGAATGAAAATTCAAAGGCTCTAACACAGCCATTTCCTAATCACTGTTATTATACTCCAGACAGGATATTTTCAGTTGACGAGAGGATTTTATTATCAAAATGCTGGGTGTGTGTAGTGTTATATATATTGAATGTGTAATTGTAAAGACCTTTCACTTCAAAGCATAATTTAAAAAAATACCCCAAGCTCTCATCACTGTATGAAACAAAGCAGTCCCTCAGTTTTATAGGGACAAAGAAGAAAAGTTCAAAGGATTTATATGTTTTGTCAGAGATGTACTGAAACATCAGCGTTGGAGTTGGGGTTCAGAGTAAGCGTGCCTTGAAACCCCACCCAGGACTCCTAACACTCCTCCTCAAATATTCGTGTTGAGCAGCAGTAGTAGTTAAGCCTTAAAAGGTTCCAGCCACTTTAGCATTTAATAATTATTATTTCTATATGCACTATGATTTTTGTTCTGGGGCAGTCAGCTATTTCAAAGTAATGCCAATAAATATATCCAGATTCTTCCAGCTGGTCATATTTTGAGGAGGAGAGAGAGATGCTTTGACAAGGATCCACCTTATTGATTCTCATTGATTGAAAAGGTATTGATTACCTTTAGCATGGAAAGGGTCAATGCTAGGCAAGCACTCCTCCAGATCATCTTAGAAAGCACAAAGTTCTCCAGAGCTTTCTCAGAATATCTCCAGAACAAACATGGGCATTGGTCAAACATTCTCCAAGAAAACAAGGGGAAAATAAACATGGATGGGATGACTCTACCCTACCACCAACCTATCCATGAACATCCAACTTCATCCCATACTTCTGCCAGCTATTATCAAGAAGGCCTCTTTGCCTCTCCCTCCTCCAGTACCTGGTGTGCTGTTATACAGATGCTGGAGGAGGATTTGCTCTCTGTTCCTCTTCACAGATGGAGGAGCAGCAACTCAGTAGGCAGGTGAGAAAGAAGGAACTCTGGGGACCATTTGGATAAGAAAAAGAGAGTTGATAAGAATGGAAAGGGCTGACTCCACCCCCGGCATGCTAAAAGCACACCCATTCTAGTGAACATGCATTTGTCCCCACATAACTCTACACATAGGGAAGCATGATTTATTTTGAATAAATGTAATGTAAGCAATGGCTCTTGCTAACTCCAGCTATCTAATTCCAGGAACTTATTTCTGGAATTCATAAAGAATAGATAAAAGTGCCCCCAAAATGTTCAGAGTTCATTTGCCACACTCTGTGTCATCACTCATCAAGGATTAAGGGAAAGTCTTCTAGACTGCTGTATGTTGTTTCCAGACAGATGACCCCAAAAGATCTCTGTTTCTCACTCATTCCCTTTTAAAGTACTGAATGTTAAGAGTAGCTTCAAATGATACTTTGCTATATAGTAGGGGTGGGGAACTCCAGATGTTCTCGATCCATAGTTACTACCATCCCTGACTATTGGCTAAGGTGTCTGGGATTGGTGGGAGTAGTTGGAGGACAGCAACATCTGGAGGGCTACAGTTTCCTCGTCCCTGCTGTATAGAAATTGGTTGAACAGTTCCCCATGCTTCCTGTTCTTCCAATACAACAGAGCCTTTGCTTCTCCCATACCTGTGAGAGTGCCTGCAGATTTCCTTGGGATATGCAAGACTATATTTCAGATGTGACATTGTTGTGGAGGAACAGAAAGTGTGAAAAATTGCCATGGTGTTCCTGCACAGGAATGCAACATCTGAAGATGCTCTTTGAAGAATTTCAGGGCCTTTTCCATTCCGCGTTAACATTTACTTCTTTGTCCATTTAAGATGACTTATAGGTGGTTCATACATTACTTCCTTTGTATAGTTTCCAGAAGCATGAGTGCCCAGTGCGTTTGAAGTAAGGTGTTGAAATGGACCTCATAGATCTCAACAGATGTCACCTGGAAATCATGAATCTCATTACTGTGGAGATCCAGTAGGAGCCAAATTTTAAGCTATTCTAACTGGAGGGCATCAGAGGAGCAAGAAACTTAAAATAAAGACCTGACTCTGGCTGCCAGGCAGGACATAAGTAGAACAGCTGACTAAGTAGAAAAAGCTAGGACGATGCATACTGGAATTATTGATGCAAAAGGTTTAGTTTCAGTGTCATGAAGTACCTTTGAAGCTCTTGCCAGCTGAAACTAGATTATTGTTGATGATCTGACAATAGTTTTAAAGCATAGTTCTATGGACTGAAGCTGGGAGGGGCATCAACAAAGTAATGGCTTTCACCAACCTTTGAAGAATAACAGTTAATATAAAATATACCCATCTGGGTTCTCTCTCCCCTCTCTGTTGAGTTAAATATACAAATATCACAGTTATGGCTTACTGTAGTCCACAATGTGAAAGCGACATAGAGCTTGAGACACAGTGTTTAGCATGTACAATTGATGCCACTAGGTCATGACTATATCAAAATGCTCCAAGTACTGTACAACCTTACATTTCCAATTGAGTTTTTACTGAAATCCTGCTAGTCTTTTCAAAAATCAGTCAATCAATCAGAGCCTTACATTATTATTTTTTTTAAATTCAAGCAGCTCTTTTACTTACTTAGCCTAATGTAGCTGCAATTGCTGTTGGATTTTACACTGCAAGTGGGCTGAACCAGTTTTTATGGGTCTCAAATGCCTGCACTCTGACTGCAATGCAGATGGAGTTTATTTGCCAGAATTCTTGCCAAAGGTAAAGGGTTCAGAGCACATGGCTGCCATGCCAAGAGAAATCGACTGCCTTCCAGCAGTGCAGTCAAAGCTACATTTTAAGAACAAGACGGAAGGAATGATTATGTCATGGTAAAAAGCCAACTTGAAGGACTTAACTGGCATTTCGAGTCCACTTTGAGGCTCTTACCTTCGCAGCACAAGCTTAAGAGGAGGAAATGGGAAGAGCTTCAGGATTGAACCGGCATGTAGAAGGACTTTGCTGTGTTAATGGGAACCACAATAATGATCTTAAGACTATACAGTATGAAGATGAAGACGCTACGGGGGAGATCTTCTTGTGTATATAAGTATCTTAAAAGGGATCACAAGGATTTGAGAATGGATAAAGTTGAACTAATTGGTCTCAGTAAAACATGTGGAGTTTTATGCAAGTTAAATGTACACATATTAAATCTGAAGATTCTTCCCTCCAACCAACATCATCAGTATCTTATTCCAAATTCCTCTCTGCAGCAAGTAAGTGCTGTTTTGAAGTGGCAAAGGATATGGAAATGAATCTGGATAATTACACAGATACTAGTGATATCTTGTGGTTTAAATAGGATTAACAATGGCTTAACAATGATGATTCTTGTTTGCACGCACAAGATTGAACTGATGGCTAAACTGAAAAACAGAAGTACATTTGTGTCAACTCCTAAGTTCAAATGCGTTCAGTGGAACTTATTTCCTAGTTAATGAGCTTTGGCTTGAACTTTTAACTAGATAATTAATACTGCATAAGTATCAATCACCAGAATAAAGCAAGGGTAATTGAATATCTTCTTTGAGATCTTAAGCAACCATTTAATACCATCCAAAGATTATGTTGGAGGAAGGATAATAAAAGTTCCTGCATCAAAAGCACAGCTCAGGTATCCAAAAGAAAGCAAGTATGGATAATGCTCATGAGCAAAAAAAAAAAAAAAAAAAGCAATATAACAAAATCTTGACATGACCAAGAACAGCAGATCTTTTCCACCACTTTCTCCCCAACAGTCCCTCTCTCCATAGCATTCATCACTAATCCACAGCGCTGTTTCTCATACTGTTATTCTAGCTTCATGCAGCTCACTCAGCCATAAGAACACACAAACCAAGTAGCCAGGCAAGAATTTTATTTTCTTGGCACAATAATAAAGCACAAAGAGGAAACTCCTAATTCTATAACTAAGCTATAACTAAGTCCAGTGCCACCTACTGACTAAAACATAAGACACTAACAATAACACATTTCTTCCTGAGCCTAGTCTTAGAGACAAGAAGCTCTATAATCATCAGGGTCAAACTCCATGCAACACATTTTATAGTAACTCAAGAGCAACACTCAAATATAAAGAAAACTGCTTCAGAAGAAGATAGTTTGGAAAGGGTAAGGACCTTCTCTTCTCCCTCTTTCATTTCTCTGTCCTTGTCACATTTCATTAAGTGGCATTTCCTGTTTTGGTACTATTTCACACACTTGTGCATAACCTGTAATTTTTATCAGCCTTATAGCTTGCTCTTCTGTTGCAAGCTCCAAAATGGCCCAATCTTAGAATGTTTGAGTAGGGTGGTGCTTTTCTGGAATGGTTGTGTTGCACATCACTACAGTAATACTTCAAATGTGAGACCATGATGGGCATATAATAATAATTCAGTGTGCTGCAGCCCTGCCCATTCATGATGATGGGGTGGGGAGCAGGAGCAGCTCGTGCAGTAAGATGGTTCTGTGTTACCACTTTTCTGCCAGTGGTGTTGCTACTGCATGGTACCAAGACAGTGCTGGAAAGGGTTACGTCAGGGCTGCATGGGTGCACCGGTGGGAGGAGCAGATTGGTTCCACTGGTGCACCCACTCAGCCTCAACTGCACTGCTACTCTGACCCTATGCTGTGTGGGTACCATCCTGATAAGTGGCAGCAATGTCACTGTAGGAGGACAGCATCCCCACCCTTCCTTGGCCATCTTTTATGAAGAGTAACATTTTGTGTGTGTGTGTGAGTTCCTTTTGCTGTTTTGCTGTTTGCGAGGAAAGGTGAGATAGAAATGTAATTAAATAATAATGACAACCATATCATAGGTTGGTTGATTGATTGATTTATTGACTGGGGTTTTTTTACCACACACACACACACACTTACTTTAAAATCAGCATAAAAGAAAACAAAGCAACCCTGTTTTTAAAAGGCAGGATCAAAACATCCCATCCACTCAAGGATGCCACAGATAAGTTAAAAGCCAAAGGCCTGGCAAAAAAGAAATGTTTCTGCCTAAAACCTATGCAATGATGGTGCCAGATGAGGCTCTCCAGGGAGACCATTCCACAAGCAGGGAGCCACCACTGAAAAGGCCAATTCTTGTGTTGCCATCCGCCAAATCTCCTGAGGAGGGGGCACACAAAGAAGGGTGCCAGATGACAATTGCAGGGTCTGGGTTCATTCATATGGGGAGAGGTGGCCCTTGAGGTATTGGGATCCTGAGCTGCATAAGGCTTTAAAGGTCAAAACCATTAAATATATATATTTAATATGTAATGCAAGAACCACTGAAGATAATGCAGCAATAGACATAGAATGTAAGAAACTCTCACATAGTGTAAGAACAGGCATTTCTACCATACCACTGAAAGCTCATGAACTGTCTCTGTCTTGCCCTTCCTAGCAGCTGCACTTCAGTAACTTGAAAGCTGTATACAGTACAGTATTTCCTAACTTGATATGCAGTTTGCTAGTGACTACCAGATGTGCAACTATATTGAAGCTTACCAGACATACACATCTGTTCATCAGGCAGGATGTTACTGATCAGACTTCACTAGACTTCACAATTTTTCAAGCATTTTGGAAAGTCTATGCATTTTAGGATATGGTGTTCAAAATTCATATTAATGTACAAAATTCACACATGTATTTACATGTAGTGTGTTTGAGATAGACAGAGGAGCAAAGGATGAATGAATGTGTGGTGTCTCTCTCTCTCTCTCTCTCTCTCTCTCTCTCTCTGTGTGTGTGTGTGTGTGTGGTCTGGGTGAGAGGAAGAGATGTGTGTGTGGCTGTGTATACATGATGCATATGAGAATCTGGGAGTGGGAGAGATGCATGTATGTCTGTGGCCTCTATGTGTGTGGCGAATGTGTTTTTGTGCTGCCAGTGCAAGAGAGTGTGTGTGCAGTAAAGCCACCTTTTATATTTTAACTGGTACTGGAGAATGCTTCCTGATGTCATTAGGTTGTAATAGCATCAAGTTTTGTGTATGTCTAGCAGAATCAATATTGTGTGAACTTCACAATCAGGACCAGCAGGACATAGCTGACAATGACTGTACTTTATCTAGTTTTGTGTTCTGCCATGCCCCTAAAGCCGTCATTCTGTGATGGGTGCTTACAGCAATTTCTCAAAATTCAGAATGTGCCCACTGGTCCAGAAGGGTAGACAACCTCTGCCTTAACATAAAATAATTACCTATTTCTCTTCATTGAAAGGAATGTTGCTGTTCCTGATTAGTTTGGCTGCGACCAAGAATTTATGCACATTTGCACAGAGCATGGTTTAAATGTTCTGCCACAGCCCTTTCATAATTTCAAAGTGTTTCCCAAAACAATTTAAGTGCAGATCTGCTCAGATTATATGTATCTACGCCAACGGAGGAGAATCTGTGGAAAATGCATTAGTTACATCACACATCCTAATCTTTCTGCAAGATGCAACCCACTCCTTAGCAGCTCTTTGGCAATGACTAGTCATGCAATGCATCAAGAACTGTAAGTAGTTTTGTTTGTAGGCCAAAAGGTATATTTAAATGCCTCCTTAAAATGAATTCAAAACAAAGAGTTTTAAATAATGTTGTCTCAAGTCTCTCTCACATGTTAATTTCTCCTGGAAAGTAATGACATCAGATTTAAAACTGAAGCTCTCTCCACCTGGATTTGCTGTCAAGCAAATTTAGCTAAACAGAGGAGAATGTGCTGCACTAGCAGGTGACAAGGTGTCAATAAAGGAATTTGGAGGGTGGGATGGTAACATTGGCCTATTTATTTCCACTACTATTTTGCTTCCTCGTCTCTGATTTGACAGTGGTTCAGGAGATCAGAGACAAGGATAGGAAGGTGTATAAAAGCCTCAAGGTAACCCAACTTCACTGACCTGAGAGTATTGATCATAAGATGGCTCCTTGAAATATTATTCCCTCCTGCCCTATAGTTTTGGTATTATAAGGAGTATCCATGTATAACCATTGATCTCTCCAGGACAGGTCAACATGCAATGGTTCACCCACATCATTTGCTGCCTGTATGCCTTCTCTGGACAGAAAGGGGCCACACCTTTTGTTCATTGAGGACACCAGGGACCACTAATCTTTTCTGATTAAAACAACAACCACTAATACTAGCTGATAATAATGTTCTGGCCTGCAGCATCCTTGGTTTTCAAGGTTATGCATAAAGGAAAAAAGGGAAATGGTGTTATCCTAAGAAGCGGCATATAAATAGCAGTGATAATTGGACCATGAAAACATGAAAAGCAAGGACAATATGTATCTAAATCACCTTTCTTTTCCCAGATTAATTTTCAAAATGAAATAATGACTTGAAGCACTCAAGCTTTATTAAAGCAACCCAAGCACAAAAAAGACAAAGTTAAATCTCAGCTCTTACTAACATATGTTCTTCATTTGAAGGGTAGAGCTTCATTTTCATGGACAACTCTTTTTGTAATATTTCCTCATATGCACTATAGTCCAAATATTAAAGCATAAACCTGCAATTGAGCACGGGAGCTAAATTTTACTGCAATTCACTGGATGGAAAGATTTTATTAAACACTAAAATCCTAACACTGCCCCAAAATTCCCACTTAACTGATATCAGAAGTAGATGTTAAGATAGGTTTCAGCGAGGACAATATTAAATAGCATCAGCACTTTCACCTAAATTATACCAGTTTTCTGTTATCAAAATGGTTTTATCTTGACACATCAAAGCAACTTACAATATTGGACATAGTTCCCTGAAGGGGCTTCAACAACTTTTCTCATATGGCTCCTTTGCACCTTGAACCAAAACCCACAGTAGGGCAATATTGTCAGAAACAGTTACAGAATGGTGAACAAGTTTCTGAATTCTCCAGAACTTTTTATCAGGCTAGATGCAACGAGCGGTAGGTAGTTAAGCTGGTGTAAAAGCCATAGTTAGACCCAGATGGGTTAGTCATACTTTAACCTCACTTAAATAAAGGGGACTTGTTAGTCATGACTAACATGGCTTGTTGATATCAATGGAACTAAAGCATTACTGAGTTAGTTTGGATCCAACCTGTTAAGCCTGCATTGGTCTTTATCTTAATATGGTGCATAGGAAGAGGGAGAAGATGTAATTGGGTTAAAACTCTTTTAAGCAGTGCTGTGATTAAATCTGCCCTTCAAATTGCTCAGAAGTTTTCTTCCCCTGTGAAAGAAACTGTCGTTTTTCAACCTCTTTCTCAGAACGTGCCTGCTTTTCTTTAGAAGTCTATAAATTATAGCTGATTGATAGATTACATTTATATACCAGCTTTCCTCCCAGAAGCTACCTGGTTTCCCCCTTCCTCATCTAATCCCCAAAGCAATATTATGAGGTAGGTTCGGCTGAAAGGGAGTGACTGGCCCAAGGTCACCCTGTAAGCTTCATGGCCAAGGAGGGATTTGGACCCTGGTCTCCTAGGTCCTAGTCCAACATTCTGAACACACTGGCTAAAGATAAGTGTATATGTCTGCCTGTTAGAAGATTAGTTAGCCAAAATGAAATGGGCTATCTTAAAATAAAACCTGCTATCAGTTAGTATTTTGGCAAGACAGTCATACCAATTCCAAAAGATTTTTTATTAACTGTATAATTGCTTTATACGATCACATATGGATGGGCTATAACAAATATTTTTAGTTTTATATTCAAACTATCTAGGCAATTTGCCCACAAATGGCTGCCTCTAAAGCTTGTATTAGCCTAAACTCTTCCTCGGTGCTTTGCAAGCAGCAGCCAGTCCAGCTGTAAATTCTTTAAAATAGCCTGTGCCATTAAATACGCCCTGCTGCGTAATTGAGCACCACTGCTAAAATACTGCATACATAATGGAAAGAGAGGATGAGCCTGAAGATAGTAGCAGTAAATCCTACAAAGCACAGGAAAAATATTTCAGAAAGAAAACTGAAAAATCATTCTCGGACATTCTATTTTAAAAGGAAGGCTACAAGATTATTGTACCTCGTACAATGGTTGTATCCAAAGAAATCATCCTACCAAGACTTGACTTTTAACCCTAAGACAGAAATTATGGCAGTCCCCTTCTGAGGGAAAATGGGTCCAGAGATTCCCTCTACCAGTTTCTATCAGATGGCAAAAGGCAGTGCTGGTGAATCTAGAGATACTAAAGCAGTAGCCTTTACAGGTGAGGACTTCAGCTCCAGAGACACTTGTATGGCAATGCACGTAGACATGTTACATGTTGTTGCTATTGTTGTTGTTGAACATTACAGGCTCATTTGGGGGCTGTGCCAGTTGTGCAATTTTGTTTCTTCTTAATGTGTGTAATTCCAACATTGCAATGTGTATGGAGCAAGAATGCAGCGGAAGGGCAGCTCCAGGACCTTTTTGCACAATGATGTGATCAGCAGGAGCACCAGGAAAGTCTTACTGTACTCTTCACTCTGCTAAGTGAATGGGGTGATAACAAGGCTTTCAGGTTTTACCACTGTCTGTGACAGATTAGCACACAGAAAGTTGAAAAATGTGTGAACTAATAAAACAAATGCTGGGTGCTTCTCTTGGTAGGGTTCCCAGTTCAGACTAGCATTTTAAAGAGTAAATGCTTCCATGAAAGATTGTTTGCTGATCTAATTAGGTTGCATTTCAGCTGGCTGAAGACCTTTTGTTAAAGCTCCATGTGTTTTAAAAGTTGAATATATGTAGTCAAAAGGTAAGCACCACTGAATTCAATGAAGCTTATTGTCAGATCACTATCCATAGGATTTCACTTTGTCACCCTTTGCCAGCTCATTATTCCATGACTACCAGCTAATCCTTTAAAATTGAGCATTATGTGGTGTACTGCTGCTCTTTGAGGAGTGGGGTGTGTATGCATTGGCCAACAAACACAGTTGTCTGTATGTTTGGACACCCATTGGGGCTGTGGCTATAGAGCCACCGTGCACTTCAGAATTTATCATTACTCCACTGCTCTTGGATTGTGAAAATAGCATTTGTTGTTACTTATTTGCTCCTCTATTGCTAAATATGTTATGCATGTGGAACACAAGTGGCGCTGTGGCCTAAACCACCAAGCCTCTTGGGCTTGCCAATCGCAAGGATGGCAGTTTGAAATCACACAATGGGCTGAGCTCCACAAAGGAGCTGCTCTGTCCCAGCTCCTGCCAACCTAACACTTCAAAAGCACACCAGTGCAAGTAGATAAATAGGTGGGAAGGTAGATGGTGTTTCTGTGCACTTTGGCTTCCATCACAATTTCCCATTGCACCAGAAGCAGTTTCGTCATGCTGGTCACATGACCTGGAAAGCTGTCTGTGGACAAACGCCGGCTCCCTTGGCCTGAAAGCAGAGATGAGCTCCACACCCCATAGTCGAATTCAACTGGATTTAACCATCCATGGGTCTTTTACCTTTTTTACCTATGCATGCAATAGGGCAGATATCATTTGATGAATAATGCTACTTTAATAATATGGTCCTGGACTTTCAGTCCATGATCAAAAAACTGAGAATGCACATATGCAAAAAAATAAAAAATCTATAGAGGCCAAAAGAAATCCCATAAACTCAGATCCAAGGAGAATAGCTTGTGCCAATTCACCATAAATTTATATTTTCACACAAACCACTATAGGCCACCTATACTGAAAGGTGGTTTAAAAGCAAGCTTTCTCTTTAAATGGCAGTTCTGCAAATGTTATTAACCTGAGTTCAATGAACAATGGAATCCCACCCTGAATTGTTAAACTTAAAGTAAACCTTTAGAGCAATACTTTTCTATGCCATATATCCAAACACCTATATTCTAAATATTATGCGCTATGTGAAACTAAAGGTATGATGTAACATGCAGAATCTTAAAAAGGCATACATTTGGTATCTTTAGGATGAATGTTGGTCTCTGGAAAGAAAAGAAGCAACACATTTCTATTCCAGTTGGGAAGTATACCTGCATTCCCTACATTCCCATTGTTAGTATTTGATGCAAACAAGAAAAGGCCAAGAAAACTGGAATCCATCCTGCCTTCAATAGAGAGCTGCAGATGGTTGGAAATCTGGCATTATACTGAGAGAAAGACATCTGTTAAGAAGTGGAGTTCACAACGCCTGCAATTCCCTCCCCCCCACAACGTCAAACAAGCTCATGTTAAAGATTAGGAAACATTTTTGATTAGGAACAACTATGAAATTATAAAAAGGTATGTGAGTGGAGAATATCTATGTGAACATGCAAAACTCTCAGGGATAAGACCAGACAAGAGGTATCTTCCTGACATCTATGATTTCCTATGTGGAAGTAATTTTTGTATGAGGGGAACTGAGCTCTATGAAGTGGCACAGACCAGGCACAGATTTACTATCTTATTTGCTATTTGTGAAAACTAGGCTTCTATCCCAACAAAGTCCTGAACGTCACTGCATAGTCAATGGAGGGTGGGCCACTGGGGCACAATCCCACCACCACCACTCCTGGTTTCATGAAAGAATGCAGGATGCAGGCTGTGGTGCTGTAGGGGTTTGCCCTGCCCACAACCAACACAGCTGGGGGCAATAAATCCCACAGTCTGCACATTTGGCATATTTGAGAATACAATACATGCACATAGGATTTTTCCATACAAAAGAGAAATCGTAATCAGTTGGGTCCATCTTGATTGCTCCTAATATGCAGACAGCAGGGAGTGTGCTGCTGGGCACAGTTGCAGTGGGGTGGCAAGACTGAGCACCTCAACAGCTCTCCACCCAGTTTTGTTCAATTCATGGAGGGATGGAGGACTGAATCCTAGGAGCATACATAACATCTGTGGCATAGCAGTCGGGTTAGAAAGTGTGATTCCTCCACTATGTAACCACTACATAGGTCCAGCTCCGAGGGCCTTTGGGCGGTTCCTTCACTGCAATAAGTGAACTTACAGGGAACCAGGCAGAGTCCCTTCTCGGTAGTGGCGCCCACCCTGTGGAATGCCCTCCCATCATATGTCAAGCAAATAAACAACTATCTGACTTTAAGAAGACATCTGAAAGCAGCACTGTTGAGGGAAGTTTTTAATGTCTAATGTTTTACAATTTTTTTATGTGCTGTAAGCCGCCCAGAGTGGCTGGGGAAACCCAGCTGGATGGGTGAGGTATACAACAACAACAACAACAACAACAACAACAACAACAACCACCACCACCACCACCACCTCTTGTTACATGTTGGGATTAAAAGGTGTTTTCTGGGTTTGGAAAGTCCAAAGAATGCTGAGAGCAACAACATGACAGATGGATGCTCAGGACAGAACTGCACGCTGAGAATAAATTTCCCAAGCTGCTCATTTTGTAAAAATAAAAATATTTTTTTACAGAGTAGAATTGGTAAGTGGGAGTGGAAACCCTTTCCTGTAGATACAGTTCTCACCTCAGGCCTTCCCTTCACCTTACTCAGGGCCTTACTCAGGGGTGGGGTGATTTCAGCAGGAGAATTAATGAGTAGGAGAATAATTAAGCATTTCCCTCATGTAATTATCTTTCACAATTCCCCACATTATGTTATGTAACCACCATGGGTTTTGGAACTCAATGTTGCTCCACCTTCACAACCATGTTTGCATGTGTCCACAGCTACACTTATTCCTTCAGTCTCTGGAACTGTTAAGTTCAGCACATTTCTAAAGCACCAAGCTTAGTAATTAAATATTAATAATAATGCTACACAGCCATAAATAACATGGAAAAAATAAGACCACAGAAGTGGCTTCAAAGTGTAATCATATTACATATGGTTGGTTTGTGCCCAATGACTCTACTACCCTCAATTACTTTTGGGAGGCTACAATATATTTTCTGACATTTCTATAATTTGAATAAAAACAAAATATCCAGGAAGGCTGCTTAAGCTAAAGTATGCCAGAAACATCTGAGAAAACAGGCACTTAACATTAGTCAGTTTAAACTGTAAATCCTCTGACTTTCAGATGAGTCACTGCACTGCTGGGCAAAGGATTCTTTAATTTTTATCTTTTATGAAATGCAAAAAATTGGTAATACTGCATTAGGGAAAATGATCCAATGTTTGATGTTCAAAGGAATTAAGGCTGATGTGACTAGCAGCCAGATCTGACAAGTACAGTAATAACAGTAATATTTAGTAACACTTCAAGGGTAATTCTGGGTTGTCCCCAAGTCTGAGCTAATGAGAACCCTTCCCATTCTGGGAAATGGAATAACCATCATGAAAGTGATGACTTTACCCCTCCAAGGATCTAATTCTGGCTCCAATGATGAAAGGGTATCTATTCAGATGCAGGGTTTCCTGCTGCACGTTCAGAAGTCTTTCTGGAAGTTGACAGCTGAGGGTCCCTTTTTCCTCATCCAGGAAAAAAAGTGACAAGTGGGGGGCTGCAGGGTTCTTTCCTGGGCCAGTTGTTCTTCAGCATCTTTATAAATGATGGGTGAAAGTTATTGAAGAGATGCTCATCAAATGTACAAATGAAACCAAACTGGAAGGGGTAGCCATGCTGCTGAAGACAGAATCAGGATTCAAGAAGACCTTAACATATTGGAGAACTGGACCCAAACAAACAGAATTAAATTCAATCAGGACAAATGTAAGGCTCTACACTTAGGCAAGAATAACAAGCTGCACATATAGAAGATGGGGGGCACCTGGTACATTTGCTGCAGCAGCAGCAGCAAAAAACAAAAACAAAAAAACCCTAATCCTATTCTAGGCTGCATGAACAGAAGTAGAGTGTGCCGCTCTATTCTGCCTTGGTCTGACCACACCTGTGGTCCAGTACTGTGTCCAGTTCTGGGAGCTACAATTTAAGGATACTGACAGGATGGAAGATGTGCAGAGCAGGGTGACCAAGATGATCAAGGGTCAGGAAACCAAGCCTTGTAAGGAACAGTTGAGGGAACTGGGTATGTTTAGCCTGGTAAAGAGGAGACCAAAAGGAGATATGATAGCCATCTTCAAATATCTAAAGGGCTGTCACCTGGAGGATGGAGCAAGCTTGTTTTCTCCTGCTGTAGAGGGTAGGACATGAACCAGTGGCTTCAAGTTATAAGAAAGGTGATTCCGACTAAACACCAGGAAGAACTTTCTGACAGTAAGAGCTGTTCAGCAGTGGAACAGACTCCCACAAGAGGTGGTGGTTAGACTCTCCTTCCTTGGATGTTTTTAAGCAGAGGTTGGATGGCCATCTGGCTTGCATGATTTACTTGAAATTCCTGCACTGCAGGGGGTTGGACTATATGACCCTTGGAGTCCCTTCCAACTCTACAATTCTTTGATTATATGATTCACATATTACATTTCTATCTTGGTTTTTTAAAAAAATAAAATGAAGTGTGAATGTGACACTGACAAATTCACTAAAAAATCATTCAAGACACTCTGTAATGAGCCAGGGTTGCCAGTGGTCTAGGATAGGGGTAGCTGATGGTGATATTCTCCAGGTATGGTTGGACTATAGCTCCCATCACACCTAAGCAATGGCTGTGCTGACCAGGGCTGATGACAGTTGTAGTCCAACATCAGGAAGGCACCACTTTTACTTTCAGCACAGAGTGCTGAAAAATGGGCAACAAGTCAAGTTTACAGCTGAGATAAAGTCACTTGAGTGTACATCTACTTCCCCCTCTGTATCTTTGTGTGGTTTTGCCTCTGTTCATTGAGCAGCTGCACAGTGTAGGAGAAGCAGATATGTGTAGTCTTAATGCAATGCTGCCACCAACACCTACCATTTGTGACACTTTTAGCATGCATGCTACAGATTGTACATCAATGATCTATAGCAATCTGCTGCAGTTACTACAGCCGTAGCAACACACCATTAATGTAGACTCAAAGGCATGCAGTTGTATGCTCTGCAATAGCTTTCCTCAACCTACCAACCTCCAGATGTTTTGGACTAAGACTCCCATCAGCTCCTGCTGGCATGGCCAATAGTCAGTGACGGTGTAAGTTGCAAACATCTGGTGAGGGAAGTCTGCTCTACAACATGTTGAAGACATGGCTTATTCTGATGAGAACACTTACAACCCATGTCAGATGGAGAAAACATAAAGTGAGCACATAAGGTAAGGAAGGATTAACTGATAGCAGACGGTGCACAAGAGATTAGGCTGTGGTGATTCCGGAAAGGCTGCATTCAGTAAGCACCTTGTCATCTTTCCGCTTGTCTCAGCTGAAGCGATTCCAGCTTTCCCAAGCAGCCGTTGTGGCATATGCCCATCTAGCTACTTCCTCTTAGGCAGAGCTTCTCTGTGGGTGGGAGGACAAGAGTTATGCAAACATTATGCAGGCAGCTAAATTATCCACAAGGATAAACAGCAAGGATTTGTATTAAGAAATGTTCATTTGCAGACTGATAAAACTTTGTCAACATACCAGTCGAAGCTAAGGGAGATCATATAAATGTATCAATGAAACTGCCTTATATTGAGTCAGACCATTAATTGCTCTGTGCTACACTATCAGCTGATTGTTGGGGCTTTAAAATGTCCTGCAGTGCTCTATTAAAGCACCAAGGACCGATCGACTGGTCATTGGTGCTTGCACAGAGCCCTACAAAGCACTTAGAAGCACCAACAATGAATTGATTGCCAGGGCTTGCAATTTAATTCAAATTGTGCAGGCAAAAATGAGTTACCTGGTGTAATTGACAGGTGACCAACAAGTGTGTGGGTTTGGACCATAGAGGAAGGGGGAGATAAAAGTTTCAGCTCACCAGCTGAATCCAGTTCCCCACTCCTGCTCTATAGCATGGTCACTCATTGCTTAAAAAGAGGAAATGGATCAACGTAAGAATAGATTTTTTAAAAAGGGCACTGATTTGCATGATCAAATTTGTGTATGTTAATTTATAGGTGATAAATGTGTCTTGCCCAGTGAGGAATCAGAACTGCAGTAACAGCTTCCTGGCAGCGGTGTCACTGTTGCATACTAGGAGGGGAAGGCAAGGTGGCAGGAAAGTTAGGGTTGCACAGGATCACCAACGAGAGTGCTAGACTGACTCCAAATGTGTGCCCATGTAGCCCTGACCTCACTGCTGCCTTGCTCCTCCTGATACATCACAGTGACTCCCTTTCTGATAAGCTACTGCTGCAACTCTGCCCCAAGCTGTTCCTTTCTAAACAGAAATAATATATATTCCCATGGTAGGGAAGATTGTGACCACGGGACCTGTGTTCCAGCTCAGTGTGCTTTCCAGGTGCTAACCACTGATGACCAACTTCAAGATCTTTCATTTTCCTTCCTATTTTTGCTTATCTTTAAACTGGCCTTGGACAGAAAGCTCTTCATACAGAAGACTGACTTCTATACAAAACAGTACACTTGGCGACCCTATTCCTTTATTCAGGATCTGAGGCTGAGGTCTATACTAGACCTACTGCTTCTGACCCTTTTTTAAAAAATATTTTATTTAGGATTTTCTTGTTTTACAGAAGTGTAATGCCTCGTATTTTTCCCCCCCCATGTAACATTTTTACAAATCCGTTTCATTTGTTGAGGCATTAGGGGGAGAAGAAAAAAAAAGGAAAAAGAAAGGGGGTGGAGGGAGGGAGGATGGATGGGGGTGGGGTCAGGTGTGGTGCTTCTATTATGCTTAATGTATGTAGAGTTTGGTGTCAGCGTTGTTTGTGTTGTTCACTTGTGTTCCTTTGGTGGTGAGAGAGTTTGGGGTTGGCCTAGGGTGTGATTGTTTGTTTGTGATTGGCTGTGGTGATCTTTGTTTTGTGTGTGAGTGGGGTGGGTGGGTGGGTGTTTTGGATCAGCTGCTTCTGACCCTTTAACTAAATGTGACAGGGACTGACTCTGGAACCTTCTGCCTAGAAAGCATGTGCTATCACTGTGCTATGGCTGTTTACACTCTTAACCACTGATGGCAAAGAATCAGGATGTGGTCAGCCTGCACCAACCTTTATGGGAACTATACATGGTAGCCAATATGTACACGTTCACACACTAATTCCAAGTGACAGTCCGGGCAAGAAAATCAGAATATGTTAAGCCCAAGCAAAAGGGGGCAGGAGGAGAACATGGAATGTATTCTGCTCTAAGAGTGTCAAAACCAAAAGAGGTCAGGGTAGGTTGTGGTTCTGCAAAGATTAAGACTGGAATGATTGGTTAGTGCAAAACTGGAGTCACAAGATCAGGAAAGAAAGCAAGAGTCTAGGTAGAATCCAGGAAAGAGATAAGGCAGCAGTAATCAAGGAAATGACCGGCTGTATCATCCAGAAGTAAAAGCAATGACCAAACAAAGCTCAAAACCTAAGTCATTCCCTGTGCTAATTGTTGATGAGTACACAGGTCTTTGTCTGGAAGGCCAGAAATTAGCCATGGCCACCCTAGAAACATGGCCTGTTTCTTGGGAGAAAAGTGATGACAAACCCAGACAGCATCTTAAAAAGCAGAGACATCACCTTACCAACAAAGGTCCGTATAGTTAAAGCTATGGTTTTCCCAGTAGTGATGTATGGAAGTGAGAGCGGGACCATAAAGAAGGGTGATCGCCGAAGAATTGATGCTTTTGAATTATGGTGCTGGAGGAGACTCTTGAGAGTCCCATGGACTGCAAGAAGATCAAACCTATCCATTCTGAAGGAAATCAGCCCTGAGTGCTCCCTGGAAGGACAGATCCTGAAGCTGAGGCTCCAATACTTTGGCCACCTCATGAGAAGAGAAGACTCCCTGGAAAAGACCCTGATGTTGGGAAAGATTGAGGTTACAAGGAGAAGGGGACGACAGAGGATGAGATGGTTGGACAGTGTTCTTGAAGCTACAAACATGAGTTTGACCAAACTGCAGGAGGCAGTGGAAGACAGGAGTGCCTGGCGTGCTCTGGTCCATGGGATCATGAAGAGTCGGACACAACTAAATGACTAAACAAAAAACAACAACAACCCTAGAGAACATAACTTCTCTCAAGGCAAGCTGATGCAGGTTGATTCTCTGCTGCCCTAATAGCCTCAGCCCAGTATATGTGAAGGAGCACATCCACCCCCATTGTTCAACCCGGACACTGAGGTCCAGCGCCAAGGGCCTTCTGGCGGCCCTCACTGCAAGAAGCGAAGTTACAGGGAACCAGGCAGAGGGCCTTCTCGGTAGTGGTGCCCACCCTGTGGAACACCCTCCCATCAGATGTCAAAGAAATAAACAACTATCTGATGTTTAGAAGACATCTGAAGGCAGCCCTGTTTAGGGAAGTTTTTAATTTCTAATATTTTACATTTTTTTATGTGCTGTAAGCTGCCCAGAGTGGCTGGGGAAACCCAGCCAGATGGGCAGGGTAATAATAATAATAATAATAATAATAATAATAATAATAGATATGTAAACCTCATTGACAATAAAGAGGCCCTGATCTTCAGCATTAGCTGCTACTGTTCACTGCAGTGATCTGTGATGATGTTTTATAAGCCAGACAAGTTTTCTCCAGACTGCATTGCTATAAATTATACGTACATTTGGCGATGGAGAGACGTGGGTGACTCAGCTAATAAATGGATCCAGAAATGGTGGGACCAGACCTTCCATCACCTCATGTGAAAACAATTGGGCAATGCCCAGTTCTCACTTGTGAATCATGGCTCTAGGACTGTGCACTTTTCTATTATTAAGATGTCCCTTATTAAAGTTAGATGTTATAACTCTCTTGAGTAAAGAGAGTTGGCCCAGGCAGTGATTTAGCATATTTTGCCAGCAGTCATACTTGAAATCAACAAAATTTTTCAGGATTAACTATGTCAGACAAAAGGGGCCAGCTCTACTCTAAGAATGTCCAAAGAGAGAGACAGAGAAACATAGCAACTTTGGACTATAGCAAGCAGACCTTGGTGGCTCACAGTATTGCAGGTATGGTATTGTGCTGTCTTCTTGTACACTGTGGAGGTGAGCCATACATTTATAAATAAATATTTTTAACTGGGTCTTTATTTATGTAAAGGTAAAGGGACCCCTGAAGGGACGCAGGTGGCGCTGTGGGTTAAAGCCTCAGCGCCTAGGACTTGCCGATCGAAAGGTCGGCGGTTCGAATCCCTGCAGCGGGGTGCGCTCCCGCTGCTCGGTCCCAGCGCCTGCCAACCTAGCAGTTCGAAAGCACCTCCGGGTGCAAGTAGATAAATAGGGACCGCTTACCAGCGGGAAGGTAAACGGCGTTTCTGTGTGCGGCTCTGGCTCGCCAGAGCAGCGATGTCACGCTGGCCACGTGACCCAGAAGTGTCTCCGGACAGCGCTGGCCCCTGGCCTCTTGAGTGAGATGGGCGCACAACCCCAGAGTCTGTCAAGACTGGCCCGTACGGGCAGGGGTACCTTTACCTTTTAAAGGGACCCCTGACCATTAAGTCCAGTCGCAGACGACTTTGGGGTTGCGGTGCTCATCTCGCTTTACTGGCCAAGGGAGCTGGTTTTTGTCCACAGACAGCTTCTGGGTCACGTGGCCAGCACGACTAAGCTGCTTCTGGCAAACCAGAGCAGCGCACAGAAACACCGTTTACCTTCCCACCAGAGTGGTACCTATTTATCTACTTGCACTTTGACACACTTTCGAACTGCTAGGTTAGCAGGAGCAGGGACAGAGCAACGGGAGCTCACCCCATCACAGGGATTCGAACCATCGACCTTCTGATCGGCAAGCCCTAGGTTCTGTGGTTTAGAGCACAGCACCACCTGCTGTGCATGTATGTAGGTATGTAGTACCTGTCAATTGCAGCATTTCTTCTAATAAAGGTGCTGCACCATGCTATACAAATGTAACCAGCAATTAGTGGGCAATCCTCATTCATGAGGAATAACTGCAATCCTTAACCCCCGACCCCCTCAAGGCTTTGGCTGAGAGGTTTTCAACCTGGGACTCTCCGGTCAATGTTCAACAAACAGCTATATTACACTGGATCTCAGAGGAGGGGTTGAGGTGGGAAGCTGAATGGGAAAGTTAAGGAAAGTAAACTCAGCTAGTGGAGTATGCTCTGTAGTGGAGCACTATAAGAATATGCTGCTGGAGCTGTAGGCCTTTAGAGGGAATGCACCATACTTCTTTCTTCTGCATATTAGTTTTGCTATTTGGGGGGAAACTGAATGAAATACATAAATGACCAGAGGAAGAAAACATCACTACTGAATAATCCTGGCAAAGCTATCTCTTGCTTGTTGTATGTCAGGCACAAGAAACCTGTGGCTCTAGAGCACAGGTGTCAAACACAAGGCCCGCGGGCCGAATGCGGCCCACCAGACCTGGTCATGTGGCCCGTGTAGCCGCCGCCGGCCACCAGCCTTCACCTTTTATTCTCGCTTTTTTTTTTTGACACAAGAAAGCAGCCTCTTCAGCGCATGCGCGGCAGCCTACAAGCCAGAGAACGTCTGCCCTCTAGCGGTGCCGGCCGTTCTACACAGGAAACTTGCCATTATTCTATGTTTCTGCTTTCAGAGCTAGTTATTACTTACATTATTACAAAAAACAGTAACAATTGAATGCAGTAACAATAATTTATGATAATAAAGAGTGGACACATAGTCCTACAGATACAACCGGCCCTTTGAGGGTGACCAAACTGCTGATGTGGCCCCCGATGAATTTGAGTTTGACACCCCTGCTCTAGAGGAATTGTTTTATAACCAACTGATGTCAGCCCTACTTCCAGCATGGCCAATATTTAAGAAAGATGGGAGCTGTGGTCCAACAACATCTGGTTCCCCATGACTGACTTACATAGAGTCCTTAACAAAATGCGCTGAAATTATGGTCACATCATTAATGTTGCATCTATTAACTGCCAGTGTTGACAGCAGATGTCTCAAAGGGCCAACGACACAAAATACAGTATAACTATGTGTGTGAAACTTGTTGCTACAAGTTCATTTTTATTTATTTTTTGCTCTATATTTTATAATGGATTTTGCTCATACTTCAACACAATTGCTTTCAATGCATTTAGCAGCCAGAAACCTATAAATTCTCAGTAAAGTCTTGGTAGTCATATCCAAAATTCTGTTGTCAAATCAGAAAACAACTGCAATTAATCTGTAGAATCCCCCCCTTTTTTTAGTGGATGGGATATTGGCTGTGAGTAGTAGTCACTGAGATGTAAACAACCCAGAGCCATTTCCTCAAACAGACTTACACAATAATGTTACAATAAAAATATTAACATTCTTTCCCAATAAGAATGCACATGAAGGCTTGTGATGGCTGGCTGGGATATATATCCCTGTTTCTCCTTTCTGCAGCAGTGCCTGGACTGTAAGGCTGCCAGATCAGGAAACATTTCAGCTGACGTAGTTCTAATAAACCATCAACTTCTAAAGGAGTTGAGGAGAGCACTCTTCTATAGGTAATATAGGCACATGGTCTATTGAGCAAAGTACCTCAGATAGCATTGGCTCAATCCCCTGCGGTAGAATCAGAAAAGGGCAACCCAGATAATTAAGGGGTTGGAACAATTCAGCTTTGAGGAAAGTGGAGGAAGAACAGGACAGGCTGCAGGTAGCATACTAGCCTAAGCTAATGTAAGGCCATAGAGGCTATCTGGGTCTCCAGTGACAAAGCTGGATCTACTAGTACCCACTTAGAAGGACGTTAGTGCATACAGAATCACAGACTTGCAGAGTGATAGATGGCAATGTGTTTCCCTTCTGGGAAGAGGCAGTTGTGGCTATCCCAAATTAGTCTCCTGTAGATCTGCAGGGTGTAGAGTATATATTTACAACCATAGCACACTCCAATAACTGCTCCAGCCATGTGGATTCTCTGCTGTCGTCCCTCTCAGCAAAGATAGCCTGCTGGGTCCTTTGCTTCTAACTACCATATGTAGATTATTACTAGCTCAATGAGCCACATGTGAAATCCAGTCTAGAAAACCCAGCAGTTCCTCACAAAAAAATGGCAGACTGACTTAAGCTACCGTGTTTTACAAAAACACTTCAGGCATTTGAACAGTTTTCACCAGCATATTTCATGTGTCACTGTTGCCTAGTAGGCAAAAGTGGCTCATATGTGACTCACGTGTCTGTGATCACCTGCCCAGATTAAGACCATGTAACCAAAATTTACACCCACTAATCATCCTAATCTGAGAAACACTGAAATGCTGACAAAAGGCCACCTGGCATTTGAATGGGACAAAAAACTTCAGTCCTGAAACTAGGAGTATAGTGGTCGGTTATGCATTGCCAAAAAAAGAGGAACCACATCACCAGAACTGAGGACAAAGTTCTGTAAGAAATGTGCAACATGTCAATTTCTATGTTTTAAATCAAACTAAAGCCAGGCAGTCTTTAAATAGAGAACATCTTCAAAAGAGGGCTTTCCCCTGAGTGCCCTTCAAACGTGGACTCCCCTCTGTAAAGTAGGATGGAACTGGGACTTCCATATGAAGTTGCCATGTACTGGATAAGACCACTGATCTTTATAGGTCAGCATTATTATTTAGTCTGCCTAGCGGTTGTTCCCCAGAGTCTCAGGTAGAGAGGTCTTTTCCAATCCAGCTAGTTCCATGGATCCAGCCTACTCCCAGCCTCAATGATTTAAGCAGAAACCCCTGATCCCCCATTGCACATAGACCCTATGAACCACACACCCACAGAGGTTCAGGGCATGCTGTGCAGCATTTGTATAATTATGTCTACTTCTGCTGTTTCATTCTTAGGCTGTATTTGGCAAAAGCTGTAAATAAAAGAAAATAAATGTCTAGGGAATGTGTCCTAATCTCTTTCCTGCTTTGGAACAAATAAACTGCAGACTAACAAAAATTTGCCTGACAGTCCTCCTTTCCTGCCATGCCTCTGTTGTCTATTCCAGCAAACTGCTCGCTGATTTACTGACCTGTATCCTAATGACAGTCTGTCTTTATTCACATTTTCAGGAAATCTGCTTGATGGACAAGTGAGACATCTGTCTTGGAGCAGAAGAAAGCTTACAACTCACTGTCTGTAGCCTTGGGTTATAGGTGAGGAAACAGCAAGACCTTGACAGATCGCCATGGCAAGTCAGCGTACTGTTGACCTGATTTTTTTTAGCCTTAGGAAGAAATTGATTCCTTTCCCTTCATCTTAATAGATACATCTTCAGAAAAATCTACTGTGTGTTGGGATTGGGGAAGGGGCATAATAAATGCAGATCTTGGATCTGTTTATATATTATTTAAGCTTTCTGTCCAGTGGCTGAACGGTCTCTTCTTGCAAACCCAGCTCAAGAACCACTTTCTTTAAAAGTGCTAGAAAAAACTGGCTGAACTCCTAATCTAAATTCTACCATATTTACATGAATTTTTAAATTTATTTTCATCCAAATATAGCCCAGGAAATAGCCTTTGGTATTGTGATGGTTAAGTAAGTACCTGGTATCATAGTAATGGTATTCTTTAAGGTTTTCTATTCTGAGGGTCCTAGGTAGGTGGAAAGGTGGAAGAAATAAATGAGATGGATGATAGAGATTTCTTTACTTTAAATGCAGATTGACCACTACATTTTTTGGGGGGGGAGGGAAATCTTGCATATAAGAGTATGCAACTGTTCAAAAGCCTATAGGGATGGGTAATGAATAATCAAAGCAGAAAGAGATTTGAAGTTAGGCAGAATAAAAATATATTAGAGTGCATCTATTACATTTGGAGTCCAGCCAAGATATTCTTAGGTTGATGCTACCTATTACCCATGAATGCATGTAACAAAACTGTAACAGCTGTTTTTTGTTTTTGTTTTTAAAGGGAAAAGCCATGTCTGGAAGCACAGTTAGAAGCAGAGCAGTGGTAAAGAGAAATGGTGCTCAACCTCCCTCCACTGCTTTTTTTGCTGAAAACACACACACACACACACACACACACACACTTCTCTATGAGCATGAAGCTCTGTGTTTATACTTGCAGACATGGATCTGAAGCCTAAAGGGGAAGGAAGCAATATGGACAAGCAAACACAGGTGAGGCACTAACACTTCCCTGCCACTCTCCCACTTTTAATTGTCCCTTCCTAAACCTGCTTTTCTCTAT
The DNA here is from genome assembly GCF_964106915.1 of Podarcis gaigeae. Taxonomy (NCBI): domain Eukaryota; kingdom Metazoa; phylum Chordata; class Lepidosauria; order Squamata; family Lacertidae; genus Podarcis; species Podarcis gaigeae. Next base: position 59,789,788 of record NC_139678.1, on the reverse strand, counting down.
GGCACAGGAAGTGGCAGTCAGGTTTTTATTTTTATGTATTTGCGTGCAGCTCTGAATTGTTCTCTGGAATGATACTAAGTCTTTAACAACAATGCAAACCCCTTATTCATTCATTCATTCATTCATTCATTCATTCATTCAGCAGCTTTAGCAACAAGGAACCCCTTGGCTGTGAACAAGTGTGGTGGCACTGACTGGGCTCAAAAGGAAAGAGTGGCACCCATCAAATGACGCATGTCACTTGTTCTGCAACCTGAATGTTTCTTTGAGATTTCTGATTCACCCACTAAGCCAACTTGATTCTCTTCAACTTGCTAGATCTGACAAGAACAAAGCCCCTTGTTGTTATGGCTGCAGGCATAATTTGAACTTGGGCTATTAAAAATTGAAAACCTTCCATTCAGCGTGTTCACTGGCACACTGCTACTTTAAACCTGTAACACTGCTTTGTGTATACTGAGCTGTTCCCTGGGAATCCTTCTTGACTCAGGTCAAGAGCAGCGCACTTCATGTTTTATAAAAGGAGCAGGGCTGTATGGAAATAGGCCACCGGCTTGAAATAATGATCATCTGTAATGTTTGGCTGAGGTATCTTGGGACATTTATACAATGGACAGAAACCACAAACTCTGCTGAATCCCACACATGCTCAGACAGAAGGCATCCTCAGAACCGGTTAATGGTCTTCTTAGGTCTATGTCAACATACAAAGGAAAAAGGAAGAAAATAAATGAAGTGATGCTCTGCTTATTATTCTCCTCTACATGACATGAAACCTAGAAAGAAAGACATACAAGGAGGGACTTTCACATGTTATCTCAGTAAAGATTTCTTGGTAAGCAGAGCAAAACTAGCCAGAACACTTCTCAGAATCTCTGTATCACAGGGGTGGACATCTTTTTCCCCACCCTCACATTGAGGGCTGCAGTCCCTTGGAACTAATCTCTCTGGAGCACATGCTAGCATTGGGAGGGATCAGAGCTACCCCATATGCAAGAAGGGAGAGGGAGAAATAGTGTGGGGTAGTGTGTGTTTGAGTGTGTGTATGATATTCACTCCCACCCGCTCCCTAGAGCCACATGAAATTAGGATGCATGCCACATGTAGCCCAAAGCCACAGGTCATGCACCTCAAATCACGTACTTTCAGCGGAGGATGTTGCTGATCTGCTTTCACAACTCACCACAGAATCTTGCACAAGGGGTGGGGCAGGAAGAGAGGGCTCTTGCAGCTCTACCAAATACAGTTGCCTGGTGCTGGGATCTGAGGTACCACCAGCGGTGACTCTAATTTAATAGCTCCCCCCTTCACACAGTACACAGGGATGAAGCAGAAACTCCCAAATAGTGGTGGTTGCTGTTGCTCAATTATGTATGTGCCTCTTCTATTTACTGTAGCAGAGATCAAAAGGTGGTGCAATAGAAGGAATGCTCTTTTAAGGCAGCAGCAGAAAATTAACCTGTCAAATAATAAAGGCAATTGCTCACTGAAAACTAGGTTATGCCTTATGAGACTGCTTATTAAGAAATAGTTATAAACAACTCTAAATGTTGTCAGTGAAAAGGCATTATCTGGTATTAATAAGGAGCAGCAAACTGCTCTGCTTTTACTATGAGTTTTGATTAGAGATGCTACATGCATAATTTGGAAAGAAATCTATGGTTCTGGCTGGAAACCTACTGGAATATGGTGCAATTTCACCCTCATTCTGGAGACTTCATTGATACAGTGGGGCTGTTGCACATGGCCAGCAAAGTCTCCTGTACTGGAGAAAGGTTATCAGCATCCCTCTTCTCTCACTTACTTGTGGATGCTGCATATAAATCCAGGATGTTCAAAAGTTAAAATGGTGCTTGGGATTCTGAAGGCTCAGCAGGTATTCTGATGAAAGATTTAGGTCCACACCACACCTTTTCCACCTCACATCTCTACTTTTCCCTATCTTGTACTTTCCAAGTATTACAACAGCTCACCACTCTTCAATAAAGATATGGATTGATGAGTACAAGAGAGATCTGCAGCCAAATATTACCCTGTAACCTCACCTCCTAGCTATTGGTATTTGGAATTAAACTACTCAGCAGAAGTTGAGGTTAGGTCAGAAAGGACAGTCTATGAAACTTGGAGCTTCTTCTATCTACTCTTTCCCATACAGACACACCAGTCTTCAGTACAAGCTGAATTGCACCCCACTGCTTCCAACACTAGCAGGAGTGCTTCCATTTAGGGTTCCAGCCAACCACCATGCCCTCCTCCAGGTTATGTTGTCAGGAGCTCAAGCAGGGCATTCCGCTGCCCCTTTTTCAGTTTCCTTTTTCCAGCATGCAATGACTACTGAACATGCTCACTGCATCAAGCTGTTGCAGGAGTCTCTCTCTTAAAGTTTTTAGAAAATATTATTGCTGTTGCTTGTCTGCAACCTTCAGGCTCTTCCCAAGCATTGAGGTTTTTCAAATGGCCCCATTTTGGTTGTGATCCTGTTAGCACTCACTACTTAAGTTTGCTATTGGAGGGAGTGATCTTTCTCTTTGGATGTTGAAAAAATAAGACGGCTGCTTAATCCACAGCAATACTACTAAATTTTAACAGGATGGCAGTAGGGCATGCATCCATGGCAGCTACCCAGGCAAAGATGGAAAAAGGCAAGTGATTCTTCCCTAGAGCACTTCCATGCAAACAGCACGGTGCCTGATATAAAGGCTGCCCATCTCCAATACCACCCAAGGGCCTCCACACAAAAATTGGGATCACATTCGACATTCTGGAATGCACTCACTTTGCAAGGGTAGCCAGCTATGCTAAATGCAGCATGGAACCTCAGCTGGGACCCTGCTTCTGGTATGAAGAACATTCCTTTAATTAAATGGCTCCAGGCAGCTATCTATTCTACCTGCTTGGTTGAATCAGTCCTGCACAGCTGGGGAAGAAGCACTGCATGGCAAAGCCTCAGGCATGTTTATTTGGTGTGTATGTTAAGACACCCTGCAGATGTGTGCTGGGTGAGTTAAGAGCTGCATGGAATTCAGATAATTTCAAATAAATTCCAAGGTGGGCTTGCCCCCTCAAGCAAAGTTTTAATTATGATTGTTTCTCAGACTCATGGAGTTAAATTTTACTAATGTTAGAAATTGCAAATCTACCATCATGCTACATATGTTGTAGAGCAGGTACCTGCAGTAATGTAAATTATATGTGCACCTCTCTTTGAAGAGCATGGCATTCCATTGATCTGTGCCAGCAACACCTGGTTATTTTATTTATCTAAAACATTTAAGGATGTAATAATGCAGTCTATCCCTCTCTTCACTGCGGATCAGAATCAACACAAATAGCATACCATACCATAAGGCACAATTAATTGCAAATAGAAGAACACAAAACTGGCGTCACCACAGACCTAGTCAAGCATTACCTGGTGCAAAACAATGCAACAGCCCTGGCATATTAATCCATGTACTTCTCTATCTATACCACCTTGAGATACCACCTTCATAACATATATAAGAAGCAATTGAATTTTAATTACTGTCAAAATAATCAGCAGCTAGTTCTACTTGCTTGACATAGCTCTAATACTGATGCATGGAGATAGCTTTTCAATAGAGCTAATTATGCAGATGGTGCTAATTACCCAGCACTTTTCAAATACCTGTTTTGTTCACAATGGCTATCTTTAATCTGTGCTTTTGAGAACCAAAGTCAGAAATGAAGTTTGGTCCAACTTCCCTTCCCAGATAGAATGCAGGTTTAGCAAGTGACAGAAAGGCGAAAGCCCTTGCAAATGTTGGAGGATTGCAGAGACAATGGATATTGCTTGTTCTGCTAAGGATGCTGCATTATCCTAGTTACAGGGAGTTTGTTCCCTGCTGAGTGCTAACAATAGGAGCTTTGCCTGTGATGTACATGATACAGCTATAATTTTCTTAATGGCATCAGTGAAGAAGTTCTTCAAATAATAAAGCAAAGCAGGAAACCAGAATCATGCGTTTATCAGCACAATCACTTTCATAGTTAATGCAGCTGGATTGATGCTGCCTTCCCCATCCTTAACTCTGAGAAATCAATATCTAATTTTACAACTAATCTTCTAAAAACATCTTTCTAAGATGAAGAGGTTAGAATAAGAAAAGAAAAAAGCCCACCTACACATGATTTTTAAAAGAAAGAAAGATTTTTTTCCCAAGGCCATCATATACTATACTATTCATCATGGCACAGGGCCAGCCAGTATTACAAGGCTCATCTTCAGTCAGTTTAGTCAGGTGAATGAGGATGTATGTTACAACCACCATGCTGAAATCAGTAGTTTCTGGTAGGGATGGAAGAGTAATCCATTTAAAATGGGTTTATACATGGAAGTTTCTGGTTCTAACCTAATCAAGCTTTGCCTACCTTGGACCACCTCTTGATGGTGCCCACATATGGGCCCACTTATGTCCGAGTTGCTTGTGGATTGCGGGTTTTGTTTCATTTTTTTTTAAAAAGGCCAACCAATTATATGCATAATTATGTCAAAAATACTTTATGTGTTACTATGTTTCTGCAGAATAATTTTATAAGCATTCTTTGTGTTTGTACACACACACACAGAGAGAGAGAGAGAGAGAGAAAGAGAGAGAGAGAGAGAGAGTTACATGCATTCTTGTAAGTATCTGTTTATTATAGGTAAAGGGACTCCTGACCATTAGGTCCAGTCGTGGCCGACTCTGGGGTTGAGGCACTCATCTCGCTTTACTGGCCGAGGGAGCTGGCGTACAGCTTCCGGGTCATGTGGCCAACATGACTAAGCTGCTTCTGGCAAACCAGAGCAGCACACAGAAATGCCGTTTACCTTCCCACCAGAGTGGTATCTATTTATCTACTTGCACTTTGACGTGCTTTCAAACTGCTAGGTTGGCAGGAGCAGGGACTGAGCAACAGGAGCTCATCCCGTCATGGGGATTCGAACCACCGACCTTCTGATCGGCAAGTCCTAGGCTCTGTGGTTTAACCCACAGCGCACTCATAATTTGCAAGAATTATTTGTATTTTTATTGGAAGAAAGAAAAAAGTAAGTCATCACATTTTAATACTTGTATTTATATCCCACCTTTTTCTCCAAGGAGCTCAAGGTGGTATACATGGTTCTCCCCTACCTCATATAATGCCCACAATAACACTGTGAGGTAGGTTAGTTTAAGAGGCAGTGACTTGCCCCAGGGACACCCCATGAACTTCATGATCCTGGTCTCCTAGGTCTAGTGCTCTAACCACTACACCATACTGGTGAGAAAAAGGAGCAAGACATGAAATGGGAAAAAATTGAGAAGCTCAACATTGATATTTTCAGAAAACCCCAACTCTAGTTTCTAGGTGGTGGCTGTAAATTTAGAGTGAACTCTGATACCTATCTACTCAGAAGTAAGCTCTGTTGAGCTCAATAGGGATTTCTTGCAGGTAAGTGTGGGCTTAGATTGTGGGTTTAGAGCAGTGCTGCTATGGCACAGAGAGTTTACACATCATTACCAGCCAGCAGTAAGAATATTTGCCCATAGTGTGAAGGTTCTCCAGAGTCTATTGTGCAGCATGCAGGTGTCATAGGGAACATATGCCCCAGAGAAATGTATTTCACTATTGGGAGGCCACTTTTCCTCCCCCAGAAATGGGAATACTAAAACTGAATTGGAACAAAAGGCAATCAGGTTTTCTGCAGTTTGCTGTTTGTTCAGCGCAAACAGAAAACTGCTCTGACCTGTGCGTAGAAAGCATGGGAAAAGCAGAAAGCCGTTCAGACCCAAGATTTTTAGGCATGGGGGCAAGCAGAAGTGTGGATGAGCTGTCAACCAGATTAAGAGGCTAATCCAGATCTTAGCCTATGCCAACAGCAGCTATCAACCCTTCTGGTCTGGCCTGAGCACCAAGGTGCAAAAATGGGACATCCGTTTGTCTTCATTATGAACAGTGTTTCAGGAGAAGGGTGCCAGGCTCATTACAAAAACAAATATTACAAGCAGTGGAAAAATGTGTCACAAGCTCATTATCTGCAAACTCTGCCAGTATCTCATTAGCAATTGCATCAGCGACAGTGAACCATGATTGTCTTTGAGAAGGGGAAGGGGAAAGGGGCTTTACAAGCAGTAGACAGAGGGAGGAGCATGTGGGGCACTCCCAATCTTTTAACCATGGCTAAGAAATCAAGTGTCCCTTCATCTTTTTAGTGCATCTAGACATTGTAACATGACAGCACATCTGACGTTGCTAGAGATTAGTTCTGAGGGACATTTTCAAGGGAATAATGAATAGCTGGTCCACATGTCAGCCGACTCCCTTGACATTATGATCAGTGGTTATTAATATACTGTTTTATTTTTCAGTATATGAAATATAGACAATAGTAGAAGACTCTGGTTTTGTAAGGGAAACTGATAGCATTTTATTTTCCAAAGGATTTATTCAGATTGAAGTGTCTGACTACCGTTTGAATTAAATTACAGTTCAAGCACCAAGTTACGCAGAATATTTGTTAAATGCAACCTGTCAAGAACTTCTTAGTAGCAAATAAACAGGCTATCATTTAGCTGTCAAGAAAATAAATATGGATTAATCTGTTGAAATATGTTCACTGGTTATCACTGGGAATACCCAATATTTATATAATTTCCTATTTCATTACCATATAGAACTTCTACATTTGCTTCCTTAGCAAACAAAACCACTTTAAGATGTATGTGTGTGTGGAGCGCAGAGCAATTCTGCCCAAAATTTGACATATTTGATCTCTGTTGCATTCTCCAATGAAGATACCATATGGCTTATGCACTCAGGAAAAGCTTGGGTAATAGAATTCATCCCTCAAATTGTCACGGGAGCCCAAAAGCACATTGCCTTTAGAATAAATCATTTCTGGAGGGTGTAAGGGTTAGATACAATTAGGTGTTCTTGGTACTTAACCTAGAGGTGCTTAATGTGCCTCAAGGACAAGAGGGATAGTAATCACTAACAGCAATGGCTGTGCTGGGATTCTAATAATCATATAATAGACACAACTCATACGACTGATATGTAGCAACATCTGTATCTGTTTCCAGAAATGCAAGCCCTAATAACTGTTCGTTTCAAAAACCAGATTGGCTAGAAAGCACTCTACTGAAGTAGTCAAAAACATGACAGCTTCCTGAGAATTTCTGCTCCCTGAGCTACAGGATTCCTGGGGTTTTGCCCTCATTCAGAAACTGTTCTGCTACATATTATTGTGTGCAACCCAATCTCCAAGCAGCAAGAGACTGCAAGGTTTACAGCACTTACACAAGGGTTGCTTTCCTTGGAAGGAAGGTGTCTTTAGGTCACATGGTTTCATTTACATCTTTATACAACCTGAGCAGAGGATGGAAGGGCTCACAGCACTAAGGCTCCAACAGATCTTGGCTCCCCATCAGGTTTCCATGCATTTCCACCCCCACCCTGCCCACTGCAAGCCATAGCTTTGGATTCAGCACATTGTGAGTGTGTAATGTCTTTGTGTCTCTTCCACCAGCAGCCTAAACCCACACAGAGACTAGCCCCTACTGGTCCATTTTCTTCCTCCTCCTCCTGCTTCTTCTTTGGCTATCACTCGTAGCCGAGTAAGATTGTCTTCCATAAACATGGTTTTAACAATGAGTCCGTAAGTGACTGTGGAGGCCAATTCTGGATCCACATGTCCTTCCACAGTGGGGACATTGGTTTCCGGACATGAGTTGATCACGGTGTGGATTTGCCAAGCGTGCCTTCCTCTTAGCATGTTTCTTTCTTCCTTCCTTCCAGATAGGATGGTGTGGCATCCAGTGATGAAGTGGTGGGGAGGACAACCCATTCGTCTCTATGGCAACATGGTTCACTCTTTAAGATGCTGGGTACTTAGCTGGGCCAGCGAGGGCCATTATCTTATAAAGGGACTGGCTTGATCAGTTGAACAGGTTCTCTATACAGTGGTACCTCAGGTTAAGTACTTAATTCGTTCCGGAGGTCCATTCTTAACCTGAAATTGTTCTTAACCTGAAGCACCACTTTAGCTAATGGGGCCTCCTGCTGCCGCTGTGCCGCTGGAGCACAATTTCTGTTCTCATCCTGAAGCAACAACATTATTATATCAGCATTGGTGACTAACGCCTGAAAAATGAAATTCTGGAACATGGGTAGAGTCCTGGGGTTGGAGTGTACAGGGGGTAAGGTCACCCGGGGTGATAGAGCTGCAAGGCCCAGTGGTAACCACCCTGTTCACCCAAGTGCTTATGGAGTCACTTGCCATCAAGCAATGTCTGTACACAATGCCACTCTTACATCATCCTTATGTTGCTGTGCAGCCCCAACCTCAATGCTCTGCCCCTTCACTATCTTGGTAAGTGGCAACAATGTTGGTGCTGGGGGTGGGGCAGCTCCACAGGAGGACCCTCCCACTATGCTGGCCATTCCTGTGACCTACCTTTAATTTAATTGTTGGTGCATTAATTCATTAAACTAATTTGTTTCAACTGATTAATCAAAACTCAGTATATATATATAATCTTAGCTAACAAGTGTTGGAAAAGTTGCTGTTTCTTCCAGGGGGTGTGGAATAATCACTTGAAATTGTGAGCATACTCCAGGGAAGGCCAGACATGCTTAAGCCTCATTTCAATCCAAAGGGTTTAAGCACACATTAAGAACTTATATCTCGTTTATTTCAACCGAAGCAAATCAAATCTAACTTTCTCCTGAGTTGTGTTCTTTGCATATTGTTTTCCAGCTTCTAGCTCAGGCTGTGCTTGCAGCTAAGTGTCAGGAAGCTGTATTACAGCTAAGAAATCAGATGAACATATCTAGAGCTGAAATGTATTAGATGACAGCCATGAATTTACATGGTTCAGATCCAGATTTTGCACGGTGAAATGAATATCTCTTCAGCTGCAAGTATCTGAGCTACAAGTATTCATGCGGGAAGATTAGGGTAGCAAAACAGTCAGTTGTAAGTAAAACGTTGCTCAGAAGCAATTCTTATGTTTCAATGTGTGCGAGAGATGCAGAATTAACTAGCATAACAAATGGATACCACTTAAAAGTGCAACTAAGTTACCTGAAAGGAAGCCCCAGTGGCCTTGCTTTTGAGTAGACAAGTACAGTATATAATTGCACTGTAAGTGATGCTTCTGAGGTCATGAAAGTTTGTTAATTATCTCTCAGCCTTGTTGCAAAGATAACATGGGGGGGGGGGGGAAGAACCATGTATACCACCCAAAGCTCAAGCCTGGGGTCAGAACCCAACACGCTGGGACACTTGGAGGGGTCCATAGCCCCCCAGTGCCTACTGCCATTTGGGGAGGGGGCTGTCTTGAATCCTGTGGAGATGTAATGGAGAGGATGATGGGATGCTGAGAAGGAATGGAGAGAGATTGAGGAGTTAGAAAACCCTGCAGAGGGTCCAAGTGGGCTGTGGGAGAAGATCCCAGGCCGCTGGATGTGTCTGATTCTGAGGAGCAGCATGAGAGGTGGAGATCTGGATCCCAGTGAAGGGCCTAGCTGGCTGTTGGGGGGGCATCTGGAGACCCCCCCAGTCTGATGCCTCCTGCTGTGGAGCTGCCTCTCTTCTAGGGAGACAGCTGAGATTGGGTCTGATGTCAAGCTGGCTCTGTCTCCATCCCCCAGGCCCCCATCACCAATACTTTGATGGCATCAGCACCTGTGCAAACAGGCCTGCAGGGCCAGCCTACATAAAGGCACTTGAGACACTTGCCCTACAAGTAGTGGTGCTTGTCCTGTACTTTCAAAGGAAGGTGCAGGGGCATGGGTGGGCATTGCTTTTTGTGTGAATGTCTTAGCTTGTGCTAAGGAGACTTCCAGGTGCACTATCAGGGCCCCAAAGTGACAAGAGGGGCTGGATGGGACACTAAGGTATGCTCACTGTGGGTAACCAGCCTAGGCTTCCCAAAAATCAGTTACTAGATCTGCATCTCTTGGAGGGAGGGAGGGAGGGAGGGAGGAAGATGGAATGTATTATTTCAGGAGCTACACAGTGACCTTTTAGTCACAAATACTACTAATACACATCTTTGAATAAAAGCCAAACAAGGACCACCTTCTCTGTCAAATAGATGCTACAACGTTTGGCTCTGCAGCCTTCTTGGAGGTATATTAGGTGTGATTTCGTTTTGTCGATTGGCGCACGTTGCAGGATAAGAAAAAGCCTTCTCACAAATGCCACCGTGGTTCTCCCCACCTCAACAAACTGTCATGAACACCCAGACTGATTTAAAGTAAGCCCCCAAGTTCCAGACACTGTGACCTTTATGACACAAATGCAGAAATATCCTATGAATGATAAACTAAAGCTGACAGTCAGTCAGGCTCCTCCTGCACTCAGCTGCCTGAGCCTTCCGATTCGATATTACCATAGAAGCAGGAATTTAACTACAGGGCTTCTGATTCTCTTTGATAAAAGAGGATTTTTGCATGCCGTTCTTTGTTTCAAGGTCTGCCCTGTGTGGTTTGTAATGGTGCCACTCACAGACTTCTGAGATCGGTTAAAGATACCTCAGACAAACCAAAAATCAGAGCATTGTGTCATTTGTTAATAACAGCCGCATGTGGACAATAAATCACTTCTGTTTCCTTTGCATGGTATAATTATCAATTATCACATGGTAAGTCCCCTAGAGAAGGCTGCATTTGACAAAGTAAAGGTTTCTGCCTCCTGGCCATCTTTGCTCATACACAATGGCCCAGGCTGGTTCTGAGGCAGCTGCTTCAGGTGCTGGTGGATACTGGAGGAGCGCTAGAGGACACAGCTATAAGCATGCGGGATGGCCTGGTTAATGTGCCCTCCGCCCAAGATAGCCTGCTTCCCTCAGGTGCAGCAGAGGATTCCCGCCCCCCATCATTGAATCTGCTTGTCTTCAGTGAGGCATCATCTTGTTCTTTTGCCTCAGGCAGCAAAATATCTGGGGCCAGGCCAAACTATAGCCATGTTAAGACAATCAAATCTCACTTTAATAAGCTGAGATGTGAATGAGCTTCATGCACTCACACACAGGTGCTTAGCTGCTTTCTTTGCATAAATAAGGAAACAAGCCAGGAAGCTGCACAGATTCCTGTTATATCTAAACTAGGAATATGAAGCCATGGTTTAATACTGGCTTCCAAACTATTGTTTCTTGCTTCAGGAGTAAAGGAATTACAGAGTTCACTGAAGCTTCTTGGCTTGTTTTCCTACTCATGTGAAGGCAGAAGCAAAGCAGCTGTGTGCAGGCGCATGAAGCTCATTCATACTATTCATAAACAGCCTTGCACTGGCATTAGGGGTCATGCCTATAGCTCCCTTAGTACAGAACAACAGTGCTATATAGTGGTACCTCGGGTTACAGATGCTTCAGGTAACAGACACTTCAGGTTACAGACTCCGCTAACCCAGAAATAGTACCTCGGGTTAAGAACTTTGCTTCAGGATGAGAACAGAAATCGCGTGGAGATGGCGCGTTGGCAGCTGGAGGCCCCATTAGCTAATGTGGTACCTCAGGTTAAGAACAGTTTCAGGTTAAAAACGGACCTCCAGAACGAATTAAGTTCTTAACCCGAGGTACCACTGTATGTTCTCTTGGGAGGGGAGATCTACTGAGGAAGCTCTGGAATGGCTTCCTTTGACCAAAATCAAAGGAACATGGTCCAACTGTACTCCTGAGGTTTGATTGGTCTTCACTAGAAACAGATCATTTAGTGAAGCAGGCCCTGCTCAGCAGAAGTTCAGCAGGAACCATCTCTCCCTTCTTCTAAAAGGTAAAGGTAAAGGTACCCCTGCCCGAAGGCCAGTCGTGACCGACTCTAGGGTTGTGCACTCATTTCACTCTAGAGGCCGGGAGCCGGCGCCGTCCAAGGACACTTCCAGGTCACATGGCCAGCGTGATGAAGCTGCTCTGGCGAGCCTGCACCAGAGCAGCACACGGAAACGCCGTTTACCTTCCTGCTATAAAGTGGTACCTATTTATCTACTTGCACTTAGGGGTGCTTTCGAACTGCTAGGTGGGCAGGAGCTAGGACCAAACAACGGGAGCTCACCCCACCGTGGGGATTCGAACCACCGACCATACGATCGGCAAGTCCTAGGCACTGAGGTTTTACCCACAGTGCCACCCGCGTCCCCTCCCTTCTTCTAGATATCTTTTAAAAATGATATTGTTTAGACAGGCCTTTGCAATATGCATTTTCTATTTTTAACCCATCAGTATTTATTGATGTTTTTAATGGTGTTTTCATCTATAATGTTTTTCTGGTTTTATTCTTTGTATGTTGCACGTGTAAATGGCTAAGAACTGGGACAGAACTGATGACTATTGTTCAGCTGTTAGCCTGTGTAAGATGGCCGTTGATTTCCTTGGTGTGGAAAAGCAGCGAGACTCCAAGGAGCAGTGAGACACAAGGAAAGCGGCAAACAGCTAAGCAGTTTAATTTGAGAATTTGTAATGACTCTTTGAATAAGCAACCCTGCAGAGACAGCGGTGACATAAATCCTGCTGCTAGGAGACAAGTTGTGTTTGCCGCACACTTAAAGCAGCAGAAAGGAGGCGGGAGGCAGAACCTTCACTCCATCAAAATGCAGCCCTCTCAATGAGGCTGAGGAGCAACCAAGTGATAATTAATAATTATCCCACACAGAGAGAACAAAAGTGATTTATTTTCACATGTGGTTATTAGCAAGTGACATAAGTCTGTGTTATTAGGACCCCCTAAAAAGGAGACTGTGACTCCACTTACAAATGGTAACTGTTAACTGTTAATGTTAATGCACCTAAATGCATCTTTTATTTGCTTCTTGGTCAGCTTTTTCTTATGGACACATTACACCAAAATAGGTTCATTTCCTTATGTTGCTATGGAGATTCTTTGTCAGATGTAAACTTTATAAGATTCTATCACTCAATATGAATTAACCATTTAATATACTGTGATTTTCAATTAGCTGAAATGCTGTCAATTACCACCCCTCTGTCCTGTTTTTGATGGACATATATGGGGTAAGTATGTCATTTAACACTGACACAACCAAAAAAGCCCTGAAGTCTTTACTGACCAAAGCTAATTTATTGGATGAAAACCCATCTTCTGTCAGCACACTGATATAAATGCAATCTATCTCGTGCTTATTCAATAACGTGAAAAATACTGACCATGGTTATCCCTTAATATCTTTATCAACATATTCAATGAAACGAACACTTAAAAAGCAAACTGTTGAGGGACTGAGGCAGTATAAATCTGTGTGGTTGGTATGAGGAAGACTCAAATAAATGAGCCAATATAGTCCTGGACAAAGAAACAGACTTGAGGACAATCCCAGCTCATCTGAATACTCTACTGTGTGACATCAAAATGAAATTTCCTTTGGGGCGGGAGGATAGCTGCACTGATAGAAGAGGGGTTGCTATCCAATAAACAAGTATGCTTGTGAAATAATATTCTTAGCCCAAAAGTCCATCAAAAACAGGCCAAACTATTTGTCCCAGCATTAGGTCAGTATTGCCTACTCTTTCTTGTCAATGATCTTTCTCATCATAAGAACATAAGAACAGCCTGCTGGGTCAAGCCAGCTGCCCATCCAATCCAGTAAACTGTTCTCAAAGTGGCCACTGTGCTGTGGAGAAGGCTGATCGCCGAAGTATTGATGCTTTTGAATTATGGTGCTGGAGGAGACTCTTGAGAGTCCCATGGACTGCAAGAAGATCAAACCTCTCCATACTGAAGGAAATCAACCCTGAGTGCTCACTGGAAGGACAGATTGTGAAGCTGAGGCTCCAGTACTTTGGCCACCTCATGAGAAGACTCCCTGGAGAAGACCCTGATGTTGGGAAAGATGGAGGGCACAAGGAGAAGGGGATGACAGAGGACGAGATGGTTGGATAGTGATTTCGAGGTTACCAGCATGAGTTTGACCAAACTGCGGGAGGCAGTGGAGGAAAGAGGTGCCTGGCGTTCTCTGGTCCATGGGGTCACGAAGAGTCGGACATGACTAAACGACTAAACAACAACAACATGCTGTGGAGATGCCTTGTATTGGGGCTATAAGGGCACATGAAATCAGGATTGTTAAAGTCCAAGTTAAAGCAAAAGGACTGAATTAGGGGGGAAGAGGATAACAACCTAAAGGTGCAATCCAAGTCCCATTGCAAAGCTGGATGAAGGGAAACAGGAAGTGGCATAAGTCATATTCTGCTGGCAGAGATGGAGATACAGTGGTACCTCAGGTTAATAACTTAATTTGTTCTGGAGGTCTGTTCTTAACCTGAGGTACCACTTTAGCTAATGGGGCCTCCCGCTGCTGCCACGCCACCGCCACGCGATTTCTATTCTCATCCTGAAGCAAAGTTCTTAACCTGAGGTACTTTTTCTGGGTTAGCAGAATCTGTAACCTGAAGCGTCTGTAACCCGAGGTACCACTGTATACTGGTAGGCCAAGACTTAGGCTGTCAGAAATGACTCCACACGGTAACAGAAATCTCCAGCAGCTTAGAATTTCCTCTGATGATGTTCTGTTAATGGAGTAATGAGAAATGGGGTGTGGTGGGGATGGCTACCATGTCGGTGTACAAAGCCCCTTATGGTTGCATGTAATAAATAGGGATGATGTAATTAATTCCTTCCCACTGCACTAAAGGGGGCAGGGGGAGAGAGAAAAAGGCAAGCCCCCACTTCCTGCTCTGTCCAAGGCAATGGATGGTATTGGTTGCCAGCTGGGCACTTGTAATGAGGACTGGTGTTTTCAGTTGCATGGATTCCATGGGTCTGCTCTCCTGAGCAGTCAGATCTGGGACTTAGCTCCACTACTCTGCCATAGACGGCTATCCAGCTCTAAGGCAGCAGTGGGGCTGGAACTAACTACAGGATACCTTACCATATAAACATTTCCTAAACAATGCATCTGTTAATGGTGTGATCCTTAATTGCTGCAATTTTGTGGCATTTTGGAGCTTAAGGGAACATGAGAAGCCTTGAACACAATATGCTAAGCTGAAAGGTTTTTGCTAATTGCATGACATTTAGGAACAGTGCAGAAACTGAATAAAGTCCCTTTTACAGGGTGCCAGGTGGTTAGCACTCTGAAGTCGTCACTTGAAGGAATCTTATACTGAATCCCTTAATTGAAGCTGTATGCATAATTTCTTTTTTTCTTTCTTTCTTTCTTTCTTTCTTTCTTTCTTTCTTTCTTTCTTTCTTTCTTTCTTTCTTCCTTTCTGATATATTTGAAACATACACACTACCGTCAGCATCCCAAAGGCGTTTTGTTTGCCTCAAAAATCTGGTCTTCACAAGCAAAATACAAATGATATTCAGGTGATACATGTTACACTCTAAAAGCAATAAAAATGCTACACCTCTGGGTAAGTATTGTGAATAGTAAGAAGAATAGTACTAAAATCCCTTAGCTAAGCAGGATATGGTGTTTAATGTACCTATATAAGGAAAACCGCTCTTGCACCCTTGATACAAATTACTGTGAGAGAGGGTTACTATCACAGCCTTAAGCTGTAATCCTTGAAACCTCTCCCTTGGGCCCACACCTGATTTGATTTAAGTGAAATTTGCAGTAGGCACAGGACTTTCCAGGGCCAAACAACCTACTGCGAGGAAGCAAAGTGTGCATGTTTCAGCCATATGACTTCACATAAATTCTTTATAAGATAATTAAAACACTCCCAGGACTACACACATATGGCACAAGCATGCAAAAACCTGAATGTAGATTCTCCAGATCAACAAGTGTTTATTCAGGCAGTTAAATATTAGTTTTTCTTGCATTTTGTTCAAGTGAAACCAAACCGGTGGGGGGGGGGGGTTATTTTGTCTAGATCCAGATTTGCCCTGCCCTGTTATTTGTGGGGTGAGGGTGGGGACACAGTTAAGTGAAACCATTACATGTATGTTGACCCTAAAATATTAATCCTTTAAAGCAACTGCTATTCCATCTTGTTTTCTACTGGAAACAAGGGGAAGAGATTTAGCCAAATGCCAAATCTAACAAAACTGATGTTCAGCTTCTATCTCAGTGCTGTATTCTGCTAAGATCACAAGTGGCTGGTGCAGTGGGGTGGTGCCACAGAACCACCCTCCCAATTGTGTTATCTCAGTTACATACTGGGGTAGTGTGGAGGCAGGGCAGGGCAGGGTGGTGAGGTTGGGGCTACATAGGCACACTGTAGGAGCTAATCCAGTGTTCCCACTGGTGCATCTGCAAGAGCCCCATTCTCCCCACCATCCCAGTTAGTGGCAGCAACACCCATGTTGGGAGGGTGGCTCCTTGACCCTGTCCCACCATGCTAGTTGCTCCTGGTGAATTTTAAAAACATTAGAAACTGAGAACTGTGAGAATTTCTTACAAACTACCTGCCTATAATTATTGAGCAGCTCCTAATTCTGTGAAATAAAAAGCTGCTGTAAATGTACCTGAGAGAATTTCTCATTTTTTTAATTGTCTAAAGCACTACACAGAGTTGTGATTACTTAAACCTGCAGATCATTTGTGAAATCCATACATACTGCTGCGATTTGAGCTGTGTTCTGACCCACTTAATTCTGTGCAACAGGAGAGAAAAAAGCACAAAACTGACTAATAATTTTAATGGCTGCTTCATTGTCTTTGTTTCCTTTTTTATTTTCACATTCCCGCAGGATTTCTCTCTGCGTGTGTACATATTCTGAACCAAGGCATGACGGAAGGAATTGCCAAGTATATTACATTAGTTATTTAAAGGGAGAGACAGCAGCATGCAGCTAGAATTGGAAGTGCTGGGACAGGAGATAGTGTGCAAAATCATTAAAGTGTTATCAGTACCCATAAACTAGTTATTAATGTTTTCTGCCTATTGTGAGATAACAGCAGGGGGAAATGTAAAGGTAGGTCTCTCTTGTCATGATAACATTAAATGAAAGGGGTGGGGTAGGGAAATCAAGCCAGTGGTTTTGCATGCTTGCTTCATTGCCCTTTGTTCTCAAAAAATACTCACATTTAGCATGATCCAATAGGACTTTTGAGGTGTGTTCAAAGGCTTGTGAGACCACTGAAATTTATTCCCTCTTGGTTGCAATGATGGATCCACAAACAGTGGACTAAAAACACACACGTTTGTTATGCATCACAGAAGAGGAGGAGGGCTGTTATTCGAGGAACAGAAGAAGCCCAAAGACCTATTTACAGTCACCCCAATAGTCTGACTTGGTATAAGGCAGTCTTCTATGCTGCTATATTTCCAATTCCCATCAACCTCAGTCAGCATGGCCAATTGGTAGGGATGACGAGAGCTGCAATTCCAACAATATTTGCAGGTTGACAGGTTTCCCCGCTCTGACCTAGTGTTAAAGACAAATCAGTGAGCCAAACACACTTTCCTTTTAGCATAAAGTTGTGCTGTTTGCAGTAACTGATGTTAGATTTAATACTACTTTTTATTTTGTTTAAGAACGGTTGCATGCTTTTATAATTTTGCAACTATGGGGCTCCTTTTGGAACCAAAGGCAGCATAGAAATATTAGCACAAATAAATATCAGAACCAAACACTGCATTTTACAGAGAAATTGAAAGCTCTCTTATTTCCACATTTCTATCGTGTTACCATGCTACCTGCTTAAAATAGTTCCTTCAGGCAGCTAAATAAAAGCCATAGCAACTAAAACGTTTAATAAACTATCTCAGCCCTAATTAAATTCTTCAGTAAGATAACTTACCCATTACAAAAAATCAACCAAAAATATCTCAGCTGAGCTATAAAACACAACCAAGCAGCAAAAACATAAACTGCCAACCTGAAAAAGTCAGATTAAAATAAGAGCCATTTCAGTGTCTAAATATCTCACAAAACTGAACTGTCTAGTCTAATATGTGGCAGATGGGGAGGGGTTTGGTCTAGTGCTTCCCCTGGGAAGGAAGTACTAAAGAGACAGTTACTGCTCCTTGTCCTTGACAACCTGATCTCAGCCAGAGAAGGCAGTTGTGGTTCATGAGAGAAGATGGAAGCAATGGTATCCTCCTGTTGATGGCACCATGCTCACTGGGATTGGGAAGTAACATGGAAAGGTGGCTCTGGCCAGACTGGGGGAGCTTTGGCTTGGTGATGGTTGTCCCATAGGTGCATGCAGCCCTGCAGGGCCACTATGACCCTGCCACCACCTTGCCCTTCCAACAAGCACAGTGCAACTGCTGGGAGGACACCACTGCTTCTACCCTCTCCTCATGAGTCACTGTTCAGAGCAATTAGCCACCCCAGCATTGACAAGTTAGACTTGACTGTACTGAGGGTCTTCATGTTCATTGCTGCCCCATACCCAGCACTCACTGATAATTTCCACCACATCTCCCAGAATCCTTAAAAAGGAACAATAAAGCTGGGTGTCATCTACATATGTCACTGTACTTCAGACAACCTCTTCCAATGGCTTCATGTAGATGTTAAAAATTATGGTGTACTGTGTACAAGAAGGAACTGTGCTTTATCTCATAGAACGTATTCAAAGGGGCAGAGAAGCAGCCCTCCAGGATCAACCTTCTCTAGGATCTATCCGACAGTTACAGTGAAATAAGGTGTCTTTACCTTCCTGCATCTTCTCTCACAGCTTGGCAACCCAGAAGGATATGAAGGCTGTCAGAATAAATAGCCTCACAGTGTAGTCATGCAGCAGGCTGATGAGGATCTGTTCCAAAGTCAGATTGCTAAGGAATATAATCAGTTTCATCCACAAGACCCTGGAGCTGCCTGTGGTTAGCTTCATAACCCTTAGCCAAGAGAACAGAGCTGAATTCAGTGTTGTTTGGGACTATAGACCATTATTTTGTGCTGATGTTGATACTCTCATGTGGGTGTTCTGTCATCCTTAGCCTTTTCTGTACTACAGAGCATTGTCAAACTGCAGGGAAAAACCTTCCATAATTGATCTTCTGCCTTTTCAAATGGAACACAGATTGCAGCCTTGTGCTCTTCTAAAATGCTTTTGTTCACTTGAACAGTTTTCAATATGTGAATATTAATTTATGCATCAGAACCCAAATTCCTTAGAAGGGGGATTATGACTGGAGCTTTTCATTTCTACTGAATTATATTCACAAAGAATAATTTAATTGGTCTAGAAACTCTGCCTTGTGTTTTTTTTAAAAAAGAATTATTTATGCACAATTAATAAAAGTGCTTCTTGTTACGTAAAAGACCAAAACAAAATTATGTAAAATACAAGCATATTTCATGTCATTCAGGACTGTGAAAAATTCAAAATATGTTTAATTGAACTTTAATGTTACGAGATCTTTCTCCTCTGTGTTTGTGCTTTAGGCCATCAACTGAGACCTACACAGACTAGCAAATACTGTAGGACCATCCCTTTAGCACTGTCACCAACATTGAGGGCAATCTCTCTAGTGAGGAGCCTCCTATATTTTAGGAGCCTGATGAAGACATTTACCGTATTTTTCGCTCTATAACACGCACCTGACCATAACATGCATGTAGCTTTTAGAGGAGGAAAACAAGAAAAAAAAATTCTGAATGAAACAGTGGATGTATCATTTTTGTGCTTCATGCTGTGGCCACAGACATGTGATTTGACGGTGAGCTTGGGGTAGCCCAATGCAAAAATCCTGAGAATCCATGTGGATCTGTGCTTTGTAACCACGTTTTTGCACCATTGTGGCCCCAGGCAACAGTGGGTGCATGATTTTTTTGGTAGCCCAATGCAAAAATCCTGAGAATCCATGTGGATCTGTGCTTTGTAACCATGTTTTTGCAACATTGTGGCCCCAGGCAACAGTGGGTGCGTGATTTTTTTGGTGCAGGCTGTAGCCATGGACATGCTATGTGATCTGATGGTGAATTTGGGGTGACCCAATGCAAAGATCCTGAGGATCCATGTGGATCCGTGCTTTGTAACCACATTTTAAGTGGGGAGGGAAGGAAAAACACAGAAGGGACAAGGAGCACGAGAGGGGTGTGCGGAGAAGCAGCTGGCTAACTATGCAGGAGAGGGGTTTAACGGGAGGGAGGAAAGGAAGGCAAAAGCTTTCCCCCACCCACCCAAGCCAGCCCCCCCCCCTGTCTCTCTCTCTCTGTCTCTCTCTCCCACCTGCATGTTTTCCGGCTGCCTGGGGGGCCCTAGAATACTGGACGCAGCAGCAGCAGCCCCAGAGCACGGAGAGGAGGAGGTGGTGGCTGTCGGCTGCGCTCCTAGCTGATGGAACCTGAGCCGGGTGGGCTGCAGCCTGCGCGCAGTGTGACTAGGAAGGAATTAGAAGGAAGGACGCGATCCTTTCCTTTCTCCTCTACCTGCCAGGAAGACAGGGGATTTCCCTGCTCTTTGTTGCGTTTGAGCAAACACAGCAACCGAAAACAGAAGAGGGTGGGCAGTAAGACCCTGAGGCAGAATGAAGGAAAGCAGCAGCCTCCTCTCTGCAGCGCCGATCTGATTTTTGCCCCTGCACTTGGGCCAGTCAGCTCCAGGGACCACACATTCGCTCAATAACACGCACAGACATTTCCCCTTACTTTTTAGGAGAAAAAAATGTTTGTGTCATAGAGAGAGAAATACAGTACTTGAGAAGGCTTTTCCTGAGTATTCCTCATTTATGGAATACTAAGAGTACATCCACAGAAATTGTTTCAGTTTTTAGGGTTTGTAGAAAGGATTTTAATTGTTCTTAGAGCTTGTAAGAGTTCTTAGAGAGCTGGTGTGGTGTAGTGGTTAAGAGTGGTGGACTCGTAATCTGGTGAACCAGGTTCGTGTCTCCGCTCCTCCACATGCAGCTGCTGGGTGACCTTGGGCTAGTCACACTTCTCTGAAGTCTCTCAGCCTCACTCACCTCACAGAGTGAGGGAGGGGGGAAAGGAGATTGTTAGCCACTTTGAGACTCCTTAGGGCAGAGATAAAGTGGGATATCAAATCCAAACTCTTCTTCTCTTCTTATTTTATTTTATCTCATTTTAATCTTACACACCACTTTGATAACTTCAGGCTGTGAACTGGTTTATACATTTGTAAAATAAAGCAAAAGAAAAAAGAAAATCACAACATGTATATCATGTCCTCCCTAAAAGAGGGCAAGTGTTGCAGTGAGACCTGGTGACTGACCCACCTGTGTTGTGAGTCGGTTGGAGTGGTTAGCCACAACACCCGATTGGTAGGTCCCTCAATGTTGGGTTCAATCTGGCCAATGGGATGCAGTCTAAATGGATCTAGGGACCTGGATATACCCATGCACGAGACCCAGAGCTTCCTCTTTCGGCTTGTGCATTTGGAACACCCGCCCACCTCTCCCTATTTTTAGGGCTTTGTGCACTTGACCTTGCTATGCTGTCATGTTTCGTCTGTCGTTGGGACAGGGGCATGGCAGGAATTCCCCCACTTGGCTGATTGGCTGTTGCCATTTGGGTTTCACCTGCCGCGTAACAAATTGTCACAACTTGTAAGGTTGCGGATAGGCACTGGTTCAGGTGATAGGGATGGAACAGCAGTCTCACCATCCCTATGTGAAGGGTATTCTGTTAAAGGAATCCAGGGACTCAACTGGTTTGGTCAACCCCCAGAAGGGAGTTGTGCCTGTGCCTAAGTCTGGGGGGCATCTGGGTGGTGAACATAGTCTGTTCCCAGGTGTTTACCCTTGGCTGACCTATGCTGGTGCCCTGGGTCAGCGCTGCCTGCAAGGGTGCAGGGAGCTAGTCGAACCAGAACCTATGCAATCACTCACCTTATGTAATCAATAAAGTTGTGGCCTAAATTCTGCCAAAAACCAAAGCTAAAATTTGAGTCAAGTGTGAATTTATTTAGGGGGGAGGTTTGCAAAAAGAATAAAACAATGAATGAATGAAAACTTCACTGAAATACAGTATGGGTAACTTTCAAGAAAAGACTTGCTGGAACAACCAAGTTCTGAGCTGCCATCTAAACCACACTACAGATGGTGATAGACTAACTTCAGTGGGCAAAGGATTCCATAATCTCAGTGCCTCTACACATTAGCCACCTTCCGACGATCCAAAGGCAGAGCATTCAGAGAATGACCTTGGATTATGATCTCAGTTGTCTGGCGTGTTTATGTGTTTTTCTGTGGTTGGTTTATCCACACCGTCCAGCTATAACCAGAGGGAATAAAGTATGTGTATGTCCATTGTTGTGAAGTAGGCCCCAGTGAACTCCATGGCACTTACTTTTAAGTAGACATGGGTAGACTTGTGCTATAAATATAAATCCCTCTCTTAGTTATTTCTTTCTACTACATCATGCAACAAGAAAATTATCTTTGCTAGAATATGTGGTTTTACTGGAGTGGAATTTGTAGAAGCAAAATTCCTCAGCGATATGAGAAGACAATCCAATAAAAAATTCTTAAATTCTTGTGTGCAAGTCAGTTCTGTCTTCTGAACATATATCCATGAGCTACTGATTGAAACCAATCAGACATTAAACTCATTAAAAAGAGGTGTCCAAGCTTTCTCATATGTTTGAACCACCCAAACTGCAAATGATAACAAAAAATTGTACCCTTTCTCAAAGCGCTTATGCTTATCTTCAAGCCAAAAAGAGATGTAGGAGCAAGTCCACATAGACTAAATATGTGTTTTACATTCCCTTTCAAGGGGATTTATGAGAAAGCCATGTGCTTACGCTTGTCCCATATATCAAATACAAGACAGCCTGAGCCTTTTTTTTTTAACAATCAAGTGGTATTTAATTTCATAAAAGAAATAAATGGCTCCTCACATTTTTTAAAGAAGTCCCTGCATGAACATGTAATGTAAAAATGTTCTAGTCTAAGAGTTTTCTTGATACATAGTTTTGAATGTGCAAGGTGTTTTTAACACGAGATGTTATTAAACATGCAGCCCTCCACTTGCAGCCTGAAACAGTCCTGCAACAGATTTGCCATAGGAGCACGTGGTCACATCCATCAAGTTGCCATTCGTTACTGCCCTTGTGTGATAGAACATGAAGTAAAATGTGAAACTTTGAAGTTTCATCTTGAGAAGTCACCATGGGACAACATGCCGTGGCTGGAGACAGCTGCAGCACAAACATCTGGCAGTGCAGAAATAGCAAGAGACAATAGCTTTGATCAGTGGTGGGAAACTTGTGGCCTTCCACATGTAGTTGGACTCTAACTCCCATCAACACCAACCAGAATGGCCAAAAGTTAGGAAATGTTGTACAGCGACACCTGGAAAATCACATGTCACCACCTCACCCTGACCAGCTTAGATTCTACAAGTTAGAATCAGTGTCTCTTGTAAGATCTCCTTGCTTCATATAATCTCTAATAGATGCAGATATGTCTCACACTGCACATCTTCCTTCATCCCAGGCTTGCCCCCTTCTTAGCAATGATAACCATAATCACAGCAAACCTGTGATTTCCAGTAGGCACACAGCTCACCATAGGTTTTACTCCATTGCTTGTTTGTACAGTCATGCTGTTGCCACTATAGGAAGCAAATGACAGCACACATCTACACGGGGAGATGATGGCATGTCACCCCTCATCATTTGTTTGCACATGCATTTGGAAAGCTGTAGGTTTCATCTCATGTGGTCTCGTACAAGCAAATCATCCTGGCGTTATTTATGGGGAGTATCAAGATTGATGACAGGCCTTTTGAATTCTGTACTTAGCCGCAGCAGCTTGCTGTGAAAGGGGAGTTTCTCCCTCCCCTCCCTGCCAAAAAAAGCTAGCAGTGGAAGTAGTAGCACTGCAGTAATAAGGCATCTGTGACTATAAAGCTTACAAGTTGTTGATTTCCTAAAGCACAATGCTTCTATGTTTTGTAAAAAAAGTAAAAAGTAAAAAAAGTACTGCTTCCAAAATAAGCTGATTGCTGTTTTTTATGAATTGTTCTGAATTTACCAAGTGATTACCAGTTTCTCTTACATAGGCTGGATCTAGACACATCAAAAATGTGTTTCAGTTAAACGTATTGTAAATTTAAACAGGGAAATCCGGTAGGGGAAAATGAGACTTCACAGTGCCATCTGGTGGCACAATGTTATATCGCGTATACAACACAAAAAATGGCTTTTTCTTTACCAATCTAGAAGACCATAGATACATAAGATGCAGCTGTGAATGTTCAGCTTCTATCTATCAAAGTCAACTTCTTTCTACTGACCAATAACTCCTACTGAGTATCAAAGCATCTAAGTCAGGGATGGAGAACCTGTTATTCTCCACTTCTACTGTACAGCCAGCATGACTAATGGTTAAGGATGATGGGAGCTATTTTCCATCAATGTGGGGGAGAGCTCCCCATTCCTAATCTAACTTAAGATTTCATACCTCTACCAATGTTTTTAATGTTAGCAAGGGAAGTTGTTAAAGAAATCGAGCCGGTTTCTAAAGCAATTCACAAATACATTTTTTTTTTAGTAATCCTTAAAACGGCCCTGCAATGGACACCCAGTCTTGTTGTCCACAAATTGAAAAATTGAAGAAGGGAAACCAACAACTTGCAACAAGAAAAAGCTTGAACGGAGCCCTTTTTCAAGATTAGAGATCTCTCAAATCTGCATTTTATGCCTTTTATAATTCCACAGAGTTATGTGAGTTTTCAGAAAATGAAATTCAATATAAATAGTTTATCCCTTTGAATCATTTGTTGTTTAATATATCTTGCTTGCTGTCTGTTAAAGCTTTTGGTCCTTATAGGAAAAGCACTGCTCTTATGCTGCCTTCAATGTCAGGTAGATTTATTTCTCTTGGGAGTAGTTCTGTGTGAACGACATTTTGGCTGCGGTCCTAAATGCATTTACAAGGAAGTAAGTTCCAATGAACACAATGGAACTTACTCCCAAGTAAACATTCACAGGACTATGCCAATATCTCTCAGTGTCCCCCCCCCCCCGTAAAATTATCTCTGTGCCTATCTTCCTTGAAACTAATATTGCTTTCTCCAGTACTTCTTTATACTTCACTTCTTTTCCTGTTTAAGTCTCTGTTCCTGACTTTGTCTGCTATGGGGAACTTTTGTGTGACCATAGTTCAAGCTCTAGCCATTAATCATTTTGTATGTTAATGGGTGGTAAACATTTATTATCTTGCTTTGTAATATTAATATTATGCTTTGGCAACAAAACAAAACAGTTCATTACATCAGAGATGTGTAGGGGACATGCTATGTGAAAAATTCTTCCACTCTGATGCATATTTTAAGATAGTTCATGGCTATGATTTGTTTATATGATGGCATTCTTTCAACTTAAAATAAAAATATTTAGAAAGAAAATGTTCCCAAGTGGTCTACATAGTCTGCTCTTCCATCATATTTTTGTCCATTACAGAATCATATTGTGTTAGAGGGAGGAAAAGAAGTATTTAAAGAAAATATATATGATAAACTCCAGATAATATTGATTTGGGCAGAAATGTTAGCATTAAATCACTTTCCCAATCACACAAGTAAACAGTGACTGAGGACTTTGGGAAGTTTCTTTCAGGGTTACATTTTTGAAATTTCTTTCTCCTAACAATACAAATTCATACATGGTTCTTTTTCTAGGATGATGAAAGAGTAGCATGTACGGAACAAAAAACTGGTAGCCAAAAGATGGTAGTGGATCCAGGAAACCATTTCATTCCCATTGCACAGCTACCCTAGAGGTCCCGGGTCCTAAGGAAGTTAGATTAGTCTCAACCAGAGCCAGGGCCTTTTCAACACTGGCTCCGGTCTGGTGGAATGCTCTGTCTCATGAGACCAGGGCCCTGCAGGATCTGATTTCTTTCCACAGGGTCTGTAAGACAGAGTTGTTCTGCCTGGCCTTTGGCTTGGAGTCAATTTGATTCCCTCCCCCTCTTTCTTTTTTCCTGTCTCCTCCTGTGATGAGGCTGCATTTTAATGTTGTATTTTAATCTTTTTTTAAAAGCTGTATTCATTCAACTGGTTTTTATTATTGGTTGTTAGCCGCCCTGAGCCCGGCCTTGGCTGGGAAGGGCGGGGTATAAATAAAATTTATCATCATCATCATCATCATCATTATTATTATTACATTTGCAAGCAACCAGTGTTGTAATCCTAGTGTCAGAAGAGATGCATCACCAAAAGTTGCATATTTGCATAATATGTGCATATGTTAATTTGTAGGGATAGATGCACAAATGTTGATCATTTCTATGGAAATATACTACTTTTTCCATCCTTGATGGGGGAGATTGTGTTGAGGTGACCTGTGTCTATATGATCATGGAAGGAACTCTGCACCATGCAGACCACCTGAGCCTCAAGCAACAGCAATGGATCCAGCTGCATACCCGCTCCTTCAGAGGGAGTGACTGTAACCCCACCATAAGCAGACCACCTCCCATCCATCTAGTCTAGGAGTCTTATCCAGTCCATTACAGACAATGGTCCAGCACATTCTCTGCCACATCTGCAGATGTAAAGAAGAAGTAGAGCTGTGTGTCATCAGCATATTGCTGACAATATACTCCAAACCTCTGGATAACCCCACTCAGTGGTTTCATGTAGATGTTAAACAGCACAGAGGATAAAACTGAACCCTAAGGAACTGAAGGCTCCACAGGGCTGAAAAACACTCCCCAAGCATCACCCTCTGGAAATGTCCATCCAAGTAGGATCAGAACCACTAAAAAGCAGTGTCACCCACCCATACCTCCTCTGCTCCAGAAAGATACCAGTGTTGATGGTATCAAATGTTGCTGAGGTTCGAGGAGAATTAACAGGAGCATAGTTCCTCTCTCTCTCCCAACAGGTCATAATATAGGATGACCAAAGCAGTTTCTGTGCCAAAACTGGGCCTAAACCTCAATTGAAATGGGGTTTGATCTTATCTAGCAGAGCTTTTCTTATACTACATTCTTAAAATAATGTGTCCTAGTCAATTCATCATCAGCATTAAAATCAAGCAACTAACGTGAACTTAACACTTAATGAGGTGTACCTTGAAAGGTATGCATCGACTACAGGGCTTTCTCCCCATTATTTGTTAAGGAAAGTGTGCAAGTCTGTCATGCTGATAGAGTAAGATTGATTGATTAAAGTCCTTAAGGCACCATTTCTCTTGGTTTTAAGCGACTGGACTTCTGCAAATTATGTGCCAGGAAACTATATTGTCATTATATCACAGCTATGGCTAGTTTTTAAGAGAGTTCCTTTTTGGTTCATTGCAGTTTGATTTTACATTATCATCACTTTCATGGGGCAGTGAAGAAGAAGAAAAACACTAAGTTTGCAAGCTGATTTGGACATTTAGTTGATTTTCACTATGAAACCTTATGCTTTTTGGCAGCACAATGTGTTAGAAAGTCTCCACAAATGCCTGAATTACCCAAATCCTAAATTCAGAACACTTGTGACCTACTTTCTCTGCCCTGAAAGGAATTATCCAACAAGCCAGACAATTAGCCCCTAGCATCAATTCCGGTCACCAGTCACCTCAGCAACAAGAATGCAGTTTAGGGTAAAGAGCAGACTTCAAGTTAATAGGCAAAATCTAAACTGGACTGACTCTCTCTCTCTCTCTCTCTCTCTCTCTCTCCCCCCCTCTCTCTTTTGGCTTGGTTGGGATTGTAGACCAAAAAAAGGCCTTTGTACATTGTCAGGTTTTGCATACTAAAAACCTATTTAAAAATATAAGGATTTAACATATTTTTAATTCAGTTTGTATTCTTACTTATAGACTACCTTTAAGGGCACAGTTCTTACAAATCATCAAGATGGACAACAAAGAAGTGGTAATCACAACAATTAAGACTGCATCTGACTAAGTTATGCTCAGAGTAGACTCATTGAAATCAATAGACTTAAATTAGTCATTACTAATTAGGGTCCATTGATTTCAATGAGTCTGAGCAGGGCTTTGTCAAATACAACCCTTCTAGCACAATCCTATACATGTCTACTCAGAAGCAAGCTCCACTGAGTTCAAGGCGGCTTGCTCCCAAATAAATGTGTATACTAGGAATGTTGCTCAACATCCAACAAGCACAAAACGCCTCTGCAGCACCACAAATGCAACTCAATAGTGTAATGTTGGAAAGTGTTGATCACTTCTCTTACCTGGGTGGTTATCTTTCCACAAAGGCTGACATTGATGCCAAAATCCAGCATTGCCTGAGCTCTGCAACTGCAGCTTTCTCCCAATTGTAGTACAGAGTGTCTGAGGACCAGGACATTTGCAGGGAAACCAAAATGCTTGTTTACAAAGCTATTGTACTACCAACCTTACTGTATGCTTGTGAAACTTATAAATGCCATCTCCAACTCCATGAAAGATTCCATCAGTGGTGTCTCTGAAAATTTTTACACATCACTTGGGAAGACAGGCAAACTAATGCCAGTGTACTGGAAGAAACAAAGATCACCAATGTCGAAGCAATGATTCTTCAAACCTCAACTTCGTTGGACTGGTCATATTGTTCAGATGCCCGATTATCGTCTTTCAAAGCAACTACTCTATTCCGAACTAAAAAAAGGGAAGCATAATGCTGGTAGTCAACAAGAGAGGTTTAAAGACGCTCTCAAGGCATGAATGACACCCTTTTTAGGGATGAAGAGATTTACAAGAAGGCCCAAAAAACTTTGAAAGACTATTTTGAGATAAATCTGAGGACAGATGTCGAGAAAAGAATAATCTGGGACGCAAGTAAAGCCGTGATGCGAGGTTTCCTAATTCAACAGAATTCTTTAAAGAGGAAGAAACAAAATGAGAAGAAAGATAAGATCTTGGAAAAGATGAAAGAAGGAGAAAAGAAATTGAGGTCAAAACCAAAGTCTCATGAGATTTTAAGAGAAATTAAGTTTTATCAGATGCAGTATATGGAACTGATGAATCAAGAGATAGAATGGAAAATTAAGCAAATGAGACAAAGGACATTTGAATCAGCAGACAAATATGGGAAACTTCTAGCATGGCAATTGAAGAAGAGACAAAAATTGAACACAGTTACAAGTCTGGAGGTGGAAGGAAAGAACATTTATAAACCAAATGAGATTAGTAACTGTTTTCAGAGTTACTTTAGAAGATTATATGCAAGAGGGCCGGAGAATGAAGGAGAAATAGACGATTTTCTTAAGAAATATGGTTTACAAGATTTCACAACAAACTACAATGGTTTTGAATGAGAAAATAACAGAATAAGAAATAGAGGGTGCCATTCAAAATATGCAACTAGGGAAATCTCCAGGACCAGATGGGTTGACCTCCAGATATTACAAGGCTTTGAAGGAATGGTTAGTACAACCGTTGAAGGAGGTCTGCAATGAAATTTTAGAGGGGAAAAAGGCACCGGAATCATGGAAAGAAGCATTTATTACACTTATACCAAAAACTGAGACTGAAAAGAACCAGATAAAAAACTACCGCCCTATATCATTACTTAATGTGGATTACAAAATATTTGCTGACATTTTGGCAAAAAGATTAAAGAAGGTGTTGGTGGAAGAGATTCATAAGGACCAGGCTGGCTTTCTCCCAGGGAGACATTTGTCAGATAATGTGAGAAATATAATTGACATTATGGAATTGCTAGAAGTCAGCATTAATACGAAGGCGGTATTAATATTTGTGGATGCGGAGAAAGCTTTTGATAACATTTCCTGGAATTTTATGAAGAAGAATCTCCATGGGATGGGGGTAGGCCAAAGGTTTGAAAATGGTATAGGTGCAATATATTCTGAACAAAAAGCGAAATTAATTGTGAACAATGTGGTTACTGAAGAACTTCCTATAGAAAAAGGGACACATCAGGGGTGCCCAATATCCCCACTACTTTTTATATCTGTCCTGGAGGTTTTGTTAAATATGATCAGGGGGGACCAGCTGGTTAAAGGAATTCAGGTCGGAGCTAAACAATACAAATTGAGGGCCTTTGCAGATGACTTAGTTTTAACTTTACAACAGCCAGACACTAGTACGAAAAGAGTTCTAGAACTAATTCAAGCTTTTGGTCATGTAGCAGGATTTAAGTTGAATAAGCAAAAGACTAAAGTTTTGGAGAAAAACTTAACAAATGCTGAAAAAGAGAGATTTCAAAGTGAAACTGGATTAATGGTGGCAAAGAAAGTGAAATACTTGGGGATTAACATGACATCTAAGAATGTGAATCTATTTAAAGATAACTATGATAAATGTTGGACAGAGATAAAGAAAGATCTAGAAATATGGTCAAGTTTGAGACTTTCCTTGTTAGGCCGAATTGCTGTAATTAAGATGTATTGCCTACAATGTTATTCTTGTTCCAAACATTACAGATTCTTGATAGAATGGACTGTTTCAAGAAGTGGCAGAAAGATATATCTAAATTTGTCTGGCAGGGCAAAAAGCCCAGAATAAAATTTAAGATATTAACTGATGCAAAAGATAGAGGGGGGTTTGCCCTGCCGGACTTAAAACTGTACTATGAATCGGCAGCTTTCTGCTGGTTGAAAGACTGGCTACTTCTTGAGAATACAGACAATTTGGATTTGGAAGGGTTTGATAATAGATTTGGTTGGCATGCATATATATGGTATGACAAGGTAAAAACTCATAAAGGATTTAAAAACCATATTGTCAGGAAAGCACTATATAATGTTTGGATTCGATATAAAGATTTGTTGGAAAATAAAACCCCTAGGTGGCTGTCACCAATGGAAGCTAAGGAGGTGAAAAAAATTAATATGGAATCGAAATGGCCAAAATATTGTGAAATATTGGAGCAAGAGAGTGGAAAAATCAAATTACAGAATTTTGAGAAAATGAAGTCCAAGGTACGAGATTGGCTTCATTACTATCAAATAATGGAAGTGTTTAAACAAGACAGGAAAATTGGCTTCCAGGTGGAGAGATCAAAATTAGAAACAGAACTGTTAGAACCCAATACTAAGAATTTGTCAAGAATGTATAACCTGCTGTTGAAATGGAATACACTAGATGAGACAGTTAAACCAGCTATGATTAAGTGGGCACAAGACATTGGTCATGATATTATGTTTGCTGACTGGGAACAGTTATGGACCACCGGTATAAAATTTACGGCATGTAATGCCTTAAGAGAAAATATTATGAAAATGATTTACAGGTGGTACATGACCCCAGTCAAGCTTGCAAAAATTTATCATCTGCCCAATAATAAATGTTGGAAATGTAATGAGACTGAAGGTACCTTCTACCACCTTTGGTGGATTTGCCCGAGGATTAAGGCCTTCTTAATCCTCCAGTGTGGTGTAGTGGTTAAGAGCGGTAGTCACGTAATCTGGGGAACCGGGTTCGTGTCTCCGCTCCTCCACATGCAGCTGCTGGGTGACCTTGGGCTAGTCACACTTCTTTGAAGTCTCTTAGCCCCACTCACCTCACAGAGTGTTTGTTGTGGGGGAGGAAGGGAAAGGAGATTGTTAGCCGCTTTGAGACTCCTGAAGGGGAGTGAAAGGCGGGATATCAAATCCAAACTCTTCTTCTTCTTCTTCTTCTGGGAAATGATTTATAAGGAAATTAAGAAGGTGCTTAAATGCACTTTTCATAAGAAACCAGAGGCATTTCTCCTGGGCATTGTCGGCCAACTGGTGCCTAAGAAGGACAGGACATTTTTTATGTATGCCACTACAGCAGCAAGGATTCTCTTAGCAAAGTATTGGAAGACACAAGAACTACCCACATTGGAAGAATGGCAGACGAAGGTGATTGACTATATGGGACTTGCGGAGATGACCGGCAGAATCCGTGACCAAGAAAAAGAGACGGTGGAAGAAGATTGGAAGAAATTTAAAGTATATCTTAAGAACTGTTGTAAAATTGAAGAGTGCTAAAATGTCAAGGGAAAAGAAAATATTTAATTATAGCTACAATTGATTAAATATGAGAAGAAGCTAAAAAAAGAAAATAAGTAATTAGACAATTGGTGTAAGGAGTTGTTGAAAAATCTTAAAATAGGGATGCAGAAAAGGGGAGGTAAGGGGAAGTCTGGGAAGTAAGGTTTATGAAAATGAGGTTTGAATTTATACATGTTTATATGTTTTGTTTGTTTATGTATGGTGTCTTGTTTTGTCTTTAAATTTGTGTTGAAAAAACCAATAAAAAATTATATAATAAAAAATAAATAAAGACGCTCTCAAGGCAAATCTTTAAAAATGTAGTATAAACACCGACAACTGGGAAACACTGGCCTGTGAGCGCTGCAATTGGAGAACAGCCTTTACCAAAGGTGTCATAGACTTTGAAGACGTTCAAACTCAGGACAAAAGGGAGAAATGTGCTAAAAGGAATGCACATTTGGCAAACCCTCACTGTGATCAACTCCCACCCAGAAGCCTATGTCCCCACTGTGGAAGGACATGTGGATCCAGATTTGGCCTCCACAGTCACCTACAGACTCACTGTTAAGACCGTGTTCATGGAAGACAATCTTACTTGGCTACAAGTGATCACAGAAGAAGAAGAAGAAGAAGAAGAAGAAGAAGAAGAAGAAGAAGAAGAAGAAGAAGAAGAAGAAGAAGAAAGAAGAAGATACTATGAATGCAGCCTAAGGATCCTGTGCATTATAACTAGGAAAAAATATATAGCTTTTGTAGTTCCTGATTAGTGTGTGAACACATTAGTATATCATGTAATACGGGCAACTCTCCATTTGCACATGATCAGCAGATACAATATATATATTACAGAGCTCTCCACTTGAATGCTACCTAATCTACATCTGATAAATGATAAAATCTTGCCCACTAAATCAGTCTTTAAGATTTCACAATATTCTTTTGTTGTTGTTCTTATTGTTGTTTGCTAATCCACAAAGCAGACACACTTATTTATTCATTTTTAAACTTATTTACCCTGCCTTTCAATTTAAAATTTATAATGTGGTGTACCATAGTATTAAAATAAACAATAAAAACAACATTATAGCCAATAAACAACAGAAAACAAATAAAACAATAGGAGATGCAGTAAAGACAATAAAAACCAGGGCCAATAAAACCAATAGTAATAAAACAACAAAATTACTTTGTATGAAAAAGCCTAGGCAGATAAAACCTAGTGTGCCTTTGTTCAAAAAGCACAGTGTTCAGCCAAGGCATAACAATATTTATCCGCAATGGCAAAGCATGGTCTACTTTTGCCCATCTAATTTATGTGAACCTGTTTCTAAATAATGGGGCACCCAATAATGAGGAGTGGTGTTATGCACTGGAGAAACCAGAGTTCAAATTCCTGCTTAGCTGTGAAGCTGCAGCCTTGAGCAAAGCACTGTCTCTGAGCTTGGCCTACCCTACTGGGTTGTGTTGAGAATAAAGTGTGATCCCTAGCTCCATGTAATAATGGAAGAAGTATGAGTATGATTAATATCTGACTGTCTTAGGAATCTCTCATTCTCTGCATAATCTGACTCTGAGTTTCCAAAACAACAGTGACTCTCTCTCCCGGCTTTCATAAGGCACTTGCTTAAATATTTCCTGTGTAGCAGCATCAGTTTCAATTATTTCCCTGTCTTTGTGCTATTTCCTTGTAAATAAGTACATGCACTTATTGCAAAAGAAAGTGAGGATGCTGCCATCCTTCCAATCCAAGCACAATACAGTGACGAAGAGATGTGATTTTTGTGGCACTTATTTGCAGATGGATGTAGTGGAAATAAGAAACATTTTGCCAAACTGCCGCATATTGGAATACTCTGTCTAATTAAAAGTCTCTCAGCACATATGGGAATTGGTCTTTTGAGTAATTGTACTGAAGGGTGTATTCCAAAATGCAGGCACAACAGAGAATACAAAATACAATAACAGCTTTAATTAAACATGTTTTATTTTCCTTCCCATCTAAATATTTGGCATGTAAAGCCGTTTTGCTGCAGCAAAATGTACAGACGGGTGCCAAACTGGGTAATTACTTTCTTGGTGAATGCCACTTGGACTGCTTGCAGAATGTAGAGGCTTGCGTGAACAATGGAGACCAGAGAACTTCTATTTGATTATATTGTTTGGTGGGCTGATCCAGATAAGCATTTAAAATGATCTCCCATAGGTCAGCTCCCTTGGAGCTGTACTAACCCATAATATCCCCCTCCTCCAAATGCATATGCAAATCAATAGTCAATATTGGGGTAGGGGATTCCATACAATGTCTGCTTTCTCTGTATCCTGTAGATGTGTGCCACCTATTTGACCACTGTCCTTATATGTGTCAAACCAGAAGCAATGCCACTATTTCCCTGTACTTAAACATGGAAGTGCCCCAATCATGAACAAAGAGGTGGGGTTCCAATTTCAAAGGTAAATGGCTTGTGTGGATGTAGTATCGAACAGTCCCTCCTCAAGTGGTGCAGTTCTGCAGTTTTAGATTCTGGGCATTAGGCTTCTAGCCCTGAACTCTGCTTGATGGCATCTCTACCCTCCTCCCAAAGCTAACCCCTCTTCTAAAGCTATATTATCCCAGCATTTGGACAGAGAAGCTTCTGGAAAGGAAAGGGCTCACATCCTCTCATTTGGGCACTTTTTCTGCTGTTAAAATCAGACCCTACCTCCTTCTTTCTACAGACTGGGGCCATTACATGTTAAAATGCATGGAATTGTCACTGTCTTAGGGAATGAGCAGATGGTTGGTGTCCCCTATTTGATTCCACTGCTGGGTCCCAAATAACAGGGCAATAGATTTAATTTGGAGTTATTTTACCTGACCCTGAATCAAACTGCAATGTCAACAAAGTACCATGAATACTATTCCTACTACTACTACATCATTATCATTATCATTATTTATATCCTGCCTTTCCGCCAGATCGGGACTCAAGAAAGCTTACATAAATTAAAAAAAACACAGACAAAAAGCTAAAAACAAATAAAATGTTATAGTTAAAAAGCAGTTAAACTGTAACAGAATTAAAATAATATTTAAACAAATTTGTTAAAATGCAGAGAGTAAAAAGAGCACAGCACTATTAAAAGCAGTTTCTTTACCAAACAGTCAGTTCCCCGATGCCTGTTAGAATAAAACACTCTTTACTTGATAGCTGAAGAACAACAAGGTGGGAGCCAGCTTAGTTTCTCTAGAAAGGGGGTTCCAAAGTCTGTAAGCAGCCACCAGGAAGGCCCTCTCCCATGTCCCTAACAAACATGCTGGTGAAGGTGGTGGGTCTGCCTTCTCTGAATATCTCAGAGCCTGGGCAGGTTTGTATGGGAGAATACAGTATTTCAGACAACCTGGACCTAAACTATTTTTATTTATTTATTTTTATTTATAGGGCTTTATAGGTCACAGGCAGTGGATGAGAACAGTGGGGAAAGTAGGGAGGATCAAGTAGGGAGACAAAAGAGGATGGCCGCAATCTCCCACAGTCAACTGGCTAGTGATTCTGGTAGGAAAGGTAAAGGATGAATGTGACCCCCTCTCTCTCAACTTCAGCCACACATTACCTTTTTGCCTCACAGATTCATACATCTAACATGGCATGCATGTCAAAGATTCTTCATATTGCTAATAATTTAAGGCTCCTGTCTTCGGGACATAAAATACAGCTTTTGCAGCAGAGCAGCAGAGGACGAATTATTGCAAAAGACTGAATTGATCTGAATTTCTACATTCTGACAATGAGACAGACAGAGTGATTGAAATTATGTTGCATTGGAAGCTTTATTAACGGTGGGTGCATATTAGCTCTATGCAAATGTTGTTTAAAAGACTGCTATTTTGGAGCGTTGCTCTTCTGTGTGCATTGCCATTCAATAAATGGAACTCTAACGAGTCTTTAATTATAGTACTCAGAATGAAAAATAACATGGTGGTCACTGGCACTTGGGCAGATATCAAAAATGCCAGATTTTTTAAGAATATTCTGGTAAAAAGAGATTTTGTACACAGGAACTAATTAATTAACGTAAAAAATATATCCAAGCCAGAAATCTTCCTAACCAGAGATTAGATACTTTTAGGTATAAACTTTTTGACTCAGCAAACTTTTTGACCCATAATTTAAAGAAGAAATAAGATCCTTTCTATTTCCTTTTCCAAGGTATGGAAACCCTATGATTAGTGTCATAAAACGCACCACTATAAAATATATGAACATTAAAACAGTTCTAACCACACTCTTAACTATTACAAAAACAATCAGATCAGCCCAAGTTCAGGTCAACAGTTTAAATACAGTTTTTAAAAACCATACTGAAAAAAGCCATAAAACCATCCTTTTGAGCTATTAATATACGTTAACCACATGTAAAAAGCAGAAACATATACTTGGCCCTTCAAGATGGGTAAAGACTGGCACTTTCGTTTACAGGCACCATTCAGGTGTGTATAGTCTGAAAAGGATACTGTGTTTGCTGAACACAGAATATATGAAGGGTATGCTCTCCCCAACAAAGTTGCGATTTACTAGTGCAAACGATTAAGAGATTAAGCAAGCTGAGATCTCAGCCAACATCATAAACTCAAGGGATCCAGTGATTTTAACAATTCAGCAATCAGGTAGGGTAAACCAACAATGGAAGGAATCTGATCACACTGAAAACTCTTAACTTGCTAATATTAAGGAGTCTGAAGTACACGGATTCCACTATCGTTGGCGTCTCTGGGTTACTTCAATTTCTTAAAAAAAAACATGAAGACTCACAAATTTTTCATCTGCACCTTAGAAGTTCAATAAACTGAAAAGCTACGGTAATCCAAATAACAGCTATCAGTATTGAATAACGGAGCCCCCACTCCCATGTAGTGTATGTGCTTTGGAAAAGATTTGCAAATGTTTCCACTGTGTATTGCTTGTAAAACTTCAGAGCCTGGAAAGGTGCCCTGGATGCTATGTCATTTTGTGTGCTGCCAGAGATGGAAAGAAAGAAGAGGGGCTAATAAAATCACCATTAACAGGGGAACACAATGTGAGAGACAAGGTCTCAGCAATAAGGCCTTGCTTTTCAGAGCTAAGAAAAAGAGAGCAAAGCTTGCAATTTTGAATGCCATCCTCAAAAGGGGGAAGGGTGGGTGAAGGGGAGAGGAAGAGGGAGGGAAAGATATATGCAGGCAACTTTCCAAGCCATTTTACACATTCTTTGGACCAGTGAAACTTTCTTACAGCGATCACTGACACCGAGCCAAGGAAAGTGGGCAATAACAGACTCATGTGTTTGCTGAATACTCAGCCTGTTCTTCAGCGTGATGCATGAGTGGTAATGAACCTAAAGAAGATGTTCTCAATGATTCAGTTAAAAAACACCACCACCCTAAAACTTAGTCAGCCATTTGGGTTTAAAGAAACAAGAGATGTTTTTATTGAGTATATTAAAGGGGGAAATACCCAAGAAAGCATTTAGTCTTTTCCTTTACGCAATAACAGCAGCCGGAATAATTTATGCCCAAAGGTGGAAGGATAAAAATGGTCCTGCAAAAGTAGACTGGCAGAAGAAGCTAATAGAATACGTGGAGCTAACAATGTTGACTGCAAAGATAAGAAATCAGGATGACTCGGATATAAAATAAGAGTAGGAATACTTTGGCGAATATTTAAAGAAATGTCACAATCAGATAAACTTCCAAGTGGGGTTAGATATATGAGCAGCAGTTAAAAATAAGCAGAAGACAGGTGGTAATTAAGGAGATGGAGCTTAAATAAGACCCCACAGATGAATGTGTGTGGAAGGAAGAGTGTAAGATAAACAATGACAATTGTATAATTGAGGTACTAAGATATGAAAAATGCATAAATACATTTTTAAAAACCAAGCAAAAACTCTGCATTTAAACATTTGTTTATTTGATAAATGCACAGGCCAGCCTTCAGTCCAAGACCCCCAGGGCCGTGTCCAATAAAAGCAATACAGTAAAACACTATATAAAATC
Organism: Podarcis gaigeae; assembly: GCF_964106915.1. Classification (NCBI taxonomy): domain Eukaryota; kingdom Metazoa; phylum Chordata; class Lepidosauria; order Squamata; family Lacertidae; genus Podarcis; species Podarcis gaigeae. Next base: position 59,752,026 of record NC_139678.1, on the reverse strand, counting down.
AATACTAATCACAAAGCAACAGCCAAGTACCAGTAAAATCAGCAAATCCATAAAACCCACCAAGCCATAACAAACACCACCAACATGCTATATAACACATTGCTGAATTGCCTGGCACAGAAAAGAGATCATAGTTGGAAGCAATTGAGCTTCTTGGTGGGGGGGGGGCATACCACAAACAAGAAAGACAGCACCCCTCTCACCACTCGCCTCTCTCCAGATGAGTGCCTCTGAAGATGATGAACACAAGGAGATCACCATACAGACTGAAACGCCAGACTGAAACAAACCACGGAAGTGAGGGACAGTTGGCAATTGAGGAAGTGGATGGGATTCACTGGTGTGAGAGCAGCAGAGCATCTATCAGTGGCACCATTTCTCCCAGAAATAGCATCATTCTGGGAACTGGGGGGGGGGTAAGGTTCCACCAATAGTGAATGCCAGGTGGTGACCTTTAGCCTTAACTTGAGCAGGTCCATTCAGGTGAACATACACTTTCTTTCTACATTACAATAAATGTGTATTGAGGGAACCATGGTTTTGCATCTGCTGTCCTTACTTTCACATCCTACATATGAATTCTGAACGATCTTAGGAACATACAGATTACAGGGTTCCCAACTGCAGGCAAATATTCCATGTTCCTATACTTTGAACGTGCATAGCTGTTTCAGAAGTTATGTTATATACATCTATGATTCAGTTGCAACGATAATGGACACAGTCCCACTGCTTCCTCTGTGTACATTCATAGTAGCGCATGAAGAATGCTATAGTCTTGAGACAAATTCTGGAGAAGCCATTTGTCAGTTTCAGCACATGCACAAATCCCAAGGAAGGAGTATTCAGTCTCTGCCTCGAGGCTTTGGAAGCTGCAATCCCATTGCAGTGAAACTGACAAAAGGCACCTCCAAACATTATCTTGAAACAAGTCAGTTTCAGTTCACATGGGAAGTCCTTTCTTTGCAACTTGAGTATGCACTGGAATGCATATCACCTAGCCTTCAGGGCGCTTGCCGGGTATGTAGAGAGACAAATAAGATATCAACCTAAAACACAGATCCGCAGGGAAGTAGCAGTTGTGCTGACCTGATACTCCCCCATCTCCTAAAAAAATAAAACTGTTTAAAAACAAACAAATGCTGAGGTAAGCACAGGCTACCACAGCGGTACCTCGGTTTAAGAACAGTCCAGTTTAAGAATGATTTGGTTTACAAACTCTGCAAAACTGGAAATAGTGTCTTGGTTTGAGAACTTTACTTCAGTCTAAGAATGGAATCCGAATGGTGGAAGGGCACCGGTAGTGGGAGGCCTGATTAGGGAAAGCGTGCCTCAGTTTAGAAAGGGTTTTGGTTTAAGAACGGACTTCCGGAACAAATTAAGTTTGTAAACTGAGGTACCACTGTATATTTTAATGCTTCGGAGCTTCTGACTGAGGACTCATCCACACTTCTGCTTGCCCCATGCCTAGAAAGCATAGGTCCAAGCATGAATGTTGCATGTATAGAAGACTGGGGTGAATGTGACATATAAAGCAATGTGTGAACATGTGTATAGTGTCGTGAACAGGGTGAGTAGACGTGTGATAGAGAAGGTGTTATACACTTCATTTGTATCAATGAATATATGCAGGTTTCAATATTCCATTAAAAATATTTAGAGGCTGATTTACTTTATTTTGAAGCGTCCTGATATGACTTTGCAGTTTAGTAAATGCTATCAAAATAAAAAAATAAATAGAAAGCACTTGTTTCTGCATTTAAACAGTTATTATCCCAATATATTATCGCAGAACACAGGCAAATTACAATACTGTTCATTTATATGCTGAACCGCTCTTAGTCCAATTTACACTTAAAAAGTAGTGGGTTTGCTTCCTGTTCATACAACTTTTCTGCTTATGAAGTGGAAACTCCTGAAGCAGATAAATTTGATATCTGTCTCTGCAGGGCTATGCAAGATATATATTGACAAGGAGGTACCGGTATATGCTTTGAACTATCATAACACAGAGGGAAAGCTTCATTAATATCAAGCAGCAATGATCCTACCAGATGGTATAAAAATAGAAAGAGCCTGTAAGATATACCTTTTGGGTCGCTGGAATATCCATCAATTTCTCTTCGCTTTGATTCAAAGTAATCTGTTTCTGTTCCACAGTGGAGGTATCTTTACCCTTGCCAATTTATTGTTACAGCTCCCCAAGGAAACGCAACATGTTGCCTCCTGAAATTCCATGTGACATCATTGAAGACACGATGTCAGTTTAAATAAAGTTTTGCTCTCCATCCTTTCACTCACATTTCTCACATCCATGAGACCTGTATTTATTGTGATCTGAGCACATGGCTTAACAAAAGAAGTATACTTCCAAAACAATATTCTTGTGAAATGGAAACATTACTGCTTTGTTTCACTGAACAGCAACTTAGGCTGTTCGGATTATGACCCTCTCTTCTTCTGTGAAATAACTAATAACTATTTTAGTCTTAATTTGACAAAAAATACAAAAATCATTTATATCCTGCCTTTCCTCCTGCCCATTATTATTATTATTTCTATACCACCCTTTATCTAAGGCTTACAGGCATTTTACAATACAGTATCAAAACACAAAAATGTAGTAACAAAAACAATACCTACCTCATCTCAATTTAAAAGGCTACAGATTGTTTAATTAGTCAAAAGGCCAAAAGACACAGACATAAATAGGTTTACCATATTTGGGCCCAAACGAGCTTTACTTCAGCAAAGCGCCTGCATCATGTACATTCAGCACATGCCCAGGATGTTTCGGCAATAAAAAGATATAGGGAGCTCACAAACCAGGTAGGAAGCTATCTATCTGAAGTATCATCCCATGTGGTACAAATGTCACCACTCCTGTTGTCGCTGGTGTAGATGTGTGGTAAAATTCTCCTCAATGCATAAGCAATGACAAATGACTAGTTTCCCATGATATGTGGTGACGGCTACTTACTCAGGTGCCTTTAAAAGGGACTTAACCAAATTAATGATGGCTAAGGCAAACCATGGCTATTAGTCATGACGGCAGTAGATTCACTCCCGAATCAAAGGCAAGGTTGTTCAGAATATAAGTTGCTGAGGAAAGGCAGAAGAATTACATTGTGCTCATGTCCTGATTGTAGGCTTCCCTCAGGCATGTCGCTGGCCAGTGAAAGTTTCCTAATAAATTAATGGGCATCTGTAGGAATCATTTGAACAGCACCAGAAAAATCTCATCATAGTCTTGTGGTGAAAAAATAAAATAAAATATTTTACTCCTGACTTTGTAAAGTTCTTATCTAATTTCTGTTCCTGAGAGCTAGAAAAATAGAAAGCATATGTTCATTTTCTCTCTTTCAAAGTGAGATAATTGATCCTGGGCATTCAATGGTGCTGAAAATAACAGCTACAGAAAATTAAGGCATGATATAACAAAAGAGTAGTACAGCTAGAAACCATAAAAACCAGATTGCACATCAATCTCTAAGGGCCAGATCGCTATCTGAAAGCTGGCCTAAAGGGTCAAGCAGGAAGAGAAAGGCTTATCTGACTCAATGATTATATTCTCCTCAGGGTGAACAAAAGTATGATGGATCAGTAGGCCCCATCACTTCTGCATAATGTTAGTGCTGCTGCTACTACTGGATACTGGTGTGAAATTTTGGAGGAAAGGTGGCACAGAAATATTTTCAAATGAATAAGCAAAAGAAATGTCAAATAAAACAAAACACACAGCCAGTTCTCCAAGGTCTGAACAAAACTGCCAGGGTTGCTTAAAGACTGAACTTGCAACTGACCCCAGACCTCATTCTCCCTTGCTACAATCACCCCTGAATCTCTGCGAACGTCTATTCAGCATTACAATAGTATTTTTAGAAGGCAACCCAGTTGCTCTATAATTAATGTGACATGACACCTGTCTTCACAATTCACATCAGAGCTGGCTACATGGTGTAAAACAACAGAGAGAGAATTTAGCCTTTGACAGCTCTGGTGGTTTTGGCTGCTACTCTGGTGTCTTGTTTCTTTGACTAAATGGGTTTTAAAGCCCCAGCGCAACATCATGCTGGCCATAACATTCAGCTGCTGGGGAAAATGACATTCAGCTAAACCAATATTTGAAATCTTGAACAGCTGTAGAGAAGGCTATGACATTGCTGGGGAGACTCTCCTGAAGATCTGAGCCCTCAACTTACCACCCCCCCAGCCCAACTTTGGTCTTTGTGAGGTCTTAACATATAACACCCCTAACCCTTGTCCACTGTTATTTGTGTCATGTGCCTGAACTCTTTAATAAACTCTTTCATCTCAGACATTCTTCTGGCACCACAGCTTATAACATAACATCCCAAGCAGGGCAGCACTGGCTGATTGGCTGGAACTCTGGAACAAAAGCATTACTGCTAGGAGGTGAGGATAAACTGCAACATCTTGTTACAGATATCACTTGTCTGCATACTGATTTCTTGTCCAGGGAATGGAGTGGGCCAATTTTTTAGCAAGGAGCCAGACAACAAACAGCCAGAGCATTGTTGATAAGGAACAGAGAGAATGTGCCTTATGTGAAGATGCCCTTCAGAAGTTGTGGTTGGTGCAAAATGTGCTAGGGTGCTCAATGGTGCATCTTACTGTGCACATATGACACCTGTGCTAAAGGAATTGCACTGAGTGACTGTTCACTAGCAAGGTGAATTTAAGGTCTTCTAAGGTCCTAAACGGGACGCAGGTGGTGCTGTGGGTTAAAGCCTCAGCGCCTAGGACTTGCCGATCGAAAGGTCGGCGGTTCGAATCCCTGCGGCGGGGTGCGCTCCCGCTGCTCGGTCCCAGCGCCTGCCAACCTAGCAGTTCGAAAGCACCTCCGGGTGCAAGTAGATAAATAGGGACCGCTTACCAGCGGGAAGGTAAACGGCGTTTCCGTGTGCGGCTCTGGCTCGCCAGAGCAGCGATGTCACGCTGGCCACGTGATCCGGAAGTGTCTCCGGACAGCGCTGGCCCCCGGCCTCTTAAGTGAGATGGGCGCACAACCCCAGAGTCTGTCAAGACTGGCCCGTACGGGCAGGGGTACCTTTACCTTTACCTTAAGGTCCTAAACTGCTTAGGATCAGGCTAAGTGAGTGTCTTGTTTTGCACAATACAGCCAGTTCAGTGAGATAATCTGGTTACTACTCAAGGGCACCCCTTTGCAGTGCCTACTCCCTGCTTACAGATACATCAGGCATCTCCACTAAAGATATTCCACCAATTGATTAAAACACTGATTAATCTTCTTGCAACGGCATTCCCAAACCCTGTTTTTAGCACCACTTCTATTGGATATTGGTGGCATTTCCTCTTTTATTGTATTTCTTTTATCCTGTAAACCACCTTGTTATTTTATATGAAAGGTGGGTTATGAATGTCTTTGTTGTTGTTGTTTAGTCGTTTAGTCGTGTCCGACTCTTCGTGACCCCATGGACCAGAGAACGCCAGGCACCTCTGTCCTCCACTGCCTCCCGCAGTTTGCTCAAACTCATGCTGGTAACCTCGAAAACACTATCCAACCATCTCGTCCTCTGCCGTCCCCTTCTCCTTGTGCCCTCCATCTTTCCCAACATCAGGGTCTTCTCCAGGGAGTCTTCTCTTCTCATGAGGTGGCCAAAGTACTGGAGCCTCAGCTTCACAATCTGTCCTTCCAGTGAGCACTCAGGGTTGATTTCCTTCAGTATGGAGAGGTTTGATCTTCTTGCAGTCCATGGGACTCTCAAGAGTCTCCTCCAGCACCATAATTCAAAAGCATCAATTCTTCGGCGATCAGCCTTCTTTATGGTCCAGCTCTCACTTCCATACATCACTACTGGGAAAACCATAGCTTTAACTATACGAACCTTTGTTGGCAAGGTGATGTCTCTACTTCTCAAGATGCTGTCTAGGCCTGTCATTGCCCTTCTCCCAAGAAGCAGGCGTCTTTTAATTTCGTGGCTGCTGTGAATGTCTTAGCACATAAAATAAAATGGAGCTAGTCTCCGCAATCCCTGACAGCAGAATGTGAATATAGCTAACACGTAGGGCTTCTGATAGTAGAGCAAAGTGTAAAGTGAACCCAAGTGAAGAACCTGTTAACATCCCACATGAGATGAAATGTGATATAATGGACAGTGTGCTGGGCTTGGATCAGGAAGACCTGAATTTAAATGTCCAGTCAGCCACTGGGCAGATCATGGCCAGTTTGGCAATCCTAGCTCATACGATTGTTGTGAAGAGAAATTCCACCCTTGGAGGGAGACTGGGATAAAACAGTGATGAAGAAACATTCCCATCCCTGTGAAAGGAACAAGTGTTTTGGACCACAATTAATAGCACTTCTAAATGTTCAGTCAAGGCTGTAATTGCGAGTTATGCAATTAGGATCTATTTCATGCATCCATTTGCGCTTTCTCTTGCTGCATAAAGATGCCTACTTGTAAAGCTTGTGTTATGATTGTAGCTGCAATTTCCAGTCATGGAAACCCACTGCATCACATCTTCTTCTCTTCCAAGAGTATGAAAAAGAAGATGTCAGCATTTTAATAAAAACGAAGCCTTTGATCAAGAAAAATGTACCTAAGCAGGAATGCTAATACAGCATTAAAAGAAAATGTTGTCCACATGGCACTGTTAACACTGAATTTAAAAAATAAGGGTAAAGTTATATTATGGGGCTGTGGTTTGGTCTGTGGAGTTCTATGCCGCTTCTCTGTTCTGAAATAACAAGGAACATTTCCATTACAGGGGGAAGAAAAGAATATTCTTTATGATCAGCAACATCTGGCAAATCTAATTCTCATTTGAGAAGAGAGGGAAGGCTAGTAAATACCAGAGCCTAGTTTAAATGAACACAGTCAATTTATATGTGAGGCATTTCGTGGAGCATTACATTTTCCAAGCCAGAAAAATAAACACTCCCATCTCCTTCTTGAAGTCTCCTGTACTGTTGGTGTGGGTGGCCCACAAGGTTCAAAATCTGTTTCTTAAAGATGACAATGTTAGTGGAGGGGAAAGAACCATGGATTATGAAACCATGATGTTCTCTCCACAATGTCTTTTTTAAAAAATTAATCACTTTCCTTGAGGAAGTTGAACAGGACATCCAATATGGAACTGAATAGATGCTGCAGGAAGACAATTTTGGAATCAGCACCAGATTGACAGGATGCACTGAAACCAAAAATTATACAAGAGCTCTGCTGCACATTATTTTCTTTAAGTACTCATTTAATGTAAGGACCACAGAATCATCTGTTTATGATTATATACGAAAACCAATTTACAAAATGGCTTGATTTAATTATCGGAAGCAATGAAAGGTGATACCCAGTTGGGGCAAGTGCATATGGACACCTAAAGGTGAAGAAAAAAACTTTTTAAAAGCACCTGAACTACACAGATACTGTGCCTTAAAGCTACTGCCACTGAAATCCCAGATATAGTTGTGGCATCTACCCAGAATTTATGTTTGGACTCTCATTTTCATGTATGTATTGGACTCTTGGTTTGTCCCATCCATAAAGTTTGGCTTTCCCTAGGTATCACATGTCAGTTTGAATAAAAAAAAATATTTTATAAGTTTCCAGAAGACATTTAGCCTCAAAATTATTTTACCCACACTTCCCCTGACACAATACAGTAGCACCACCCTTCTCTGTGCTCTCCCCAATGCACTGCACTGTACTGCTGGCTTTAAGGAGCATGTGCATCTCTTTCTGCCCACCTGTCAAATTTGGCCCACTAGGCTACATCCTGATACGTATCCAACCTGTGTAGCCAAAAAGGCTGCCTGCCCCAATACAAATGTAAGTGAGCACAGGGGACAAGAGCAGCTCCTGGAAAACCCTGCAAGTTAGCTCCCAAGATGCAGAGCCATAGTCCCCTATTTCTTCTCTCTGAAATCAGCCTTGGAAGGAGGACCAGAACATAGTGCCATCAATCCAGGAGGATATCATGGGCAAAAGCCACAGAGAGGGCAAGTTGTATCCCCACTGCCCCTCTTCTGGCAAAGGTCATCAACCAGGGTGACCAAGGCAGTTTCTGTACCCTGGCTGTTTCCTGTCTTGAAGCCAGATTGAAATGAGTGTACATGAATACATATAGATGATTTTTTAAAACTTAATGCAGCACAATTTGCTCTGAACCCTGCTAGGGTGCAGTTAATCACTAAAATAATACATTTATTACTGTGATTAATAAAACATAGCTTAACTTTTTCATATATGCATGTGGTATGGAGAGAGAAAGAGAGGGGGGATTTATACTGGTCAGGAATTACAACAGTATTGGACAAAGCAGAGGACTGTCGTTAGCCACTCAATGGAATCTGTATAAGGCCTAGAAATCCAGGAAGGACTCAGCTGGTGTGTGGCACAAAGTTACCTCTCAGTGGTATCTTTGTTCATCACTATAGATGGCCCAAAGTTTATCTAGTAATGGTATTAAAGGAAGATGAAAAATCCAAACAAATTTATGGTTTATTTATTTTCCTTCCCAGCCACAACATATGTAGACAGACATAAATATGCTTTAACTCAACCGTCTCAAACTTTTACATGTGAACCAGCCCCTTTCCTCAACCATTACACAAATGCATCTGCACTTTTTCTGGGAAGTTTTGGTGTTACCTCTAGGCAGTGCCCCCCCCCCCGGGATACTTAAGGGTATGCAGTACCAGCAACTCTTTTTGTTGTTGTTGTTGTTGTTAAAAAGTGTGACACTTGGTGTAACAACTTCTTGGTGAGTTTTTATAGAAAAAAGGCACTGCCTCTAGGGATGGGGAAGAAATCTGTTCAACTGGCCTTTGAATGTCAACCTACCTAATTTGCTTTCCCAGACCAATGCATACAATGAAACACAGCTAGCCTTCAAAATTCACACTTCTACAAATTTGTGATGTATCTCTCCACCCCCAAAAAGTGTATCAAAAAAGCACATATCAATATGGAAAAGTGTATACAAAATCTCACATATTGGGGGAAACAACATACAAAAATGTGTACAAATTTTATGCTAGCTTTTTTTTTCCTTTTTAAGAACTAAAAGGTAAAAAGGTAAAGGACCGCTGACAGCTAAGTCCAGTCGCAGTTTGCAAAACTGGTGTAGAAATGGGGTGAGTTGAATTTAGGACTGGAAAGATGACGTGTTTAGTACATTCTTAGTAACGTCCAATGCTAAACTGAAATAAAGGCTAAATCATAATCTTCCAAGTGCAATAAAACCCAAATTCATGAATTGTCACTTGCTCATAAAAGCAAGTGGAAGCAATAGGGTGGAAGCACAATGCTAGTCTCCAGGCAGCAGTGTGACTGCTGCCCACTGGGCAGGGGAGGGGCCAGCTGGCAGTGAGGTCAGAGCTGTGTGGGTGCACTGGCAGGAGCACTGAACTGGTTCTGCTGGTGCACCTGCACAGCTCCAACCTCTCCACCATCTCGCCCCTCTTGATAAGCAGATGTGGTGTCACTGGGAGAGCAATGTTGCAGCTTTAGGCAAGCCACTTTTGCTTGCTCAAATTTGTCCCTTGATACTGCCGGGGGGGGGGGGGGCAGCAGGATGGAGGAAGAGAATGGGAAGTCCTTTCATATGCACCAAAGTGTGTTGGATTACGCCCGACAAAAAGATTTCAGTTAAAGTGGGATTCAGAAGGGCAAGACTCAAATCTGAAGAAAATACTCTTGCTGTATGAGGATAATATTCTTGTAGCAGTCTAAAACTTTTTTTTAATGTCAAATGGTTTGCTGACTTTAAAAAAGTAGCATGGATTTAAACCTTTCTTGTCTGAAAACCTATGATTATGGAGGCTGTAATCATTTTACACTATCTGGTTGCTTTTCAACGTGTGTTTCAGTCTATTGTTTGCCATACACTGTGTTCTTATTGAAGTTTCAGCATCCCAAGTAATAATTAGGGGTTAGAAGAGGAAGGCGTTTGGAAGACAATAGTGATAAGAAGGAGGGGGGGAACCTCTCCATCAATATACCAGCGGTACTGCATGCACTTTACTGTGCTATTTTTAACTTGTCCGCATACAGCTCAGTTTAGCAATTTGTAGGGCTAAGCTGAAAGGGAGAAGATGCATCTGCTGATGCTTTCATTAAGCATGAAAAGCTTTTCCCTTCCCTTTCATTGTCTTTTTTTTCTTTTTCTTTTTTGAGATGGTGGAAAAAACTGCCTGGGTCAATTTGTGGGGTGTCCTTTGCCAAGAGAGAGATGAGGGGTCCCTTAAAATATGCAGTTTGTACATGAAATTATTTTTGCATATGGAACCAAAACTACATGCCAAAACATGGAGAAGTGCATTATCCAACTAATAGTTGCATTCCAATCTACAAGCAAGTTCAGAAACATTGAATTGGGAAGGCCTGCTGTGAAGAGTGAACCAAATTCTCCCTCCATCCCTTACACTCAATGAGATTCTGCGCTGTTATGTTTTCCAGTAATGATTGGGCTGTTTTGTTTGCAATAGCACAATGTATTCACCTACAAGGTTATCGCTCCCATTAATGAATCGTGCCCAGTGGATCACTGTAATACAAACCCTTCTACATGCAATCATTGTTATTGTTTTTTTTTTTGCTTTTTACACTTGCTAGCCTGAGGACAGGCATTTTATGCAGAGTGTACAGTACTTGTTTAATTAACAGAGGACTCAGTCCCTAGAACAAGCTACAATGAAACAAATAGGTCTAAACAACTACCGGTAATCAGGGGAAACATGGTAACCTCCCCACCAATGAAAAGTAAAGAAGAATCTTGAAAGTAAGAAAAGCCAAAATAATCAAGAAGGAGCTTTCACTGTTTGTATCCATTTTCCAAATGAAATGATCAGGGGCTACAATGTTGCAGCCTTCACACAATGTTAAATAAAAGACCAATACAGTGGTACTTCAGGTTAAGAACTTAATTCATTCTGGAGATCTGTTCTTAACCTGAAACTGTTCTTAACCTGAAGCACCCAGACAAAGTGTCATTTCCCATAATGTATGCCATGCCACAAATAACAGATGAGCTGCTTGAATCTTCTGCTCTGGTAATTCTGTGAGGGGTTCGGTCCCAGCTCCTGCCAACCTAGCAGTTTGAAAGCACGTCAAAGCGCAAGTAGATAAGTAGGTACCACTCCAGGTGGAAGGTAAATGGTGTTTCCGTGTGCTGCTCTGGTTTTGCCAGCAGCGGCTTAGTCATGCTGGCCACATGACTTGGAAAAACTGTCTGCGGACAAATGCCAGCTCCCTCGGCCAGTAAAGTGAGATGAGCGCTGCAACTCCAGAGTCATTCGCAACTGGACTTAACTGTCAGGGGTCCTTTACCTTTACCTTTTACAAACACATTGAATTGTGCCTGGAAACGTACTGGGAGCCAATGTAAGTCTTTCAGGACCAGTGTTATGTGATCTCGGCGGCCACTCCCAGTCACCAGTCTAGCTGCCGCATTCTGGATTAGTTGTAGTTTCCGGGTCACATTCAAAGGTAGCCCCACATAGAGTGCATTGCAGTAGTCTAAGCGGGAGCATGCACCACTCTGGCAAGACGGTCCATGGGCAGGTAGGACCTCAGCCTGCGTACCAGATGGAGCTGGTAGACTGCCATGGACACAGAATTGACCTGCTCCTCCATGGACAGCTGTGAGTCCAAAATGACTCCCAGGCTGCACATCTGCTCCTTCAGAAGCACAGCTGCCCCATTCAGTACCAGGGAGTCCTCCACACCTGCCCCCCCTGCCCCCCCAAAACAGTACTTCTGTCTTGTCAGGATTCAACCTCAATCTGTTAGCTGCCATCCATCCCTAGCCCTGAGAACAGCATTTTCCACAAGTGAGGAGCCACCACAGAAAAGGCCTGTTCTCATGTTGCTGCCCTCCAGACCTCTCATGGAGGAGGCAAACAAAGAAGGGCCTTAGATGGTGATTGCTGGGTTCAGGTTGGTTCATATGGGGAGAGGTGGTCCTTGACATACTGCGGTCCTGAGCAAAGGCTTGCATTTGAGCTCCTTACACACCTTCCATTCCACAATTTAATGCAACTGCTACTTGATATACAAGGAGCAATACTGTTTGCTAAATTCATGATCATGAACTAACTTGAAGTTCAAGTACTACTAAGCAGGCATGCTTATTACTGATTATCTGCAATCAGTACAGTGGTACCTCGGGTTACATACGCTTCAGGTTTGTCTGGGTTCTGCTCAATTGCAAAAGAAAAATTATGTCGCTAACAGCACTTACATGTTGATTGTAAGGGTGTGACTATCAGGCATGGCATGTCAACTCACTCAGAGTAGCATTTCCTTATAGTGTGCAATCTAGTAATTCCACATTTCATTTCTCCCCTTATTCTGTGCCATTAAACTCCAAGCAGCTAACACAGTTAATTAAACAACCATTGTTCAAATGAGAATGCTCCCTATAGCTTGTGCCTTGCAATAAGAAATTGCTTAATTGAGATATTTGTCTTTACCTAGAATAGGTTTCTGCTGTGAAAGATAGCCATTGGCAAAACAAAAACAACATTATGAATATTTAATAAAAATGTTCTTTTGATTGGAAAACACCAATGGAATTCTGAAGAAACACATTGCCATTACATTTGTCTTAGCAAGGGAAACAGACTGTAAAAATTCTGAAGACTTCAAAGAAGATGAAAGCATTCTAAGAAGCAGCTTTTTTCAAAAAAGTTTGCATACAATTATATATAATTCAAATTGCCAGCTTACTGATCAATCCTAAACACGTTTACTTGTTCAATGAATTTGCCCAAATACAATTATTTAGGATTGCAGCCCCCATCATGATCACAAGTTATTGTTGTTATACTTGATTACAATCAGGTAGTGCAAGGGGTCCAGAGTGGTCAATTCCCCACCAGAAAAGCTACATTGTCCACCCTTTCCCACACCCTAGCTGGCAGAAGGTCTTCTGAGCACCAGCCTGCCTCCAGCCACACAACCCTGACAAGACAGCCACTGGGCATGAAACCTATGTTGAACGTGGGCAGACTTCAGACTTATGGGATCTACTTTAAGCATCTCTTTGCATAACCACATGCAGTTGGCCACGTGCAGGTGCATTGCCATAGAAACTAAACACCTGAGATGCTCCCAGATGACCTAAAGTGAGCAAACCTCCCTCAATTCCCTGGCTGGAGGTTTATTGTTCTGTGACTAATCAGTAAGAACAAGTGAACAATAAACCCAGGAACCAGTTGTGTTTTGGATTAAGGAAACCAATCCCATTAGATCTGCCTAGACCCTTGGGATCTCCTCCCACATAAGAGATTGGGGTGTGTTCATCATTTTTTAGTAGGAAATATAGCACTTAAAATGCTCATTCATGGAGTCTTACTAAGCAGCTACCAGAAAAGTGACCTTCCTTTCTGGCAGATGCTACTGCATATTTTTTTTAAGCTGTTCTCTGCTCCCAACCAGTATGAAAGCTGCTCTTAGTGGCACTCAGCCTGAAATTTGATGAATGGAGTGTACAGAGAGCCCGAGAGAATCATAACAACTCCTGCATATTATAATTTGATGAAAGCTGTAAATATATTCAGGAATATAAGAGGTTGTGTTCAGCTTCAATAAACTAATTGCAAAAAAGCTGAACCAGAAGAATAGAGATGCTGTTTCCTTGGTGTTACAAACTGAATCTTGATAACATTTGTCTGGCAGATGGGCCATCTTTCAAGAATTATCAGCACATCTGAAGAATTAAAACTGTCCTCTGGGCCAGTCGATACAGAGAGAAAGGAATTGAACGCAGCCTTCTTCAACCTGGTGCCCTCCAGCTGTTTGGGACAAGTCCATTAACCCCAGCCAGGTTGGTGGCTTGGGAAGTGTGACGCTTGTCAGAGTTTATGAGTCTAATAACCATAACGTATAATCCATTTACTTCTACACCTGCTCAAAGCGCTTAAACCTACAGAGTTGAACACCTGCTCTCCCCCTCCCACCACGAAGTGACCACTTCTTGGTTTCCATGTGAAATTTAATTTGACCATAAGCCTGCATCAGCACAGTCTCCTTTAATAGATTTAGAGCATTCATGATGGCTGCCAACCATTTATTGCAAAGAAATCCAATCAAGGGAACATGTGGAAGCATTACGTATGTTTCCTGCTTCAGTTCACCAGTCAAGCAGCTTCTCCATTAGGGTGAGTTGGCAGGATGACTTAGAGCATACTCTATTACAATGCAAGACATCAACAGGCTGGAAATTCTTCTTGAAAAAGTGGAGTAAATAAACTCTCTTAAGTAAAGCATTTCCGTGGTTTGGTTTCAAGATTTCTTTTTAATTTGCAAGTTGTAGTGAAAATGCAAACATTTTAATAGTTTGGAGGGAGGGGAGAAATCAAGGCAGTAATAATGATAAATGGAACATTGCCTCCCTGCAGGTCTGTTTCCTCCTAATTTGATTTTTCAAATAGGCCTTTGAATTGCTTATGCTGGAAACACTGACATCAGCATAAGATTGTGTGTGTGTGTGTGTGTGGTCTCTAAAAGAAGAAATCAACTTATCAAATATAGCAGGGGGAAATAGAGCAAGTCAACTATGAAATTAGTCTGTTAACCCTTCACAAAAACCAGGCTTCAATTTTTTTCTCTACTGTAAAAATCCTAAGCCATGTAACGATTAAAATCTGAAATAATATCTAACATCTAGCTTCTTATCATGTAGCAATGATAAAAGCAAAGAAAGTGCTTGAAAACATTCAGGAGAAATTCCAAGGGCTTTATCCCTTCATAGTTTTACAGCAAAAGCATATCCCTTTGCAACACCCTGGAAATCGTATTTACTTTAATTTGCTGGTATTTGTAACTAACTGTCATATACTTCCGTCAGATTGATGAGAAAGCTACATCTCCTGCACGGCATCCCTGCCTTATTATTTAGCCTGCTGAGATAAGGCCTGTTTCTGGGTCACTCCTATGGTGTGATCTCATCATCCACTGTATACAGGTGTCACAAAATGTGAAGCAAACATTTAACACTGAGAAGAGTGGACAGTTCCTTTTTTAACATGCTTTAACCACCCTCTTGATTTATGTATTTAAAACTAATGGGTCTTTATTTAGCAGTCTTTGCAGTCTAATGTCTGTGTTACTAAGCAACATAGTTTTCCTCTAAAATTTACTTCCATGTGGTTGGAGCTAAGAATGTATCAGCACAGAACTCCAACCATGCAGGAACATGTTTTGGGCAGGAACCACATTGGTGTATGAATCCGGAACACTAAAGCCTCGCCTCAAGTGTGCAATGTGAATCTCAATGGTAGCAATTGTGGGAACAGATTTTGAGAGAGTGGGCTCTGAACTGCTTCCTTCAATTAACTATGAGATATTGGAATGCAGAATGCAAGCATCATTTCTCTGGGCCCATCTGTGATTCCCCCCCCCCCAAAAAAAAACTTATAACATGGGCCCCTTGCCACTCCATTAAAGGCTTTGCCTGTTTTGAAAAATTAAAGAGTGTCTTCTAGTTTTTCTTGTTTGTTTAAGCTCCTTACATTCCTTGCTGTCTGATCTGTATTTATAGCCAGATATTTGAGAATGGCATGTATGTATATTAATTATCCTTGGTAAGAAATGCCTATTAGATGGGGTTCCCTGTTCCTGAAATGCAGGATCAGCTCTTCTATGCACTCTAGAAACTGGAAATACAGGTCATTTGCTCAAATATATTATCAGGCTACTAAATCTCAATAGTATCAATAGATGAGCTTTGGGCACCAGCCCTGCCCCTTGCATTCCAAGCTTCCAGCACTGAGCAGGGAGGTAGGTTTGAAGGGAGCACATTAGGTCCCCCCCCCCAGGAATCAAGAACCCTGGTAGCAAGGTAGACTACTGATTACATTCAGCCAACTGCATGCCTCAACACAGGATACTCCAAGTAGAGGGAGTGGTTGAAGCCCCGCATCCCTTCCACAGATGCAATTAATTAACATCCAGATAGTGCTTCCCCAACCCTCCTAGCATATTATGGTGCTTGCCCAACCCACCTAGCATGCCCCAATGGCCTCCTCAGTTTGTGCACAGAAAATGCTTGCAGAAATTAAGGAACTCTGGGACATATTGTTCTTGAGAGACCATATCACATAGTGTCCTACACATCTTTCTGTCACTCAAACTACAAGTTCTAAAATTTCCTGTATAATATCTCTGTCTCAGCGATGTTGCTTGATCTTCAATATTGCTATAATTGCTATAATTGCTATAATTCTTCTCTCATGGTAACGGATTTTCAATCCAGGCTCTATCCACTGAGTAAAGTGTCAACTTTCCTAACCCCATGCTTGGAGCTTGTTGAAATGCTCGTATGGGCAGAATTCTCTTTAAAAATACACATGTTGAAAGTGTTTGCTACTGGGAAATATGAGCCCTGCCAAGCAGATTCAGATCTTGACAGTCACCGCTACCCATGTTCCTACTCTCCAAAGATGAATTAGCATCTTAGTTACTTTGGTATTACATTTAAGAAGAATTTTAATAGTAAATTAGTAGTAGTAGTAGTAGTAGTAGTATTACCCCGCCTATCTGACTGGATTGCCCTAGCAACATATATAAAACCATAAAAAAATTAAACCTTAAAAAGCTACCCTATCCAGGGCTGCCTTCAGATGTTTCCTAAATGTTATATAATAACTCATCTCCTTAACATCTGATGGGAGGGCATTCCACAGGGTGGTCACCACTACCGAGAAGGCCCTCTGCTTGGTTCCCTGTAGCTTCACTTCTCGTAGTGTGGGAACCACCAGAAGGCCCTCGGTGCTGGATCTCAGTGTCCAGGCTGAACAATGGGGGTGGAGACACTCTTTCAGGTACACAGGGCCGAGGTTGTTCAGTGCTTTATAAGGTCAGCACCAACACTTTGAATTGTGCTCGGAAATGTACCGGGAACCAATGTAGGTCTTTGTGACAATAATGATTTCACACACACATGCACAATGATCTTCTTTCTTCTTTGGCGATCACTTAAAGCCGTGTTTATGGAAGACAATCTTACCCGGCTACAACAGTGAGTCTGTAAGTGACTGTGGAGGCCAATTCTGGATCCTCACATCATTCCACAGTGGGGACATAGGTTTCTTGGTGGGAGTTGATCATGGTGAGGGTTTGCCAAACGTGCCTTCCTCTTAGCTCGTTTCTCTCTTTCATCCTGAGTTTGAGTGTCTTCAAAGCCCATGACACTTTTGGTAAAGGCTGTTCTCCAATTGGAGCGCTTGCAGGCTAGTGTTTCCCAGTTGTCAGTGTTTATACTGCACTGCCGACCCCTGATAGGAACTCTTAGACTTTAAAACCAGCACCCCTTTAAAAAAAAATGATTTTAAAGCAGAAGAGAACTAGGAATATAGAAAAGACAAAATAAATTTAGAGCCTCAGGTGGGATAGTATTAGGAATGGTCTCCAATGGACCAGAGAAGCACCAACTGTATTAAGGTAGAAAACCTATTCTAACAGATGACCATTAGGTCAATGTGCTGCCAGCCATCGTTGCCTGCCATGAATTACAAGTTGTTAGATCTCTAACCTCAAGTTTTAGCTGGATAGCTAAACCCAAATACAAGAATAATTGGTGGAATTATTTGCTTGTTTGGAAGATCTTAGATGGGGATATTTTTTCTGCCCCAGTTTATTTTTTTCCAAAATTACAGATGGAAATAACATTTTTCTTTAAGAAAAAAAAGGAAAAAAGAAAGAAACAATGGCATCGTATTCAGTACTGGCAAATACTGTATATTGCACAAAATACCATAAAAATAACATTTAGTCGCATGCTAACTTGAAATGCAGAAAATGTCAAGTATGACCACAAGCATCTTTGCAACATCCAGAACTGAAAGCTAAATACTACAGACCAGCATCTGCAATTATTTTTGAACTAATATGAAACAAATTGAGACTTACAGTTAACAGAAACCTTCAGGCAGCGGTGAAAAGTGTAGCTGGCACCGTTCTCATCCTTAGCTTGTAAGCAAGTGACTGCCTGTAATTCTACATCTAGGGCTCTAACGTCTGAGATTATACAGGGCTTCTTTATAGTTCTCCAAAAGATATTTGTCACATTTGAGATTTCTGTTTAAGTCACTCATACATTATTCAAAACATTCTTGTAATAGAACTGCAGAGCTGAGTCCACACACAAGTGTTTTCCACTGTTACAATTTCTATTTGAATGTAGCAGATCTTGAGTTACTATACACACACACCCTGCCCCGTTCTGGACTTAGTAAAAACAAGGAGTGATTCACAGATCACAGTTTAGGATTGCTCTCATAATCTATTTCTGGCTACGAGGAAAACATAATGGGAGATATATTCTCCCTGCTTTCCTCTGAACTGCATGTTCTGGTGTAGAAGTGCCATACATAAAGTAGAAAATCTGAAGTGCCCCTCTTTTCATGTACTCAACATCTCTTTCCTAGTCCATACACACAAGGAACCATATCGGTATCATGCCACATCTGGAAGTGACTTAGGAGATGGTTCAAATGGAACCAGGTTCTGCATATTACATATCAAGGGTGTTTGCAAGCATGATTGAAAGGAAGCCACAGACACTATTTGGAACAGAGCACTATTAATCAAAAGCAAGGGCTTTGAGCGAGCTAAACCCACTCTGGTTGAAAATGGACTGAGCAATCAATGGGTTGCTTCAACCCTCTCTCCTCACACCTTCAATATGGTGTCCAAATGAACTCACAAAGGGGGTGTGGCAGACTAGAGAAGAATTAGTTTCCCATCACCCAGGTTAAGTCATAGTCAAAGGGTTTCTGAAACTTGGGTCTCCATCTGTTTTTGACTACAATCCCCATCATCCCTGACCACTGGTCCTGCTAGCTAGGGATGAAAGGAGTTGTAGTCCAAGCTGTAGAACTGAGAGCATTCATCATCATTCCTTGGCCATGCTGGCTGAGGTTAATGGGAGTTGTAGTCCAGCAACGTCTGAAGGGCACCAGATCATAAGATTGTGGAAAGCTATACATCCCTCTGTATCTAGGGATATAGAGCTTGATGCATCCAATGCTATCTTGTGTTTAGAGGATAGAAGCATACAACTGAATCCATCCTAAATCCACAACTGATTCAAGGCTGGAGTATAGGGGGTCACCAAACCTACCCAGAAGAATCTAGCTGGTTGTTTAAGCCCTAGTGACTTCATGTGCATGTTGCTTTCTCTTACCAAGGATTTTCCTGTGAGAATTTTTGGAGTGCTGTCGAGTTTTTAGACAGCAGCGTGAGATCTCTGTGATGGAAATTATCAGTACTACATTATAAGTTACCTTGAGTTTCCTTATCTTTAAAAAAAGACTAATAAGTACACATAATAATAACAACTATAAATTCACACCAGCTCTTCCCGCATTCACATACTCAGACCAAGTACTGCAAATAGGAACTTAATTATACCACTGTAAGGTCACAGCATAGCTGTAAGGATTTACTGACTTAATATATTTCATGCCAAACATTGTGAAAAAGAGATTTCTAAATGCTAAGTGTTATTATATTTGATAGAAAGCAGTAATTTCCAACATACAGTTGCTCTAAGCTCTCCAGCTGCAAAGGATTTGGGATTTGTTTCTGTGTGGGTAAATAGGTAACCATCCAAATATTATAGTTATTCAGAAATTCAGAACAATGGCACTCATGTACATATGGAAGTTGCTTTCTTGGAACATGAAACTAAATTTTAAACCAATATCAAAAAAATATAAGTCTCTGAGGCCTTAAATATTAAAAAACCTCTTCCTCTTAAGTTTATACCTTCATAAAAATTCTTCATAAATTGAAATGTGCTCTCGGCTATAAATAAATCTATATGAAGTTGGTTTGATATCGTAACTCCAACAGCAAATGGCTAAAGCTGCCATTATTGGAAAACTTACTCTTTTTAAAACTTGTCTGCTTCTGATGAATCCTTCATAAGCACACATATAATTAAGCATATGAGACTGGTTTATTCAGTGATAGGAGCCCAGCTCAAATGACAGCTCTGGGATTATTTTCAAATGCACCAAAGTTCTCCCTGGAGCTTTGGAGGAGAATAAACTTTTCTGCATGTATTGACCATGAAAAGGGCATCTCTTAGAAGAAGCCAGCTTTTCACATTTATTTCCTTAGGGGTTCTTAGTTTATTAATCCTGGCTATATGAAATCACAATTACAGCCACACTCGAAGGAATCAATGGGAGTTCTGCTTCAGGCTCCAAGGCACAATCCGCAATCCTCTTGCTATGAAGCAGCCCAGCTGAAATCAATAGTGTGTGCAAGCCGTCATAATTGGATGAAACTTTTACACATAAACTGTGAATTTCTCCAGACTGTTTACTGTTGCATGTATAGTACACTGGGTTGCTTTGTACTTGTGGCCACTTAAGATGTAAATGCTTTCAGAACTGCATTTAGAAAGCCATGTTTCATTATATAGGCTCACACTTATTCTCATATACCACACAAGTCATTTTCCTGTTGTTTGCAGTTAACATTTGAAGATGCCTTAGTTTGCTTTTCATCTCATACCAGTTTTAAGCACTCTGTCTGTAACCTACTGGCGACAGGAGATAAGCATGCAGAGATCTGCACAGGATTCTTGGTCTTCAGTATCAGAAAACACCCACATATGTAATGGGATGATGCATAAGAAGCATATGAGAGTCCTTTGTGCAGCTGGATTAGGTTAATTATATAGTACTAAATTACACAAAGGTCTATCTGACATGTAAATAGAATGCATGCCCAATTCTTATATTACAGGAGCTGTGGGGTGGCCTGGGGTTCCATCCCAATGCCATTCTGGTATTGAAATCATCTGGGAAAGGTTGCAATCATATGGAAAGAATTGCATGAGTGTCAGAGGCTGGATTTCGGCAATCTGCTGGTGTGGGGCCCCTGAGAGTGGGACAGCAATGCCACTGCAATATTGCAAAGCTTATATGTTAGAATCTAGTACTGTGAGGGTCCTGCTTGGTGGCTGAGAAACAGAGGCTCAAAGTGGGGTGGAACAACAGCTCAATTCAGAAGCAAAAGTCCCATTTTGTTAGTGTTGGGTGAGAATGTATGAATGTCATGGCAAGGGATACTTGACATTGATGGTTGATGCTTAACCCTTTCCACCTCCACTGATTCTCTGTTGCAATTCCTTCCAAAGGCCTTTCTTTTTCTCCAGTTAAGATTCTGGTTTCAGAGCCAAGCTTGGGGGTGGGATAAGGATATCTTATGAAAAAGACAAAGGGCACATTTGCAGGGGAAAATCATGGGAGGGAGTTTCAGCAACGGCTACCACCAATCTGTATTTTACCTGCAAATGTCCCCGTCCTGCTACATTTGCTCTAGGAGGCAGGGAAAAGAGAGTCACACTTTCCTGGTAACATCTACCGCTACCCTGACAAAGTTATTTTCTTCATATTGGTGACCCCTATGTCCAGCACCCCAAAACAATGGCAATTCTCCCTAGGAGAGTCCCTAGAACAGGACATGGGGGAGGGGGAGCCGATATGCTTGTGCAGATGGTATGTTTGTAACAGCACTACCTTGAATGCCACTCATTTTATTCATGGTAAAGGCTTTGGGGGTGGGTGGGGGGAGAATGGGCATTGATCAGTTTCACATCACTGGAGACCTGAAAGCACTGTTAAAGCATTTGTTTCTAGGTGTTGGGCTGTGAACCCCTCTCAGACTGCAATATATACCCATTTATCTGAGAGTAAGTCCTATTTAGCTCTATGGGGCTTACTTCTGAGTGAATATAATTAGGATTGCCCTGATAAGAAAGTTTATACTTGTAGAACACAACGGGGGGGGGGTGCTTAAAAAGAAAAAACCATAAAGCAACTCCTCCTTCCTGCACTGTGTATTGATTTGTGAGACCCAAGCTATTGATAAAGCCTCTTCTTCTGATCTTACCACTGAAGACAAGAAGCAAATTGCAAAGCAGAACTGAATGCTGAATGACAAATCTCATATGCACAATCCCTTATAATTTTGTGCTTATATTCACATCAGATACCACCACAGGAGCAGTTTCCCACACAATCGTGTAAGTATATGTGGAGAGGTTGTCCAGACTGCAGCACATTTCACAATTTGTAAGGCTTTGTTGCTTTTTATCAGTCCCATTCCAGATAATTCCAGTTTCTGTCACATAAAAAAATAAATACATAAAAAAGTGAATGTTTGGACAGAAATCTCCAAGTCCCATTCTTTTTGGCCATTGTTCCACATTTGCAATTTCATTAGCATCATTTGGTTCTCTTGTATGTACAGAGTACATGCAAACATACAAAGATTATTTGTGGAAGAGCATAAAACAAAAGTGAAATGGAATAAATGTAAGAAGATTGACAGCACAGCAGACACTCACGGGGTGTAAATCCCCCCCCTCCTTTGTATATTTCGTGTCATTTCAGGTTGCCCATTGTTCTCTCAGTATTAAATGTAACAAACTTCTTGTATTTATGAGCTTTTCTCTTCAGGAATTCTAGACTTCATTTGTACTAATGCACCCAGGGACTGAAGGGACATCACAAACCATTGTGGCTTTTATGAGTACTCCTTTGTGGCACTCAAAAATCCTCAAGGAGTTTTGTGACTACTCGCAAAGAATGCTGATGAAAACCTGAGATGGCATATTGCTAGGCTCTCCTCCCACCCCATTTGCAAAAGGGAAAATAAATAAATCCTTACCATTGTGAAAGAGGATAACCACAGCGGGAGAGAGCCTGACTCAGTACCAGACAAGCAGGCTTGCTGGGCAGAAGCAGAACTTGAAACGATGGTTCTGAGCATCCTCAGAACTGTCATTTCCTGCTGGGCGCAAGGAGCTTTTTACTTTTTCATGGGCAGGGAAAACTACAAGTCCCTTGATTTAGCAGGAAAATGACAAGTCTGTCATTTCAAGTCTGGAAGCAGGAATGCCTGCCAGTAAAGCAGGATCCTTTTCACTGCAGATAATCTGAAATGACCAGAAAGTGTCTGGATTCACAAAAATTAGGAGTAATTTTCTAAATAGGGGCTTGACATATTTGGTCCATTTCCAATCAGAGTATCTGTGATGGGCTGGACAAGTGAACCTAGCAGCATCACTAAGTACTTAGAAGTCTTGGGACAGAAGCCCATGACACTGGGCAAGTTAAGAAGGCAGGTGTCTGAGGTCTCTCTGGCACTCTGCTTTGCAGTGTGTCCAGAAACCCAGTGTAAACAAATCTGGACTTAAACTATGGTCTGCCCCCCCACCACCACACAAGACACACACCCCTAACTTTCCATTGTAAGCCACCTCATTTTTTGGTTCAGAAGTAGGATATAAATGTGAGGAATGACCAAATTAAGAGCTTTATTATTATTATTATATTTATTTATTTATTTATTTATTTATTTATTTATACCCTGCCCATCTGGCTGAGTTTCCCCAGCCACTCTGGGCGGCTCCCAATCGAGTGTTAAAACAATACAGCATTAAATATTAAAAACTTCCCTAAACAGGGCTGTCTTTTAAAAATAGGATAGCTGCTTATTTCCTTGACTTCTGATGGGAGGGCGTTCCACAGGGCGGGCGCCACTATTGCACAAGAGTGCAATTATGAGATAAGATTGTACAAAGTAAGAACAAAGGGGGAAAGGGGGGAGAGAAGTAATGGCTATATACCTCCAGGATCACAGTGAATTTTCCCCCTGAAGACCAGTTACAGCAGAGAGCCCTTGCTCTCATGCCATACTTGTGACTTCCCACAGGTATCTTCTGCCGCTTGGTCATTGTAGGATACAGCATGTTGGACTAGTCTGGCCTCTTGGTCTCACCCAGCAGGCCTCTTCCTATGTTCTTGGTGACAATGTGTAAGGTCCCTATGATAAATTATTGGTGTCATTATTGAGGGAATAGCTTGCCCAAAAAGCATTGAGAGGGGAGGAATCTCCAATAAATGTTTGGGAGAATGCCTGGGAAGTGGTCAAAAAAAAAAACCCCACACGCACTCAAGAAGGCTTGTACCTCCTGAATGAGCCAATGAAGAGTAGAGTGGCCTAGTAAACAAGCAATCAAGGACAGATGTGAGCATGAAATGGTATCCTGGAGATACCCTTAGCATCACATTTCATATGAGATGTTTTCCAAAGTTGGCAAAGTGATCATTAGAGTCAGATATAGGACCATTAGCTCACATTTAGGGCACCGTAAACAGTTGTATCCTTCGAAAATACAGTTTGGTTTTTAATTAACTTCACTATTTTCTCTACAGCCAGCTTACAGAATTAATTGCAGTTTTCCTTTTAATTACAATGTAATAGCTAATTAAGCCAAGGGGGGAAATACTTAAAACGTTAATATCACAGATTAAGCACTATAAAGCTCACTATGCTAAATATCACACATTATTTTTATGCTTCTCCAAGGCTTCCATCGCAAACAATCTCGATTTACGAGTCTTCAAAGTGAATCTCCATTTCGTTATTTAGACAAGAGGCATTTCATTTGCAATGGAGATGAAGATTGTTTTTAAACATGATGAAGTTGAGAGTCCAGTCTTGACACCCTCCTCAGAAAGCACCATAAGATCTGCTCCTTAAAAGCGGAGGTTGAATCATGTTCTTACTCTGCTTAATTATAGTGGCCAGATACGAGAGAGAGAGAGAGAGAGAGAGAGAGAGAGAGAGAGAGCAGGAACTCCTTCACTTTAAACAGTACTATAGAAGAAGGAATTTTAGCAGGTGTAGCTTTCGTGATAAGCTACACTTGACAAAAAAACCCATATCTACACAGCTAAGTGGCAGGAGCCCTGCCTTCTGTTGCATCTGGTCAACCTGGATTTAATCACACAAACAAAAGCAGAATCCATATTAGACCAAAAGCTTCACAATGACTGCAAACTTTGAATGCCTCCAGACCATCCATATTTTGTAGAAGGGCATTTTCTCTCGCTTTAAATTTGTATTGTTATATTGGAAATTAATAAAAAAATATTTTGCAGGAGTGGGTCAAGTACATACTGAGAAATTAAGTTTGTGCAATTAAAGCGAATTAAAGCACTCTGTTGCTCCAGTGGAACAGAGCCACTTTTAAAAATATAACAACAGACTGTTTGCATTAGGAAAGTGTTGGGGAATTGCACTGAAAAGTCCAAATAAAAGTTCAAAATGTAGCACTGTAAATATTATCTGATGTCTCCAGCTGTGATATTACATATTTCCATTGTCTGCAAGAATTGATCACAGACACACTTGTCTCTTGAAGATTCCCACAAAGGAAAAAGAAAACATAAGAACGGCAACGCAAATTGAGATTTCGCGCCAACACCTGAAAAATGCATGCTTGATTGGATGTACCTAGGGCATATATGCACTAAACAGGGAAAATTCCCTGGGGATTTCTTGCCAAGAGACCCCAGCAACAATATGGCACTACAATTCTAAGCATTCTGAAGAGGAAGAGCAAAGGCGGCTAATCTTACTTTAGAGTTCCCATCCCAAAACATTATGGCCAATGAGAGCACATTTGCATCAAATGTTCCCATTGACTAACACATAAGAAAGGGTAAGTTTGATATAGGTTGCCTGAGAGAACTTTTGAACCATGGATCCACTTTCCTGCCAATGCCTGCCTCTTCTCAACCCAACAGAGCCTTTTTTCAGTCATGATCTATCAGGGTAGAATTGCTCTTGCTCAGTGTCTGCCCTTGATGAATTGCTCAGCAAAGGGAAAAGGGGAAAGAGATGTTAGGTAAGCAAAGAGCTTGTCTTGTTGAACAGCAGGGAATTTCCCCTTTCCTCCCAAAGGCTCCGTTTTTGAGAATGAGCACATTAAAAACTGCTGGAAGATGCTAGCTGCCTTCTTTTTTCTTAGATGTATTCCTCTTCATTATGTATTCTCTGTTCCAATGGACTGGCAGAACACATTTAATTAATAGGCAGAAATTGCTGCTAAGAGAAAATAATTCTCAACAGCTCAGCTGTGACTGTTATGAGCTAGAATCATGGAGTTAGGCAACCACCCAGATTGCTGTTTACATGAACCAATAAAAGAAATAAAAAATCATAATGGAGCCAGAGTAACACTGAAAATGGATTATCCCATGGTTTGAGATTGCTTGCTGCTAATTACATTTGTCTGGTCTAAGAGCATGCACTGCTACATCTGTGCTTGCATACCGCAGGTAGGGCTGAAATGTGTGTTGTCACATTAGCTTGGGAAGTGATGAGCTGCTGCCTAATTTATGGTGACATGACTACATACTGAATGCTTAAATCTGTCTGTTTTCCCACTGGATATCCACTTTGCAGGTGTCCCATAGAGACAAAAGTAGCTGAATACCATGACATCAGAGGGTTGTGTATTTTTGTCCCCTTGCTGGGATCTTGAATAGCACAACCATGCTTCCTAACAAGTAAGAGCAGTTATGCTGAAATCCCTTCAAGCTTCTACCACTGTAATTCTCCCTGCTTGCTAAATAACACGTTCATGAAAGGATGTTTCCAGATGTTAAGCAGCAGAGAACTAAAACAAACTCCAAATGTCAATCTAGATTGTTGAATTGTTTTTGCTCAGGTTCCGTGGCTGATGCACATGAAAGTGTTGAAAGTTATTCTGTCGATGCATCATTTCACCTGTATGATCGAAGTAGTTGCTTCCTGTTTATTAATGTTTCCATGCCTAATTATTTTGGTATAAGCTGCAGTTATTCAAAACAAGGGAGGTTTTGCCTTTGAATTCTACAGGATGGAGAATCAAAGACTATTACCCCCTCTCTCCAAGTCCCCCAGGAAGGATCACATCTGAATGATAGATTTTGTACCGATTAAACTTTATTACTAAATTTGAACTATTTTAAACCATACTTTAAGTAGAATGAATGGGCACTTGGAACACAGTTGCAGGAGAAATAATGAGGCAGTTTCATTAATTTCATTGATTACATAATATTGCGGGAGAAGTATATATTCCATTTTTAATGCCAAGTAATGTGATTAAAGGGACGCAGGTGGCGCTGTGGGTTAAAGCCTCAGCGCCTAGGACTTGCCAATCGAAAGGTCGGTGGTTCGAATCCCTGTGGCGGGGTGCGCTCCCGCTGCTCGGTCCCAGCGCCTGCCAACCTAGCAGTTCGAAAGCACCTCCGGGTGCAAGTAGATAAATAGGGACCGCTTACCAGCGGGAAGGTAAACGGCGTTTCCGTGTGCGGCTCTGGCTCACCAGAGCAGCGATGTCACGCTGGCCACGTGACCCGGAAGTGTCTCCGGACAGCGCTGGCCCCTGGCCTCTTGAGTGAGATGGGCGCACAACCCCAGAGTCTGTCAAGACTGGCCCGTACGGGCAGGGGTACCTTTACCTTTACCTAATGTGATTAGCAGCGACTTTCCATATTGGGAAGAACACATGGGGGGAAGACACATGACTGTAAGAAACTCAGTCGGAATAAATGAGAGATACATTGGTCAAAAATGCCCTAGTAGGGTCTTTTAAATCTCCTTCCATATTGGACTAGTATCACGAGTGACATCAATTACAGTTTATGATATTCTCTTTTGATACACTGTGCCAAAAAAGCATCTGTTTTCTATGCAGTTTCAAAGGAACAGATTTGCTTCTACTTTGTGCTCTCCATACAGGATGGAGTGTCTGAAAGACATTATTGGTGCTAGCCTGTCCATGTGTTCATTTGCAAGACCTAGATGATTGCAATTGAGACTCTGGTATAAGAAAACTACAACAGACATAAAATTCTCAGTTTAAGAGAATGTCAAGAAAACAACCTTTTCAAGTGATGTGCACATACGTACAGGACAGTTCTGTGTTTAGAATGCATCTTTTAAATATAAGTGTCTGAACAATGGACTGAGTAGCAGCCTTCATTGTGTATTTCCTTACATTTGCTGGATCCATCATGTTGATGTGATGTCAGTTTTCTATTTGATTTTCTGGAAGCAACAGAGGTTAATTGCCTCTGGGTTATTTCTTGCAGCAGTGCCACACACACACACAAATTACTTTGCAGATGCTGCTTTAGCAGTGCAGCATTGTTTACTGAAGACTGAATTTGGCACTGATTCAGTGCACACCAGAACACAAAGCAAGAGTGAAAGTCATAATAGATTGTGCAGTTTTGTCATCCATATTCTAGATTCAATAAAGCAGGAAGAACAACAACAAATTCCATTTGTTCTTCTTCTTCCCCAAGTCTGAAAAATGCAATTTAACTCAAATACATATGGTTTGCTTTAGATTGGTGAATCTGTTGTTTCCCTGAGGAAAGAAGTTTGTGTCATGATCAATAGGATCTGTGACTGTGGTGTGATTTTTTTTGATTGCCAGATATTGACCCGGATCCAATGAGATACACAAGTAGTTCTGTGCATCCAACAGGGCTATGAATTTGTATTTCTTGAAGACCTCCTCATGATGAGCAGAGAGAGAAGAAATGCCATGGTGCATCTGCATCAGCACAGCTAGACACGTTCATCTGCCCCTGCTGCAACATAACACGTCTCTCCCGTATCGGCTCTACAACCACAGCAGGCGCTGCAATTCTCCAGTGGTTTGACTGGAGGCGCACTCCTCCATTGTCTCCTGAGACAGACAGATGCTAACAACCTCATGATGAAGAAACCTCTTTTGAAACTGAAAAGCTAACAGGATAAAAAGCAATTTCTGAGAAGTCATGCCTCTGGCCACAACTAAGGCCTTGCATCACACACATACAAAAATGATTTAGAGGGCTTATTCTAAATACATATGATAGAAGGTATTCAAAGCACTGATGTTGCCAGATATTGCCAAAGAGTGCTCTCTAAATCTGAGTGCATTTGGGTCCCAGATAGTGCTGCCTCAGCAATTGGTGCTACATACCTTTCCCAGATCATTTATTGATCAATCCAATAATTGTGGGAGCCAGACACCCACAAAGTCAATGAGAAAGCTGGCAGGGGGCAGTGGTGCTGCCTCTGAGAAAGAAGCAGTTCAGCTCCATCCTTTGCAGCCAGCCAGCAAAGTATGCTTTTCCAGGGAAGGGTGGGGGCTCAGACTCAGAAGAACAGAGATAGAGAGGAAGAGGAGTCACTGCTGCAGACGTATGTGCATGTGACATTGCACATCTGCGTTTTGGTGGCAGGCACCCACAATCCTGAGGGTGAGATGGCACCCCTGGTCACCATCTCTTAGCTTAACCTACTTCACAGGCTTGTTGTGAGAATACGACAGGAAGGAAAAACCATGTACACTGCTCTGATATCCTTGGAGGAAGGGCAGGATGTAAGTGTAATTAATATAATAATTTGTTTTTATCCATCAATATAAATGTTAATTTTAAGAGAAAAGCATCTAGACTTTATTTTAATTGCTGATCAGGCTATTTTAACTAGCAACTGAATCAAGGTAAGCAATCTGTACAAGTCCACTAGATCTAATGTTTTTAGTTGTAAATAGTTCTTTCCCCTCCTAATCTCTGGAAAGTAGGGGCGGCAGTGACCTTGAGGCACAAATTGTACCATGTTGTCTATGTGTCTCAACATCATTTTCTAACGAAAAATCCCCAAAAGTAACCTTCCCCCTCTTTGTCATTCAGCCAACATACTTAGTTGTTGCATCAGCTTTGAACCCAAATATTCCTCTAAGTGGGGGGCGGGGGGACCAAATCTCAACAGGAAACCTTGCATTGATTTTACCACAACTTCCACAGAACCTGTGGCTCTACTGTTGTTGGATTCCAACTCCAGTGGTCAATTGCCAGGGATGATAGAAGTTGCAGTCCAGCCGCATCTGGAGGACCACAGGATCCTTAGCTCTGTTCTAACCAAGGGAACATGTTTCCTCTGTATGTTTTACGTGTGTGTTGCTTCACATGCTATCGATTTAACAGCTTCATTTCCTTTAGTTTCAACACACCTTTCAACAAAATGTGTTCCATTCTCCTCCCCACCCCACCCCCAGCCTGACTATTTTTAGCCTCTTATCACAGTTATTTCCTTCAGTGAATAGTTTCCTGGCATTGCTGCTGGAGCATACTGATGTTCAGAATGGGGAAAACACATTGTGGCACAGTAGGTGCCTTACATGTGTGTGCTGTGTGTGAAGAGAGAGCAGTGGCTGCTTCAAGAGAACAGCTTCAGTGGGGGGGGGCACTCTGTACACCTCCCACCCCAACACACACACACACAACACACCAGTAGCATTTTAGAACCCAAGATGTAAAGTCATTCTTCCCAGGGTGCCCAAGGAACTTTGAAAATGAGCTTTTTGATTTGTTTTCTCAAGGGTCTCTCATCATTATTTTATCAGGAGAACATCCCCTGCCCAAATGCTTGTGGTGAAGCAAGGGGAAGGGGAAGGAAGCCCTGGGTGGGGAAATGGATGGCAATGCAATTAAAAATCCAAATGCTGTAATTTGTCAAACCTATGTACTAGAGGCGAGACAGAGGCAGCAACCAAGGCAGAGGCATAAGGCACGAACAGGAGAGCAACTGTGATTGTGAACTGACGTACTAAAGAAAGTGGAATGGGTGAATAAATATATATTCAGTTGTAATGACCTACACTAGGATCAACTATGGATATGCATTCCCCTCCATAAAACACAGTAATGCACACTAGATGCGATGGTCTTTACATGATATTCCTGGGGCATATTTGTAAATGGTTAAAGAAAGTGCTAAGCATGTGTGGGGAGGGCATTCCACATCTGGGGTGCCACAACTGAAAGGCTCTGTCCTGGTGGCCACCCACCTAATGTTGCAACCAGGAGACAATTTTATTTGGCTGACCTTAATGCAGGGCAGGGTTATGCTGTGAGAGCTGGTTCTTCAGATATCCAGATCCCAGGCTGTTTACAGATCAAAAGCAGCACACCATTGAATTGTGCCTGGAGACAAACTAGAAACCAGCAAAGCTGTTTTGACTCTGATAGGGTCAATAACACCAAGTGGAATCCCCTCCCTTAGATGAACTGATGGCCACAACACTGGTGCGATTCCATCACATGGTGAAAACTTATCTGTTCTCCTGAGCTTTTGAATGCTTCACCCTGGCAGCCGAGTTTTGGGATTGTTTTATACTGCAGTAGCAATTATTTTATTCTTACTATGAGTGACATTGTCAATGCTTTAATTGTGTTTCATATATTCCAATATATATTTTTACTTGGTATATTGGAAAGTGCATATTGTGCTTACTGTGTGACCAAACGCAGTATGTAAGTGCATCTAAGCAGGGCCGTCTTACCCATAGGTGCTAGGGGTGCAGGGCACCCAGGCGCTGGGCTCTCAGGGATGCCAGGCTGAGAGTCTGGGGCCCGAAAGTTGAGTCCGGGGAAGAGCCCGTCTGTCAGTCAGAGTACCACAGTGGGCTCTTCTGCTGCAGGCGGCTCTGCACCGTGAGTTTGGGGGCAACCGAGCCAGCGAGATGCTGAGGCGGCCAGCCAGCTCCGCCCTCCTGCGTGCCTGGGACTGGGTAACCTGGGGCGAGTACCGGGCGGATCTTTGCACCCCGGTGCTACATATACTTAAGACAGCCCTACATCTAAGATAAATAAGTAACCAGCCAACTGATGACCTGCAGATATTTTTCAGAACTCAGGAAGGCAGAAACAGCTGAGCACCTTTTCCCATTAGAGACTGGAACTGCAAACTCTGGAATCCCCAGTGAAACTAACATGCAGGAAAAGATGCTCAGCTAGACTTTTGGGAGCCACTGGCCTCCCCTATCCTAAATGGCAGCAAGTTCAGTTCCTGAATTCTTGAGGTGGACAGTAGCAGCAGGTGCTTGAGAAGATTCAGGACTCGTCCACACTGCTGCTTGTCCCATGTTTTCTACATTTTGCTTTTGTTCCACAGCTTTCCCCTGGAAAACATGCTCCTTACTGCTGAATTGGAACAAATGGTAATCTGCAGAAAACCTGATTGTCGTTGTTCCCATTCAGGGGTAAAGAGAGCATTTTTCTGGTGATGGGGGGAAAACAGCGGGGGAAACAAATGTGTGGATGAGCCCTAAATGTGAGTGTTTGCAGGTGCTTGCACTGCATCACAATCACATTTGGAAGGGATCCCAAGGGTCATCTAGTCCAATCCCCTGCAATGCAGAAATCTCAACTAAGGCATCCATGACAGATGGCCATCCAACCTCTGCTTAAAAGCCTCCAAGGAAGGAGAGCCCACCACCTTCGGAAGGAGACCTTTCCACTGTCAAACAGCTTTTACCATCAGGAAGTTCTTCCTAACATTTATTCAGAATCTCCTCTTGATCTCCCTAGTCCTGTTTATCAAGAGTAGTATATAAAATAAAAATGATCCTCAATCCTGATATTTATATTAGATCAATAAATTACACTTTAGCAACGAACTGCTGATTTTAAAGAATGCGTATTATTGGTAACACACTTTTTCTGCCCGAAAGCATGTGGTGGGTGTCTAATTATTATTTATTATTATTTTCATAAAATTAGGTTTTATTAGTAGAAGGGAACAAGATTTATTACACTGGTGACTTTCTAACTTTACATTTTTATGTAATTTCTGGGCATCCAGTCACTTCTTATATTTGCTATGTTGTTTTCTTTTTCTGACCAGATGTTCAATGTGTGTCTTCTAAGCATATTTCATGCAGCTGGCTTTAAATCCAAAAGCTGAATGTTGATTGCTTTTTTTAAAGGTATGTAATTTCTTTCTGAGTTTGGGCCCCAAGGGTAAAGGACTCCCCCCTCCCTGATCAATACTTGTTAATGAGCTGGCAAGCTTTCTGCTTTTTAATTTAAATTGGATTCAGAGGGGATGTAGAATCCCAGAATTTCAGTACAGTACTAGAAACGAAAGAACCAGGACTTGCAAAAACATTGTTGCATATCCTCAGGAGTGTTCTTTTCAGATTTCCAGACAGTCACCACACTCTCCTCTAGGACACTCCATTCCAATACCACCTCTGACTTTTATTTTTCAATTGAGGCTTCATATTCCATTGATACTGAGCATGCTCAGTCCACTTCAGGGCTTTTTTCTTTTAGGGGAAGCAGCTGATCTCTTTGTTGTTGTTTTCTTTTCAGTTGTATGTCTGCAAACCTCCCTCAGATTATCCTCAGGGCAAATGCTTTCCTCTTCCTTCTTAGTGGCCCTATTTTGGCTTCAGTCTTGTTGGCACTTACCACCTGAATCAATATTACAGGGAGCAATATTGTTCCCCAGAAAGCAGCTTCTTCAGAACAGTGGACACCTTCTCTTATTTTGTGCTGAACTGGCAACGTACTATTATTGACTTTCTGAATGAGCAGTAACATTAATGTAGCTTATTCCTCTCCCTCCCTCCCTCCCTCCCTCTCTCTCTCTCTCTCTCTCTCTCTCTCTCTCTCTCTCTCCCTCCCTCCCACTCCCACTCCCACTCCCACATACACACACAATGTCAAAAAAGACATGCTTTTGCTTCCCTGTGAAAAGCAGGGATTTTGGTGATTTCTTACATCCCTTCATGAAATATTTCCAGCTTGTCAGCTAGCGTCCCCATGGCTGAGACATACCCGGGCCCTTATCCAATAATACACATGATTGAGGATGCCTGTGCATATTCCACTGAAAGCAACAAAATGCAGAATGGGCCCATGACATCCACTTCTAGGTGTGCATCTGAATTCTATCCATCTGCATTGCACTATAATAAAATGGCTGTGTATTTGATGTGCTTCACAATGCATATCCCAAACCACTTTCTGTCGCAACTAGTCATTGTAAGATATGACTAGAGCTGGATAAGGAAAAATCCTTGCCATGCATTGTTCCTCCCAGGTTAAGACTGCACAGGATTGTGATCTTGCATAGGTGCAAGATCATGTGGCATCTTAACTGGATTGCCCAGTTGACTCTTGACTAGAGGGAAAAACAGGGACGGGCCAGGGAGCAGATAGATCCTGGGACACAGTTTAAGCATCTCCTGGTGTGTATCCTGCTATATACACACTGCTCTTTATATTAGCAGGGGAAGATAACATTGGAAAGCACATTAAACATGGAGCCAACCCATCCTAATTTAAAGTTCTTTTTGTTTAAATGCTTCACACATATGCTACCAATCCTATGTTTATTTTTATTTATTAAAATGATGAGGAGTAGTGCTACAAAAGTGATACTTGATAAATACTTAGTTAAATGCATTTCTTTTAACTGCCTTGTCTTCTGAATATTTTCTTAGCTACTGAAATGCCACAATTTGCAATGTATTAATGTGTTAAATATACATGCCTTAATACTGTCCTGACATTTTCTATTACCGCACAGTGGAGGCTTTGATGGATCATGTTTTACAAAATATGTCTCTATTATAATTGGCACTTAGTGACAGATAACAGTAGCGGGATGAATACTGCTATTGAGGGGCCCCACTTCATAGTATAATGTGCTATTCAGAAAATCTCAGCAGGTGGGCGGAGGTCAAGTCTCTGTCTCTTTCTATTGATCCTTCCCTTATGTAAGCAAGCACTGCTCAAGTGAAACAAAGACTCTGCTGGGCTTGCATTAATAAAGTTGCTCCATTGTGTTTTTTTCTTTCTTTCATGTAACTGAGCACACTGCTTAAGAAGTTTTAAAAATATAGGGCCCACTCCACATTAGCATGCTCTAGTCTAGCAACCATTTGTTTTTATGGTGCCTTCCTGGTGAATAGACTATGGCTTCATGAGTAGCTCTGCTTTCTTTGCTAAGGGTGTGTTCTGCATACCTATTCGATGGGAAAGGTACTATTAGGGACTCTACTACCAGGTCTGATGACAGCCACTTAAATCAGATTATGAGAGTTTCATACTTAGAGTCCAAAGGTCAAGAGATGGCAGTTGCTATGGAGATTTTATCTCAAACCATTATACTTGGAAGTAGGACCATAGGCAATGTGCAGAAGACTCCCCTCAGGTATTTTATATAAACAGAAAATTCAAAACTGTCTGTGCTATTATCTCTTGGAGTTTTCATTCTGAAATTTTCTACAATTATATAAAGTGTATTCCATTTCTTATCACTCGATATCACTGAAAATCCTTGGAAATTATTGATTTGTGAAACATAGCTGAAGAGGTGGGGATCATTAGCAAAGCCACTTAAATAATGCAGACAGAGTCTAAAGAGGAGAGTCCTGACACGCTTTACTGAGAAAACTGAACAAAACAGTATTATTTGAGGAGCAAGAAACAGAAATGTTTTGTCTTTCTTAGGTCAGGCCTTATATATAGCAGAGATAGAACCACCAAACAAACAGAGGAAACATTCCCTCAAAACTACACAGCCACTAAGAGCACGTTTCCTCAGTGAAGACCATGCCACTTTGCTTGGTTTCTAAGCAACATCTTCACCTGCCCTTCTACTGGCTAGTTGACTTTAAACAATAACAGGATTAACACTTACATTACACATTGAATGATCTCGGCTGTTGCACTACCAACAGAGAAAAATTGAACATTGGATCCAAAATGAAATGAATATAATTTAAAGTTACTCCTAGTGACCAGAGGAGAAATGCCTGGTGGGAGAAGAACAGAGAGAAGAAATGCCATGCTGCATATGTAACAGGAAAACTGACGTCTTCATCTGCAATGAAACACGTGTCCCTCATATTGGTCTCCACAGCCACAGCAGGCACAGTAACTCTCCAACAGTTTGACTTTATCCCCTCTCCCCCCACGGTGCACTATTCCATTGTCTCTTGAGACAGACAGATGCCAGCAACTGAGAACTCAAGGCAGCAAAGTGTGTAAAGTCATGGACCAGTGTCTAATTTAGGACTTTTGTGCACTCTGTAGGATTTGGTTTGCAGTATCAGCACAGCTTGCTTTTAAACCTCGCCCAATTTTAAAAGCAGGTTGCTGTGCAGGGCATGGGGTGGCTGCTGATCAATAAAGCATAATACAAAGCCCCTATTTGCATGCAGCTTTAAATCTTGGCCAATGGTGTTTTGTTCCAGTACGGTACACCCCATTCAAAAAACAATGAAGGCTGACTTTCATTATCATTGCATCTTGCTAAATATGTTTTACCACAGATGTTGCATATCCCAGCGGTGTTTTTAGAAGTGTTTACAAACTCGCTTGGGGAATCATTCTTGAAATAGCTTTGCTCATCCTCAAAGACGAGTGTCTTCATTTTACACATTCAAGAGTGTGAGCTTGGCATACTAACTGTCCATTAGCAAGTTTCTTCCCCCTAAAAGTATCTGGCTGTCATTCTCTGGCTTGGTTCACATATCGCATTAAACCGCACTTAAAAACAGACAGTGGTTTGATGTAAGGTGTGGCGTTCTGCTGCAAGCTGTTGAAGAAATATCGCTTCACTCCTTCCCCAGGCTGCTTGGAATGTTATCCAAAATGTACCACGGGCAATATGCCAAGAATAAACTTTGGTTATCATTCATGGCTTGTTTGGAGAGATGTAACAACAAGCCAAACACTGGCTTGTTTCCTGGCAGTGCAGCCATGGCAGGAGGGTGGGGGGTGGAGCAAGCATGCACTTCCATGCTGCACATCTATTATGTATTTTGTATTTTGGAAAGTGGCTTACCTGTGAGATCATTGCCAAAGGGTTCCCATTGCACGAGGGTTCCCAAGGTGTGAGCAGCACTCTTCATCAATGTTTGGATGCCAGCTGCCATTTTGAATCAAGATGGTGGATCAAAACGTGACTTTGATGTGACTTGGCCCTTTTTTGGCATAGCCTTTCAGCCACCTATCTAGATATTGACTCCAACCTTGGCATGAGCGCTCCCGGGGGTGGGGGTGGGGAGTGGACTTCTTTCACTGTTGGAATGCTGGGCGCCATTTTGAATCAAGATGGCATACTGAAATGTGACTTTTTCCACAAAGGTTTGGTGCCTCTTGAAATGTTGTTGCCAAACTTAGCGAAAGGATTCCTGAGGTAGGGGTAGCAGTCTTCATTACTGTTTGGATGCTGGGGGACATTTTGAATCAGGTGTGACTTTGGCATGACTTTGTCCCCCCCCCCCTTTTCCCATAAGCTCATCCGTCTCTTGAGATGTTGTTGCCAAACTCAGCATGAGTGGAAGTGGGGGATTTCATTAATATTTGGATGCCAGGCACCAATTTGAATAAAGAGGGTGGGCCACAATGTGACTTTGGCATACTGACTGGCAGGAAGTCAGTATGCCAAATCGAAAGTCCAGAATTGAGTCCACACAAGTGAGTCCAAAATCCAGGAAACACAGTCCAGGGTCAATCCAAGTAGCCAAGTCTGAAGTCCAGCAGTCAGGATAGAGTCTAGAGTCAAACCCGAAACACAGTCCCCTAGAGGTCCAGGTGCATCCAAGTTAAGGGCCATCTACATGGGCAGTTGAGCAGACAAAGCACCTCAGCTCTGCTTCCCTTTTGTGTTTTGCATACTGATTGCAGCATCTGGGCTTGATGTGACCCTCCTCTGTTCTGAGTCTACTCCAGCTGAGGAATCACATACATTCTCCCAGAGCTAGTGAGCCCCACCTGCCCAGCTAAGGAGCTGAGCTATGGGTCTTTGCCTGCCTCAGCCTCCTAGAGCACCCATCCCTCTGCTCCCTATGCCTCAGAGTCTGCCGTGTTCATGGAGACAGAGGCTCCTTGGGCTCTGGTGATGGGTCCTGCTGCTCTGGTTTCTAGGTGCTGACCCCCATCCCCTGCTTGTCCCGGTGTGTCCCAGCCTTAGCTACATCCCTCGCCAGGATCCCCTTCCTCCTCCCTGCTGTCCTGCCAGTTCATGACAGCATAACCTCAGCTGATTTAAACTGATCTAAACTCACAAATCACACTATCCATTTAAAAATCATAGTATTTTTTGGTTTCTAAAAATTTCTGGCCAGCACCAGGAACTCTCTTCTAGTTCATGATAAACCACATTTTTAAAAACTATGGTTTAATCTGATGTGTGAACCAGGCCATTATTAGCAACTGATAACCTTAGCGTGTTAGCAGCAGCAGCAACAACAACAATTATTCATTGGAAATGGCAAAGCAATAGCTGATCTGGTCCAACCTGTAAATTATAGATTTATTGCTGATCACCTATCCATCTGGCAAGGATGACATGACAATGCTTTAATAAACAGGAGCTAAACATCACAGTTTATGCTGAGTCTGTTATAGAGATGACCCTGAAAGTGGGAAAAAATGACTTACATTCCTTCTGAGTTTGTAGCAGTTAGCTTCAGTCATATGCGCACTAATTTAGAAATCCCAGTGAAATCATTGGGGTTTACTTCTAAGTAGATATGGCCAAAATTCTGTCCCCAATTACAAGTGCATACACTTAAGGGAGAATTTGCACGTGACACTTATAAATTTTCTCCTTTTTTGTCTTATTTACCATAAAACCTATTATGACAAAAGCACTCATTCAGAGAGGAGACACCTCTCCTTTGCTTTCTGCTCCACATCAGCAACAGTCAAACATGAAAGAGATTGAAAGGAGAGATACTCCCCATGCACAGAAATGCTTCCAAGCAGGACTGAAGTGTGCATAAGCAAACACAGGAGCTCAGCCTGTGCCTATTTTCTGGTGTGATGAAGAACGGTGGAAGCAGTAAGCCAATGTTTAGAATGAATAAACATTTCCATATAAAGTGTATATTTTTTCATTCTCATTCTATAGACAGTTTCACCTTACAGCCAGAAAGAATATGTCACCATACTAGAGGCTGTTAGCTTTTAAGTTAAAACGAAACAACGATATATACCATAACTGTGATTAGAAATATTTGGAAGCAGAGCCTAAACAACGACTTAAAAGGCAACCTCTTCTTACAGATTCAGATCTTGGACTCATCATTCATGCCTTCAGCTTTTCAAAACTTGACTACCGTAATGCACTCTGTGGGGAAACTATCCCTTGAAGACAGCTTGAAGAATGAATCACACGTAGCACATTACAAAATGTGTTTCCGAGCCTACTTTATGTGGCTTTTGGAGCATATGTCAGGTTCTAACTTATCACTGATACATTTCTCAACAGTTTTGTTTAGGTAGATTTTACAGGTGATTTCCTCACCTGCGGGGCCACAGTTCTCCTCACCTGCTGGGCCACAGTTCTGTGACTTCATCTCCCACTTGAGAACCATCCCCATAGGAGCAATGACCACCCCTTCACAATGGGAAAACACTACCAGCCACTTTTCAAGTCCCCATCTGAAAAACAGGCCTCTCTGTCTACAGAGGCTGAGTTTACAAAAAGGCTCCCATTTCAGTGCAGCCCTGAGCATCACAAGCTAGCAACCCTAGTTAACTTGCAGGACTTGGAAACAGAGCAGGAATTGCCTGAATTAATGAATTACCCATACTGTTTGCTGTAAATGAAGAAATATTATAGACTTTCTCCTTGGTTATTTTTGTTAATGCTGCTGCTATATTGATGTAAGAGCCTTGCCACACTATGACTTTATCATGCAACAGATAGGTAGCCGTGTTGGTCTGCCATAGTCAAAACAAAACAAAAATTCCTTTTTTTTGTTTTATCATGCAAGTGTGCCTTATTAATTAAGCCCATATTAATTAAAAGTCTTAATGTGACACACAAACACAGAGAGAGAGAGAGAGAGAGAGAGAGAGAGAGAGAGAGAATATCTCAGAGTGGTGTACAAAATGTATCACAATAAAAATACATATGACAGTAAAAATACGCCACAATAAAAGCCATCACCAAAAATTTGGCAGTAAAAATCAGTTGGACCTTTAACAAACACCAGAATAGTGGCACCTATCTTACCTTGTGGGTGCGGCTGTGATTCTAGAGGCTAGGCACCATAACAAAACAACAACAAGAACCAAACTTCAACTAAGGCCATCTCTTGACGTTGCTACCGGATGTACCTGTGCAGGTAGCAGAACAACCAGAATGCCCTTACCTGTAGATCTCAGTGGAGAGACAGACAGGCATTTTGAGGGGAAGCCATTCTCTCAGGTAACTTGGCACCAAGGTTTTAAAGGCTTTATCATCAATAACAGCATGCTGTGCTAACAGCTCCTTGCCATGCAGTGCAGTCCCCTAAACAGATGCAAAATGTGCTCACTGTATGCTCCCTCAGTTGTCAAGCTAGGGGCCACATTCTGTACCAGCTGCAGCTTTCTGACCAACCTCAAGGGAAGCCCCACTCAGTATGCATTACAGCAATCCAGACTCAGCGTTATCAATGCATGGGCCACTGTCTTATGCTTGGGGGTCTACCATAGCTCTGAATATCCTGGACTATATCGTTTCATAGCCCAGCAGCACGAGAATGCAGATATTCTGGGCTTTAAAGTCAGATTTATATTTTGCTCTGTGTTGTGTATATTTGGAGTAGCAGTTCTTTTTCTTGCTTGGTATCAGAATTCAAATCAGAGCGAGGCTCACAAAAGGTATTAATCGAAGCAACAGAATCCCTTTTTACTCCTTTCATGGTTAAGTGAAGCTTGCTCCTTTTTTATTTTCTAAGTATGGTTAGGCGCCTCAAGCATGCTTGTTAGGATGGAAAAAGCGTGCAAATCCCAGACCAAGGGCTCTGCCAAAAGTCTCTTTAGACAGGCAAGGCAGCCAAAAGTATGCTGAGAGCATGCCAGAGCCATACTGGGTGGCTAAAATTAAATAAACAGTTAATAAAAAGATTTTAAGTCAACCAAGATGAATACAAACTTGCAATCTATCTGCTTTATGAAAAGGGGATCTGCCATAGCAATTGAAGTCCTCCACACTTACATCTTTGCACTTAAGACTAGAAAGAGTGAAGCTAAAAGGCGGTCTCTATTTTGCATGCAGAAAAAGAAAGGGAAATGCACGTGAACAGATCAATGCATCTTCTCCCGCAGTGAGGGCTTCCCCTTTAAAACCTAAACCCAGCCTGCCCCCTGTTGCCAGCAATTTACAAATTATATCCTGCAGCAATGGGCAAACATCAGGCACCCGGTGACATCAATACCAATAAGTCCTTTGAAACAAAAGATGGCCCATATCAGGAGATCACTTCATTATGCACATCTGAATGCAATATATGTATCATCCCTTCATTATAAAACATGGTCAGTCCCTAACCAAGGACACCTTCTGATTGTATTAGCCTCTGATGTAAATGCAGTTGTGTATGGGTGTCCATGAAATTCATTCTCTATTAGCAATAAAGATGAACATAACCCAGGATCAAAAAATGCCTCCATAAATATCAAATGCTGTAACGTGTTTTCTATCTGTCTGTCTGTCTGTCTGTCTGTCTGTCTGTCTCTCTGTCTGTCTATCATCTATATCTATCATCTATCCCTTTGTTCAAATCCGTTCTGGTATTATTTATTTAGATGCTAGTAATAAATGCTACTAGAAATGATAATGAATGTGTAGCCTTCCAGGAAAATAAAGCGTGCAGGGTGGGGGTGGGAGTTCACTAAGTATAATTTGTTTCTGCTACTGCCACTGTTTTAGTTAACACTTCATGGATTGCTTTTTAGTCAATTCAACTCTCTTAGAATTGAACTACAAGAGATAAGATTGTGGCGGGTGAACAGAAAGCAGTTGGGTTGAGTGGGTTTTGATACCATGGGCCATCAGAGGGATGGGGAGAAATTCAATTCTGTATGCATTCATAGGCAAATCTCCCTAATTCACACTTTCTGTAATAAAATGTGAAATGAAATACAACCGTCCTTTGAACTTCTCCAAAATCTGCAATGTGGTTCTCTAGCCAAGGACTATGTACAAAATGCACATGATAATAGAAATGCAAATGTTTGTGAAAATAGCATACCAAAAGTGCCTTATAAAAGGGGGAAATTGCTATGCAAAAATATGTACCGGCATTTGTTAGGCAAAATTGTACCCAAAGATGTGATTATTAGGAGAAAGTTACACTAAAAAGCTGCTGAATTTTCATGAGGATTTGTGTATTTGTGCGTTTTTTAAGAAGTCTCGAACTGCTGTGAAAATGCAGAGAAATGAACATAAGAATGGAAAAAATGACAAAATTAAATTGAGCAATCCACCCATCCCAACATGGTGAGATTGACTTTGCTGGTTGTGTGCAGAGTGTAGCTTCTGGTGTCTCAGACTCCTTTAGGTAAGGATGCCTGGGGTCTCTTAGTAGCTGTGCTATTGCGGCTCATGTATTGAGCATGCTGTAATGTCCTTGTGGGTGTTTCACATATTGAGATGGCATGGCGTGGTCCTGGTCAAGCATCCAGTCTGGGTTGGCCCCCTCCATTTCTGGGCTGCCTGGTGGAGTATCCTCTGCTACCTATTGAGATGGATGAGCTGTAGTGGGTTTACCAAAGTTACCAGAGGCATTGCTGGGGATATTTTTGTGATCTTGGAGAATATTCTTGTGGCAGCTTTTAAATATTTCCTGCTGATGTTTCACCCTCCCATCCTATAACTTGTATTGGATATAGCGGCTGTTCCACCCATGTAGCAGCAATGTATCTCCAGCCACACATCACCATGGAAGCACAGGATTGCTGTACTCATCATATTTCCCTATACTAACCTTCTCTCATTCTCTCTCTCTCTCTCTCTCTCACACACACACACACACACAAAATGAGAGCATAAGTGTAAATGAGTTAGGCTTAATTAAGAGCATGCTATTTTTATATTTTCACAGCTTTCCTTATAACGTTTACTTCCTTTAAGCTATGAAAGATGTCCAAACATTTTGAAGCATACAGCCAATGTTACCAACATGAATAAATAAAAAAATATTGGCAGGTGCATGCCTTTGCTGTACTCTTCTCAGCACCTGTCAATTACATTTCTGTTCAGATGTGTAGAAGCCAACAAGTGTTTTACTCTCTTTTAAAAAAAAGGTTACTGTTGATTTTAATTATGTTTTCATATTTTGTATTACCTGTTTTCAACTTAGTTTTTTTTATTGACAATTTCAATGTTTGTTATACTTTTTATAAACGGCTTGGAGGCTTTATCTGCAGTTAATCAGTATATAAATTGTATTAAATAAAAATAAAATAAATACTGATATGGAAAGGAAACAAAGTTAAGTTATAGAGATTCAGGAACTGATTATATCACTTGCTCATTGTTTCAGAGGCATATGTGGCTTTAAAGTAGTGCTTTTTTCTAAAAAAAATGTTTAGGGGTACTCTCATTTTGACTCAAGAAAATCACCATTTTATAGTTCAAATCGGGGGAAATGTATCCCCCTGCATCTTCCCAGAAAAAAGCACTGCTTTAAAGTATACATTTTCCTTTCAGATTTGATAGCTGTTAAGGGAAATTGTGCATAAAATTAATATATTTGTGAAGATAACAAACAAAAATGCATTATATTAGGAAGAATTGCTTGCAAGGCTTTCAAAATTCACAGTAAAATTTCGATGAATTTTCATGAGGATGAAAAATAAATAAATGGTTGCAGAAATGTGGAGAACTGAATTTAAAACTTGAGAAATCCTGCCATCCCTACTCCCACCTATTCTTCAAGTGGCACAGGACTGAGGTATTAGTACATTTCTGCTGCATTGGTCTAGGCAAATATAGACCATGAGACATTTTTCAAAAACAAAACAA
The DNA here is from genome assembly GCF_964106915.1 of Podarcis gaigeae. NCBI lineage: Eukaryota > Metazoa > Chordata > Lepidosauria > Squamata > Lacertidae > Podarcis > Podarcis gaigeae. The sequence continues at coordinate 59,708,569 of NC_139678.1, read as the reverse complement.
AAACCCACCAGTGATGGGTTATGGGGAGTTGAAGCAACATCCAGCAGATCCCAAGTTGAACCTCAAACAGGAAGAATAGAAAGGGTCAGACATGAAGCCAAGGTGGAATTTAGAGCATTATAGACAAAACACAGGAAGAGGCTTCATTTCAGGTCCGATTGTTTGCCTAGTCCGATATTGTCTATTCTGTATGGCACCAGCTCTCAATGGACTGATCACCTGTTCTAGGCTCCTTTGTATTTAGCGAAGCTGAGACATTTGTATGCAAAGGATGCAATCTACCATTGGGCTTTGGTTCCTTTCAAATTTTGGAGACTGGCAGAATGTAGGAAGCTGACCTGCCATTAAAATGACAGCTCTCCACAGACTTGATTCCAATGAAAGAGTTGCTGAAATGAAATTTGTTCAGGAGTCATCTGTTGAACTCAACAGGCAGAAAAGATATACAGCAGTTGCTCTATAATAGCACATTTCAAGTTATTTTCATCCACTTCAGATGCTAGGCTACTACATGGTTTTTTGTGGGAGATTTTGCTTTTTCTCTTCTTTTACAAAAACGCTTTCAAAAATATTTGCTCTTTATTGAAAGTATTTGTTTACTAAAAAGTAGAGGAGTCCTTACAACGTGGTGCACCATTCTAAAAATTGCATGAGAATAACATAAAATCATCTGTTCTAACACATGTGGACCTTAAACTGAACAGTGCAAGTTAGTCTAAAGCACAACAGTTAATAAAATGCAGAATGAAAGAAAAATAAAGCAAAATATTGCTGGCCAATAACAACATGTTTGTCCATACTCTATCCATATATTGGATATTTGTTTTTCATTTTTCAAAAACCTCTATGTCAGTCTTCTCCTTATTTCTACACGAATAGACTCAACAATTACAAATTTCCCAGAATCCATGCAACAGTGCATGGGCAAATAAGTACCCAGAGTGGGATGCAGTAGTGTCCTTGTGCCAACATCACTCCTGGGATACAAAACAGAGCCAATACAGCACTGCAAAATGTATTGTCGCTCATTCCCAAAACTACTGATATTTGCCAGCTACACCAGCTATAACAGAATGAAATAATGAAAAGCAGTTGGAGACCTTCACCGACACTTTATATGTATGTTCTTGTGGTTTGCTCTATTTCAAGGGTGGCTGATTTATGCCCTCTCCCCAATGTGGAGGACTCCAACTCCCATGAGCCACAACCAGCATTACCATTTGTCAGGGGTGATGGGAGCTGTAGTCCAGCAACAACTGGAGGGGGGAAATTAGGTCCATTATTTGGAATATAACTTAGAGACAAACTCATGCCACTGGAATGGATGCACGCTGCAGTGTGCACCCAGCAGCTTCAATGCTGAGTGCCATCTGCATGAACCTGCATTAAGCAGAGACTCTCCCCTCCCACCCGCTGTGTTCTTTTATTACGCACAACTCTAAAATAGAGTTGTAAGGTTTTGAAAAGGCCAAGGGTGGGAAAATGTGAAAGCAATTATAAAAGCAAATCAAAAGTAGGAGGTTCAGCAGGGAGCAAAATGTAAATGTCAGAAAGAAGTTATCACCAATAATTCAGCCATGGAGTCATGAGAAAAAATGCCCACAGGGAAAGAAGGAAGCTACTGGAAAATGACAGCAAGCCCCGTGGTCCCAGCCACAGAACTAGGTCTTGCTTTTTGAAAGCAATGATACTCTGCAGAGTGTGGGAGCATTCAATGTTTTTGTCGAAGAATCCCTCTGGGCAGTTGTGGATGAGCAAGACATGCTTAGTATGCAGCTCAATCCTATACATGATTACTTAGAAATAATTCCCATTTTGTTCAAGTGGTTTACACCCAGGTAAGTGAGCACAGGATGCAGTCATATAGAAACTGACAAGGCGGCAATAGACAGGCAGATGGATATCCAAACATAGTTAGATATCAACCATAACTAGGAAGCTGCAAGTCAATTACAAGAATTTTAACAAATCCTTCCTATATGTAAGGCTGTCATCACGCAGCCCCCATAGGAGGATTTGTAGTGCCATATCACAATCCTTCATTTGCATGAAGTAGAGCATAGTCTGCATTTGAGGATTACTTGGTTGAACTATCAGTCCCAGGTTTATCAGTCCTTCATAGAGAAGTCTTCGGAAGCTTGTTCTCAGAAATTTGTCTCAGGTGATCTGGGTGCTGCAGGGCTCCATGGTAGGTCACTGTCTGAGAGGCCACAGCATCAAAAGCTGCCTTATACCAGGCCATTCTATCTGTCCATCTACCTCAAGATTGTCTACTCTGTCTGTGGCTCTCCTGGGTCTCATCAAGGCATCTTTCACATTACCTGCTATTTGAACTGCCCATTTCACCTGGAGATGCCAGGAATCGATATGGGTACTTTATGCATGCAAGCATGTACTCTACTAATGAGCTATGGTCCTCCCATTCACCTCCTCTAAAAGCATACGAAATTTAACGGAATGCAACAGGCTATTTCAGCTACATCTTAGCCCAAAGGGTCTTGATCATGCTGAGTCACAGCAGGAGACTTCAAATGCAGAAAATGCTTTTCCTCTCTTGAAGTGAAAAAGGTTAAGAATAATGTAAAAGTGCACAAGAGAAATGCAGAAGCCCATTTGCAACAAAGGCAATTGGCCGACATGTTTTAAGATACAGGTGAAAAGATTGCCAAGGCTGTGAAATTTCAAAATGACATGATCAATTAGCTGCATTTAGGAGAGTGGGCAATGGTATACAGAGGACCACATCCAGACATTAAGCCGCTCCCAATTCACTGATCATCTGAGATCATCTGGGGGGAAAGCAAAAGGTTTTGTAAAGAGCAATTCAGCCTTAAGGTCTTGCCAGAATCTTCTTGGAAGATTGTCCATCTATTTGTTGCCTTAAAAATCTCCCCCTGCATAAAGCATGCAAAGTCCTAATACAAAACAGTCTCTGTTCTAAGGTTTTCACTCCAGTGTGAAAGGCCAGGCAGTGCTTCTTTCATTTAGTTGCACCATTTGAATAAATAGAAGTTGCTGCCCGAGCAGCCAAGTTGGAGGAGTAGAAAGAAACAGCAACTTGTAACACTTGGCTGTCTATATAATATTTGAATTTGCAAAAAAGAAGGAGGAAGCAGCCACCTCCTTATATTCCAGAATAATCCATTATATGTTACCCATATTCTAGCCTCTAAGACTAAGCTTGGTGAAGGATGAACATTAATATTCACAGTCTGCAGCATTTTCACAGATGTGCTGCAGGACACATACAGTCCACCAAGAACTCCTAGGTTTAAGTTTACTGAATGAATTGCTCCCCACAAAAAAGTCCTACAGCAATTTACAGCAAGAATATAACAACAACAACAACAACAACAACAACAACAACAACACGCAAGCATGTTAGAAATACAAGACTAAAAACATATGGTAGTGGTGTCAGTCTTTGACTGGCATGGAAATGATGACAAAGTTGCCATCAGGCAGTCGTCCTTGGGGAGAGCATTCCCTAGACAGGGAGATACCATGGAAAATGCACATTCTCTTATCACTACCCTACAGACCTCCCTCTGAGGTGGTGCACGAAGAAGGATCTCACAAAGAAGGTTTAGGATCAGAGTTTTCCTTTTCCTAGATGAGCTACCTTCTCAGCATGATGAGCCCCATCTGCCCTGCTAAATATATAAGCCAATCATTTTTATTTTTTAAAAAAGCTTATCAAAAAGTTTCAAGAGTAATTGCAACAAGCTACCAATGAGTAAAGGAGAAATCATTGTTATTTTCTGACAAACTCATTATCTCTCCTCTCCCCCTAATCGGATAAAACAGGCAGCTAAACTGCCATTTAAACTGACTGCATGAGCATATGCAGAAGAGACAAATAACAAGAAGCTTTCATAAAATATGCTTGATTAATTCAACTGTGAGAAAAGAGACAACCAGAGCAGATGTAACTCTTGTTGATTATAATGTAAGGGGTCCTGACCACAAGCGGAATTCTGCAGAACTCAAGCATGTTAATTCTGCTATGCTCTGATTCATCCCGGGAGGTCAAAGTGAATAAAAGTGGGTCTTTCTTTCTCCTGGTAGTGCTGTCAAAGTTATTCTACTCCTGGCTAATGGAGGGGTTAGGGAAGACCTGGCATCTAATTAATGTCGATTACGAACACTGAGTCTCCGGAAATAATAGTCCTAGGGGGAAACAAAGGGCTCACACGAAGGAAACATCTGTAGCTCAGTAGACAATACTGAACATGTAGCATAGAAGAATACCCGTAGGTCACTCTCTAAGGTTGCAGGATGTTATTTACTGCCACCTGCAGGCCACATCATACATAAATCTGGTAACACAAGAAATAATATAAAAAAGAGATTGGATTATGAATATGTGCATAATTCAACAGGAAAACATTCCTTTTTGCCTCAGAACAATTAAACTATACTTCTAGGCTTGGCATTCTCCTAACTCTTGTCTCTGTTTCTTAAGACCTCCCCAAAAAGCTGATTATGTTAAAGTAAGTGAGGGGAAGCCAAGAGTATCTTCTGAACAAGAAAATGGATTTTGGCTACAACTGTGTAACCACAGAAGATGCAGAAAGAAAGCTAAACAAAATAGATTTGTCTGCATTTAAATTACAATTCTTTCATAATCAGGGATCACACAGATGTTTTCCGTATAAGGGGAAACCTTGTTTACTAAATGGCCTGAGACAGCATTCATGTAATCAAAAGATGGATGTTCATATAGGCTTGCCACATATACTAATAGTGAAAATAAACTCAGTTTTTTCAGTGCCAGTCCTTATTCAGCCAAAATGCCACCATCAACATACACGAGGTATCAGCAGACTTGTGAGAGCCCTAACGTTTGCAGAAATAGATGTTAAAAAAATATTTCAGGAAGAATGCAGTATTGTCAAAAGTGGCTAACATTTGCAAATGCTGGTGTGAGATCTAGCAATACTTTTGTTACTGACTGGTAAGCTTTAAGAACCTATTTTCAAGGTTGGTTTGAACAACGGTCCATTTCCCAATACTGTTTAGTTCTTTAACGCGAAAAATGTTGCTGAGGTTTCATGTGCCTTTTAGGAAGGTGTGGAAGAAATGGTGTTTCCAGACTATCATTATTTTATTGTGGGATTCAATCACCTACTGGTGAATTCAGGCAGCACACAGCAGATTTGGAACTTTTGCGCAACAAACCTGCTTTCCTTTCAAGCTCAGACTATATTGTGACAATTAAAGTGATGGGAAACGGCACTGGAAAGTATGAACCTAACAGGAACATGTTGGATCAGGTCAATGACCCATCTAGTTCAGCATTCTGCTGCAGGACCTGAGCACAATAACACTCTCCCTTCCTGCAGTTTCCAGTGACTGGTATTCAGAAGGATACTGCCTTCGAGCACAGAGGTAGGGTATAGACAAGGTGGCTTAGATCCATTACTCTCCATGAATTAAGTCAGCAAGTATAATTAAGTATAACACTTGCTTTGACACAACATCATCTAACCTCCCTGCAAGCAAATCAATGTGAATACAGTACTCATTAAGTAGCAAACACCATCTTATATTCCTGCAAGCAAATCAGGATGAAAGTTCACCAAACAGGTTGTCTGGAAGTACCCATATGACCATCCACCTGGCAAAAAAGTGGGAATAATTCTAGGTGTGAGAATGAGGCCAAGTTGGATCAGAACAGTCCATTTTCTTATCAATAGTTAGGTAAAGGGAACGACCATAACCGAGTCGGGACAAACAGAAGGATCAATGAAGGTAGATTGTATGTTTATTGGAAACAGTCCTATTGTGTTATAATCTAGATTTTAGATTTATTTATTTTCTTACCCCATGTTTGGGTTACTCATTGTGATGCAAGAGTAATTGTATTGGGTATAATCCTGTATACTGCTCAAGATGACTATGATTAATTAAGCAGTAGCCAAATTGCTGAAATAACTAAATAATAATATTCAAGATCTCTCTCCTGCTAGGCTCTAATAAATGTAGCAGCAGCTATGTGCCAACACTATGTGCCCCTGGGGAAAAGTTTTGCTAGTGCTCCTGAATGTTTTTTTCTGATACTTTCTGTACTTATACATTGCAAGTACTCACTTTCATAAGTAAACAGGGGGAAGTCTCAATATAAAAATTCAGGAGAGTGTTGCCTTTAGATTCAGTCAAATGATCAGAAAAGTTTTGCAAATCATATTGCAGTTTGCTAGTTATTCATCACTATAATTTTTTCAATTGGCCAAAGTTTGCATTTCTTGTAAGAAACCAGTAGAGGGCACTTTATGATCTCATATGCAGTACATGAGGAAATTAATGAACAAAATGTATCTACCCTTATTTTATCAATAATGTGTTCTGTTATTCAACATGGAGATATTCTTGCCAACAAGATCTTGGGAACATTTTGTAACACCTGTTCTTTACCTTTATAACAAAGTTACAAATCCTTTTTGGTAAAAAATAGTCTCAGTTATGCACTTGAAACACATGCAACATTGATATCTGATACAAATATACCCGGTCATTGGATATACATTAAGAATGGAAGTAAAATGCTGCCTTTTTATGTTTGTTGGAGTTGTGGAACTGTTTTTTATTTTACTTGAAATGCACGCTTATGTGTTGTTTTTAGGTTTTTATTTATGTAAACTCTTCTGAGGCTTTATTGGCAAAGGACAGTATATAAAATGGCTAAACAAACAAACAATAATATTCTAAATAAAAATATTTGCTAGACAATTTCATTTCTTTTGTATCTTAGATAAAGTGAAGATACTATTGTAAGTCCTGCAGATATACAGCTTAATACAGTTCACTGTGGATTGCCAGGAACAGTGTAAGATTTATCAGGTAGGATCTGTCTGACAATTTGATCTATTCCAAATTTATGGGGGGGGGGATTTATGACAATAATTTCCTGACCTGAAGAAAAATAAAACTGTGTTGGATCAGATCTGGTTGCCAGAACAACATCACCAACAATGTATGCAAATACCTTTACAAAGCCATTCAGTTAGAGAATGGTAGCACCTCAACCCAAAACAATGTACAAACCAATCAACAAACAAAGGCAGTTTAATCTGGCATATGCCACAAAATTCACTAGAGGCAATGTATTTGATAGGCCAATTTATCACATTCATCCATATCTGTGAAACGTCAGCAATGCTTTACAAGTTAAAAAAATCTCTGGGTGGTACAATTCTGTGGGGCATCTGGAAATTGCATTAGAGACCACTTGCCTTTTCTAATACATCTATAGTTCCCAGGTCTTCCATGGCTGGAAGCCAGCTTTGAAACTGTAATAAAGACAGGCATACATTCCCTCAGGTCCAGGAACCTCCATTTTGTGTGTGGAACAATGTGTTTTCTCAGTTTGGTTTGGTTCAGCTCCTTAGCACGACCACCTCCAGGTTTAGCAGGGCTCTCAGCAGAAACCACTACATAGTCTTCCCCTCCTGTGGTCATGGTGTCTGATGGTGTGCAGTCCAGCGTTATTATTTTTGCCACTATGAAAATGAGGACAAAGTGTTAAGAAATGCTTAAATGGTAGCTTCCGTTTCCACTCTGCCTTAATGGAGGCAGCCCCCATGACAGCAGAAGACTGTAGGCTAAGGGGGGGGGAAGGGTGATTAAGGGTAAATCATCCTTGCAAATTCCCCCCCACCCCACCCAGGGACAGGGGGAACGGGCTTCACTAGCAGTTCGTCTCAGTACGAATGCGGAGTGTAGGAAGGTGCTGAGTGCAAAAGCACTTCACCTGGTGAAAACTCTCCAACATCGCTATTAAAAAGCAGAGGTTCTCCTGTTAACTAGAACTTAATTTGACTAAAGTACAGCTGCATGCTAGAAGAGATGAGATCACAAACTGCGGAACAAACCAGTTGCAAGGACTTTAAGGTTTGAATTTGAGATAAGACTTCATTTGATGCAAAAGACGGGGGGGGGGAGCCTATGGTTCCTTTATTTAAAGTTTTCTTCTCTACATTTATGATTCGGCAACCCTCCCCTGAATGGTAGTTCAAATTATATTTGTACAAGTAAAGATGAAAGAAATTGGATTATAAATATGGAATATAACATTAAACAGAACTGTGTGTTTGTAAAATGGGGGGGGGGAGGGAGGGAAGCTCTATTTTGCAAAAGGTTTACATTGGAAAATTAAGAGCTGACTCTTCTCAATCCTTTATTACCTATGAAGTGAACTGAATAATGCTAAGAAGACTTGAAATTTAATCTATTTTAATTTAATTGGAAGGATAATTGGCCATATATCTTCAGCTGGAAGGAAGGATGAAAAGAATCTGTGAGCTGCTAAGGAACTGACAAAGTTTTTTATTGAGTCATCTGCAGTTTGACAGACCACTCTTCTTCCCAGGCTGAGGGGGAAAATTGTGACAACAGTTTATTTACTGGGACAGAGCAACTTTTGCAGCTGTTGTTAAAGTTCTTGGTGCAAACAAGGAAGCACGGGATGGAGCAATGGAGAAATTTCTGGAACAGCAATGGGATATCATCTCCACCCAAGGAATGACAGATAATAGCAACCATCGGGGGAAAGAAAGATATAACATCTGACAAGGACAGAAAGAAACAACATGGACAGAATAATTGCCACCCACAGGAAGAACAAGGATATAGAGTTCCTCACTTGAAGTTTTATAAATCATTTAATGTGTTAACACAAATAGAAGTTACTAATATTGCAGTTGTTGTATAAGGGATTATTATGATGACCGAAATGTGATGGAAACTAATAATATTTTGGAATGCAGGAATAAAGAAAATCATCAAGTCTAGCACACGGGGGACCACTTTAACTAAATTGTATAATTCAGTATTTGAACGATTGATATTAATGATTATTTTAAAAATGTATTGTTATAATGGGGCCAATATTGGACTGTAATTGAAAACTAATAAAAATTATTATATAAAAAAGGAAATACTTAAATGGCAAGCACTAGCTTTTGCTGCTACCTGCAATATTTATTCCCCATAGCACCACTGGAACTGATGCTAAGTCAGGACCATGAGGCATTGTGCGGGGATTAAAACGGTGGCTTCAGCTGCCTGGAATCTAGAATAGTTAAATGAGAAATGGTGGCCACCTGGCCCTGAAGGAAATGGTGGGCCTAGGTGACTGTAACTGCCATTTTGAGTCAGTAGTGGGCCCTGTTGAGAGACTGGGACTGTCAACAGCTTCAATAATCTTTTCTTTGATGAACATGAATCTGCATGTCAAAAATGGTATTTGCATTTTTTTGTATGTATCCTTTATTACTCAGAGTGTAGAATGTAAGATATCTCGATCATAAAATCATCTGCTTTTATCTGGTTGACCACTGTGAGAACAAGATGATGGACTAAATGGGCTCTAGGCCTGATCCAACAGGCTCTTCTTATGTTTTTATCAAACCGGTCAGCAAAATATTGAGGTACAAATGAAATGTAGAACAACTCTTCACAACAGAAAGGCAAGGTACTTGGTTTCCAGGAGGACCAAGAACTGCATCGGTTCTCCTGGGATTTGATCCTGTGGCATTAAGGACTATAAAACATTTCAGAACTGAGACTTCCTCCTGACAGCTTTTTACTATACATACAAATATACTTACAATTAGCACTACTTTTTACCACAGAGAAAACTGCAAGAGAAACAAGTGTTTTAAATGCTAATTTTTACAATCCTGGTAATTTATAGCTGGAACTAAGCTTTTTTTAAAAAAGAAAGAATTGAAATCCTCTAACTGTTGGTGAATTCTAGTTTCTTCCTGAAGAGGTATTATTGTGTATGAATTTTAAAAAGCAGGATCTTCAGCACTGAATAATCTGGTTAGCATATTCATTTATTTCTCTTCTCTCGTCCTCTCTCTCGCTCTCTAAAAAAAGGAGGAAAGTGAGGAAAACACAGAATATGTCATAATTTGCTTCAGCTGTTTTTAGTGGATATAAAAACTTTCTCAAGGGTTTTGCAGCAAATGAGCAAATTGAGGCTTTTGCCAAAGGTTCCTGGTATCTATCGTGTGTAGAAAGAGCCCTATCTCTGCTTTGCCTCATGAATCCTAAAAAGACCATTAAGCACCAGCGTCATAAATTGCCTAACTGACAGAGCACTGTGTGAACATTAAATGTGCAGTCATTTCTCTCCCCTATTTGTGCTACATGGTAACTCAACTAAACTAGCATTCAAAATATTGCCTTGATGGTGATGATGGTGATGATTATGAACTAGGAAAAAAGTAATAGCAAAAAAGATAGCCCCAAATAACAGGCACGAGAACCCGGCATTTGTTTCATCCAAGCCATGGAAATGAAGGGGAGTAGCATGATGGTGTTCCTCTGCAATCCAGGTTTTTGCTGGTGGAAGGACCTGTGACAGAAAAATAACTCCAGCAAATCTGCAAGCTGCTTATCTGAGTGCCTCCCCCAACCTAACATTGTGCATCAACTCACTGCCTAAGGCTCCTTGGTGTCTTCTAAAGGCAGCACCTCCAGCCTTGGCTGACCATGTGGCTTCCATTTAGCAGCTTCCATTAATTATTTACTAGCTGAATACAACAGACAAATCTCTCTCCCCCACCCCCAGCAAGACCCCATAGGAACCAGTGCCATTCATGCTCTCTTCCTTCTTTTGCAGACAAAGAAAAGTCTCCTAATATGACTGCCTTGGCACTAAAAAGATTTTTCTAATGCTGCGAGAGCAGAAAGAATACAGCATTTATGAATCCAATGAAGCTGCGGGGTGAATCAGACCAGGAAAACAGAATGAATAATCAAATAAAAAAATTAGTGACAGATAAGAAATGTTTAATTGCTGCTATAGATCAGGGAATCCAGCCTAGCAATCAAGGCTAGATCAGACATATATTTAGGAGCACAGATTGTCACAGCTGTCAGTGAAAGCTAGATTTACAATATCTATTTTGTGAAGCAAATTGCTATAATATAATTTACTGCTCTGAATGCCTTTAATGGCTGGAATTTAAAATGTAAGAGATGTTCACACAGGCTTCTGCATTGCAACGCTGTTTTGACATAATGTCTGTTTCAAAGCAATTAGTGCTCTCTAATTACTATTTTTACTGGTTTCTAAATTTTTTAAAAGGCATGTATGAGCCTGGAGAACATTAGCTTGCAGTTTGCTTTCAGAGATGACAGAGCAAAAACTGGGAGGAAAACATACTCCAACATTCTTCTCTAGAGGTTTAAGTGAAACTTCTGAACGTAGCCAGCAGAACCAAACTGGTAGTCCTCTCGGGTGCTTGGGTTTGAGTTTGATTTGAGTGACTGCTTCATCTAGTTAGAATTTGTGCCATCATTGCTTCTTATTATCTAAAGGGTATTCTGTCTGATGAATCAATAGTGAACCAATGCACTCAAAGTGTGCAAGTAAGCAGAAGACCAAGAAATGGTGGGGGGGTTGACTAGAGGGAATCTGGCATTCGATTTGTGCCATAGCTAACTTCCCTATTAAATCTTTTGGAAAGGGCTGTTCTCATAGTGGTGGCAGTGGAGAAGGTCTTCTTTTCATTGTATTTGCAAATGAGCTCTCCACATGGCACTGTAATTAGGGTTATAAACTCTTGACTTCTGATATCTGGGAAGGGTTTTTGAGATACTGTGCAGAGCACGGCTAGTGTAGGCAGAGTCTAGGTTTTTTTTGGGGGGGCAGGTCTGGAGCCCAGCTGTTTTGGTGGGGCCAAACAAAGCTAGAGCCTGGCACTTAGGGGAAGGTCTGGAGGTGGAGTCTGGTGTAAAAGCTATCTATTCACTTTTTATTATTTAAATATTTATATTTATTGAAATGTTTAGTTAATAGTTATTTCTAGTGTTAGTTCTATTCCCACCCACCCTGTTTTTGTCCTCTGGGTTTCTGTTCCCATGTACATGGCTGGTTTAACCCTTACATTGGTCAGTGTCAGTACTCAACACTGGCAAGAGTTTGTCAGTGGCTCCCTAAGGAAAGGCATGCCTGTCAAGTGCAGCCATCACAAAAGCAGACAATAAAAGGGGCATTGCCTAATAAAAACAAACCGTCTCTTCGCCATTCATTTCTTCCCCATCGTTGTCTTTAAATGGATGGCAATTACTGTACATCTAGGATGCTTTTAATCAGCACAGTAATCTTGAGGAAATGTCATGAACTGTTGTAACTGTAATTGAATGAAATTTAACTACACAAAAGTGTGCTTGGCTGGTTTTGTTTTCTTCTGTAAAACAGGGCTGAGACTAGAGGCCTTCATCCGCCATGCAGGTGAATCCACTTCCAGTAATCAACAGCACTTTCCTAAATGTTATATCTTCCTCTTCAGATTGTGGGCTGTTAAAAATAATACTAAACCTGCAATTTCACTTTTGCACCTGTACACATAGAAATCACTGGTGCAACATGAAAGTTTCAGAACATCACTCTCTGCAGATTTGGAGTGGCTATTTCATCTTTTCTTTACCAGTGGCTTGGCGTAAAGGTTGTGGTTACTGCTTAGACTGCTGCCTATATACTTACTGTACTGTAAGATAAGTTGCTTTTGAATAGAGAGCCTTCTTCTTGATTTGTGATTCTCCAAATGGATTGTCATTTTAAATTACTGGCAGAGAATGTAGAGCCAGGGAGCAGTACTGGATTTGGCATTTCAATTACATTTCGTATTTTCAATTAAATAAGAAATAATATGTAGGTTTGAATATTAATACGTAACCATTAATTCAAAAATTGCCAGAAAACTGGCAGTTTCAGGCAGGGAAGGAAGACATGAAAGGAATGAAAAGTAGTAAGCTCAACCATAAGAAATCTTTCGAGATGACCTGCACGGGTTCTGGTCTAAGGATTAAATATAATGTGTTAAATTAAGCTGATGTTTACATTTCTTTTCATATTCATCTGGATTTTGTTACATTTCATTGGTCCTGGTAATGGTCCAAAAGGCACATCAAAATCAACACTAAAGCACACACATTCTGCATTCTCAAAAACAAGTAAATAAAGGAAATTACAGAAACAGGCCGATTCTACTGGGTTTGAAATAGCACAGTGCATAACTTTTCAAGCATTCTAAAATATATACGCACACACACTGAAGGAATGGGAGGTAAAGGGGTAAAAGACTATGAAAATGTAGGTGGAGAGATGTGCTGCAAGAACAAGGAAAGTGAGGGCATAATCCAAATTCACACATGTAGGGGAGAACGGTGGCTTCTGATATTAGTAGGGTTAGTAGGAACATACTGTTTCATTTTTCTCTTTAAAACATGAATATATTTTAAAACCTGAGGAATGAGGATGCATTGTGCCTTTATAGAAATGCACATATTAGAACGGGGAAGCATTATAAACAAACAGCAGCATTTAAGCACAGGGGATACATACAGTGATGACAAATGTTATTTTGCTTGCTATTGTGAGATCATTTGTGAGCTAAAACATTATGTCAGATCAGACTCTACTACAGTGTGTGCAGCTAGGACACCAGGTGGTATGCAGCTCAGATCAATAATGGTGTCCAATTGTAACAAAATAAAATGACCCACTGGAAGAAATGGCTCCCATGGGCAGTACAAATCCCAGAGACATCTCTCTTCTGCTGGCATGTTCTGCATTCTAAGCCCTTCTGATTGTTTCCAGAGCCACAGACATGCCATCTCAGGCGTGCATTTAATGGATGATTTTTTTCCTGAGGTAAGCACCTACACAACCCCATGTGTAAGCGCATGACACATGGATAGGATGAGCCTCTTCACTCCCTTGCGGTAGCTGACTAGCAACATTATGTGCTCCATAGGTTATTTTCATATGATACTTTACTGGTCTTTTATAATTTTTGGAAATAGATGGGGAAAGGTGGGCAGAACACCATTTGTAGGCTGCATGCTGTTTCCTAGGAAGTACATATCTATATTGTGGGGTGGCAGACATTGACATGACCAAGAGAATAAGTTAATAAAATTACCAAAGGACTAAAAAGAAAAGAAAAGAAAACCAGGAGGGCAAACTGAAAGACGCTCAGATTCATGCAGAGTCTTTCAAGTTGTCAGTTGCATATCACAATTTTTCAAAGGCTATGTTTATGTTTTCTGTTATGTACTGAAGTTCTCACCCTGGGCCAGCAGGGGGATACTGTAGATAGTTTTCACTCAGGTCCACGTCAGTTATTTTAGGCGGGGAACTCTGGGTTGTTGTTGCTACAATGTTGACAGCCGGCTGTCTATAAAAGCAGGCCGGCTGAGCTGTTTGCTGTTCAGTTCTGTCCAGCTTACAAATAAAGAAATCACTGTGCTCTGGAGAAATCACTGTGTCGTCTGCTATGTTCGCCCACAATTTAACATTTTCATGTTTCAAAGTAACAAATTTAGAGCCATCAGAAATGTGTAAGGACAGTGGGTGTCATCTCAGGCCATACAAATCCCTTGTTTTTAAAAGGCTTCCATGTCAAAAGCTCTCTATACTGTACTTAGGAAACCGACATGTTTCAGGGAAGGCTTCAAGCATCTAGGTACAGTATACCAGCCAGAAGTCTTGAGATGGTGGAAGAAATTGGTTGGTTTTATCTCAAATCTGACCTTTCAGTCCTATGACTTCCACCTTTATGGCTATCTTCATCTTTTTGCCATGTTACTACCTCTGAGGTTTGTCTTACCCACTAATGCAGTAGAAGAGATAGGCTGGTTTTGTTCCTCTTCCTATCAAGAAGAGTAGCACTGCAACTCTGCAGAAATTGTCAATGTGCTTTTTCTTGTTCTTTTGTGGGCAGTGAAGAGCACTAACTGTCATAACCTTCACCACCAGAAAAACTAAATTAAATTCAAAGCCATGAAATTGTAAATGACATCATTGATTGCACCACACAACTCCAAACTATTGTAGCAGATAGCTGGGTAGAGATCTGCATTTTACCAGTAACAAAAGATTGCTTTGTGATTGCAGAGAAAATGTGTTTTACTTGCCAAAAAAAAAAAAGGTACCTTGATTCTCAGCAACAACTATTACAACTGCTCATTTATAGTGCAATAAACCTCCAATCATCTGGAAAGGCTCTGAATGTGAAAGCATCTGAGACTATGTGCTATGTCATTTGCCTGACAAAAACTCCTCCCCATTATTGTCACTTTGCACATGATATGAAACTTAAAATAAAATGTGAATACAATAAAAATGCAGTAGTTGCATGTTACATTAACTTCCATTCCCACAAATTACATGATTGTCTCATGTAATTGCAGGAATAACCTCAGCATAAATGGTTTAGTGTTTCACACAGACACACACCCATCCTGGATCTGTTGACGAATTTTGTGGTTCAAATATACAATCTTGCTAGAAAATGCAAGCTAGTCAATATATGCAGCGCTATTTAGCTTTCTTCTCTTAGATTCAGGATATAAGGAACTGAATATTTACCAAATAAAATTTAATACAACCTCATGGTCGGTTGGTTTTTTTACATTTGGGTCTTGACTCAAGCACTTACAGCAAAGAGAAAGAAACAAAGAGCCCAAATCATAATAATAATTTATACTTCTCAGGCATCTTCCATCCTGGAGTTTCATGTCACTTAAATATTAATGATTATCATGCATAACATATCTAGGAGACAATGTAGCTTTACTCCTATTCTGAATAAAAAAATATTCAGCTGAAACAGATTTGCACACACAAACACATCATATTCTCAGTTGGTAAAAAAACACACCTCAATATGACTTTCCATGTTGTTTTTGTAAAATGTTCAATGACTACCCCCTCCCCCTTAAAACATTATTGATAGTTCTGAAATACTGTATATGCATCTGGTTAGGAGGCTGGGTGTGTCTGGATTCTATCTTGTCCTTTCTTCTATTCAAAGCAGGTGGATGAGATCATGTGGAAATTTCCAAGGAGTTGTCATTAATATGATGATGAGTAATACTCCATCTTGGTCTTTTTGCTTATATGACCCAATTCTTCTCATGAATTATCTATCTGTAATGAATGACTAGATGCTGCCCTGAGTCCCACAGAGGTGTCATGGAGGGAGAGGTCAGATCCTGAGGAAGAATCAAAGCAGCTCAGATAGTTGGATTTCCTAGGGCAGGGTCCTAACCTGTGAGACTCCAATAAGTGTCAGAGCCCAGGGAAGGGCCAATAGCAGGATGTAGAGCAGAATCAAGGGGAAGGACCAAGCAGATTGTCAGAGGAGTGTTCTGCTCCTGTGCCACCAGACACTTCTAGGCAGACCCCTCCTGCTGCAGAGCTACCCTGGCATCTCCTGTCAGTGGAGAGCCTCCTCTGGAGAAGAAAGCTACGGGCAGCAAATCAGACACTCTGCTGACACCAACTCCCTCTCCAAGGACACAAAGACACCAGCTCTGGCACTAATGGACTTCAAAAGCCCAACCAACTCAAAGGGGTGCCTGCTTGCTCACCCAGTCCCGGGACTCCACTTTATTGTCACACTAAGTGCTGTGCCCACACCGTCCTTCAAAATGAAAGTGCAGAGGGCATGTCACTTGTTGGATCAACACCTTAGCTTGCACCTAGCCATGTATCTAATTCTCTTGCATACCTGCTGTACCTCATAACCATGTTATCTGCTCTGATTTAAGCATTGAAGTCCTTGGCTGAAACTGAGCTAGGAGTTTTGAGTTCTTCATCTAGCAATGAGACCCAAGACTGATGCAGGTGATATGAAACTGACTCCAAAGACAGAAATAAGTATGGCAGGTTCTGTAGCTTAAAAGAGTACAGTCACCTCACCTGCCATTGAGCATAAGAGCTAGAATCCCATGAACAGCTAAAATGCTCCCACTCGGAGGCCTTCTAGACCTGGAAGAACTTCTGACTCACCAAGCTCAGCACAGTCCACTTGTCACTGCTGTCAGGTGCTTGTGATCACCCTTGTTTTTGCAGTTCCAGGCAGAGAGCAACAATAGAGGAGTTTTACACCAACTATATATACATGACCTCTGTAAAAGCCACATTTTCAATTATGTAATTAGGATTGTCACTGTGATCAAAAGGAGTAAGGTAAATTTAGTAGAATGTTAAATGTCAACAAGGTCTAGATCAGCAGAGGGAAACCCCCTGCAGTATGCTTCATTAGGCTACCAGGCTATTAGGACAAGCTCTGCCCATCTGCCTATCAGCTGAAATCCCAAACAGGATAGGTAACACTGTGGCTTCAAATGACACTGAATTCACACCACAGGTGCAAAGGAACTTTCCTTTGCAGCCACAGGCTGAATTACCTGCCCTCTGAATTTGACTCCTTACCCTGTCATGCTGGTTTTGGTGGTGATCAGATACACTTGGGAACTCCTTATCACTTTTGAAACCAGTGCCCCAGGGAAAGGTGCTGACAATTTTTCCTTGGAAGTTTGAAGGAAGTATGTTCCAGGCTCCTTGTTTGAAGTTTAAATCTCTTGAAGACATATAACACCACACAATTGGCAGGTGGGTGCCCCCCACCCCATTCCACCTGTCAAAGTGGTCTGTGGAAGGCTACCAACTTTTGAATCCAGCCCACTTGCTAAACTGAGTTCCCAAACCCAGTCACATCAAAGGAGAAGACTTATCTCATTTAAAATGAGGGCTCCAGTCATATTCTTGGCTATACTCTTAGTCTGCCTTCACACCAGAGCTGATAGGTGAGGGTACTAGCAAAGCAAAAGCACAGTGAAACTTTAAATCTTGCCCCTTCCCAACCTCTCCCTCCCTTGTTGCCACCTCCTACTGCCCCAGCTGAAGGCAGCTTAATATATTATGTCTGCCTTCTCCCTTAGACCAGCATGGTATGGGTTTAAACACCAGGTCCGCCTCAAGTTTTGAATGTCTGGGCAACAACAAAAAATACAATATCATTTTTGTTGTGGCCAAAGCCCACCACACACCCCGCCTTTGCATTAGATTCCTTAAAGACTTCCTCTATATCATCTGCCATTTCTCTCTTTATTCTTACCCTCATTAGAGAAGTGTTTGCTTAACATTGCGCTTGCCAGCGGCAAACCACTGAAATGTTTATATCGCTCTTGGTTTAGGTCTCTTTTATTTGGTTTGAAATAAATGGTGACAGCAGCTATAGAGCACATATACACTTTCTCAGAGCTCTTTCTTGAGGTTAGGTCACAAGGGACAGATGAACCAGTGACCTCACTTAATGTGGTTCGTGTGTGGGTATGGAGACTCAAATGAAAGCAAAACAGAGGAATTCATTACTGATTTGCAATAAGTAAAAAGAAGAAGAAGCTAAATTCTTCAGACCATGGTAAGCTCTGCTCGCTTGCATCACTGCATTTTAAATGTCAATAGGGAATGAAACCAAGTTTGTAAATTACCAGACACTGTGATCAAAGGAGGTGGCAGCAACCGCTGAAATGTGATTTATTAATAAGGGATAAAGAGAATGCAAATAAACTAATTATAAAGAGGGATTTGCATTGGAGAAATTCCCAAAGTAAAATTTTAAGTGATGTTCAGATGATTATAATTATAATTAAGAACACATATACATGTTAACCAACCTCAATATGGTTAAAATTTTAAGTCCTGACCCGCCCACAACCTTGACTTACCAGCCCCCTATGAGACAGGTATTAAATGCTAGAGCTAAGAATACAATGCTCAGATTGCAGATTAGACATTTCTGAAGGCAGGGGTTAAATTCAGGATCACACGTAAGGAATACTAATTGTGGCTCAGCTAATCGGAAAACGTTTTCATCTATTGTAAATATCTTCCTTCCTTTCAAACGTTTTTTTTTTTTTTTTGCAAAATAATTTGTTGCAAGAATTTCATTTTTCCTACTCTCTCCCCCTATCAGACTATTGTGCATTTGCAATGTAGGGTGACTGCAGTCTCTTAAGATATGAAGCATGTTTGTCATGGGCAGGCAGGAGTCGTGGGCAGAGACAGAAGGGGGACAGGAGGATAAGCGAGAGGAAGGGCCCAGTGATTTGTGGGGTTCTGTGTCACCTGTAAGGCAGAGGGAAGAGGAAGAGTCTGAGCAGTCAGATCGGAGAAAACGAGGCAGGGGAAGAGGTGCAGGGGAGGCACAGAGATGACAGTCCCAGAGTTGGGTGTTTAGAATCTCCTTTGTCCCCTCCACCACTGTATCCAGGAAGGGCTTAAAGCAACAGGAGCAGCTGGAGGTGCTGCACAGGAGAAGTCACCAGCTGCTTGAACCCACTACATCAGAAGAGGGGGTTTAAGTGTGCTGAAAGGGGTATGGTTGCGCTCTTACTCCAGCTGTCTGGGTCAGAGCACAAGTCTGAAGAAGGAGATGCTTAGCTAGCGAATTTGCAAGAGTGGTGCATATATCCCTTGCATGTAAGGAGCTGATATAATTACGGTAAATGCTTTGCCAATAAAGAACTAAACTTCCAAATGCTTGTCTTCATTGGGGCTGGGTGTGCAGCTCAGGACAATATTTAACATCTGTTCATCTCACTGGATAATGGAAGAACTAAGAGGACCAGCAAACAGATCCTAGGAAGCTGGAATCTCCACACGTGATCAATAAATATGCATACAGTGGTACCTTGGGTTAAGAACTTAATTCGTTCTGGAAGTCCGTTCTTAACCTGAAACTGTTCTTAACCTGAGGTACCACTTTAGCTAATGGGGCCCCCCGCTGCTGCTGTGCCGCCGCCACCCGATTTCTGTTCTCATCCTGAAGCAAAGTTCTTAACCCAAGGTACTATTTCTGAGTTAGCGGAGTCTGTAACCTGAAGTGTCTGTAACTCGAGGTACCACTGTATAACAAAAAAGGAAGGACATCTGAATCGCAGCACACTTTAAAATACTAATTATTGTTTTTGTCTTTATCACCAGGAGCAGGAAGTAGAGGGGGCAACAACACAGTGCAGAGCTTAAGAAGACGACTGTGCTTTGACTCTCACTTGGAAGAGCTAAAGCAAGCCAGGCCAACAGCCCTAGGAGATCTACAGTCATATCACTCTTGCCTTCCATCCCTTTGGGCAGAGTGGAAAGGGCATACAGAGAGAGAGAGAGAGAGAGAGAGAGAGAGAGAGAGCGCATGTGCAAGGGAGGGAAGGGGTAGCACAAGGGCCCCTGTAACTTTGGAGCTGCAACTCAGTGAAATTTGCTCCTGGCTGGGCCATGGAAGGAAACAGAGGGAACAGGCAGAGGAAATACATTGCTCAGCCCAAGGCATGGAGAAGGATGGACAGAGTTTGAAGCTCAGTCTTGCTTCCCTTCACACGCCTTCGAAGGATAACAGTTTCTGGCACTGGAAGCACCCAGCAGCTACAACACATTCACTACCCCTCCGACTCACGGGCAGCTTAAGTTTCCTGCAGCACTGAGGAGAAGGTGATGAACCCCAAGCACAAGGCAGGGGCTCAAAGAACACATTTCAAATCAAATCAGGCAGACTGACAGAAGATATCTGTGGTGGGGTCTATTTTAAAAGCTTCTGATCAAATTCAAATCAAGTACATAGGTAGGTCAACCAATAGCTCAGTTGATTAGACTAGAGTAATGCCAAGGTCGCAGATTGGATCCCAGTATAGGACAACAGCACATTCCTGCATTGCAGGTGGTTGGACTAGATGATCCTCAGTGCCCCTTCCAACTCTACAGTTCTAGTTTTTTCAGACTATAACTTGGCCACGCAATTTATACATCCAAATTCTGTCAATATTCACCTTAGGATGTTTTACTCCATTTGTCCCATAAGCCCATCCATGTTATACCAAGGACTGAATCCAGTGAGTTTCACTTTTCTCTTAATTAGTGATCTTGTTGTATTGTTATGCACGTGTTTCACATTTTCTTTAAAAAAACAGTTTTTATTTATTCCTGGAACATGCAGTCAGATCTCACTTTGAATTAAATTAATACATTATGGGTATTTTTGGGGTGGCTGATTTTGCAAATAGGCCCCCGGGCAAAGAATTATCTATCGCTGGAATAAATACAGAGAAGATATGACCCAGTTTTAAATTTATTTTATTTGGTGCCTGAAATGATCTGCCCCTTAGTTAATTAACATATAGTGAATACTTAGCTGATATGTATGTGAACAAAGTAGAATAACAGAATCATAGAACTGTAGAGTTGGAAAGGACCACTAGGGTCATCTAGTCCAACCCCCTGCAGTGCAGGAATCTTTTGCCCAATGTGGGGCTCAAACCCACCACCCTGAGATTCTTAGGGCCATTTGGAAACAATTATGAATAAATAACTTCATGGAAGACTGGTGGTATGTCTTGCCAAAAGTTTTGTGAAAGTCTGCAAACTATACATTTCTCGGCAATTTATATATGAAATGTATCAATCTAAAAATAATAAAATACAAGATAAAGTACACACCAAAAACATAGTTGCAGGGCAAACATTATTTTGCCCTCAAAACTGGTAGGTAATCTCTGATCTGATTCACACCTCCTACACTAATATGCAGGTGTTGGAACACATTAATCCATTTGGAAACTGGATGGAATGGACATATCAGTGAACATATGCAAAAGTGACACAACAAGCCTGATTTGTGAATCCCTAATGAAAACACCTACACATCTAACAAATGGATATGTACCTATTGAATAGATACATTTTGACACATGGCCATATTTCCATTTGTTATGGAGATAGAAGAACCTAGCACTCTAAGTGTTATATCAGTGCAATCACTATTGAAACAAATGCCATATAAGTCATTGTTATGTTTATATCTCACGTTAAACACTGGGATCCTATGGCCCTCCAGATATTGTTGGACTCCAGTTCCCATCAACCCCAGCCAGCAGTGGTCAACAATCAAATATGATGGGAGTTGTAGTCCAATAACATCCAGCAGGCCACAAGTTCCCAATCCCTGCACTAATCCATAGTTTAAGTGTGATATGAAAAAGTTTAGGCAAGCCTCAGCTCATGCATTCCCCCCCCCATCTTTTCCTCATCTACATGGGAGGAGGAGTTTGAAATCTTTCACTTCTATTTTTGTTTGTCACACTGTCTGAACTGACAAAACTCTGATTAACCATAACTTTGTTTAAAACATGCCAACTTCAAATCATTGGTTATGAGTTGGCTTGTTTAGATAAAACATAACTAAAAAGCCGCCGTTTAGGGTTCATGTGAAATGTTAAACTGTGGTTAATGGGAAACATAAGCAAAAGCTTTAAAAGACATCCTCCTAGCTGTGCAATATCTATAGGTCTGATTTATAATGTTGTTGTTGTTGTTGTTGTTGTTGTTATATGGAATAAAATGTGGCTAGGTTTGTTTTCATTATAAATGAAGTCAAGTATGCAGCTGTAATGGCTGATCAGTATTAACAGCTGCAACAACTGCAAGTCTTAGTCTGTACTGAGGAACTTCCCCAACCAAAGGAACAATTCTATACTTAAAATTAATCACCATTAGTCTGAAGCATTTAATTTTAAATGATTGTGCCTAATTTTCTGATGAGTTAACAGAAACCTCAGAATATGATCCTATTACCGTGCTCCAATTACCTGTTTATGTCAGTATTTCCTGGCAGGGTTCAGTTTTGGGTGCTTTAGAAGACAGCATAACAGTATCAGGGTAGAGGAGATTAGCATTTAGGAATGTGAGGCTATGTCCTGCCTAATATCCATTAATTATGGATATTTTTGAATTGCATGAAGGAAGCAGCACACAATTACAGGGAGTGGAACCAGGCCATGTCTGCCAGATGTCCACATGTTGGTGTGAGCTATCCACACAGAGAAAGCCTCCTCAAATGCAGTTGCTCATGCACAGGCTGGCTTGCAAGCAATCATAACTTCCCTGGGAGAGTGGCAGCAATATGTCCAATGCCAGGAGGCAGACTAGTAATCAGATGTTGGTCCCTTTGTGTTATTACTGCATGAAGGGGTCTGTTTTGTTTCATGGATTTGTGTAGTCTTTTCGAATTTAAGATACTGGATGTGGCTGCAGGTGTCATGTCTCACAAGACTTACCTTGTGTGCCATCTTGCTGGCTCAGAAGCCTCAGTCAGCGCTAACACCTCCAATGCTACTCCAAATGAGGGCTTGTCTTTTCTTCAACCAACTAATGTACAAAATACCACTTTCGTCCCTTTTGTACCCACTATTCCAAGTCTGAGTGGCATCACTTCTAGTCCATTCTTGCCTCTCTTCCTGCTGCCACCCCCCACCCCGACCCACAACTACCACCACCATATTTTGACTCATAGGGCACTTGACCCCTTGACACACTAGTTACAAAGCTTACTACCACAGCCTTCCTTTCCAGAGTGTAGTGACTCAATATAGAGATCAGATAACTCTTCCCCAAGGGATCTCAACCACTATGGTTTGGTCATTATGTAGTGGCAATGTATCGTACTGGGACGCCTGTGGCTCAGATTAAGGAAGGCTCTGCCCAGGAAACTATTTTGTATGCAATATGGTGGTCTTTTTCTTAGGTAAAGTGTAAGTAAAGGTAAAGGTAAAGGTAAAGGTACCCCTGCCCGTAGGGGCCAGTCTTGCCAGACTCTGGGGTTGTGCGCCCATCTCACTCAAGAGGCCAGGGGCCAGCGCTGTCCGGAGACACTTCCGGGTCACGTGGCCAGCGTGACATCGCTGCTCTGGCGAGCCAGAGCCGCACACGGAAACGCCGTTTACCTTCCCGCTGGTAAGTGGTCCCTATTTACCTACTTGCACCCGGAGGTGCTTTCGAACTGCTAGGTTGGCAGGCGCTGGGACCGAGCAGCGGGAGCGCACCCCGCCGCAGGGATTCGAACCGCCGACCTTTCGATCGGCAAGTCCTAGGCGCTGAGGCTTTAACCCACAGCGCCACCTGCGTCCCTTAGGTAAAGTGTACTTTTCATTATACCCTACTCTTGCATGGATGACTATTGTTCTATATATCAAAATTATTAACTTTAGTGTCCTCTGCAAATTTGGGGGGAAATTCAAAGATTTTGGCTATGTTACATATTTCCACCCTTTTGAACAGCTGATATTCAAATGAGGTAAACCAGAAATCACAACCTGTATCTCTCATAAGTCTTGAAATGTCATAATTTTGAAATGTTTTGAAATGTCTTCCATTGCTTACCGAATACGTAAATAAATTATGTAAATAAATGCATAATAAGTGGTGTGGGGTAGAATAGAACAGGAACCAGGTGGTAGCAGAGGAGAGCACAGCGCCAGGTCTTTCTTTTTTGAAAGGAGCAACTATCTTTGGGGAGGGGAATTAATATTAGAAAGTGAGCAAGTCACCTGCACAGCATGCATTTTTCACCTATGCAGTCTCAGGTGGTAGTACTATTTGAGGTAGCAAAGCACTTTCCTGCAATGCTCTCATGTTTCTAAAGATGGGGACATTCCTGTGAAGAAATTAGTAAGCACCAAGAAAGCAATGGCAACAACATATGCATAATTCATTTTGTGTAAAATTGCTTTATATGCTCGGTTTTATGTTGCATTTTTAAAGTTCAAAACAGCAAAAAGGCTCTGGAAGATGAGTACAGGAGGGCATGTTATCATTACCATGAAACCAATATTTAACGGTGTTTGAATAATCCAGTCTTATTATACATTCATGCTGTCATCTTAAAGGTTACATTAAACATGCATCAATCTTGCAAAAGAAAAAAGAAAAAAAGGAAGCAGCAGCAAATATTCATTCATAGATAAAATATATAGCCCTCCACTGCAGGGTATGTCATTTTTGGAGACATGACACTCTGTCCTCCCATAGAGTTCTATATTCCCACCATTCAGTGCTAAGTAAAGTATCTTGTGCCAGGCACTTTGGCTTGGCTTGGCTTGGCATTTGTATGGTGTCAAGGTGCCCTAGGCAACAGCACAATACCTATAATAATGGCTAAATAGGTGCTGCTGATACGATTCCAAATGATCCTTTCTTGCTTAATCAAAAGGAAAAATAATCTGTGATGACTAAAAGCATTTGGAAAACTGCTAGGCACAATTCTGATGTTGATTTTAATGAGTGGCTATCATAAATTTAAAAAATCAGAGAGTGCAATCCTAAACACACTTACCTGGCAATAAACCCCACTGAACTCAGTGAGACTTGCTTCGGAGTAGACATGCCTAGACTTGCACTGTAAGTGCTCTAGTGAGCACCACCAGCTCTTTGTCCCGCCTTTTGATATTTAACGAAAACCTTCGACCATAGCATTGAACTGGAATGACCCCAGAAACTTAGCCTTCACAATCATCTGTGGTGTCTTTTCACTCCAGGAGTATCTTCCTATCCCATTACTACTTAATCCCTTTATAATCCAATCAACCTCTGTAGCATCATGTCAGCTCTTCCTGTCAACACTGTAACCTCATAATATTTCATTCTTGCCGAAGAAGAATCCCAGCTCCTACGTTTAGAGGAGCTGTAATTCTTACCCTTGACCCAGCTTAGTGAAGGATTCACCTTCAATTAGCATAACTGCATTTAAAAAGATAGATTCCATATTCTGCATTATTTTAGAGAGAATGGAAGGTGATTTCGTAACATCTAAACATAGAATTCTTATATATATATAGTACGTTTTATATATATATAAAAGGTACTATATATTTTTATATATAGTACCTTTAGCAAAAAATAAATACAAATCAGGCTTTAGTGCTAATGTAACAGTGAATATGATAAAAACGTTGCATACAACACGTCATAAATTCACGTTTTCCTATTTCTGTATCTGAAATCTGTCACAGCTTCTTTAAGGAATTTGTTTTACTATTTATCTTCATGCTGGGAAATTAAACTTACTACAAGAAATTGTGAAGCAGACATAGCTAGCGGTTAAATCAGTTAGAAAATTCACATTGGGAACAAATCTATGTGGCCATTCTTAATTAAGCTTTACTCAAGAGCAGACCTTTTGAAAGTAAAGAACACTGATAAGTTAGGTCCATTTATTTCAGTGGGCCTGTTCTGAGGGAAAAAAGTAGTTGAATAGTACCATAAATTATTCTTAAAGCATTTTATTGGCAGTGATGAGTTCCTTTTCTTAAAATATTTCTTTACTATATTTTTATCCTGCTTTTCTGACAAATATTGTTTATTGTTGAGACACACTGAATGAGGATCAGGGATTTGTCAAGGAAAATACCATACATAATAATTGCTAGCTGCTTCTGACGGCTTTATCCAGAAGCTCCCTCTAAGAGAGATTCCTGGGTGAGGAAAAATGACTGGCTTTCATGTTTGGTGTTTGCATTTTGATACTAAAGAAGATGTATTACTTTGTTATTAATTGTGCTTTATAGAATGCAGAAATTACATGGAGTGTGTGTGTATTTGCTGTTTATTTCAGATGTTTTAATTAATTATTGTGTACTGCTTAGAGTACACAATAGAGCTTAGAGTTTATTTATAAGTGGTAGATAAACTGACCAAATAAAATAAAATAAAAATACTAATACAAATCATGTGTAGACTTATGTTCTTAAAACAGGGCTTTCCTGCTATCATCCATTCCAAAGCCCTGGTCGTGAGCACCAAGGGGCATTCTAGAACAGCACTTGATTGGGGGGGGGGGGGGAATGAAGCTGGGGAAAACTGACAGAAACCACTGACCCAAGCATCGCATGACTGGAAATGCCATTCAGCTCACACTGGGCACTGTTGGATCCTAGCCACTGGAAATTAATTCTAAGTATTTTGACAAGTTTGTTTTGTCACCTATTTGCTATATTCTGGTCAGGTTTATTAACTGTTTCGGAGTACTTTTCTGCTGTCTTAGTGACAAAGATCTATTTCCTCACTCCCTGCCCGCTTCACCTGTAAGTCATTTTATGTGGAGATAGTTTTGTTGTATCTTTAGTACTTGAAAGTTATTGGCTTTGGTTACATTTTTGTGATGTGCCCAGAATATTTCAAAGTTCTATATAAACAACTAGTAAGATGTCTACCAAATGGTAGGAATGGGTAAGGACATGTGGCCATAAAGGTGGCGGTAGCTGTGTGAGTAGTTTGCTGCAAGCTTCAACCTCCCTTCCTAGCATGCTTTGCCCACACTTTCTTTCCTTTGGTCCCCATTTTCTTCTGTCCTTTGAGACTACTCTCCCTGCCTCCCTCAGTCTAGTACTATTACTCAGCAGTGTTTCCCACTCTATATGCCATGGGTCAGCAAACTTTTTCAGCAGGGGGCTGTTCCACTGTCCCTCAGACCTTGGGGGGGGCAGACTACATGGGGGGGGTGAACAAATTTCTATGCCCCACAAATAACCCAGTGATGCATTTTAAATAAAAAGCACACATTCTACTCGTGTAAAAACACACTGATTCCCGGACCGTCCGCGGGCCAGATTTAGAAGGCGATTGGGCCGCATCTGGCCCCCAGGCCTTAGTTTGCCTACCCATGCTATATGCTGAGCTCTATATGTCCCTGTTATAATGGAAGGGCACCACCCATTCCAGCACTAACACTATGGTTGGGGCAAGGCTTTGAGCAGCAAACTACTGTAGAGATGGAGAACTTAATTTCCCCCCTGCCTGTTATGCATTTGCTCCTGTAGCTTTTCACCAGTGGCTTGGGCCATGGCTCAGTGGCACCTCCACTGGCATCTCCAGAGCTGGGAATGTTCCCTGTCTGGAACCTTGCAGAGTTGTTGCCACTCAGTACAGACAACAGTGAGCTAGATGGACCAATAGTTTGGTTCAATATTAGGGAAGCTTCATATATTTGCATGTATTTTCCATAAGGTGTTTGGGAGTGGCAGAATGGAGACATAGTAGGGAGGGGGAGACTTAAGTATCCTCTTTTCCCAATTTTTCCCCAATCAAAATTTTGACATATGTGCTTTTATTTTTTTTCTATGCAATGCATCATCAGCCACTTTGCCCCATTACTTAGTGTAAGGTGCTTTGAAGACAAAATGGCCCTTCATAGTCTTTCCCATCATGACCATATTATACTCAAACAATTTTGAACAGAATTTGAATTTCAAGCAAGATGTGAGCAGCATTTTTTTATGTGCAGTTAATTGCTAGAACTGTTTCCTATTATAACTGTCAGCCAATCTGTACCAAGCAAATACATCCATTTAATCATGGAATGGAAGCCAAAATATCCCCTAAAATGAATCACTGCTGGTACATTAAACTGAGATATTAATTAGACTGTAACCAATGGATCGGTATTTGGCAGGTTTTAAGATTATCACAATTGCAAAGATGTAAAATGCCTGGAAAATGATCAGTTTATATGATGACAACAAAATTATATTTTAAAACATTTTAGCCATGACAGGGTATTTTTTGGTAATCATTAAGAAATAATATAAATGCAACATTTTATGAATTTTTTTTTTTTCATAACTCACATATGTCTTTATTTGTTATAATTGTTCTAATAAAGATATAAAGCAAACATACTATTATCCATTCAAGATACAAATGCAAATATTTTCTCTGGAAGCTGACAATTACTGGCATATATTAGTTTCTGTCATCTGTATTGGGTACACAAAACTCAATTCATATTATTTTGTATAATTTATTTTAATAATTCCTATTTATTTAATAATTCTAGGATATCTGCTAACAGAACACAGGGATAATATCACTGTAGCCTTACAACAAGCCTGTCAAGAAGGTTAGGCTGACAGGCCCACCCAGTAAGGAATTTAAACTTATCAGACCAATCCTATGTATGCATTTCAGAAGTAAGTTCCACTTAGTTCAATGGGGCTTACTCCCAGGTAAGTGGTATGGAACTGCAGCCTTAGAATCCCCAGTCTAAGAGAGGCAAACTGAGTTGAATTCAAGGTTGTGCTATGGCAAACATTTCGGCTTCAGCTTGCCATATAGAATGATCACCCTTCTCCCTCCAAGCACTGTTCTGGGGTTTCTTCTGACTACCCAAGGGCAATTTTGTAAGGTGCAGAGGGAAAGCTCAGCTGTGTTTGTGGAACCCCCTGGGCAGCACTTCTGCTGACAGGGTTCATTAGGTGAATCCCACCCACTGTCTCCTTCACCCCTTATGCTTGGTTACACAATACTATAACCTAGTAGCCTTTAACAGCTACATGTTGTTGTTGGCATCTGTCTGTATCAAGAGACAATGGAGTGTGCCCTCGGGGGTGAAGTCAAACCACTGCATCAGCAGTACCAAAATGACCTCACCAGGATGCAACCATGGGCAGTGTGTATGGAGGTCCTGTCTCCTGGGCTGCCCAGACGGCAAGACCCCCCTCTCAGCTTCACTGATGTGGTCCAAAGGAAAGGAGAGCAATATGTTTGGTACCAGTTTGGCTTCAGGAGTTACCGGAAATTGGTGTACAAGGTGCCGTCTTAGGGACTCCACTCCTGATTCATGTAGGGTTTACTTACTCTTTACCCTTTCCTTCTTCCAAAGATATCCCACATGGCAGTGGAGGTTTAGGATTAAAGCTTCCCTTCTCATAGATGGGCTACCTTCCCAGGTTGACAGGCTCCATCTGCCCCACACTTCCCTCTACAGCACATGCAGAAGCTGTATTCTTGACCATTGGACCCACTATTGGACCCACTCAATCTGCCAGAGCCTGCCTTCACAAGGAGGGGAAATCCCTGATTCACCAAGAGTTTGAGACCCATCGGCTCCTTTTACCTGGTTTAGCAGGCCAGTTGAAGCGATTTCCTAAGCGGTGTGTGCCGTTGCATGTTGTCAGCCCCTAGGAGCCACAGGTGTGAGCTGAATGCAACACCCCGTATACCCCACAGCTGCATGATGGATTAAAATTTAACAGGTGGAGTCTTCCCCATCACTATGCCAGGAGAAGTTGCACTTTCTTTCTGCCCATCATGCTTTGTTAGATACACAGCAACTCTCAGGGTTTTCTTTTTGTGAAAAAGGAATGATGTAGAGCAGTGCTCGCACTTTCAGAACATATGTAATGTGCTATCAGAATGATCCTTTTAAAAAATCCAGTAATCTCCAGGCTACCAAAATTATTCTTTGAATTTAGAGCAGCAAAATTAAAAATGCCTTGTGGTCTTTGAATTGCAACCTGACATAAGATGCAATTACCTGGGATCAAGCCCCATTAACACAATGGGATTAACTTAAGAGTAAACATGCAAAGGATTGTGCTGTTATTTAATTGTTGTGTTGCCCATGGGCAATATCTGCAATCACAAGCAAGACACTTGTTTTGTTATTTATTTATTTATGGACATAGGGTGTTTTTTTCCTCATTTAATGAAACAGAAAAATATATATTTTTACTTACTCTCCTTTCCTCCAATTAATCCCAATAGAAACCTTTTTCTTTTTTCTTTTTGCTTTTTAACCTAATCACTAGTACAAAAGGAGGATGGGGGACTTTAATTTTTCCTTGTGGTGCTGGTGCTACACAGAAACGAGCACCATGGGATCCATAAAAGTGCTATTTACCACAATTAGCAGATGAGTGATGAAACAGTAGTGACAGACTGTAGTAGCCTTGATTCTCCAGCCAGTCAACACCCCGGCTGCTAGAGTTATATGGATCATTAATTATTCCATGCCCTCAGTCCCTCGGCCTTCTGCTGAGTTCTACTGGTCAATTTCTTTTAAACTTTAAATATATCTGTAGCTGATTAAAGTATAACATGGCAAAATGTTGTTCCTTGTCCTGTGATTCTGTTCTTGGAAGTCCTGTGACTACTGCTGTTTGTGGCATATGGGTGTTTGCAGGATGGGAGGGGTTTCATTTGCTGTTTATATATATTACATAGAATGTGTACCGCACATTGGTTCATCAATCTATTTTAGTGCTTGATTGATCTCTACTAGATTTCAGTTCTGAATTTCTGGCACAACAACAGAGAATAAGTGGGTTATATCCAAAGGTTCTCTTCCTTCAACAGAATAAGTATCCATTTGATGGAAGACTCTTTCTGTCAAAGAAATGGAAACTTTGTATTCAATCCAATTCATTTAAGAAAGATGTAATGCATAATCAGGGCCACAGGGAGATGCAGTATTAAAGCACTTATGATCTGAGCACTCTTTAATAGGACAAATAACTCTTTAGAAGGTCTGAGATCCTACAAAATAATGGATAACATGGTGGGGTGAGTCTCTAGTTACTGAGAAGGGGAGGGACAAGGTAATGACAAGGCTGGCATGGTGCAAATACCAGCCCAGTCTGGAGCTCCTGCCAGGGCATTGGTACCACTCTTCTTTCTCTACTGTCTTTCCCCTCTGCCTCTCAGTCTTGGTAAGCAGCAGTGATTCACCTGTCAGGAGGTCAGGTAAGTGTCTTCACAACATCACACTGCCCATTGTCCTAAGTACATATATGTAAGTACCTTACTAAGGCTTTGGTTATCAGCTAGTCTGAATCTCTAAAATGGCTCTTGAAAATTTCCCAGAAACTAGGAGGTGAAACAATGGTTTGAAATAATGAAGGCCATTAGGTTACTATCCTGGCTTCTTGGTGTCTTTTTTATGTTTACAGTAGTAGTTTGATTGTTGTCAAGCTGAACCATTATCTAGTCATCAGCCATTCTCAGTAATCATATCCTTTAGTTGTCGTCACTTATGATTACTGTACACTTTGCACCTCTTTACGTAATTCCCACTTGGCTTGGAATTATACCCAAGAGCACTTGGCAACATGCTTTCCAGGTAATTAAATCATCACCAGCAGTTTCTTAAAACGTGGAAATTCACAATGCAGGCTTCAGTAACCACTAATGAAAAATGATAACTGTTTGGCAGGAAAATAGAAGAAGATACATATGGTTGAGAGAGACACTGAAAGTGGCCAACAATGGAAAAATGAGAAATATACAGAGTGACTTCCTTGGATTTAATGTCACTAGGTCAGAGGTCAGTGAACTTAGGAAAGTAACATAAATTTGCTAAGTACATTATGAAATACATGGAGCAAGCTGCAGAGTAAAGTAGAAGGCAGTGCCCTTGTTTGCTCATCATGCTAAGCCCAATAATCGTTTAGTGCAAATTCAGAGAGGAGATTGCAGCTACTTTGCTTCTCCCCAGTCCTTTGATTGCTGTGTTGTGCTAAGCCAATATTTGTCTTAACGTGTCATCTAAAGTCAGAGTCATGGCTTACCTCTCCCAGACAAACCACAAATTGTAAACCATAGGACAGATTTTGGTTACAGCTCATGGTTTGTTTTGAAAGAGTAAACCAAGGGCTTGGGTTCAGATAACATGCTAGGCCAAACCAAGGTTATGTCCAAGGAGGAGCAAATCAGCTATGATCTTCTCTTGTACACACAAGGGGGTACGATGGCTGCACTTATTTTATGCCTGAAACACTGATATCTCAGAACACATGGAGCTTGTAGGAGAGGCAGATGCCCTCTGTAAACTGCTTGAGAAGAGGGCTTATAAATTCCATGTTTGGACACCCAGGGTTCACAAAAAGACAATGGTACTTGAACAAATGTGGGAACTATTTATGAAAGTTCTCTACTACAGTTGATATGATCCATTCTTCTCACTCCTTTCGCAAAAACAAATTGAAGAAAAAAATATACCCCAATAAAGAACACTCTGTAAACAGACTCCATGAGAACTAAAGAAAGACAGCACTCCTTTTAATTTTGCCTCTGGAAGAAAAGGAATGCATTTAAGAGATTTTCCATAACTGTCCAAACAAAGGGCACCACATCACAAACCCAGTGAAATTGGCAATCCATGATGTGGAACAAAAGGGCCAGAAGGAAAAATAGATGCCAGAGAGCAGTAAGGAGTCTATAAGCAGATGTCCTGAAATTATTGCCAACCTTGTGTCTCAATGATGGAGGGACAGCATTTGAACCCCAATGGAGTCACAGCATATGGAACTGAGCTCTGGCATGCCCTTTTCAGGAAAGAAACTCCAAGAGGAGGCACCAAAGTCCTTTGATGGAACAGCCTGTCTGTGACTAGGTTTATGGATTCTCTAAAGGACTGTGTTAAAAACACGTTCAGTAAGGCTCTTAAACCCCTTCTTTTCAGGTGTGATCAACAACAAAAGCCTCTGCAGAACCTTTACCTTATCATGCATCTCAGTAAGAACTACAGATGTCTGAGAAATTCAAGTCAGTGCACATTTAAAGGTGAACCTATCTAATTTGCACTATCCAAAACAATGCCTGAAACGGAGCACAGCTGTCATTTAAAATTCACCCTTCCCTTGAATTTTGCAAGGCAGTTCTCCAGTAAAGTACTGTAATGTGTACACAGAAAACCATATACTGTGGTAAAGTGTGCATACAAATGTGAACAGAAGTGAAAATAACATACAAAATGCATTGTATTAGGGGAAATTGTTTTGGTATATGCAAATGTGTATATTGGAAGAGATTTGCAGTAAAACATGGTTGAATTTCCAAGATGCCTTTTAAAAATTGCTAACTGATGCAGAAATGTGGAGAACATAATTCAAGATGGGGGGTGGGGAGAAATAGAGAGAAACCCAAATTGACAGATTTGTCCATCCTTAGTCAGAGAACAATCTGCAGGATTGCGGGGTTTAATGAGAGTCATTATAGCCAGTTCCCTATCCCTAAGGAAAGCCTCATAAAAGGACACACATGTTAGGGCCAACCTGGAAAAGTTGCCATGCAGACAGTTAGCATGAATGGCTTTTTAAGGGTTAAGTGCAAGAGAACTTGATCCAGAGCCAGATCAGGACTCTAGCATGAGGGGTAGGGAGCCCCCCCCCACCCTGCCTGTGCCTGCAATTTACTTTTTAAAAAAGTCATTCATGCAATTCTTAATTACACGAATGACATCATGTCTTGTTTGGTCCTTAGTCTGTCATAAGCTTCTTATCAGAAAAATTATATTGACTCCTGTTCCATGGTTCAGAATTCATAATGAGATATGCTTCTCTAACCCCACTGCTCATGACCCCCCTCAGAGATCAGAGTTCAGTCAACTAATGTAGGGAAAGTGAAATCATGATGGATAGCTCTGCCCCCGACTTCCACTGATTGAATGTAACATAACAATGCTCACCCCATGCAGATACTCCATGCATAGTGGCTGCATTTGCAGCCTCAAATTCTGTTGCAGCTGTTTTTTCTGAACATGTACATATACCTTACATGTATATACCTTACATGTGAACATGTAAACCTTTAGAGCCTGTTTTTATGTTTTGCCCAATGCAGGAAGCTAGACAATGGGGCCAGTGGCTGCGTATAATTTAAGGGTGCAGCTAGTAGTTGCAATCCCACTCCTCTCTGAACGCTGATTAAGCATGTGGATGGGAGCCTGAGAAGAGGGATTTGGTTACTTTAAAGTTTACCAGAAGCTTCAGATTCATATAAGCAGCAAAGTTTATGTTACACACTCAAATCTGTAAGTAGCAAACTCAAGTATTTAGCATAACGTCTACATTTAAAACATAAACAAACAAAATTCTTCAGCTATTTTACTAAAAGCTGAGAAAGGCTTGATCACGTAAAGCCAAAGAGTTGCAGCTCAACACTCTTGCTTTCATGTCTCACGTAGACCTATGGAATAAAAGTGCATATTCTCCACCATGTTAAAACAGCCACTTGGTTAAACAGTACTTCTGCAATAAACTCAATTTTGGAATACAGGAGATGTCGTTGATTACTGCACATGATAATGATTTTCTAAAAACACATCACCTGTTCATTTATTTTAAACTTTTAATGCCAGCTGTTCCCATGAGAAGGTTGACCATCATTACCATACATTACTCTGGGGAGCACAACATAACAGCTGTCACTTACAGTCACCATAGCAACACTTCTGTAACCACACTGGATTTGGTCAGCAAGGAAACATACACACGCAAGCTGCTTATAGTAGATTTGCAACACAGTGTAAGGGGTTTTTATTCAGGCCACCATATCTCCTGTCTGCTCCTCCACCCCCCTCACCTTTCCAACTCCTTTCCTGTTTCTGTTCAAACTAATGTCTTCAAGCCTAGTATAGCCTGGAAGTGCAGTGAGTGATGTTGCTATGGAAAAATCAAATAATCTCTGTACACCAAAGCACAGTGCAATCTGCTATAAGTTAGCAAAGGAAATTCTGTTAGCACAGAAATTCTGCTCTCACTCTCTCCATCTTCTGTCAAAATATGTCTTCCCACTTTCTTTCCCATTAGATTCTGACAATATAGCACAAGGCATTTGGGGGCAGGTAATAGTACAACTGCCAAACACATAGTAGTACTGCTAGTGCAGTTATTAATTCCAAAGAGCCAAGAATACCAAATGAGCCATTTTATATCCTTTGCAATTATACCCCACCTTTCCTCCAAGCAGCTCAAGGTGGCAAACATAGTTCTCCTCCCCATTTTATCTTTGCAACAACCCTGTGAGGTAGGCTAGGCTGAGAGACTGTGACTGTCTAAGGTTACCCAGTGATCTCTGTGACATTATTATTATTAGAATTTATATACCGCCCTATACCTGGAGGTCTTGGGGCGGTTCACAGAATAAAATCAAAATCTAAAACCACAAACTACATAATCAAAATAAAAACAATAACCCAATAACCCCCCAAACCGCCCCCCCAATTTAAAAGGGCATAGGGTGTAAATCAAATTAATCAAAAGCCTGGTTAAAAATGAACATTTTTGCCTGGCGCCTAAAGGTGTACAGTCATACCTCAGGTTGCAAATGCTGCAGGTTGAGTGTTTGGGGGTTATGGACTGCATCGAACCCGGAAGTACTGGAACTGGTTACTTCTGGGTTTCAGTGCTTGCACATGCGCAGAAATGCTAAATCGCATCATGTGCGTGCACAAATGTGGCACTGCGGGTTGTGAACATGCCTCCCGCATGGATCACGTTCGCAACCCGAGGTTCCACTGTATAATGAAGGCACCAGACAAAGTTCCCTGGGGAGAGCATGGAGGCACATGAGGAAGGACCTCAGAAGATGATCTCCGAGTCTGGGTAGATTCATATAGAAAGAGGCAGTCCTTGAGGTATTGGGGTCCTGAGCCGTTCAGCATGACAGAATGGTAATTCAAACTCCTGTTTCCACGCTCTTGTTCATCATTCTAACCACTACACCACACTTGCAACACATTCCCCACAAGCTAGAACACCTCCAGGAATGATGTACTCATTGTGAGATGTGTCAACTTTAATACTCACCAACTCATAAGAGTAATTATGAGTAAAAACCAAGCTAAAATTTTGGATTTACCTTATTAATGCATGAGGGAAAATGCAAGTGGAAAAAAACCATTTGCCACCACCTGGAAAGGTATATAATATTTTCCATAAAATCTTGGGCTTCTATGAATCAGAATGCGAAGCAGAATAAACTGACAAAAGCAGTAGCAAAATGATAATGCTGTTAACCTACTCATAGCATTTGTTTAATGACCGTAAGTAAGTTCGGGTTCAGTTGGGCCTGCTCTTCAGTAAGGGTGCCAGGATTCTAGCTTCAGTAAGGTCTGTACAATAGTAACTGAGCAGGTGCATTCTCTGGTAAGCACAAAAAAAAGGCTCAAGCTAACAGTGGATAAATACATGACTATTTGCCCACTGGCAACTCACCACAGCGTGCATGTAACCAAATGCGAAACAGTAAAACTTCCTGCAAAATTGGTAAGACAATGCAACAACCAATAGATAAGTGGTTGCAAGTCCACTATGTAAAAAAGTGGTTGCAAGTCCACTGTGACTATTGGTCATCTGTATACATTCATTTATTTCCAGGTGAGAATTTGAGGAATGGAGATGGTAAATGGCTTGTGCTTGCATACATCTTAAAGTTACTGTATAATTCCAAGAAGTACAAAGGTGTCAACTTCTGTTCCATAGCTTAGATTAGATATGATAAATGAATGGTCTTTGTATTATAATTTCCATATCGCCTTGCTACTGTTAATCTATTTTTATTTTTCTGCATTTTTCTCCAGCTTTGTATGCAGACTCAGTAATCTTAATACTATGTCTTTGCACCCTGAAGAATACAAAATGTTTGCATGTAAAGCTGAGATTTAAATACACATATTTTTTACTTTTTAAAATGTAGCATTTACCCCCCAAAATGAGACTTTTTTCTTATTCTCATCCACCCTAAATGAGCTAGGAAAAATTTGTATATTTATGCATGGTATTTCTAAGAAAGAGGCATGCTTACTGCAGTGCTTTGTGCAATTAATTTCAAAGCACACAATACTGCCTATGGGAAGTTTCAGATTTTGCTTATTTCTTATTCATGAAGTCACATTTTCTGTCTTCATTTGCATTAAGCAATTTTCCCCCTACCTCTCTCAGCCATCATATAAACCTATATTTCCTAGAGTATTTTGCTGCTTAAAGCAAAGAGAGGTGAGTAAGTGATCTGTACATAGATAATGCTCTGAGCTCATCTGTTGTTGCTGGTTTGAAATGGAATTCTCTGCAGCTATCAAAAAGTGATTTTTACATGAATGGGGAGGGGGAAGTACTCAAGTGAAAGTATCTGTTCATGCATAATCTCATTCAACTGTGCAAATGGTTTTAAATTGTTGCAGCAAAATAAGCATCTCTTGTTTGCCATAACTGACAACAGCCTTTGTTTTACTAAATGAAACATGTTCAGGGAACAGAACCCAGAATTGCAGCTTAGTTTGTCCAAATACAAAAGCTTAGGGCTGGATTCTTAGTTACAATAAAGCTTTCTTTGTACATCCCTGGTCATGTTTAAAAGGCCTTCAAGTCATTTTGTGTGGTATAGAAGCTGTAATTACAGCAATCTGACAAAATCAAATAAAGTGACTTCAAAATGTATTAGCAATCCAGAACCAATGTCTGTATGCTTGTCTGTAAAAATGATACAATTATAATCTTTTGATAGTGTTAAATTATGAACAATTTTAAAATGCTATCAGTCTCAGCCTCTGGCTAATTTACTTGGCTGGTGACTAAAACTGCATAATGAGGAAAAATACATGAAACATCTTGAAACAAGATGCTGCACTTTGTGCTGGTGCCCTAGAAGCTACCTGAGATGTGAATATCAAGAGGATTATTCCACAAGCAGGGAGCCAATCATGAAGTACATCCAGTCACCTTACTGTCTTTCATATAACTGGTGACAAGGAAGAAACATTAAAACAACTTTGCTAGCTTTTGAGCCAGAAGGCATCAGTAGTTTTAAAGGAAACATAATCTCCACTTTCCCCTAAGATTGGACCTTCACGTTTCATTTGTATTATTGCCAATACGTTTAAGGCATAAGGATGAAGGAAAACATCATCATCCTGTGGAAGAAATGCTGAATGGAGCCAGTCTCTTGTGCCTTCATTGATGGGCAATAATTATGGTTCATGGTTGCTAAGAGGCTTCTATAAAAAACCTTTAGGAGTAGCAATTAATCATAATTAACAGAACCTCAGATACATTTCAAGCTTTTGGTCCTCAATTCTTTATTTATGAGCCTTTCAGAAACTGTTCCAGCACATTAATTTTCCAATTTTTAAGCAAATTACAAACACAGCCTGCCAACTGAAAACAAAACAATCCAGAGTTCATAAATAGTGGCTAAACTCATGCACACTGCCACGGCATTTGCGCATACTTTTTTTAAAAAAGCCATATAAATTATGTTCAGGCAATACATTTCCCTGCAACTAGAGCATGTCCTACATTCCATCACAGAAGGCTTGCATACACTTAACCATAGTTAAGTCTTAGAATGGCTTTGCACATGTGATCACAGTAGAACAGGCTATGTTTTTACCAATGTGCATTTACCAAAGTAACCCACCCTACAAGCTGAATGTCCCTAGTGCTACAAACTGCAGGGGTCAATGAAATAATCCACATGACTGTTTTGCTTGGAGTGATAGCTTGGCTGCCCAGAATGTCGTGTATCCTTCTTAGGCTTAATGGGTCATCCCACTCAGTACACTCAGTAACTACAAAATGTTCTCCTGGAGCTGTTATGGTAGAAGACTGGAAAAAAAACAACAGAATAGCAGAAGTTATTCTCTTTCAATATGATGATATGAATGGTGGTCAAATCTACCAGTCAAGTCAGCTCATGCCTTCTTTAGTTTAGGGAGATGATTTAGTGACCTGCTAAATGTCTCTTAATGGGAGCCAATAACCAGTAAAATGCGGGATCATCCTTGAGTGTTCTGAATAGGGAAAATCATTGGCCAGGGGACAATTTTTTCTTCTCCTGGACAAAACATGGTGGTGTACATGGGTACTGGAGCAACTGCACTTTGAATCAGAGGGAGACAGAGAAGATAGGGTTGACCTCAGAGGGAAAACAAGTATCATCTTGGGATGCTGGGTTGTCTTTGGAGATCTGATATGGGGGCAGCCCCACATGTCCTCTACTTACATATTTGCAGCTGAACTCAAATTTTAGAGAAACACCTTAAGTTTCCTCTGGTTATCTCTCCTCCCAGAGGTAACCAATCTCATGTACGTGCTGTCCCTAGAACCTCTTGTCACTTGGGAATATAGAGAACACATAAAAATTGCAAGTGACTCCACATCATCTGTGGTTTTAGAGAATATGTAACATATATACCGTATTTTTCGCTTTATAAGATGCACCAGACCATAAGATGCACCTAGTTTTTGGAGGAGGAAAACAAGAAAAAAAATATTCTGAATCTCAGAAGCCAGAACAGCAAGAAGGATCGCTGCGCAGTGAAAGCAGCGATCCCTCTTGCTGTTCTGGCTTCTGGGATAGCTGCGCAGCCTGCATTCGATCCATAAGACGCACACACATTTCCCCTTACTTTTTAGGAGGGAAAAACAGAGTCTTATAGAGCAAAAAATACGGTACTTCACTGATAATTATTGAAAGATAGACTCTGCTTCCCATTACGATGTTTTCCTTTCTTTCTTGTTTGAGAATCCAACTGGAGTTTTCTACAGGTCTAGCTAGCTGGCTATCATCTTTTGCAAAAGCATGTGTATTACAGACATTTCTGTTGTAATGCATTCTTAATGCTTCATATTTGTAAGCAAGGCATCAGCAGAAACAGGCAACTGGCCAGTTTCCCAAAAAGGAGGTGACTTTCATCAAATTATCTTACTTGTGTCAGGGGAAATGTGTCAGCCAGCCCT
This sequence comes from Podarcis gaigeae, assembly GCF_964106915.1. Lineage (NCBI taxonomy): Eukaryota > Metazoa > Chordata > Lepidosauria > Squamata > Lacertidae > Podarcis > Podarcis gaigeae. Next base: position 59,668,639 of record NC_139678.1, on the reverse strand, counting down.
CAATTAAAGTCAGAAAAAGATGTGAAAGATGTTGGGTATCTCAAGGCTTTGCTTATTTGAGCCAAAAAAAATCCCTAGTCAATAAGAAAATGTGGAAATGTTTGATATATGATTGAATTGGGCCATTTAGCTATAGATACATATAAAGATGGAAGCTGCAACTTTTCAGTCTTAGATTCACTAAGATACATTTTTATTAAAAATAAAATTGTGGCAATACAAATCACAGACCATTTTTTTACAAGTCACAGCCAATTTTTGTTCCCTGCCTATAGAAAATTAATACTTAACATTCGGCAACTGCTCAGATAACAAATAAAAGAAAGCAAGTATAAAATAAGACACAAATATTCTGATAAAGAATTATCAGTAAATAAAAACACAAAATCCCTTGAGTAGGATGGGGTGTGGGGAATGCCTGTAAGGTGATGAATTCTGGAACACAGTAACAATCTGTGATAACGTTTAACCTCCTGCCCTCAATTTAGAGCCTATAAGACATTAAATGAATGCCAATAAGTCAATAAACTAGGATAATCACAAAGGCAAATTTAATGACAAAACCTTTCCCCTAGTAATAGTGCTGATTTGCTTCTTGGATCATACAAGGGGACTCTAAAGAATGGAAATTACTGCCTTTGCAGGCTAAATCGGCCTGTAAAGAGTTAAATCAGTGAGAACACTCAAGCACCTGCGGCAGCCTGCTCATCTGCTTCCTGTATATAGTGGCCCGGCAGGTCACTGCTCTTTAAAAATTGGTCTGCTAGCACCAAGCCAATATCTGTCATCACCGCAGCTGTATTGTACACCACTTGGCATGAACAATATAATTCCCTGTTAAGAGGGATTTACAAAATATGCAGAGTGCTAACTAAATATTTGCAGCTACTGGTTTTTTTAAAGCTCCCTTTATTTATTTAATATTTACAAGAGTCTGCCTGTACCAGTTTTTAATTTTCTCACATGCCGTATGTCTCCTTCCTACTGAACTCCCTGAATCACACTTAAGTGGAACAAGTACCGGTGCATTAAAAAAATGAATAAAGTTTCATAACAAGAATCTTAATAGATTTTCCTCCATATTTTGGTTAAAGACCATGGCCAGCGGAAGCTGGGAAGCTGCTGTTAACTTAGAATTAAATCTTAAAGTGGCTTTTTGTGCTATATTTTGTACTCAAACACCAATATCCAAGTGGAAGATCCATGCACATAGCATCAGTGAAGGATGTACACAAACAAAAATTCACAACTTTCCCCCTTTAAAATAATTTGTTCCCAGACATTTCCCAGCTGCTTTAGAAAGAAAAATTGAGATTTATAAGGCATGTACACAATTAAGAATGGACACGCAGTTAAATTTTGATCAGAGGACAGAGTGTTGTATCCAGCGCTGTTCATGCATAAGTAGAATGAACCTCCACTTGCACAACAGGAGTTTACCTTCCTCTCAGCCCCACCGCACACCCTCAAAATCTGTTTCAGAGAGTTGAGTGACTTTCTGGAGCAGGCGAGGGGAGCACATGGGAGGCTGCAGTGAGGAGGAGAGGAAGCTGAAGATGTTTCTGCCCAGAATGTAACAAAGGAAATACATTCAATTATACTGCTGTATAATTGTATTGCAAAGGTCTCCTGAACCACTAAAAGCTTATGGGGAGATCAGTTTTCCACAGGAAAAACTTTGATGAAATGAATGTGGCCAATGGTCTATGGACTATATGTTTAGGTGCCAGACATCAGGGAACCATTGGCATGGTCTGGCCAATATCATCTCCCCACACTGTTGCCCATGCCCTTCTGCTACCATTGGAGCTGCCCCCTTTGCTCTTCACTTTGTAGTGCCACTGTACCACCATTTCCCTTCCTCTGCTGTTTTCCACCTGAAATGTTGTAACTGTCACAGCTGTGGTTGTATGAGGAACAGAGAAGGGATCAGCAAAGTTTAGCAGGGCCATAACATTTTCAGAGTTAAGGAAGTCTGCCTTAAACTAATTTAGCCTACCTTAGCCTAGTAAGAGCAGCACAAGGAATGGACAGGCACAAGCCTGAATAGAGCTGGGCCCGAAGCAATCAAGGGAAAACAAAATGAACAAGAATAAAAGAGAAAACAATATATTTAAGCAGAAGCATAATTTCTACATTATACAGGCCCCACCAATGAATGGCGGTGTGCATTACAGCACAGTGCTCTTGAACACTCGTTATTCCTTACATAGGAAACACTCTTGATAGATTGTGCACTAAATTAACTCTGGACATTAAAAATTGCAAACTGGCCCCCCACACCACACTTGAAATGTTGCCTTGATAATTGGAGTAAGGCATGACTGAGCACGCAGCAGGGGTGATAGATGCAATGGAGAAGAGCATGTTTCTGCGCACACCTGAGATAGGCTTCCATCAGCATGGCTCCGATGTAGCTTCGTTTAATTAGTGGGAACAATTTACTTCTTATTGCTCCCAGTGCTGCATTTTTACACTGCCTTGCCCTCAGATTTCAGGGGCTAAGTTTTATTTTCAGCTCAAATTAGACGCTGCCGAAATCTGTCACTCTTTCTTGCCTTACTGCGCAGAGAGGCATTTCTCTCAATGGGAGGGAAGTGAAAATAGGCTTGGTTGCCTAGAAACCTGATTATCATCTCGCAAGATGGAACTTCAGGCCTGTTGATTCAGTAACCCCGAACCACAACTAGGATACAGGCTTGTTGCCAGCTGCTCTCCTTCTGCCACTTGCAGGAGGGTCTTCGCTCTTCCTCAGGGGTACTGGGCCAAAAACAACAACAACAGATTTAAAGCCAAATATGCAAATCCTTCTGATCCCGTAATACAGAATGTTAAACCAAGGATTGACTTGTTTCTATAGCAAAAGAAGACATCTTGCCTAATCAAAGGACTCACTTCCATACAAGGAGCCTGCAGTGAGGCATTCTCCTTGCCAGTGTTGGATAGTGATAAGAATTCAGATGGTGGAGATCCAAATGCAAACAGCTTATTAAGGTTGGTAGGATAGCCTTTGGAAGAGACTGCGCTCCATTCTAACTGTCCTCACTGTATAGCTGTGGAGAGGAGCAAAAATAAGTCAAAGGATATAAATGCTATAGCACAGGGCTTGACAAATAGAAAATAGGGAACTACTGGTAGCTCTCAGGATGAACTGCAGTAGATCTGCAAGGGTTCCTGACTGTCAGTTTTCTAACAATAGAAACAGCTTAAAAGTTGTTTTTTCTTTCTAAATTAGACTTCTCTAATCAAGAAAGTTTGGGGAGAAAACTTGGAATAATGCAAGTGGTGTAATGGATATAATTATAAAACCACATTGAGACCCAGAGAAGTGAAATTTGGGGTGCCTTGTTAACATAAATAAAATACAATTAACACCGGGCTTTGCTTGTTGAAAACTTCTTTCCATTTCAGTAGGCATTTTAGGCAAGGTTTTCTGATTTTTATGGTTAATTTTAACTGAGTTTATGCTGAATCCCCTTTTGAATTCTCTCTTGTATCCTTATTGTACAATGTTTGGAAATGTGGGTAAATTATACACCTGTAATTTCATTATAGCAGTTAAACTACGGGACAAAAAAAAAATAAATGACAAACCAGCCAGTTTATATCTCTGCCATATTGGCAGATTAATACTGAAGAAAATATTAGTAGCACCAAGATCCAAACTATCCCGATGAAGAAAATACACCTCTGAGAATAACTTTTCAGGGTGCTTTAAAAAATAATAATACATAAACTAACTATATATACACACACACACAAACATATTCTGTTCAGAGATCTAGATTCTGTAATCCAGCCTCCCAAATGTTCCTGCTGAATTGATTTTTTTCTGTTTATTTATAAAATATGAACCGAGTCCAGATACATCTGATGTGCATCCAGATAGGTTAGAAAGGTTTAGATGATAAAAGCAAGAATGGGGTGGCAAGAGGGTGAGGCTGAATATAGGTATAAACGTTTAGATAAACCACCAGCACAATGGAGAACAGGGTCAGCCCAGTTCTCAATGACTCTCACTGGGACACAATGGCCTGCAACATACGGTAGGCCATAACAGACGAGGAGGGGGACACTTGCTTCTTTCTCCAGATTTGTGGATCAATAGAGGCACGTTTAGACTCCAGACAAATGATGACCCGGGAGGCACGGTTGTACACTCACCTCTTAGTAAGAACAGAAGGAATTAAGACAAGTGTGGAGATCCTTTGGTCCTCCAGAGGTTGCAGGACTACAGTTCCCATAAGCTCTACCAAGAAAGGCCAATGGCCAGAGGTGATGAGAGATGCAGTCTGGCAATATCTGGAGGGCCAAAGGCTCCTCACGCCTAAATAAAAGCAAGGTATCCCCTATGTAAATGAACCGCTGGTAGTCATATACTTTTGGAAAATGTGATGTATTTGTGGTGGGGGCATAAGAAGGTCCTTGCTGGATCCTGTCCACCATGCTGTTCTCACAGTGGCCAATCATATGTCTGTGAGAAACCCACAAGTAGGACTAGAGGCAACCCATGAAAGGAGCCAACATGCATCTTCCCCAAACCAATCCACAGTGTTCAGGATTTCACACACGAATCCTGCCCATCATAGTTACATAGTTAAAATATCAAAATGGATTATTTTCCAGATACAAATTTTATTTCAGAATCTTTATTGGAAGTCTCAGCTTTGCAAATCTTCCATTATTGTGCAGGCATGACCAGTTTGTCTTTTTTCTTCTCTCTTCCTTCTTTGTAAGCTGCCCTATCAATTGAAGCTTTTTTAAAAACCCCGAACAAGCCTACTTTGTCAAATCAGCAAATCTGATATGGATGTAATATCTTCCATTAAGAAAAACCTGACTTGCCATTTAATGAGATAATTAAATTGGGGGAGGTAGAATAGTGAGATGAAAAGGATTGCTTTTAATTACAGAAAACAGGTGCACATTTTTAGAATATCTTATGGCTTATTAAATTCAGTGCTGATGGTGGAGCTTATTAAATTCAGAAGCAGTATTGAAGCAGAGCCCAAACATAAAGAAACTTAAGGATGGATGGAGAACAGAATAGAGCTGTTCTTTAAATGCACATCATTCCATTACAATACTAAATAGTCAGAGGCTGGAGGTCAAAAGTAGTTATGAGGAGGCAGTAAAATATAACCATGGATGACCCTTTGCATTACTAATGATCGGAGTGAAATGGCTTATGGTTGCAATCAGTGGACTGTTGCATGATTAGGAACACAATTTGGGCTTTGTCTTGCCTGTGATGATTGCAGATTTTGGAAGGGTGCAACTATAAAAGTCCATCATACCTCCAAGGTTGTATTTTTGTCTTTACACACTCTTACTGATAGATGGTATCCTGTCCCTAACTCCTGCCCCTTCTTCTTTTATAAGTGATTAGTTGAATCAACCTTTCTAAGCCCCAAGTACTGTATTTTTCAAAAGGTGGAGTTTACATTATTCTCCTTAACACCAAAGTGTATTTACATACATGTAGGACAACTGTGTCTTTATAAGTCTAACTTGTTCCAGGAGCCTAAGTGGCAGGAGAATAAAAAAAAAGTGTCAGTTTTAATCAATATCATCTGACATTATGGGAATTGAATTTCTACCTTTCTGCTAATACATTAGCTATATTCTGGCTTTATCTCCTCCTGCAGAATTGATTTGCTACCATTCAATTCACTTGGCTCTTGTCATGCAAATTGTGGTATTTCTCCCCCATTGACTGTGCAAGCTGAGATTAGAGTTGAAAATCAAGTCTCACTGACCAGCTGCTGTGTATTTTTCATTTAGTTTCCCCCCTTTCCCCTTCCCTCCTCAGACTAGTTCCATTCCCTTGTTTTCACCTTCGTGCCTGGTAATGTGCTGATAATGCTGTCTCTAGGGACTGGGGGCCAGGAAGCTGTTGGGAATCATTTTGTGTGCAGCTGTGCCTGGAAAAAGAGCAAGTGCCTGCTATGATGCTTAGGTGTGAAGATACGCATATCGGAATAGTTTTAGGCATCAGAACTTGCTAAAGATTCCTAGCAGTCCTGAGAATGAACTCTCTAACATCAACTTCTCTCCTTGTTGGAATGGCACTCATAGTTATATAATACCATGCTACAGTTGCAGTATAGGCACTGCAGTGTTGGGTAAGATGACTGATCTCTTCACTGCTTTTACTGAATGCAGTCGTTGATACAAAGCCACTGAGAATTGTCTGGCTACCATAGTAGTTGTATTTACTGTACTGTACATATTGGATTTTGATTGGTATTTATATGTTGCAAACCATCTTGGGATTTTTAATGAAGGGTGGAGTAAAAGTGTTTTAAACAAATGAAACAATAATCCTAGCATAGGCGTCATTCCTCTGATATTGATGGTGCACAAAGAATTTGCAGTGTGGGCCTGTCTGTCTCTTGTCTTTGTCCACCAACTCTCTGTACCCACACGTGTTTATGGTGGCATGGATCCTGGGAGCACGGAGCCTCCTTTCAAATAACTGCATAAGGACTACACAGCTTTGGCCCTGTATACCTGATGGAGCATCTGCACCCCATTGTTCAGCCCAGACACTGAGGTCCAGTTCTGAGGTCCTTCTGGCAATTCCCTCACTGAACTGAAGTGAAAATACAGGGAAACGGACAGAGGACCTTCTCAGTAGTGGTGCCCGCTCTGTCATATGTCAAAGAGATAAACAGTTATACAACCTTCTGTAGATGTCTGAAGGCAGCCTTGTTTCAGGAAGCTTTTAATGTTTGATGCAATATTAGTGTTGGAAGCCATCCATAGTTACTGGGGCAACCCAGTCAGGGTGTAAGAAATAAACTACTACTACTAGTTGGGATCACGAAGAGTCGGACACGACTAAACAGCTAAACAACAACAGCTATTAGTAGTAGTAGGGTCATGAACTCTGGAACATGAATTCCTTCCAATACCCATGTCATATCCTGGGCTGTGTGCTTTAATGGTTTTTTGCTTCTTAAAATCTGTACCAAGGGTAACTAAATTCTACTACCTGTGTTACAGATGCAAATTAAGTAACTCTGTATATGTTTTGCTTATTTTAGATCATTTATTCTACTCCTGCTATTCTTGGAGAGATATCCAGTGCTGTGCAGGAATCTTTTAGGTATCATAATTAATTGTGGTTTTGATGTATTTTATTGTATTTTATTACACATTGTAAGCTGTCCTGCTGGACGATAAAGTGACGTATAAATTTCATATAAGAATAAAGCAAGTTTCCACATGTCTGTTCATATGCAATTCCACCTACCATACACTACCGCTTGATACACTCCGAAACAAACTTGTGGGCTAACTCAGATAATATCCTGGTGACACAATTACCATGTTAGTGCTTCACAGTAGATTTTGCAATGTTTTACTTCATTTAAAACATTTGATTCCCACATTTCCATTATCAGCCCTTTGTTAGCAGCCTTAAATAGATCCTCACAGGAATCAGTGAATTTTTCAGCATGACAGGGATTATAGTGAGCAATGTGGTGTTCTTAGCAGAGTAAAAAAATGGCACAAACTACGCAGGTACTACTACAAATGTGCTTAACGTAGATGCCAGAGCAGTTCAGAATCCTAGCAACAACACTGCTATAATAAACATCTGTAGCTGCCAAGAGTGCTTTCTGATGTTACATTTAATAGGTTGGTAGCTGAGAGATACAGCATGCCTCTTCCCTTAGGGTTGCCATATTTCAAAAAGGGAAAATCCGGACACAAAGTTTTTTTTAGTGTTGTTGTTGTTTGACACATGACAACCCTAGTCTGAAATCCCTCATTTTAAAATAGCACCTTTTCTCTCCCTCCTGCCTACTTAAGGCTGACACCCTCCCTTGCAGCACCTCAGGTACAGACAGGAAGCCATCGTGAGGAGCTCCGTGCACCCCTTTCACCAAGCGCCTCCTTTCCCTTCTTCCCTTCCTCTCTTCCTCCCTCTTATCCAGCCTTTCACATTCCCCCAAAGAGAGGAGGTGGTTGTTAAGCTGAAACCTGGATCTGAATCTGCCTCTGCGGCTGACCAAACCTCAGTCTCTTTGGGCTCTCAGCGACGCCTTCTCAGTTGCTGAGCATGAAGGCTGGGCTGTTGACTCCCCTGCGGGGAGTGAACCATCACCACTGGTGGCAGCAGCATCAGCCCCGCTAGCTGTGTTACAGGCAGGAGAAGCCCTATGAGGAAGCAGAGGACATGGTAGGGGGAGAGGAGTTGGGGGGGGGGGAGAGATGGATGGCCTGCACACTAAGCTTGATGTTTTTGAACTATTTTTATGGAAAATCAGCAAAAAAAAACACTGCTGACATGGGTTGCCATACGCCCAGATTTTCTTGGACATTTGCCCAATTTCCGCTCGGACACTGCTTCTGTCCGCAGTCTTCTGGGTATGTCCAGGAAATTCTGTATGTAAGACAACCCTACCTTCCCTGTGCAAGAGAAGGCAGCGATGCTCCCACAAGGCAAACTACACTCAACCTGACAAAAGCAGATCGAATGGTGAAGTGAAGGAGCTGCAGTCACAAAGAGGTGGTAGCCACATTATATCTGTACCAACCAGAGTGTAAGGGAAAATGGCAATCATTCCTCATGTGAAGGATTGAGGGTTATCCAACTCTACAATTCTATGATTATACGTCCTATTACATTTTTCTTTACAAACTGTGCTGTGGCTCCTCTCACAAGCTCTTTCAGTCTAGCATGAAAGGGGGGGGGATCTTTGGGGTTTAAGCAAGGGGAGATAAGAAATCCAAGGACATGCACAAAGCTTGTGTCAATGTAGCTAGGCATTGAACAGTTTATATATCAAGCAGTCAATGCATTGCCTAGTTGAGAGAAAAGAAGGTTTTGCTTTACTGATTTCCTCTCGATAGTTCCCCAGGGAAATAAACCTTTGCAAACGGTACTACAAACAATGGAGTTTCTTGATAAATATTGCAAGGTTTGAGCTAATGTGATTTTTGAGATGACTATAATCCCAAAAATATACTGCTGTGGTTATTATTTCTGGTGCCCAAAATCTCTCAACCTCTTGCTTGCAAATTTGGAACCTTTATATTTAGTTACAGAACATGATAATTTAATTCAGCAGCCTAGTTTATAAATAGATTGAGGCATCTTGGTATTTACATTTCACACTTTCAATAGTCTTTCTGGTCTGCTGAGTTTTACATTTTCTTGACCGAAGCTTCCCTGTTACTTGCATATTTATTTTTCAAGATAATGCTTAACACAAGCCTGTGAATTGAAAATGCTGGACATTTGGGCACAGAAAGAGCCAAATCATGTCACAATCGCAAAGCACTTGGCAAATACTTCCTACATAATGCAATATTGTGGCATAAAAACAGGAAAATAATAATGGGAGTAAGTCAAAGATAGTTGCTGTTTTTGCTAGCACTCCTGCATGCAGTTTGTGACCCTTGAGGAAAGACCCTGTTTACCTTGAGGATGATGGTTGGAAACCAAGTGTCATTGTGACCTTATTAGTGTCAATGCTTCTCTGTAATAAAATACACAGCAAAATTCAAAACTTGTGTGAATGTGAATGATACAGCTGCTCTCCTGAGGCAGTGGAGGCTGAAATCACCCAGAAGAAAAAGTTCCATGGGCCAGCTGTGACTCTGGATTCCTCTGCTTTATACCTGCAATCAGGTGTAGATACAACATATATGAGTGTGTCAATACTTACATGACCTCTTCCTTCACTGCGAGCTAGCTGAAACACCCCATGTCTTGTGGATCAGAATTAAACAGGTAAAATGCTATCATTTATAAAATGAACGAACAGCTATCTCAAGGGAAGCAAGAGCAGCAAAGTTTAGAATCCTCAATGAACAATGTAAGAAGGCAGCTTGAGCTGGATCTTTCACGTGCCTTTGAAAATGTGATAGAAGAAGCTGGGGCAAAGATGAAAGCCAGGGTGGGGAGGAGTGGCATTAGCAACAGTTCCATGGGAACTGTTTATTTGGCCCAAAAGGCATGACAAACCCTACTTCTAATCTACCCTACTCATATGGTGGCCACATGTCAGCTCAGAAATCACAGAAAGACCTTTGAAGTGAAAGTTATACCTACAATGATAAACTACAGTTCTATGGCAGTACAATGCTGACATCAGTAATGGCTCCCTGCCCCACTCCCTCAAGGATAAGGCTCAGCAACTGTTTTCTTTGTTCTACTGCCTTTTAGTCAATGGTCCAGCAGCCTTAAACAGTACCCTTGCTCCTTTGCACACTATAATACAAATTCTGCATCTGTCTAAAGCCTAACCTGCAGGTATTTCAGCTCCGACACAAAACAAACATTTCAGTTCAGTGATGCTGGCTCGCTTTCATGCCATCCTTGCTGCCCTTTGCTATGGCTGGATGACAGACCCGTGTCACAGAGGGCCTTTAAACAGCAGATGTCTGTGGCCTCAGTGATGTAATCAGAATAACAGTAAAGTCTGGAGTTCCAGGGGGAAAGGCACCTTTTCCACCTCTGGCCGTACAGCTTCATTAGCAGCACAAAGACCCGGCTTATGTCAGGATCCCTGCTCCCTTGAGGCAGTGGAGGCTGAAATCATCCAGAATGCAATATTTCCATGGGCCAACTATGACTCTGGATTGCTCTGGTTTATACCTGCAAGCAGCTGGCAAAAGAAACTTTATATCTAGGAGCCTGCTTGAAACCAATTGCTGAATACATACTCTTCTCAGAGAGATACTGGGGTGAGGGGATACAGATAACAGAAGGTGCAAGTCAAAGTGATGGGCAAGAGGAAATAAACTATCAGCACTACCCTTCCAAGCCCATAATTATGTTTCCTTGTTTCATTCCCACAAGGCTTAGAATTTAATTTATGGCTTTATAAATGAGCCATGGGTGAATTTTCAAGACAAAACACAACCAATTTTGTGGTTGTCTCTCCAGGAAATAATTCCATCCACAGAAGAATTTTAAAAAACCAACACCTTCCATTACATTCTGTCACCTGATTGCAGACATTTGGAAATCCTTGCCCTTACTCAGAAATCAATACTTCACTGGCTTCTCCTGAATGGAAAACTAAACATATTGTGGTACTAACCCAACAAATGATACTTGAGTCCTCCCCCTTCCCTTTCAGAGACATTGCAGTGTGTATATGTGTTTGTATGTTTAATGATAAATCTGTCCTGCTGTGCTAGCTTGTACTCTGTCTATCAAAGGCTTTCCAAGCAGCACAAAGAACAGTGTGTGTGTGTGTGTGTGTGTGTGTGTGTGTGTGTGTGTGTGTATGCCGGAAAGAAAAGTAGGGGGAGAATAAAAGCATTAAGGAAGTTAGGAAGTTAAAAGTGTGGTCATGGTGGATCTGCAATTTTCCGGTGTATCATTCTGCATCAGAGGAGTAATCCATCTTATGGGACCGTCTCCAAGAAAGGGGCCATCTGCTCTTGGCATGAAACTGGCCACGGCACCTCCACAGAACCTTACCTTTATATCTGTATTATCAAAAGTCCCTTTTTGGAAGGGGGAAAAAATGGCAACCCTGTGCTCTTGAAACAGATAACATTGCAAGCTGCTAAGCTTGAAATGATAGCTGTGATAAAGCACTTCACTGTTTCAGTGTGTTTAACTGGCATTAGCTGCCTTCTGACACGCACAACAGTGCCATTTGGCACAGAGGAAACAAGGGATTACTCACAGCAGAGAATGGATTTTTGGCAGTGAGATCACAGCATAAAAAGTTACCTGTGTATTTGGTTTAAAAGACACACACACACACACAGAAAAGGGCTTTGTTTTAAGATTAAGTTCCAACAGACTCCTTTGCTATTTTATCACCATGGAAAGGAACCATGTAACAGGAATCTGACACTGTACTTTTTCACATATTTTGTAAGAGGTCTTAATCCAATTGACTGCATAAAAGCCAGTTATCAGCAATCCATAGTACTAAAAGTACAGTTCTTGGGATACTTTTGTTGTCCTGTAAAGCTATTATTATAGAAAGCTAATCTGACTCTTCAAAAAGCAATCACACAGAGGACCTGTTTTTCCCCTTAAATTATTCAGTAAAGCACCATATAAAACAGTGACATTATATTAAAAAGAAATTGAACTACCAACAGCAATTTAGAAACATCCATTTATACAAAGCTATACAAAGAATGGGACACGGGTGGCACTGTGGGTTAAACCATAGAGCCTAGGACTTGCCGATCAGAAGGTTGGTGGTTCAAATCCCCGCGATGGGGTGAGCTCCCGTTGCTCGGTCCCTGCTCCTGCCAACCTAGCAGTTCGAAAGCATGTCAAAGTGCAAGTAGGTACCGCTCCGGTGGGAAGGTAAACGGCATTTCCGTGCGCTGCTCTGGTTCGCCAGAAGTGGCTTTGTCATGCTGGCCACATGACCCAGAAGCTGTACACTGGCTCCCTCGGCCAATAAAGCGAGATGAGTGCCGCAACCCCAGAGTCGGTCACGACTGGACCTAATGGTCAGGGGTCCCTTTACCTTTATACAAAGAATGCTGAAAATATCAGTATGGTGGATGTGCTCCTCAAGAATGTAAGCAGACATTTCCATTTACTCACTTTGCAGTAATGAACTCAGGAAATTCATAGAATCACAGAACTAGAGACTAACGGTTCACTAATGATCAGTGTGAGCTTTCCTCGTCTTGCAAATAGCAGTTGAGGCGGGATGAATATTCCTGTGCCATAATCTTATTCCAGCTCAGCACCACTACCCCTTGCTCATTATTTGTTTACTTTTAAATCAGACATGCTAGGACAAACTGCATAACAAATATCTCACCGAATACGGCCCTCAGGCTAAAGATGTCATGTACAGCACATATAGAATTATCTTCTAAACTATTTTACAGGAATTCCCCCATCAATCTTCTTCAACCTCTCTCCAAATTCCAAATATACCAGAGCAGAATCCTCAAAACTCACTTCAAAATTTGGCTTCATCACAGTTTAGTGGTTGGCTCTATGCTCTGGTAACCTTCCCAATGGATCACAAGGTTAGCCCTACCCCTACCTCATGCCCTCCTGGTGTTGCAGACTACAGTTCCCATCAACTCGTCAGGAGTGCCATTGGGCAGAGAGCAGAAAGGAATAAAGGAATGTCTCATTGGTCATGCTAGCTGCTGCTCACGAGGGTTGTAGTCAGCAGTTTTCTTTCTAGAAAAAAATGGGCCAGAACAGTCCTCTCATCGCCCCCCCCCCCATGCCCTGCTATTTAATGTGAGCTTTCACATTTCACCCAAACAAAATAATGAACTATCCTGTACAATAAACCAATTTAACAAGGAGGGAAAATGTATGCAGGAAAAAACAAAACAAATTACCGGTAAGTGTACATGCTCAACCAAAATAACTATATTTAAACAAAATATTAAACAAAAATAAGAAATATTGATAAACTTGATAAAATACTAATATGGCAAATGCATATTCCCTCACTCCCCTTAACTTCATTGCTCCTTTTATCTTCATTTGCTTTTAGATGTCCAGGAGTTAGCACAGTTGATTTCTTTAATTCATTTCATTGTACCCATATGCCAATGCTCTACTCAGGTAGAGTAACACATTAAATATGTAAGGGATAACTATGGAGGTCACTGTTATCTAATGCAAGCAAGGTTGAAACAAGCACACATCCTTGCCCTCAGCTTTTCTTTACCTCCAACCAGCGCAAGGCATAATTTCACTGGCAATTTCAATAACCTGCAGAAAAACAAAGTTAGCAATAGTAGCGTCTGGTGTTTGTTTTTCTTTGACAATAATCCACCCTTGCAGTTTATCCTGAGGGACCCAGATTACTGTCATACAGAACAATACAAAAGCTAATAACACCAGCTCTTAATTCTCTGCATGAGTTGACAACTGACACAGCCAATATCATTTGGGAAGAGTGGGATGATCAACAGTGCAGTAATTAACTTGCCAGCCTTTCTTTGTCCTGACATTTTACTTCCATATAATATTTTGAAAATCAAGATAATGCTGTGCAACATGTCCTGCCTCTGATTAAAATGTGCCAAACTTCCACGGATTAAAAGGTATAAGAGGCTTGATGTTAAAAGAAAACACTGAAGGGAGTGCTGAAGGCTTTGGATGGTCATGCCTGCATAAAATATCTGAGAAATGCTCAGGGGGATGTAGGAAGCTGCCTTATATTGAGCCAGACCGCTGGTTTTTCTAGCTCAGCACTGTGTATGTTGACTGCCAGCAGCTCTCCAGTCTCAAGAGGCATTTTAAATCACTTGTTACTCTTTTAGCTGGAACAACCAAGGACTGAACCTGGATGCAGAACATGTGCTTTACAACTGAGCTATGGCCTTTCCATGAGTTTTAAGCCTGCACATGCAAGATGTGATGCCAGGCTATTGGTCAAGCCATGCTGTGGATGTCCATCAGCAATGCATGTCCTGCTGGGAGTCCAGGCCACTGCATGCTATTGGCAAAGTTGGTGAAAGCTAGGGCAAGAGTTGTCACCAGATTTTGCCTAAAGGCTTCGATGTGAATTTGGAGGTGAAATTAAGCAAACTAAAAACCTAAGCCATCCTAAATTCAAAATTATTAATTTTTAATGAAATTGGATTATCGACTGGGCTAAAGACCCAGGAGGGCAGGCCTTATGTAGGGTTGTAAGTCACTGCAATTAATCTTGAAAAAATATACTTGCTTTGATTCTTTAGTATGAGACAGTATTTATTTACGGTAGATATTTTTCATCAAACAGCAATAAATGAAATAAAATTAGCATACCGTCCAACATTTGCAAGATGAAAATTGGAGCAGATGAAAATAGGGAAAAGCAGACTCTTCCACCTCATTCCCAGAGTCCAGTAAGCCCTTGTCTGGCTTTGGGAAGAAGGCGTGATGCTCTGGCAGGGTCCAAGAGCCCTCCTTCTCAAAGCCCTCTAAGTGCTTACTAGCTTTGGGAAGGAGAGAGGAGTAGGGCTGCCATATGCCCAGAATTTCTCAAACATAGCCAGAATATGGAGATCAGAAACAGTGCCCAGATGGAAATGGCTCAAATGTCTAGGAAAATCCAGACACATGGCAACCAATGTCAGAAGTCTAAATTTTGGCAAAAAATAGCTCATTATTTTTAAAAAAAGATTTTGCAGAAAAAGCTCAGCCACTTTTTGAAACATGGCAACCCTAGACAGGAGGACTCTAGGATCCTCCCTGCAACCCCACCTCTACCCAGGCAGCCTGGGCCTGCTCCATTTCTAAGACATTCCTGGAGCAAATCAGAAGCCTCAATGGCTTCTCTATTTCTGGAAATGCCACGGTTAAATACTGACAGTTAGAAGGTATGACATAGTGTTTTCACAATTGTCATACAATGTTTCAGAGAGAGAGAGAGAGAGAGAGAGACCAATTTTGTCATGGGGAATGTATGACCCACTTTTGAATGGTTCCCTTAGGGAAACATATTTATAATGCCCATTCCACAACCATTCAGTCCTTCCATGTTGATGATCAGTTTGCTCACTACAGAAATACAGCATTGCAATATATACTATGCACTGCTCAACTGTGGGTGTGTCCAGGCATAAAAAAAGGATGAGGATAAAGAGAAACAGCACTGATGAAGACAGAAATAAATGGGGTAGTTTTTGCTATCAGCTACGTGCAGGTTTTGGTGTGCATCATTACACCGGTCTATAGAATCAATTTACATTTTCAGAAGCGGCTACAAACATTGGGCATGGGCCAGCCAAACTGGAGTATCTGATGACTCATTGCAAGTCTGCAATTCCATGATTCTATCATTAATTTCAGCCCAAGAATGAAGCATAAGCTTCACTCCTTTCTCCTAAGCTAGCAAATAGGCCGTCGACTGGATCATGCCCACTGTTTTGTTCTTTTTCAAATGACTGGCTAAAGTGGTTCAGATCCAAGTGTTCCTTTCACTGAACATTTCCAATGGGGAATAATGCTACAAAGTTGGTCAAAATTTTCACGTAAATCCCTCTATCTGCCTCATATGTGTATTTTTTACAATAATTCCCCAGAGAAGATATGCCTCAATAATAAACAATTGCAGGATGGCTTTTTAAAAAGCATCTACATTGGAAGGACTGTATTGAACAGTTTGAGATCTGAAAGAAAAAACATGCTATTTCACCCCCACCACCTCTTTCAAAACCTATCATTAAGTGTCAGCTGGAAGCAGCTGTGTCAGCATTATCACAAAGTATTAGCTCAGCCTCCCCATTACTTCTATGCTACAAAAGACTAGGAAGAATCCGACCCTAAGTAACTTGGCTGAGATTGCACATGCAAACAGAGAATCTGCTAGGACCAGAACCAGATCTTTTGAACTGCCAGGGGCATTAGGAGGCAGACACTGCCTCAGTCAATACATGAAGAAATTCCTGTTCTTTGCATTACAGATCAGCCCACTGATTTCTATATAAGGCCATGTAGTGCCACCGAGATGAATTTTTTTGGCACAGTTGCTTGGCTCTGCTTTTCTCTTTCACAACCGACGTGTATGCCTGTAAGGATAAAGGCAAATATAGCTTCTCTCACCTAGGGGCATTCTTGCCATTTTGTCCACTTGAAAATCATTAGACCAGAGTATGTAGATGATAGTGATATAAACCACTCTTGATCTAGTATCTCAAGACACTATTCCAGTCCGTGCCTGTAACTGGTACTCTGGTCTCTGCCAGTGACGCTGGCTGTTACTCACACTGCTGGCACTCCTGTGTGAGGCTAAAGGGAAAAAGCGTTCTTGTTCCATGTGTTCTCAAATAATGAAGCCCATCTTTGGACACCAGCCCTGGGCAACGAGCCAGCAAGATGGATGAGCTGTGTTGCTCTTCTGCTCTGTGAACTTGAATAATGAGATTCAGAGGAAAAGCTTATGGTAGCTGCTGTGCATACTAGGAAAATGTCAGCGTTGTTACCTGATTGAAGAAGGTGTGGAGGGGATAAAGAATAAACTAATAGATTGAGGTGGGGTGTTTCTGCATCAGGAAAGGTTAACCCGGGCTTGGGGGGGGC
The DNA here is from genome assembly GCF_964106915.1 of Podarcis gaigeae. NCBI lineage: Eukaryota > Metazoa > Chordata > Lepidosauria > Squamata > Lacertidae > Podarcis > Podarcis gaigeae. The sequence continues at coordinate 59,651,649 of NC_139678.1, read as the reverse complement.
AAAAAATAATCCTACACGCATATTAAGAGGATTCAGGAGTCAAATAAATATCTCTGGTAAATAGAACATTTTCTTCAAACAAAGGGGAGGGGGAAACTCACTACATTATTCCTTTGGGTGTAATGACAATTTCCAGGTAATCTGCAGGGGGCATTATCATCTGCCCCCTATGGATCACATTTCTCATAATTACTACAAAGGCCATTTAACAGAGGTCCCTGGCCTGTTGTGGGGGCAGGATTTGCTGGTACACCAAATCAGAAAGCCTTAGAAGCACTGATCTAAAATGAAAGCAGCAGCATTAACTATTTAAAAGCAGTAATAGCCAGCAGAAATTGTTACAAAAACTAATTAAACAAATTAACATAGCTATATTTTGAATGAAGCTCATGAACCACTGGTGGTCCACAGACCATAGTTTGGAACCCCCGTCATAGATCATTTCTTAACTCCAAATGTAAATGAAATCCATAAACACTGGATCTGCTGAGTTCAGGCTGTAGTACAGTGGTACCTCGAGTTACAAATGCCTCACATTACAAATGCTTCAGGTTACAAACTCCGCTAACCTGGAAGAGTTACCTCGAGTTGAGAACTTTGCCCCAGGATGAGAACAGAAATTGTGTGCCGGCGGCACAGCAGCAGCAAGAGGCCCCATTAGCGAAAGAATGCCTCTAGTTAGGAATAGTGTCAGGTTAAGAACAGACCTCTGGAACGAATTAAGTTCATAACTAGAGGTACCACTGTACTAAAGTTGCTATAAAAAGGTAAAGGTAAAGGTACCCCTACCCGTACGGGCCAGTCGTGTCCGACTCTAGGGTTGTGCGCCCATCTCACTTAAGAGGCCGGGGGCCAGCGCTGTCTGGAGACACTTAAGGGTCACGTGGCCAGCGTGACGAAGCTGCTCTGGCGAGCCAGCACCAGCACAGCGCACGGAAACGCCGTTTACCTTCCCGCTATAAAGCGGTACCTATTTATCTACTTGCACTTAAGGGTGCTTTCGAACTGCTAGGTGGGCAGGAGCTGGGACCGAACGACGGGAGCTCACCCCGCCGCGGGGATTCGAACCGCCAACCATGCAATCGGCAAGTCCTAGGCGCTGAGGTCTTACCCACAGCGCCACCCGCGTCCCTTTAAAGTTGCTATAGCCCCCTATTAAGAAACTCAAAACCTATTTCTAGATTCTCAAATTGATATGTTTTTGGTGATGTGGATGTCATTTATAGGTTTGCATTGTGACTTTTCACTGCATGTAGTACTTGTTTTTACTATGAGTCAGGAACTTTCACCCTATAATTCTAGCTCCATTTGTAATTAATAACAAGATAAATTGTGACCTGGTATCCCACTGATATGGAAATGTGGAAAGGTGAACTTACAAGTGGAAAAAGGAAAAACTGAAACCGAAAGTGAGTCACCCATCCCTACAAATCACTGTATGATACCAACATGTTATACAGACAGTTGTTAGTGCTGTACTTAAATGTTTTATTCCTCCTTACTGCAGAGAGACTTTTATTTTTAAAAAACTTCTTTAAAAAAGAAATGCAAGGCAAGCTATTGTAATAAAAGCTTTTCTCTACTGGATTGGGGAAACTGATGATTAATCTATTTGAAATTTAAAAAGGAACTTTAAGGGAATCAAGTCAGATCTCGTGCATAGCACAAACCACAACTTCCAATATGGAACAAGAGGCCAGGAACTAATTCTGATTTAATTGTTCTGAGTAACAGAGAAAACTTGACAGCTTCATTGATTGAGCCTTGATAGGTGACTTTTCCTCACTGTTGAAATGTTATGTGCTCTACTGCCAGTTTCAGCTCATCAAAGTGCAAACTTCCAGCCGCTAGAGAATTGTCCACTAAGCTAAAGAGCTCTTTCGTATTAAATAACTTCTCCTGCAAGAGGAAGATAACAAGAGAAAAATCTAAAGAAAAGGATGGGTTTCTGCTAGGAGGATTGAGAGTATGGAAGGTACTGCTGAACCGCTGACTATGAGGCATTCTTGAGTTCTGATTGCAAAGGACTCTCTGATAAGCAAGCCAATCACCCTGGTGCTATAGAGGAATATTAGCTAGTGAAGAATCCCAAGTAGTCGTGCATAATACATTTCATGCCTGCACTTCATTTAATGTTGGGCAGGTTTACCCTCGTTCTGGCTTGTTCCAAGTCCTCCTTCAAGTGTACACTGAACAGCATGGGAGCTACTTCCAGATGCTGAGAGAGTGTTTCTAGAGAGTGATGTCAGTTCTTGGTATGAGCTTTCGTGTGCATGCACACTTCTTCAGATACACGAAAGCTCATACCAAGAACTGACTTAGTTGGTCTTTAAGGTGCTACTGGAAGGAATTTTTTTTGTTTTGTTTCGACTATGGCAGACCAACACGGCTACCTATCTGTAACTAGAGAGTGATGTGTACATGAATGCCAAAAGCCACATTGGTTGGGCTGATCATGTTAGTCTTTGCCACTCTTTGGAAAAGTGTCAGGCATGTAGTAAAGACCCACTTGCATTTCTGCAGTATTTCCTCCCCGCCCCCCACAGCAGTCATCTGGGATATCACTGAGTAAGAGGAGCTCCCTTTTTGTGTATGAGATGGGGCCTGAGTCCACTGGCATTATGGGAACATTTCCACTGCCTTCTGGAAAGCATGGGTCATGGCTGCGTAGATCTAAGTCCATTACAGGAAAGAGGATATTTCATTTAATCTCGCACATCTATCCATTTACAGTTTCTACTACTCTGCACAGTTCCCAAAGGGAAGATACAAATTATAACAACTTGGATCAATTTAGTATCATTAAATGCTTTGCTAAAGTGAGATTTCCTCCCAAACCATTCCCATGCTGAGATGTGTATTACTTCTACTGCAAATATTGTGCTGTAAAATATTAAGGATTTCATCTCCCGCATCTTGAAAATCAGATCCTGCTATAGCTGTCGGGCAACATGGGAAGGCAAAGAGAAAAATTCACAGTTCTTAGAGACACTGTTTTATGGCTGAAATCATGGAGCTAAGGCAACTGCAATATAAAAATACACTGGAAAACAGTGGCGAGAGTGGGGAACTGGGAGTGAGAGATTCCAGCTGAAATCCTCATCCAGCCAGGAGGCTAAAACAGTGGAGTTGAGCAAGTGTTGTTTTTTAGATTGATTGATTGATTGATTGATTGATTGATTTAGATGAGAACTGCAGTGTTCGAAGCTCCTATCGTTCTAGGTGCATTTTGCGACAGGGAATTTCATTGGCGTGAGTAGTTTCTGAGCTCTGGGCACAGTACTGCGCCTCAGATTTCAAATTAAAGCTGCAGAGTGGAAGGAAAGGAGGACCTTTTGCTGCCTCCCCACTTCCAGCTATTCTCTGAAGACTGGAGAAGAGTCCCGCTTAAGAATATTAGGGGGGTTGGCAGGGGAAGGACTAGACCATTTGAAATATGAACATAATATTTTAGGTGCAGTTCATTCATTTTCAGTTTTGTATTCTTGTTATAAAAATAGCATGCCCAGACATTCCATTGTTGCACCCATAACCTAGGTTTAAGGTGCCATTTAGACCCTAGCTTTCATATCTCAGTTTCTAACATTGGAGAACTGTAACATACTTTACTCATTGAAATGTTTCACAGAGATAATGGGTTGTTTCCAAATGGCATCCCTCCACAGATGGAAGGCTCATTTGATCAGCAAAACAGGAATCCCCCCAAATCTGCTCCATAATGTTGGGTTATCCTTTGAAACAGCATGGGAGGTGGCATAGACAGCATAGATAGCTGTAGTTTCTAATGGCCAAGTTCCACAATTGGCAATGCCAATTTTTGTTCTTGTCATCCTCACAGCTTAAAAAAGAAAAAAATCAACTATAATAAACAGCAGACATAAAAAGCAAAGGACTAAATAGGAGAGATCACAAAATCAGACACATAAAATTCAGAAGATCTAGCAAAATTGAAGTCAATAGAATGGATTTGGCAAGCTTCACACAGGTGGACCTTCTATAAGACAAATGCCACACATAGATAATGCACCATTTCTAGTAAGTGACATGTTGCGGTAGCTTCCAAACTGCATTTTAATTTTCAGGAATATTCAAACATGAGAAGATATTTCCTTCAACATTTAAAATTTTAATTCAGGGGTGAGGGACATCTTGAATGTTATGTTACTGGACTACATTTACATCTAGACCTGTGGGCCATGGAACAAAAAATTATGTTATCCCATCTTTTATCATCTCAAATGGAAGAAATTCCTTAACTTTTCTGAGCAATTCATAGTTATGCTCAACTCTTCTTACAGCTAAGAAATGTAATGAGAGGGTCAAACTAGATGTCATTTGGCACTGACTTTTATCTATCTATCTGGTAAGAAAGGCACAAAGGTGCATGTAGAGGGGAATTTAAAAAATGCAAAGGCTATTGAAATGAATAATGTCATGTACAGTGGTACCTCGGGTTAAGTACTTAATTTGTTCCGGAGGGCCGTTCTTAACCTGAAATTGTTCTTAACCTGAAGCACCCCTTTAGCTAATGGGGCCTCCTGCTGCTGCCACTGCACTATTTCTGTTCTCATCCAGAAGCAAAGTTCTTAACCCGAGGTACTATTTCTGGGTTAGCAAAGTCTGTAACCTGAAGCATATGTAACCTGAAGCGTATGTAACCCGAGGTACCACTGTATATAGTCTGGCACCCAAATCCAATGCACTTCAGTAAGTGCAGAATGCTGCAGCACGATTGCTGAGGGGAGTGAGGCCTTGTCAGCATATAACACCTGTGGTCAGAGTTCTGTACTAGTTGCCAATTTGTACTCGACCATGTCAACTGGCGGAATTGGCACTACTACAGGTGCCACATAATACATGCTTAGTGTGCCAGCACCTACACTTAGAACTTTCTGCCTTATTGAGATCAAGGAAGCGAATTCACTGTACCCTTTTTGGCGCCTGCTTTAAAAAATCATGTTTAGACAAGCCTACCCTGAGGTAGCTGTAATCTGTTTTAGTATTTTAACTTCTGTATGTCTTGAAGTAGGACTGGGATTGTTTCTTGACATTATTGCTTTATCTTTTGTAAATCTCTTTTTAAGGCTTTTTACAATCAAGCAGTGTATAAACTTTATGAAATAAACAAACTCATACTGTCCCTGGCTATCAGCCATGCCGACTGGGGAGAATGGAAGATGAAGTCCGACAACAACAAGAGAGTCATGGGTTCCCCATCCCTGCTTTAACAGAATGTGAGAAGCCTAACCTTGCTTTCAGGGAAGGAGGAAGACAAGTTTCCCCCTTTTTTGCACAGCTGTAGATGTATACTGCATGAAAAAAGATGGCTTTAAAGATAACATTTATATAAAATGTTTTGAAACTGGACGTACAAGGAGAAGGCCTTGTGATGATCCTACAGTAATGTCAAGGGTGCTGCCACTCACCAACAGGGTTTTTTTCCCCATCCTGGTAAAAAGACAAGACGACTGTGTGTTGTGATGGCTTAAAGTCTAGCCCCAAGCAGAGTGTGCCTAATTATTCATAGGATAGCACAGCTGCAGGAGCAGCAGGTTGCAAACTTGCTCAGTGGAAACGGAAAGACACTCTGTATGTGGCTCAGGGGTGCTTTTACTATATTCCTGCTGGCTGCTAGAAACAATTGTTGGTTACCAAGCCCTGACACATTCAGTAGGCACTACTGATACAAACTTAACTGCCATCCCCAACATGCATGATCGTCACACTTTCTGGAATGAAGATTTCTGTTTCCCAGCAACTATACTCAGTGCTTTGCATCCCTAACTGAGGCATAGTGATAGAAATCCATTAGGCTGCTCCTGAAGAACTGCAGCAGCCCAGGCAGGAAATGTATCAATGCTATTCCTGAAGCAACACAAAGGTTAAGAGAGTCATGTGTAGCCAGCCACTATGTCTACTGCCTCATAAATCTCCAGCACTGCACTACCCTTAAAAAAAACTATGCAATCAGATTAACCTTGTAAATTTTACATACAGAGTTCATTACAAATATGTTTTTTGGACATTGTTTTTTAGATGCCAACTGTTCTGACAGAAAAAAATCCTGTAAGATTCATTTCACTTGTTTCCAACATCAAACACTCCTTAAATCTGAGACAAAATCATCTTGATTGTAAACAGCAGCTGAAGCAATTACAGAGCGAGGGCTGTACAGAGACCCATGGCAACAACCTGCCAACTCCAGGCTATTTTGAAATGTCAGATAAAGAACTAAGCACATTATTCACACAGGGATATTTCCACTTTCTAAAGAGAGAGCCTCATTGAATTCTGTGGGACCCTTTCAAGCATACATGCCCAAGATTCCACTGTAAATATAGATTCTTACAGTGCAAACCTACCACATGTCTACTTTGAGGTAAATCCCACTGGTTTACATGATGCCTACTCTCAGGTAAGTGAATACAGGATTGCAGCCACAAGGAAACTAAATGTGCTCACCCACCTGATGCCACATAGAGGGATTCTGTTTCCACTATTAATTAGGAGAAATAAGGGGAGATTAAAAATATATCTGAACTGAAATTGCACTCCACAGGAAGCAGCTCTTGAAGAGATAATAAGGTTTCATACAGATTAGTTCTAAATAGACAAATCAGGACAGACTTTGGGAAATTTCCAAAGGTACAGCAGAAAGAAAATAGGCGTGAGAACAAGCTGAGTGTGCTTCTGCTTGTAAACACAAGATGGGTGTGAAAGCTGCCAGCAAAGCCAGACAACCCAAAGGGCATGGAGCAAGGCAGAACCATGGCAATATTCCCAGTCTGTGTTGAATGGCAGACTCGGGCTAGGCAAGCAAAAAAGTCTAAAACATATGGAAGAAGACACCCCCACAAAAATGCTGGATCCAAAGAGGATAGAGAAACTTACTTGTGGATACATCTGAAGGCAGTCCTGTTTAGGGAAGCTTTTAATGTTTACTAGGTTATTGTATTTTAGTGTTGGAAACCCAGCCAGATGGACGGGGTATAAATAATAAATTATTATTATATTATTATTACTTCAACACAGGCTAAACAACTTATAACACAGCAAGCTGAACATGGCCTGACAGTCATGAATGGCAACAAGCAGCTCAACAGACCTCTTGTTGTTGCTTTACCATCTGCTTGCAAAAGCAGGGGGGTTGTCCAATACTGTATCTACCATTTGTACAGATGTTCCTGAATAAGAGAATGTGCATCCAGAAGAACAAATCTCAAAACAACCACTTTAACAATGACTGTTGTTTGACTGAAAATGTGTAAGGCAGCAATCAAAGGTTCAGCCGTGATCCAATAGATGCCTGGCATGCAGTGCTTCCTGAGCAAGTTAACAGGCATGGAGAAATTTCAAAGTTGCTTGTACAGAGTATAATAATTTGACAGTGCTAAGCCAAGCAAAGCATTAAAAAACAAGAACAAACAATTAGCCCAGCTCCAAATGGCTATACAAGAAGATGAATCCCAGCCAAAAGAAGGTTTGTGATCCAGCCAACTTTGACAGATGAATAAGAAAAGTGGTCAGAAGACAAACTAGCTCCCTAGGTTTCTCGGTTTCTTACACAGAATAAAGCCTGGATTACTGAAGCTCCAGACACAGATATGCCGAACGTCAATGCTTTGATATAATCATAAAAATATTCACTGATGATAGAAACACAACTGATGCAATAAATAAGTTTGGGTTCAATAAAGAGTGGTATCTCTTCTTTCCTTCTAAATGGAAGAGCAAAAAAGAAATCAGAAAACTGGCTTGGATTCAAGCACATGGATTATATAACAGGATGAAAACTAAGGCTTTGATCCCAACATCGTTCAATGTAGCTTAGTGCTCTATGACAGGCTTTTTGTACGTGACTGTTACAGATTGTGGGTTGAACTCAGTAGTTAGCTGAACTTAGATCCCGCTGAAATCAATAATCCACAGTTGGGCAATACATTTATGGAACCAACCAAGATGTTAGAAGTGTGTGACAAGCTTTTGAGTTCTTTGGAACTCTACATCAGACAAGATACTATGGAAAGTGAGGGGTGTGAAGAAGAAGAAAAAACAAAAGATACCTTTTAGACCCAGTTCCAAAATAGAAATTGCAGGCTGAACAAGTTCCCCCCCCCAGCTGTTTTGGATATCTGTTGATAAGATTCCTGTGATGGGATAATGAGCTGCTTGTGCGTAAAGCTTGATCCCTCCGGGTTTTGGCTGGTCAGCCAACCTGAGTCTCTAACGGAGCCCCCAAAGCATGACTCCGTCAGTCGCTGGTAGTATCCGACAGTGGGCGTCTACGGAACTTACTCCAACATAAAAGCTGTTTGACGGACATGCGCCTCCTGGACTCTCTGCGTGACAGCTTCCGGCGAGGGGTGGGGGTTCCTAAAGGGGGTCTTGTTACCTCCTCACTGTTCTCACTGGAAGTATCCCAGAGCCTCCCCTCCGACTCCCTTTCCCTTTGAGCTCCTGCTCTCCCCCTACTGGTTCCCTCTTCTGCTGCAGAGTCTCTCCTATTCTCCTGGAGCCTTTCTACCACCTGTTCTTCCGATGGCAGTTCCCTGACAATTCCAAAATAAAGAAGCAAAGGCTACTAGTCATCTATGAACAAATGCAGACTGGCTTGTAACCTAGTTCTGTCCCAAGCCTTGCATAAAATCATGCCGTCATGACCAACTTGTTCATTTAAGCTTGTATTCAACACTGTGCACATAGACTTCAATGAATGCAGCAGGATCTTCCTTTCCTTTCCTTTCCCTTTCCTCATGTGTCCTCAGAATGGTCCTCCAACCCTCTGAAGCATATTTTGAGAATGCACAAGCTGCTACGGAGGAGAGGAGAAGGAGGCAAAATTTCTGTTGCATAAGCAAAAATCTGCTATGCTATCAGATTAGCACTGGATACAAACAACCCTTGCAGTGAGGAGCTTAATTTCTCTCTGCACTGGGCATTTGGGCAAGACACTTCTCACAGCTCTACCCATCCAAAGTTTCCTCCCACCTGCCTCATTCCAGTTCCATCCATGGCAACCACTCCTATTAGCCAGGATAGGGCACCCAGGCCTCATACTATGTACTGTTGTAGTACATCACTGAGTACTAACTGTAGGAGACACAGGCATTTTTGACTGGGCACTGTGTTGAAAGCAGAGTGCTGGATTAGATGGGGACAAGAACAGAAACTGCATATAGATGACACCAAGCCTCCAAATCTGTTATGTACTGAGTTGAATAGGATCCAAACTGCAGCAGTCTGATTGGTCCTAGAACAATAGGATCCAAATTGCAGCAGTCTGATTGGTCCTAGAACAATAGGATTCAGAATGCAGCAGTCTGATTGGTCCTAGAACAATGCAGCAATATGATTGGTTGGCAGGAACCACCCAATCATGCTCCAGATATAAGTGAATCCACAACCTGATTGGCTTACAGTAGAATTCCAGAATTAGCCAATCATGTGCAGCCCATTGTGTAAATAATGTATATAAAGCAGATACTTTGAGGGGACATTCATTCCTCCTCACCACTATGAGCTGAATAAAGAGCATGAAATCACTTTGCGACTCTGAGTATATTTCACTGGCGACGAGGATGGGATCCCGCTGAGCTGACTGCCACACACAGCACCGCAGCACCGCCACCTGCCGCACCGCTGCCTCGCACCGTGTATCCAGGCTTCAGCTCCGGGACACAAGGAACTCAGAATGGCAACCGACAGCAGCTTCTCGCCGTTCAACCCAGCAACGGGAGACTGGGAAGCGTACGCCTCCCATTTTACCTTCCTCCTAGAAGCCAAAGGGGTCACCGATGAAGAAGACGCCAAGAAGAGGGCGATATTCTTCAGCGTCTGCGGAGAGGAGACATTTGAAATCGCCCGGGCTCTCCTTGCGCCTGAAGACGTCGCTACTGTTCCATACAAAAGAATAATGGAATAGCTTAAGTGGCACTTTTCGCCACAGCCCTCAGTGGTGGCTCGTCGAAATGCCTTCTACGCAAAGCGGCAAGCCCCTGGGGAAACCATAACTGGGTTTGTGACCTCTCTCCGCCAAGCCGCCCAGTTCTGCAACTTTTCAGAGCTGGAGAACATGCTTCGGGACCGCCTCGTCGGTGGCATGAAGGATGAGAAGCTGCAACGACGCCTCTACGCTAAGAAGGACCTAACGTTCCAGGTCGCTCTGGAGGAGGCCCTGGCAACGGAAGCTGCCAAGAGGTCGACACAAGAGGCACGGCCGAGCCTGCCAGCCCAACCGAGGGTTCACCACGAAGACCTCACCGACGACTCAGGATCTGACAGGGAGGAAGTGCACCGAGTACAGCAGCACACTCAAGCAGCCCACATACCACAGCTGCCTCGACGAGAAGGAGGGAACTGCACAAGCTGCGGGGAAAGTCACGAGAGGAGGACCTGCCGTTTCCGCAACGTAGAGTGCAGGCAGTGCAGAAAATTGGGACACATCGCCCGGGTGTGTCGGGCTCGGCCCACCCGACGCCAGGCATCAGATGACCAATCCAAGAGCCCCAGGTCCCGGGGCCCAACGCACCAAGGCAACTCGACGGAGCTCACGGACGTCCAGGTATACCAGTTGCCCTACCCCAACATAGAGAAAATTTATGTAGAGGTACGGATAGAGGGGGCCCCATGCCGCATGGAGCTTGACACGGGTTCAAATCTATCCATAATCTCGGCAAGGACGTTAAGGAAACTGTGTCCTACTGGGGGTCCCAAACTCAGGCCGGCCCCATTCACCCTCCGGGACTTCCAGAAACGTAAGGTCCCCACAATGGGGGTGGGGACCTTCAGGGTGCAATACCGAGGGCGGACGCGGCAGCTGGACTTGCTTGTGGTCAAGGGCCCCTACATTAGCTTACTGGGATTGGCATGGTTTGGACCACTGGGGCTAGCCATCACCGGGGTGAACCACACTACCTTACAAGTGGACGTGGATGCCATATGCAAGGAATTTCCAGAGGTTTTCGATGGGAAATTGGGACAGTATACGGGCCCCCCCATTGCTCTACAGCTTGACCCCGCAGTACGACCGGTCAGGCTAAAGGCCCGCCGGGTCCCGTTCGCCCTGAAACCCCGTATAGACGAGGAATTGGACCGGCTTGTGGAGCAAGGAGTGCTGGAGCCGGTGCCTAATGCCCCCTGGGAAACCCCAATCGTCACACCCGTCAAGCCTAATGGTTCAGTCCGCATCTGCGCAGACTACAAATGTACCATAAACAAGGCCCTCACGGCCCATGCATACCCAGTGCCAGTGGTCAGCCATGTCCTTGCCACCCTGGCTGGGTCGAAAATTTTTGGCAAGCTGGACTTGGCCCAAGCATATCAACAGCTTCCAGTAGATGAGGCCACAGCAGAGGCACAGACAATTGTGATGCACAGAGGAGCATTCAGGGTAAAGCGGCTGCAATTCGGTGTCAGTGTGGCACCAGGCATATTCCAGAATCTAATGGACTTGCTCCTTAAAGGGATTCCTGGCGTCACCCCCTTCTTCGATGATGTGTTGATTGCCGGGCCCACACCAGAGGAGTTTGAGGACCGCCTCCACACCGTTCTGCACCGTTTCCAGATGGCGGGTCTCAAGGTGAAGCGGGAAAAATGTCTACTAGGAGTGCCTCAGGTGGACTTTCTGGGATTTATGGTGGACGCAGAAGGGGTCCACCCAACTGGGGACAAGGTACGGGCCATTTGTGATGCCCCAGCACCCAAGAGCAAGACTGAACTTCAGGCCTTCTTGGGACTATTGAACTTTTACCATTCCTTCCTTCCCCACAAAGCGGCGGTAGCAGAGCCCCTACACAGACTCCTGGACAAGCGGGCCCCTTGGGTGTGGGGCCAGCGCCAGGAGGCTGCATTCCAGGCAGTCAAGGACCTGCTTGTCTCAAACTCGGTCTTGGCACACTTCAACGAGAGGCTGCCGGTGGTGCTAGCATGCGACGCCTCGCCCTATGGCATTGGCGCTGTCCTGGGACACCAACTCCCGGATGGGAGAGAGGTACCGGTAGCATACTTTTCCCAGACACTCAACGCAACCGAGCGGAACTACTCGCAAATAGACAAGGAGGGGCTCGCAATTGTGAAGGGAGTAAAAAAATTCCATGATTTCTTGTACGGGCGGCCCTTCACCGTGGTGACTGACCACAAGCCGTTGCTTGGCTTGTTTGCTCCCGAAAAGCAGACCCCCCCAAGTGCTGTCTCCTCGTGTCCTCAGGTGGTCAATTTTCCTTGCCAGCTACCAGTATGCACTGATTCACCGCCCGGGGAAAGCGATGGGCCATGCGGACGCCCTCAGCAGGCTACCACTACCAGAAACAGGCCCCGACCCAGCACCTGCACAAGAGGTTATGAGCCTGGAGCTGCTTCCTGACCGCCCCATTCAGGCACAAGAAGTTGCACACCATTCCAAGAAAGATAGGGTCATCTCCCGGGTCCTGGACTGGGTGTGGAGGGGATGGCCCAGCAGCAGTCCTGGGCCAGAATTCGCTGGCTACACAACCCGCAAACATGAACTGTCGGCCCACAAGGGGTGCCTGTTATGGGGAAGCAGGGTCGTTGTTCCCCAGCCCCTCCGCAAAAGGGTCTTCACAGCCCTACACGAGACACACCTAGGGGTAGTAAGAATGAAGGCCCTGGCCAGGAGTTATGTGTGGTGGCCAGGGATCGATGGAGAGATAGAGGCCTGGGTCAAACACTGCCAGGCCTGCCAAGAATCCCGCCCAGATCCCCCAAGGGCCCCAGTCCAGTCCTGGGAGTCCACCCGAGCACCATGGTCACGCCTGCATGTGGACTTCGCTGGCCCCTTTCAGGGGAAAACATTCTTCATAGTGGTGGACTCCTACACCAAATGGCTGGAAGTTGCACTGGTACCGTCCACTTCTACATCCACAGCCATCCAGGTACTACGCAGGCTCTTTGCAACCCACGGGCTCCCTGACACTCTCGTCTCAGACAATGGGACTGCATTTACGTCAGGAGAATTCCAAACCTTCACAGCGCAGAACGCCATCCGCCACATCCGTTCAGCGCCATTCCACCCTGCCACCAATGGCCAAGCAGAACGCATGGTGCGGACCACCAAGGACACCCTTCGCCGCATGACGCAAGGGGATTGGGAGTACCGCCTTGCCACATTCCTCCTAGCACAGCACAGCACCCCCAGCTCAACAACTGGCCGGAGCCCCGCTGAACTACTAATGGGTCGCCGCCTTGCAATCAGATTGGACCGCCTTCACCCTGATAGAGCTCAGGATGAGGTAGTGGTGGGGGAAGGCAGGAACCCCTGGACCTTCAAGGCCCAGGACCTAGTGTACGCAAAGAATTTTGGGGCAGGCCCAGCATGGGTACCTGCCACAGTCACCAGGGTCACTGGCCCCGTGTCATACGAGGTGCTAACGGATGGGGGGCAATGCTGGCGCCGCCACTGCGACCAGATACGGCGACGATTCCCGGGAGAAAACCAGGAGGAGGAAAGGTCAGAGGAGTCCCAAGGGAACAGCGGGGCCCATAGAGCAGGAGGGGGCAGCAGGAGAGGCAGAATCAGTAAATACAGAGAGGACCTGCGAGGCCAAAAGGACACCGGAGCCAGAACCACGACTGAGCGAGCCGGTTGCGCCAGACCAAACAGGCCCATCACAGCCAGCATCCTTGGAACACGAGCCAGAACCTGAACCCCGGACCAGGGAACACCCCAGGCCACAACGCACACGTAGGCCGCCGGCGTACCTCGAGGACTATGAATGCGACCTCCCGGGCAGGACTGGAACTTAGAGGGGAGGGGTGTTATGTACTGAGTTGAATAGGATCCAAACTGCAGCAGTCTGATTGGTCCTAGAACAATAGGATCCAAATTGCAGCAGTCTGATTGGTCCTAGAACAATAGGATTCAGAATGCAGCAGTCTGATTGGTCCTAGAACAATGCAGCAATATGATTGGTTGGCAGGAACCACCCAATCATGCTCCAGATATAAGTGAATCCACAACCTGATTGGCTTACAGTAGAATTCCAGAATTAGCCAATCATGTGCAGCCCATTGTGTAAATAATGTATATAAAGCAGATACTTTGAGGGGACATTCATTAATTCCTCCTCACCACTATGAGCTGAATAAAGAGCATGAAATCACTTTGCGACTCTGAGTATATTTCAAAATCCATTGCTGCATTGCCACTGTATACCAGGCTCCTTTCCCCCTGCTTCTCAATGTTTGCAGAGGGGATAGAAAAATAAATTCCAAAAGCCTCACAGAGGCACTGTCAACTCTGAGGGGACCCTTTGGCAAGCTTACTTTCCGACCTGCTCACTTGCTGCTCCAGTGCCCTCATTAGCCCCCAAACCCCAAAGATGGACTTCTAAATAGAGTTTAAGATGGGATCTGGATTTTTACCCACTCTTACAGTATACACTTGTGCTTCCTAATAGCACCATTAATTATTTTTATTTACGTAAGCCAGCCAAATGCAATGTTTTTGAGTCCGTAAAACATAAAAGATTAAAATACAATTATATAAAATACAATAACCCAAAACAAATTGCTGCATGAAATTTTGTGCTATCAGCAAGCAAAGTAAATGCCAAATTGACCACAACAGTAAATAATAATAATAATAATCACAGCCTTAATATTACAGCTTCGAATATGCAGAGATAGGGATGCAGAGATAGACATTTGTTTGGTTCACATTTTAATGCATGCCCAACTAAGCTGCACTTTTTGAAACAATACACAAACCAAAACACAGCTGTTCTTTGAATATCGCTGAATTTTGTGATGTAGTTCTCCAAGTGAATCCTGCAAACAAAAAAGTGCATAGCATATTATTGAAAGTAAGTATAGGAAAAAAAACACTGCATAAGGAGAAATTGCTTGTAAAAATGTGTATATTAAGTAAAATTGCACGCAAACATGTGAACGTTATGAGAAATGCACCAGAAATGCATACAAATTCACATGCATTTAAAAAAAAAACAAAAAACAAAAGCCACGACTGATGTAGAAATGGGGTAAACTGAATTTAAGATTAGAAAAATTGAGCAACTAAGAGAAACCAAAGTTGACAAAGTCACCCATTGCTAGAGACATACTGCATCCCAATATGGAACTACCAGGGCTCAAATAAGCACTGATGGACAAAGAACCTCTGAATTTCCATAAGCTCTTTTAAAGTCCTCTAAGCCAGTGGACACCTTGTGGCAGCAAACGCCCTAAGCATTACCCGCATATGGAGGCAAGTGAATTGCAAGAGACTATTAATCTTGCAGACCGCTATCATTTCATCAGAGACCCATGACACTTCTTGTATGCAGTCTCTTTTTCACAATCATCACTGCGCCAGGACAAATATATACCTTTCTGCTAAGCCATTTCTATAAAGATTTCTGATAAACATCACAGCAGCACACAACCACAGGAACATCAGCACCATATTGATTGTCCCAACATAACATTTGTGCTGTAATTTATGCCATTTATCTTCTGTGCAATACCTAATATATTATTCTGGCACCACAGAACAGCTTCCGCTCAAGCATTGCTGTTAGAATAGTTTAACCAGTTAACTCTCCATCTCTCATCACCAGCTAATATTATTATGCTATTTTGGGATGGATGTGCTTTTTGTTTGTATTCAATTTCACACGCCGTACTGAGAAGTTAATCCTACTAAAAATGTGCCAGAAGCCATGCAGTGAGTCTGTGGATAACCTGACATTTCTCGGCCTTTGCAAGTCTACTATACAGCTTATTGCACTGGTAGGTAGAAGGCAGATTGGGATCTACTGGTAAATCTATGGCTGATCTGCAGGAGATTGGTGTCGGTTTCAGATTCCCAATGGTGTGGATTTCTGATTCCCAACTGTAACATTTTTTAAACTAAATCACACTGTTGAAATTAAGAAAGCTAATCAAAATTGAAGTTTCATGTAAAGCAACTGTGATTTCAATTCAGTTATGTGTACTGCAAACAAATCCCGAAGGTTCAGGGAATGTGCTTGGAGCCACCCTGTTATTTTATATGAATTGTAACTATCTTTTGCACTTAGCTCTGACCTTGAGGTTCTAGAAAAAATACAAAGTACCGTATTTCTCGCCCCATAGGGCGCACCAGCCCTTAGGGCACACCTAGTTTTTGGGGGGGGAATAAAGGGGGGGAATTATTATTTTTTCCCAGGCGCGGGGCTGGGGCGGGGGAAGCCCGACCTTCCCCCGACCCCAGCCCCCAGAACAGGCAGCTCTCCGCAAGCCGTGGGAGCCCAGCGAGAAGTCGCGCCAGGCTCCCATGGCTTGCGGAGAGCTGCGCGAAGCTCGAAGCCCGGGGTGCGCTGAATCCAAGGAATCAGAAGTCTGTCCACTCCTGACTTATATAGTATGGGCTTGTTAACTGTTTTGGATCAATGAATAAGCAAGCCTATTAACTGTTTTAGTTCAGAGAAACAGCGGTAAAAAATACCCCACCAGTACACATGGATAACATCTGCTGCTGCCTTGGGATCAGAGTCAGCTTCTTCATAAGAGATATTTGGGGCAATGCTCTTTTATTTCTTATTCCAAAGTTATTACAGATAAAATAATTTCCACTTCTGACAAGCACAAAAGATACAAATGAACCGAAATAATTGTTTTCCTCGCATTCCCAGGACGGATTCAAGATGTTAGCTTAAAACTGATCACCTGTTTCATGTTTTAGTTTTTGAACCACCCCCCAGCTTACTGCCATATGTTTCTAACCACAAACAACCATAATTTTCTGAAATTATTTTCGTCTTGCTTCAGAGACAGAGATACCTTTTGATTCTATAAAACAGGGAGTCTAGTAGTTATTCATCTCATGCTCCAAGATAAATGCACATTATGAAACCATCACTGCTTCAACTGGTTGCTAATGTCTACCAAGTTAGAAGATTTCCTCACAAATATAATACTTCCCCCTATTATTTAATCCCCTCAAGCTATAGCTGAAAAAATGCTAATCCTGCCATGCCTTCTTGAAGCAGACTATTTTCTCATGTGCCTCAAGGAATCCATTCCTTGGAGTTCTTCCAGTTCATTCATAAATGAATTCAATCTTAATTAAGTTAAAGTAGGATCTCAGCTAGATGGTCATACTGCACACTATGAAGCTAGGAAAAGAGAAGTGAAAATAGGTAAACTGTAATCCTAAACATGGGACGCGGGTGGCGCTGTGGGTTAAACCACAGAGCCTAGGACTTGCTGATCAGAAGGTTGGCGGTTCGAATCCCCGCAACGGGGTGAGCTCCTGTTGCTCGGTCCCTGCTCCTGCCAACCTAGCAGTTCGAAAGCACGTCAAAGTTCAAGTAGATAAATAGGTACCGCTCCGGCAGGAAGGTAAACGGCATTTCCGTGTGCTGCTCTGGTTCGCCAGAAGCGGCTTAGTCATGCTGGCCACATGACCTGGAAGCTGTACGCCAGCTCCCTTGGCCAATAAAGCGAGATGAGCACCGCAACCCCACAGTCGGTCACGACTGGACCTAATGGTCAGGGGTCCCTTTACCTTTTTAATCCTAAACATACTAGGACGTAAAACTTATTGAGCTCAATAGTGCACACGACTTTAGGACTGCACATCATGAGCTGAGGTCAGCCTTCCCCAACCTTTTGCTTTCCAGACTTTTTGGACTGCAACTCCCATCATCCCTAATTGTTAACAATGCTGGATGGGGATGATGGGAGTTGTAGTCCAAAACATCTGGAGGGCACCATTTTGGAGAAGGCTGCATAATTTAATTTGTTTTTCAGAACTTATGTGTCAAAAGGATATCTCCAAACTGAATGAACAGGCAGTAAAATGACAATTGCAATTCAATATGAAGAAGTTATACACTTCCATGCAAAAAATCTTAACTTCACATGTACACTCATGGGATCTTCACTGGTGATAACTGGACAGGAATGACATATTGGATCCATAATCAACAGTTCAATGAAGATATATTAGGAAGTTGAATACTTATCTTGATGGCCGTGTAAATAAATAAATTACAACCCCATGGTCAGACATCTCCTTCATATAAGGAACAATATGTAATAATATGTACAAAGTCTTTGCATAAAGTCAGATGTATTCAGAATGTGACACATTTCTGAGCCTTCCTTCTAAAACAACTGTGGGAAGCAGATTTAACTGGGCCTTCCTTATCTCTCAGTTTCTACAAATCCTTAAAACAACAAGAGAAGAATAGAAAATGCTTTAAATGAATAAAACAATCCCATAAATCAATTTCTTCATTGATGAAGTTTATTACAATATGTTGATGCCACTGAAGTGGTGTACAGCTGAAACAAAAATTGAATAATATTTAAACCATTGTTAAAGACACCTAACAAAAATAGTTTTACTCAAAAAGCTTGATGGAATACACAAGTTTTATAAACCTTGCCAAAGACCATTGACAAAGCTTTCCAGACACATTCTGGAAGGAGGTTCTACAGTGTGGGGGCTATTGGATAGAGGCTTGACCTCTATTTGCAGCTGTTTGAATGTGTCATATAGATGGCACAGACAGTGGTGCCCACCGTCTTGACCCCAATTAGTGAATAGGCTTGTATGAAATGCAATTCTATTAATCCAAGGATTAACCTCTGTGTGGGAAGTGGAGTCCTTATCAGCTTTGGGATGATCAGAAGCAACAGTAAGTTATGTGTACCCAGAGTACCAATTCATGAGCAGCTGCTCATGTGTAAGAAGATGGAGGGTGAGTGGCCCGCAGGTATGGCCGTGTTCCAGCCTCCACACATTAGCCCTATGCATGGAAGGGACGCATGTTTTGGTCTATAGAACACTGGATTTGAACACTGGCAACATGATGATTTGCCTTCCTCTTGTGAAAACGAGAAACATCCCAAGATATCTCTTAAGGTGACCCAAATACAATAAGAACAACAAGCAAACAATATAGTAGAAAGCAACAAAATAAGGAGAAGGGGAGACGGAAATATTTATTGATGTGATGGCCTGGGATTCCGATTCAGAGGATGAACCAGAGGAATCCCAGCCTGCACAGGAGTCCCCGCCTCCAGGGCCGGCTGAACTGGGGCAAGGCCTAGATGCTGAAGAGCCTGCACCTGTGGCAGAGCACCAGGAGCTGGCCCCAGGTGAAACCCTTCTGGCCCCAGAGGGGCTTGAGGACTCAGTGGCTACAGGTGAGCCTCCTCCAGGGCCCAGTAACCCTTCGGCCTCTCCTGATCTGCAGAGGCTTAGGGCAGAGAGGCGAAGGGAACTGGTTGCTCCCAGGAGGAGTGCTCGTCTTAAGGCCAGAGGAGGCGGGGCTCCTGGGGGCCGGGACCGCCCCTGGCCTTAGAAGAGGATAAAAGCCCAGTCAGCCCGGTCCCAGGTTGCGGGAGCAACGTCGTTGTTGGCTTTGGACCTGCCTGTGTTCCTGATCCCTGCTCGGCCTCCTGTTCCTGACCATCCGGTGTTCCTGTTCCCTGCTCGGCCTCCTGTTCCAGCGTTCCTGTTCCCCGCCCGGCTCTCCGCCTCGGACCTCGCCCCTCTTCGTGTGGACTCAGACTACGCTCACGGTACCTTTCCCCCGGGTCCAGCACAATTGAGAGATTTGCCAAGAGATGGGTATTCTGAAATGTGAGTGCCAAAGGAACAGTCCGGTTCTATGTTCCTATTAATCTCATTTCAGATAAGAGAGGTACATGGGCACAGCAACGTAATTCTCAATTTAACATTTCAAAGCATTTAAATAGAAAAATCAAGCGCCATGTAGATGAAGAATTTTCATTTCATCCACTAAGTAATTTGCAACATATTAAGATTACCATGACTTTTACCACCAAAAGAGCACGCTGGCATATCACAGAACTGGAAAAACAATTAATTTAAAAGAACTCATTAATAGTGTAACAGATGAGATAAGAAAAAAGTTCGGCAGCATTTTTATTCTCACAGCATTTGAGAAAAATGAAAAGAACGCCATGTAGCAATCTTGTATGTTGTGAATACTGTATCTGGTAACAGAAATATTACCAGTATAATGACTTAGCCACCTTGAACTTGGCTTTGGTTCCATTTGGACATAACAATGAACTTTGGTTTATCATTATGGGCATGAGCTACAGCAAGACTCAGACTCTTGCATTTCCCTCACCTCTCCTAGCACTGCTGTGTGAGGATCAGAAGTGTTCATATCCATTTCAATTATTAATATTTAGCCTTACACCATATTTTATATTGCTGTAACTTGTCCTGGAACCTTCTGGTGAATGGTAGGTAATATTAATAATAAATAGCAACAACAGCATTGTAGCTCAATATAATTTGGCATAAAAGAAGCCCAGGAACTGTGGTAATAGGAAGGCATATGCAAGTGCCTTGAAAAGTTATAGGAATTTTCTTGAGTTTATCTCTCTCTCTCACACACACACATACACACACAGCCCTTAGAAATTCCTTTAGTGACTGCTCTAGTTCATCTCAATTCAACTAATAAGTCAGCTGTTAAAAGAGTTGGATTGTTTTTTATTCTTATTTAAATATCTTTCCTAAAATACACAATACTTTAAAGGCTTAATAAAAAATGCTTTCTGTACACAATGGGTTTGTACCAAATAGACATTTTATGTTCATCTTGTCTCATTAATATAGCTGTCAAAAGCACCTTCTGCTCCTAGGCAGTGCTCTTCAACCAAGCAAAAAATAAATGTGTAGTTTGTATTCAGAGTTCTGGTCATGGTCTGGAAGCTTGAAAAACAATGCCTGGCATCAAGACAAGAAAACAAATTGTGTGTTTATAAAAACTGGTGCAGCTGAACCAAAACTGAATTAGCACAACATACTACAAGCAAAGTGAGGGGAAAGATTCAAAAACTCTGCAAAGAGAACAAATATGTACTCTTTTTGCTACAAAGTGTTCTTTCACCATTAGATCATTCTATCAAACAGTGAAGTAACAAATGCATAACCTGGTAAGGCTTCATGGCTGTTAGGGTTCCACAGGAAAGGCATCTCTTAAGTTCACTCAACATGGTAAATAAATCCTCCGCCACCCCACCTAAAGCCACATTTATTAGATCCAGATAATCAAAATACTAAACGTTCTGGTTTTGTGGCTTTTGTTTGGGTTCAGTTGTGACTGATGGTAATCTGGTTCAGTTCCAATTCAGGACAATAAAGGTTCAGTAACTGGTTCATGGGTTGGTGCAAGTTAATGAATCTAATTATCACAACTATTCACACATCCAGTACATGTGGATAATGAACAGAAGATGGGGCAGCAGCATTACATTGCTAGACATGCCCCCTGCACACTAACATTTGTGTCAGCCACACAAAGATCCTAGTAGCCACATTAGTAGACAATTAAAAATTACCCAGGCAATGCTATCATAGTCCATTCTCCTCATATTGCAGGTTGCAGACATTGCTGACAAAGTAAAAAGTGCACCATGTTCCTACAATGTGTTGTTGTTTATAGTCGTTTAGTTGTGTCCAACTCTTTGTGACCACATGGACCAGAGCACGTCAGGCACTTCTGTCTTCCACTGCCTCCCGCAGTTTGGTCAAACTCATGCTGGTAGCTTTGAGAACACTATCCAACCATCTGGTCCTCTGTCATCCCCTTCTCCTTGTGCCCTCAATCTTTCCCAACATCAGGGTCTTTTCCAGGGAGTCTTCTCTTCTCATGAGCTGGCCAAAGTATTGGAGCCTCAGCTTCACGATCTGTCCTTCCAGTGAGCACTCAGGGCTGATTTCCTTAAGAATGGATAGGTTTGATCTTCTTGCAGTCTACAATGTAGACCACTATTAATAATTTTCTAAAATGCAAGGTGAGGGGTCTGGTCGTTTTCCTGTCTTCACGACAGTGTATGATAAAATTAAACATTAGATTTTTTTTACTTGATTAGTCCATGTAGTCAGAACTCTAAAAGCTGCTGGATATAAAGGGGAAAGGGTGTGGTGTGTGTGTGTGTGTGTGTGTGTGTGTGTGTGTGTGTGTTTGTTTTGTTAGTTGCTCCAGAGAGTTGCCTCTTCCAAGACAACCAGGGATGGACTGGGTCAAAGTCAATTCCACATGTGCTTATTTATTAGCCTGTTCCATTCTATTTCTTCATTAATCTGAAGGTTTTATAAAATCTACACTAACGTTCATATTTAAATACGTATTCTGTCACAAAATACGTATTTAAATATAAATTTTATCTCTACATATAAGCTAGTAAGTGCATCCTATCCTAAAATGTGCCTTTTTAATGCATTTTCATATCTTTCTTTTTTCAGCCAAGAACTTACCATAAAATTTGAAAATGTGCAAAATAACAAGAATAATTGATTGTGATCTTTATAGTATTTTTTAAGAATCATATAAGGTCACATTTGAATTCACAAAAATCAAATTCCTCATGAACTCTTTGAGAGAACTATTACAACATGTTATCTGTTTCATTTTTCTTTTAGTGTGGTAAGCATTGTAAATTGCTCCCATATGCCACATGAATTAAATAGATAACATGTTAGATAATAGATAAATAGATAGCATGTTTGAAATATGTTACTGTGGTGTACACCCCTCTTCATTCATTCATGCAGAATCATATGAAACAATCCTGATATCCAGAAATGATTGGGAAGATAACCCAGGATATATACAAACAGCACCCTGTTCACAATAAGCCATTATTAACTGCAAGGATCATCAACAATGGAAAGAAGGGACAGCAGCCGGACTATTTTCTCTTTCAATTCTGTATACTTTAGACACCAGCCTATTTAAGTTTTTGACAGCTGATCTGCAACAACCTTGCAAAGATATATATTATGTTGTACAAGATCAATGGGAGAGATGAAAAATTATATTGGTCGTGTGCCTGGTTTAACAGCATATAATGCCCAGCTGAAGGGCAGCAGAGCTGAACAACGTGCTCCAATTATCTGTTTATAAATATTGTGAAGCTACACTGATTGCTGAGCATCACAAAGAGAGGGAGGGGGAAAAACACAAAAAAATTACATTCTGGACAAAGGGTTTCTTTAACCAAGCCAGGCTTGCCCTTAAGCAAATTGCACTGCTTCAGTGATATGATCTAAGATTCTAAGTGGAAGGATGCTAAAGGCAGTTAATTTCTACCTTGGTATAGATTCAGTAGAGTGCCTGTCCTTTGACATAGATTGAAAACCAGTCACTATTCACCAAGAGTTGCTACATCACTTGGATATATTTTCTAAAGAGAAAAACATACAGGGCACAAGTTGCCTGGTTTTTGATTTACTCCTTTACAGTGACCTTTGTACAAGTCATATATTGTCACTCTGGATATAATTTGAAGATAATCTGATTGCATGGAGAGCATTTAAGAAGTTTTTCCTAAAGAATCACTGTAAGAATGGATGGTTTTTGTGAGATGAAAGATCCCAGCTTGACTCTCAGAACACAGTGTGAACTTTTACGGCTGGCTAATTAGTTAAAATAAATAAAAACCGCTTTGCATTCCACACATATTCTGATGGATCAATGCAATTTAAGTCTCCACTAGAAAGAAAGTGCATTCCTGGTGTTATATATTCTGAAGACATTTCTCCAGAGATGACATACTAATTGGTCTTTTCCACAGCCTGTACAATAAGTGTAAGACAGAATTAAGAGAAGCATAATTTCAACTTGAAAGGCAGAATTTCTGCAAAGTGTAAGGAACTGTACTGAGATTCTCTATACAAGAAAAGAGAAAGGTGAAAGGCCAAAGCCCCTTTCAGATGACAAATGAATGCATCTGGGAGAGGGAGAGGGTAATGGGATTGGGTTGGCACATTGCATGCTGTCCTCTTGTCGTGAATTCATTTGAAGGTTGGAACACAGGCCTCTCTCCATACAATGGAAAACAGAAAAAGCATGGAGAGATCCCTGAACCTGTGCAATTGTAGAGATAGAGGCCATGTCCTGACCTTCAAATGAACGTGCGTAATTCAGAGACCAGACCTACTGCTGCAATCTTGCTCCCACCCCCACCCCACCCCCTCATGCATATGTTCATTGCCCCAGTTTGCAGATAACACTAAACCAAACCATGGCTTAGCACAATCAATATTTCGCACAGTAAAGACTATGGCCATTTGACTCTTCCCATGGCCTCCTGCTGCTGGATTGCCAAGGGCTAGGTCATGCTTAGCTTAGCTTTATGTCCAGGTTCATGGGCTGTTTCTCCAGGACAAACGACAAGACTGAACCAAGAACAAAACCTTAGTTACTGCTAGTGATTTGTCTGGAGTGAGGCAACCCACAAGTCCAGGTTTGGATATAATGCTAAGCTAAACCACAGCTTAGCCCAAGTAGTCCAACTGTAGCAGGGCTGGGGGAGAAGTGCAGCAGCCACAGTCTTTGTTCAAAAAACCTGCATATTTGCTCATCGGCACTAAGTCATGGTTTGTTTTGGTGTTTCATGCAAACTAGGACATAACGTAAAAATGGCTAAAATAATAAAGTGGTTCTTGGAAGCTATCGACAAGTCACGGGAACCCATTAGGATGACCCCAAACCCTCACCATTCCATGCTGTCATGTTTTCTGATGACACAACCTTTGTGTTAAGCAATTAACAACACTGTGCTATATGAGTTATATGAAGCTATTTGCTTTGAATTTGCCAAGAAGCTCCACCTGGCTCCTGGCTCCTAGTGCTGGACTTCCCGCTGACCACCACCTACACTTCATCCATGGCAATAGACACCTGCCTGAAATCTGACTGCTCTCTGCTTGTGATCACTATGGTCTGGATTATACAAGTTTATCCATGGAGATCAGGCATGCAGCTGTCCCTGTTTCAGACAGTCAACAAACTTTTTCAGCAGGGGACCAGTCCACTGTCCCTCAGACCTTGTGGGGGGCTAGACTGTATTTGGGTGGGGGAAATGATCCAAGAGCACCACAAGCCCCGGTGGCTGCTTACCTGTGATTTGTGAGCGGCAGGGGCTGGTGGCGGTGGTAGCAGCGGAGGGACGATGAGCGGCGCGTGAAAGGGCTCTGGAGAGGGGCTGCTTAAAATGGCGGCTGCTCAAGCACTGCTGCTGCTGCTGCTGGCACCAACAAAGCCTAGCCCCCTTCCTCCTCTAGGCAGGGCAGGGAGAAGCCAGGAAGGAGGAGGCACCCACGCCGCTATAAGAGGGAGGGAGAGGGAAAGAACGTGTACGCTGGCGATCCACACAGCGATTCCCAGACCATCCGCGGGCCGGATCCAGAAGGCAATTGGGCCTGATCCGGCCTGCAGGCCTTAGTTTCCCTACCCATGCAGTAGATGATTTGAATAATGTACATTTGATTTCTGTGTTCCAACACTATAATTCTCATTGCAAATACACATTTTGCAACAGCCATAGTTAGAATCACCTTACTATCCTGCTCTGTATGGTCAGATATAAGCAGTTGCAAATATAGTAACTGGAAAAGTTACAATGTCTTAATGCACATGAGCAGAAACATTGCTTTCTCAAATCTCAAGATCAGCTATGCATGCAAATGAATAAGAGTTTTAAAAGCACTAATAAAGATTTCCTTGTAAAGATCTGCATTGCCACATTGGTTTGCCATCCACAGAAAAGAACATATTTTCCTCCCTTCCATGCATAAATTGCAATAAATTAGAAGACGTTATTTATAAACACTACTAAGCCTTTCTTATTTTAAAAAGAAACAACAATGCCTATGGCTTTTCATCTGAGTATTACAGATAACAGTACAAAGTATTTTGTTGATATTAATGCGCTTACAGCTTATTACACTAAATTAATTAAACTCTGAATAAGGAAAAACCTGAAAATTCCGCATGTCTAATTTGTCCACCAAAGCGGCTTGTATAATGAATAGCTTTGTAAGAGCATTATGTTATCACAATGCAGAATATGATTCTACTGCTGCTCTGTTCATTTTTAGAGAGGACTATTAAAAGCTGCATGGCTTTATGGGCAAACCATTAGCCTGTTATCCCCTGGGGGATATGAAGAGACACATCTGCCTGGAACAAGACAGCCCTGATGATCTCAGCCCACTCTTCATCGAAAACTATCAGTTAGCATGCAGCAGAACCACAAATGACCGCCCCTCTTACGATGGCAGGAAAACTTAAGCCAAAAAGCCACATACAACACAGAAGGCTTTCCAGAGGTCAACGGCAAAGCTATTAAGAGAGTACTGAAAGAAATCATTAAGAAAATGCTAGACCAGGCCTGTGCCACTTGTGATCCATGAAGCTGAACACATTATGCAATTGTGGCCTGCCAGGAGCCTTACAACCCCCTGTGGCTGTAGCCCTGAAAGGCAGCAGCATCAAGGGGCCGATCAAGCCACCTAGGGGCCACACTATGCATAATAGACATATGCATTGTCCAAATTATGAACCTGCTACTGCTGCTTTCCTGGGAAGTGGAGGAGAGGTGGGTAGGGGCACAGTCTGATTCACTATGCATGGGAGACTTGATCAGTAAGTAGTAAAGCTTATATTATTGTATTGTATTGTATTGTATTGTATTGTATTGTATTGTATTGTATTGTATTGTATTGTATTGTATTGTATTATTTGTATACTGCCCTATACTCACAGGTCTCGGGGCAGTTCACAAGATAAAATCACAATATAAAAACACAGAATACATAATCAAAACAAGGACAGCCCAGTAAAAATTGTTACAGTTACGTTGTACTGGAGCTCTATATAAGCAGGCTGACTGAACCCTTCAGTTCAGTACTGTTCTGGCCTGTGAATAAACAAGAGCTGTTTGAAGAATCGCTGTGTCGTCTGATATGTTCACCCACTTAACAATAATAGAGGCTAAACTATTGGGGAACTAGAAAAACTGAATTCATAAAGCTTTTTAGCAATGGCATTATTCATACATTTGTAACTTAATAGAATGGCAGGGATTAATTTGGTAAGATAACACAAAGCGTAAGTTTTAAATTTCTCCAAACTGAGGAGACAGAGATGGAGGGTTGCATACAATGTTCCACATGCATAGTTCAGCTTCCATTTCTGAAGCCCCCACCACACAACCCCAGAAATGTACACTGAAGGGTTCCCCAATTCTAGAGCAAAAGTAGAAAAGGGTCTCAATCAGAACTGCCAATACCTCCACCATTCCCAGATTTCCATCTTGGAGTTCATGGGTCTTACGGTGGTTTAACATTATTTTGTGATGTAGATGGAATCTTATTGAACTGCACCCCAAAGTTGCAGTTCTGCAGCCAGTGATATGTTCCTAAGTGAAAAGGAACTGGACACATAGTTGCAGCCTCAACGTTTTTCAGGGTTTTATTTTATTTTTATTTTTAAAGTGTTATATTAATATAGCCTTTGCATTATAAAGTGTGGGCATAACCTGGAACAAAGTTAAGGCTAATTCAAAATGGACTTCAGATGAGGTGTGCACACATTAACTTCTCAGGGACCTTGAAGCAGTCTTTTACTACTGTCATTGTACACATTTTCACTTTTTCCTGTTCTGCTGTGATGGTCTCAGGGCAAACTGTCCTTGCAATGCTTCAAACAGTAGCCGTGGAAAGCCAAAATTAGCTTGCCAAAATGTGATGCATACTGTTTATTGTGGAATATTATGGTGTCACTGACAATACCCATGGTGTAATACCCATAACACACACACCCTCTGAATTCCTCCCCCACAATAAAAGATGTACAAGGGCAGAGGCTGTTGCTGCAAATAAATGTATAAGGGTTAAATTAAGTGTGATAAAACATGGCATTAAGTAGACATCAAAGCCTGTCTGATGGAGAAAAACAGAGGAAGATTTAACTAAGTTGTGAAAGCCACCAGTTTGCCAAACGTCTGTCTCAAAAGACTTGATCCACATCCACCAAGACTCTTAGAAAATGTTGCCATGATCTTTGAAATCCTTACATGTTTTAATTCCCAACACGATAAGAGCAAATGAATGTACCTAAAACATGATTCTTGTGAATTCTTCCCAAGATAAAATCTGCTATGAGAAAAATAAATCCATATATAATATATATTGAAATAGGATAGCATATTGGTTCACCCAACATTATTTGCTCTGTCCTACTGACTTCGAAAGGAACAGGGAAGTGCTAACTGGGCAGAGGATTGCTGCCTTTGTCATTTTCACTTTCCAGCGCAGATCAGTTGCCTGTCAGCTAGTGTTCATTTCAGCTTATGTGCCAAGTAGAATGAAGAAGTGACAGGCTGCAAATATCCCTTGCAAAGACAACTTCATTCTATGCCTGAAGAAAGTGTCTGGATAAAAATAAAAATTGTACAAGTCAGTGAAATAATACTTTTTTAAAGGACTAATCAAAGTTTACAATGGCCCTGGGCTCACACAAAATGATAAACCAAGCATTGCTTACCAGGACCATACAAATGTGGGGTCTTCCAGAGAGCAGCTGGCAGCCACTTTTCTCCTCCCTGGCCTGTTTTGCTCCCATACTGCACTGGATTAAACCAAGGTTTGGCTTAGTGTGTCATCTGAACCTGGGTTAATTTTTAAGTTATCGCCTCCTTTGAATGTTGTAGAGCTTAAATCTAGAAAACCATATTTCTTCTAGTTAAAATACACAAAGAATGCAGAGAAACCAAGAAAACCTTCAGCTTCTCACTAGCAGTAGCAAAATGGAAACCTTAGAC
Source organism: Podarcis gaigeae (assembly GCF_964106915.1). Lineage (NCBI taxonomy): Eukaryota > Metazoa > Chordata > Lepidosauria > Squamata > Lacertidae > Podarcis > Podarcis gaigeae. The sequence continues at coordinate 59,623,047 of NC_139678.1, read as the reverse complement.
CACATATTTTGTCCTGTCCCCCTTTTTTTTTACTTTCTTAGATCAGATTTGTGAGTTTGAAGCATTAAAACACCCAGTGCTTTCCTTTAAGCAATTAATATTTACTATGTAAGACCCACACCCTTTCATTCCATTGCAAATATCTCCATCTTCCCAGAATTCAGTCAGCCCTCATTCAGTCCACCACTTCATTCAGATCTTGATCCAGAACTTTCACAACATCTCCTGATTCAGATGTTATGGAGAAATAGAGCTGCACGTCATCAGAGGCTCACCTGACACATCCATTACATATCTTTAGGTGCCAGGTAAAAACATTTTCCTATAAGCAGACTCTATGGCTTTTTTAATGTTTTTGTGGAAAGTGGGGGTGGTATTGGTTTGTTTTTGTTTTATTGTCTGTTTTGTGTTCTCATTTTGTATTTTTATGTTGTGAACCACCCTGTGATGTTCAGGTGGGCAGTATACTACTTTAATGCTACTATATCCAGACTATTGAGCAGATGGAGCAGAGATAAGGAACCTAAAGTCATCCATATATATAACTATGGCTCCATTAACCTTACTACTGGCTAGGCTGGCTGGGGGCTGATGGGAGTTGGAGTCCAGCAACATCTGAAAGGCTGCAGGTTCCCTTCCCTGAGATAGAGCAATCTACAGCTCCCTTGTGGAGGCAACAGACTAAGTGGAGGAAAAACACAAACACAGTCCTCCTCTACTTCCAAAAATTAAGGTGGGGAGGTGGACAATTGCTTTATGAATAAGCAGGCTCAGAAGAAGCAGTTGCATCCACCTTGAAGGTCCATCATGACCTCTGTGATCAACTGGCAACACTCTCAAGACTACTCTTGGTATAGTGTTAAGACTGAAATAGGCTCTCAGCAATTGCCTTCTTCATCTGTGCCTGAGAATCCCCCCAAAGCTAAGAGGTTATAATTTAAATGGTGTTTTAAGTCTGAAAATGGAGGAAAATGCTTAATAATTGCAATGACTTTTATGGCTTTAGCATGTTGTTATGCACCCTAAGCCTTTGTCTGTGTCTACAAAGCAAAATCAATGAAGAAATAAAAAAGAAACATCACGTCTCTTTCACTTTCTCTAATTCCTAAGTTTAACCTTTCTGTCAGGGTGGCTTTTGACATTTAAGAGCAGAAACTTGTTTTCCCTTCCCATGAAACAATTTTAGGCAGGAGGAATAAAAACAAAATCAGACAGTGGAAGAAATGTTCTCCAACATGACAGACAAAAATGGCATCCTGCACTTGTGTTCTATTCAATTTGTAGCAGAGAGGAAATGAAGCAAGAAGTCTTGTTTCCAAGGAGTCTGTTAGCTGTACCTCCAGAGATTTTTGTCAAGTGTTGGCTTCAAATTATGCTTCCTGAAAGCTAGAAAGTACATCATTATACATCAGAAATCTGTATAAGTGCCAAACAGCAGTAGCTTCTGTTGCCAACTCTATATTGGCATTTTAAGAAAAGTTTGGCCCACTGGCTAAACAGAAACTGAGGGTGCTATTAGCACAAAGGCCATAAACCAGGGATGGAGAACCTCTGGCCCACCGGAAGTTGCTGGATTGCAACTCCCATTATCTGTCACCACTGACTATACTGAATGGGACTGATGGGAGTTGGAGTCCAACATCATCTGGAGGGCTAATGGTTTCACATCCCTGCCGTAAACAACTTGGGTTCAACAAGTAGTCCTCTCCACTTCCAACGACCAAGAAATTACAAATGGCAGAAGATGCCCTACTCATTATCTCACCCGCATCAGAAGCAAGAAGAATGGTGACACGACACAGAGCATTCTCAGTCCCTGGTCTATGGAACTCCTACCTAGGTGACATTTGGTCTTCCCCATAGCTGACATCCCCAAGCTAAGGCTTGTTGGTTTGGTGTTGTGGTTTTAGAAACTTTCATCACTGTTGTTTATTGCAGTTTTGTGGCTTTATTGAAGTTGTGTGGTTTGAGGATGAGCAAGACATAAAACTGTCAAATGAATAAAACATAAAAAACATGGGCTATCACCACAAACAGCAACCCTTTGCTGAAGTTCCACTGTTCTCCTCCAATATATGTTATGCAACATGCTCCGTGTGCAGATGTCATTATGTGGTCCGTTTCAGCATTCCCACCCACAGCAGCCAGTGATAAGGAGCAGAGCATGAGGAAACACAAGGACAGTGAAATGGGCCCTGACAAAATGCCATCAGGTACATCCCTTTTGACATCAGTGCCCCTTGACAAAATTACCAGTAGCAGTTGGAAGCAGCACAGGAATGCTGTCAGCCAGCTGCAATTTTAACTACCCACAATGCACCAACAGTGTTGCTCTGGAGCACTGTGAGAAATTTTAAGAGGTGGCAGAGTTCATGCTGCCTGCTGTTATCACTAATTGAGTCAGAACCCAGCAAAGGAGCCCACAGACCAGGCATTAGCACCAAAAGCACTAAGCACACTACCATTTGGGCTGGCAGGTCATGTTTTTGCAGCATATTTTACTATGTTTTATATATGCTGTAAGCCACCCAGAGTGGCTAGGGTGGGGTATAAATAATTTTTTTTAAAAAAATATATTATTATTTAGTTGTTCACTGGTCTTCTGAAAGTCAAGATAATATGGTAATTCAACTAGTAATTTAACATACATTTTATAATAAGTAGGCTTATTAGCAACATCATGTACTGCTGTGTACCATGATTAAACTATGGAACTTGCTCCTACAGAAGGCAGTGATGGCCACCAATTTAGATGGCTTTAAAAGAGGATTGGATATATTCACAGAGGAAAAGACAATCAATGGGTATTGGCCAAGACAGCCATGCTCTGACTTCACAGTTGGAGGGTAATTGAGAGTAATACTTCTGGACACCAGTTGCTAGAAATCATGGGGTGGGGAGAGAGCTCTTATGCTCAGGTCCCACTTGCAGGCTTCCTACAGTTTGGCCACTGTAAGGACAGAATATTGAACTAGGTGGACCACTGGCTAGATCCATAAGGCTCCTCTTAAGTTCTTATTGAAATACTAACATTAAGGCACTTGGTAACTTGTGTTCCTTATTTTCAAATCCATCCTTAACTCTGGTTTTCTCCTTACATTCAAACTAATGTGGAAAAATTACTGCCTTGGCTAGCGGGGGAAATGCTAAGGCTTTCTGGCAACCAGTCTGAAGGCTTCTATCACTTTTTCATTATTTTCTCTGTGACAAGATTTACGTCAAGGCTTATTCATGAAAGCAGAGATTGATCCTGGAGGAAGATTCTGCCTGCAGTTTCTCATGCAGATGAGAGAGAAAACTGACAGACAAGCAACTGGCTGAGTATGTTCACAGGAAAAGTATACGGTGGGGTGGGGAGCTGGGGTGGGCAGGAGGTGAGGAAAGAGAAATGAATCTGAAATACACCAAACTGCAGAGAACTGGTAGTAAATTTCACAAAAGATAGAGAGGTCAATTAACCTAAACCCTAGGAGTACTGTGATATTCCTCAGCAAATATATATTCAGTTGTAACGAAAGGAAAATGACTTTTGAAAGCACATAACACTTTAAGAGGAAACAGACAAAATTCTGTTCCTAGGAGGAACTGGCAGCCCAGAAGCTCCCAAGAAAGCACTGAATGGAGATACAGTGGTACCTCGGGTAACAGACGCTTCAGGTTACAGACGCTTCCGGTTACAGACTCTGCTAACCCAGAAATAGTACCTGGGGTTAAGAACTTTACCTCAGGATGAGAACAGAAATTGCACGGCGGCGGCAGGAGGCCCCATTAGCTAAAGTGGTGCTTAAGGTTAAGAACAGTTTCAGGTTAAGAACGGACCTCTGGAACGAATTAAGTTCTTAACCCGAGGTACCACTGTATAGTATTCCCAACAATTACAAGTTGTTGCAGTTTCTTATCACAGCTAAAGGCAAACAGCATCTGCTAATTGAATCAGGAATGACAGAGATAATTGACTAAGAGAATGAAAAGAGAGAGAGAAAATAAAAGCAGATGCTTGATCCAGCTCTAGTTTAACTTTTTAAAGGTAATGTAAGCATGATTATTAATTACCCCAAAATGTGGACAGGGATGTATAGTTAAAACATGTGCTTCATTGCACACCCCATTGAAAGCAATGCAGGAATAGCATTCTAATTTATATTTGCAGTTCAAGCTCCAATTATGCATGCATAGGTCTCCGTAGCTTGGGATGAGATGACACTAACACAGAATGAAAGCTATTCTGATTCTGATTCTCTCCCCCCACCCGCCCCCCAAATAATAATAATAATTACAGAAAAATACTAGAAAAGACCTGGAATTTTATAGAATTTGAGTTATTTTCATCCTGAACTTCATAAAGGCCACTTTCCTCCATGTATTTAACCAGCAGGGTAATCTTTAGCTAAAAAATAAATAAAAAGAGTGAAGGTGAACAGATTTTCTCAACCTCTGTCCTGATATTTCATGGTTCATGGTATGCAGCCCCTTAATGGGATTCTGAATCTCCATGAGTGCCACTATCTTGCCAGTAGCATTAATGCTTGCATAATGGTATCAGAAGCTGGAGGCAGATAGCTGAGATTCTGCATGGGGGACAGACAATTGCACCGAAACATTATTCTCATGACAATAGGGGTAAGAAACAAAATTTTAGAAGCTCTTGAAATATGTGTAATTGTTTTAGAAGTCAGTTTTGTGTTATTGCAATGCTTACTCATTCTGGATCAACTATTCTGCATATCTGCTTTGTTCAGATAATCTGTCCACTTTCTCTTCATGTTTGCTGCAGTGTAACAATGCATGCTGCAGTATAACACAATAAATATGAAAAGCTTCATGAATTTCAACACAAGTGTGTCTTTATATATTGAATTTTATTTTTAAACCAAATCATTATTCATCTTCCATGCAAATGTCTGTATTTGCAACATTTAGTATAGTGAATCTCCACTAGGCACAGAGGTTAGAAAATAATTTCTCTGTCGTAACTACTGTGGTAAATGCTGACTGATGACATTAAATTTCACCGGGATTCACATCTAAATAATTTTTTTGCCTGAGACTGAAAACTAAATCCCCTGTGTCAGGGGTTGCCAACACGATATCCTTCAGGTGCTATCGGACTCCAATTCCCATCATCCTTGGCTATGCACCATGCCTGCTGGGGCTGACTGAAGTCGGAGTTCGGAAACATCTGGAGGACACCTTTTTACCTACTTCTGCACCTTCTATGGGAATTTTAAGAAAGCATAAGTTTGTTTGGAGTGCTCCCCCTCCAGTGTCACTGAAGAATAGTGCCATCCAATTGTGCCCATCCACTAGCAGAACAGACTTTTGCTTACATTATAGGACTTCTCCCTCCTCTCCACCCCAACGTCCGTCCCAGATGCCATCACAAAATCTACTGCAGAGGGTTGGGGGAGACTTTTTAAAAATACCAGACCGTCACTCTTGCCACAAACCCGCTTTGGTAGATCATGCTCAATGCTAGAGACAAGCAATGGACTTTCAAATCTGCTAACGTTTGGCTAATTTGTAAGCATGCTTATAAACAGCACTTCCCTCCTGAAACTGGCTGGCAGTTCTGTATAAAATAAGTTACTGTATGAAACACTCAGTAGGTCATTAGCTTGCTAGAACTTCAGACTTAATGGATCAGGTTTCCTCTTTCATATTACAACAACAATATTACACAACAATATTTGGACAAATTAATTTTAAGTTTTATCTCAGAGTAATATAAAAATCAACATCTTAACTAATTTAATAAGATAAGCACCTTTCAATAATGCATAAAGAATATAATATATATATATTTAAAGTGACAAATGCAGGGAATAAATATTTTATGTGCTCTAATCTAAATGTCTTTAAAAGAGTATTGATTACTTCCTATATCCATTAGAGGTTACGTTGATCTAAAATAGCTGGAGACAGTCAGCAGGGGGGCTCAGGAAGAGCATTTTTATGTTATTTTGGATGCTGTTGGTTCCAATTTAATAAAATCTAATTATCACAATTTTCATGACGGAAGCTCACATGTAAAAAAAGAGCCTTGGTTTTATCTTTTATTCTTCTTTCTCCTTTGCTCTACATCTTTAACGCCCATCCAGCCACTGCAAATCAAGGGATCCAGTTTATTAAGAGGCATATACTGCCAGTCACAGAAGAGATGCTCATCCCTTTTTGGCCTTCCATGTCCCAGGAGTCTCCACTCTATGGTTCACAAACCACCTGCTCAAGGGAGAGGAGGGTAGTATTATCAACACAGGCTAATACTGTTGCCTTTTCCTGGGACAAGGGGGAAACTAGTACAAGACTTAAGACTACTAGACTTCAGGCAACAGAATAAAATAAGGCAGCAAAAATAGGCTTCCTGGCTTATCAATTGGTGCTCCCCTGCCCAAATATAGATTGAAAAAACCTAGGGCAGGCAGAACAAGAAAACACTAAGACAAATACCAATCAAACAGGAACCACCCCTATGCTTCCAAAAGACATCAAAAGTACCAAAAGACATCAAAAGTACCCATGTTTAAGAGAAAATACAAGGCAAAAATTAGAAAACTATCATCAGGGGTGGAAACTCCTGAAACTACAATAAATTACAAGGTAATACATGAATATTCATTAATACAGAATGTAATTCACTGATCATCCTGTAGTATTATTAGTATTAATGGTAATACTAACAGAGCCAACCCGATCTTCATGACTGGTTCTATAAACCCTTGTGAAACATACCATTCACAGTAACCCAGAAATGAAAAACAATTAAGAGTACAGTATGAGCATATTGCCCAGTCCTCCTGAACAGTTTAATCACTCAGCCTCATCTGTGAATGTAAAAGTTTATGTAAATACAAATGGTTAGTTATCATCTGACTACATAATGACATCAAGTGACTGACAGGTGGTCAGAGCCACCCACCTGTTAAAATTAGCCTATAGGAAAAGTGGGGGAAGCAAAGATCCAGCCCACAACTCCTGCTCTGAAGCTCTGCTTTTGTGATACTTCCTGCTCTATTTTCTGAGGTGATGCAATGATAACAGTACTGTTGTTAAAAATATGTATCTGGAAGAACTCTTAGTGGTTTGTTATAAGTGCAACAGATGCATAACTTTAACAAAAATTGCCCTACAAAGAAAAAAAAACTAGCAACAGGAAAATAAAAGTGTAGCATGAAATCATGGAAGATTTGGTCTCATAAGCCATCTCAGGTGCCTAGTAAACACATTCAGAACTTCATTTTAGTCAGCCTCAAAATCATGCTCTAAAGTTTAGATGTAAATTCCCTAGAAATGTTGAAGATAGAGAGATTGCTATTTCTCTCTTGGGAGCTATTTAAATGCATTTTCAGAAATAAAGATTAAGGTTGCTGCTTTTAACTTAATGTATTATTATGGCAGAGTGGAAAAAAGCAATGCAGGAATGAGGCAAAATGTATGTATATGTTAGGTCTATTTATGGTTAGATGTAAATAGGATGGGCCGTGAAGCACCATAAGCGAAAATCAATAAAACAGTTTAATTATCACACCCCAATCAACTAAGGGAATTCAAATGATGATTCACAGATTGCTTACGCTGGTGTATTTTCACTCACATTTTTGGGACAACACCACACTAAGTACTTCGTGATTCTGCTAAAGCATATAATATAAAGCAAGTGGTGTGCTTGCAAGCCTAGAAAACAGGATAGTCACCCTATCCTTTTTGTTTGCAATTTAACAAAATAGAAACCAGGTTACAAGCCTTCCTTGATCTTCTGTTCCCCTAGAACAGCATCATTTATCATAACACAATACATGTTCCAAACACATTTACAGAGTGATTGATGACACACACTTCAAAACCCTAAAATCAGGGAAAGGATCACCTGGTTATTATTCTACGAGGCTACACATTTAACAATGATCTTTAAAAATATAACAAAAGGAAGACCTTGGAAAAAGAGTACCCCATTGAATCATTTTTTAAAAAATAAAATAAAAGTGAACTCAGCACTTCAAAGCAAATTATGTGATCTCATGCAGGGTGCAGCTTTCCTGAATTATCACAAATTATCTATATATGCACAAGGGAAAATAGCTGCTTTTGCTCATAATTTATCTTCTAAAAGAACCCAACCTATGTCAAAGATCACAATCTGTTAGTCTGAAAGATTAAATTTCACCAGTGACTTTGAAAGTGTAATTAAAGGTTTTAATATATATGCGGTGCAGTCCAACCAAAATTCAGCACTTTGAAGTCTCATTGATTTCCATGGGAGACTTAAGAGTTAAACATCTCCCACTTAAATCAGTGGTATGAAATACTTTTGTTTATTTTACTTTGAGTTGCGGCCATAACATTATTCACTCAAAAACAACAAGATGCTTGCCTACTGGAAACTGCAATTATCACATTGCAAGGGTCTAAAAAATGCTCAAAATCACTTTGTGGGAAAAGAGTTCAGTTGAGGATAGAATACTGGTGGGGGTGGGGAGAGATATCTTTGTCATTTTCTGCAGATGCATGTACTAGCTAAAAAGTATTGCTCCAAAACCAAATTGCAAGGACTCGTTCCCTTAAAGAATCTCCTAGTTTGCAGTCAAGTGGTAGGGTATGGACTCTTTACAACCTGGGTGCTATCCTAGGTCCTGCAGACCCAACATCAGCCTGGTACTTATTGACAGCTTTTGTTACCTGCTACGTCAGAGATTTGGAATCCATGGCCATCATAACGCCTGTCATCCCTAACTATTGGCCACAGTGGCTGGGGCCCATCAATATTCTTATCTTTGTACTGTGCGCTTCTTGTTCTGACACCATTGCTTGGGCCTCACCTCAAGTGCCACCTGCCTCAGCCGGTACCAGCACAGGGCAATGCAATTTTTGTCATCTAAGTAGCACACTTGTCCTGGAAAAAGAGAGTTCAGCCATTCTGACTCACACAGAGCACTTAACAGCCAATATTTAGGAAGCAGCATGATAAAGCCTTCACCTCTGAAGCCTGTTAGAGGATTTCAGAACTGTCATACTAGAAACTGTAATGAGCGCTGCATTCCAGAAAAGAGAAGGGAGGAGAAATGCAACCTACAGAGAAATGCGCCAAAGAAGCCTCTCTTAAAAGCTGACATGAGAATTGCCAGGCAGACAGTAATAATGCTTTCATTCTATTGCATTTGTTGTGCTCATTTAGTGCAACTGAGGTTTGGAATGCTGAAGAAGCCAGAACTGTGTTGTTTTTACTGTTGAACAAGATGAAAACAATGTCTTAATAGCTGATAATGAAATACTAACCCACTTATGTGATCCATTTGTTTGTTTCACAAATGTCTCATTATTCGAAGGTGGCTGCTCAATCTAATTTATTTATTGTAGGCGGCAAAATAATACTCAGAATTGCTTGAGAGGGCAGAAAAGGGGATCACTATAACAACTTCCATGAACTGGACTGAAACAGATACTTCTAATCATAAATCTAGTTTCAAAAAAGTGATCCATAGTACACCGATTCATAAAACCTTTATGAATAGTTCAACCTAAATATTCATAACAGATACAAAAAATAAGCTGCTGCTGCTGCTTCAAATACCACTGCATTGTTGAGAGGGATGCTCTGTACACTGCCTCTTGCAGTGCGTTAAATTCTGTAAGGAAAAAGACTTGGCATAGGAGGAAAGGATCTCGGTAGGCACTCACAGGACAAGAGGGGGGAGAAGCAGAATTGCAGGTGTGAGGAAAGGAAAACGGAAGAGTCCTGGGAAAGGAATCAGCCTGCAAAGGATAAAGCTAGAGCTCCTGCAACTCCACCCATCAAATTCATGGGCCATAATCACTAGGGATGTGTAGTCCAGATTGTGAGGTGGTTATGATGTCATTAAGATGAACAAAGAGTGGAAGAGAAGGAAATGCATGTGCAACACTTAAAAGGACAGGAGTAGCCTTAGAAGTGCTGTTTTCCCCATTTCCCATGTAAGATAATTAGAACATATTATAAAGTATCTTAAGAGAAGTTAAGTCAGAAATGTATGTCCAAATCCCCTGTTTGGCTGTATTAAATCTGGCTCTTTTATTATTTCAAGCACCTATAGCAACTCAAGGGGTTTGAATGCTGTGACATTCGGACTATAACTTCTGTCCCAACCCAACCCACAAAAAAAAACCCTTGCTTTGCAGGGTCAATTGTTTTTTCTTCCATTATCACGTTTTTCTTCCTTGTGCAGAAAGGTAAAGATTCAGTTCTTACTGGACACTTTGCTTGCAATGAACCCTCCACAGGTTAGGACTGGAAAGTGACCTTTGCAGCTCAAAGAAATGAGGTTCTTTTTTCCTCCAGTCTCCTGAGAAGCCTACCGAGTTATTCAACCTGTCATCAGAATGTTTCAGATGAGAACAGAAGGAAATCTGAAACTCTAAAACTAAAAGAGAAAATACAGTACGTTGGAAGAGGCCGTATGGGAAAGGTCAGACACGGGAGATTCTACATTTGCCAAAGATTCTAGGTAAAAATAGCCTGAAGGTCCTACCTTCTTTAGAGAAAATCACTATGTTTTGGAATCCATTTTTTACATAACAGAGGTAGAAGGTGACACTAAAAAGCTTAGGATAGTTTGAATGTTAGTTGTTAAATGAGAAAAAAACAAAAGAGAGACATTTTACAAAAATTATAAATCAACTGGATATCTGGAACCAGGTTTTCCAGTTAGCAGAAATGATTGCACCATTACCATTTATCTCCAAGTGTTATTATATAAGCACCAATACATAACAGAAGTGTACTGCAGGAAGCAGGGGCCTAGGGAATGAATGTTCTGGGAATGTCTGCATTTGTAGCTGGTTGACAGCCCAAACCCAAACAGTGCTCAATAATGGTTCCTTGTCACCTTGGAAAATAGTGGCAACTTGTGTGCTGCAGGGTTCTGTCCTGGGCCCATTATTGTTCAACATCTTTATAAATAACTTGGATGAAGATACTAAGGGGTAGTCAATACCACTGAAAACAGAATAAGAATTCCAGAAGACCTTAATAAAATGAATTTCAGTAGGGACAAATGTAAGGTTCTCCCTTCCTAATAATCACTAAAAAACCCTCTCCCCGCCCACATGACCTGGGTTGCTGTGCGTAAGAGGAACCTGGTGGACAGGCAGCGGCAAGAACAGGTCCATCTGCCTCATCCAAGCAAGTCTCCATTACACATGCCAGGTTAATTCCTCCATCCACGTTTAATGGATGGCAGCGGTCTTGTGAACCATTGACCTGGCATTTCACAGCAGCACCTTAAGGTCATGTGGGATACTCAGTGCTTTTTTCTGGGGGGACACATTTTGTGAATCTTTGTATTTTTGTCCATTTACTGTATTTATTTTTCCCAATTTGAACTATAAAATGGTCAGGACCCAACATGGAGGCAGGGATAGTCTTCTAACAATGACTAAACCTGCCTCCTCAGTAATGACATGGTCTGGTCCTAGTGTAATTCCTCCTCCTACCCATGATCACTGAGATCAGGTGTCCCAATGCATCCCCCCCCCCAGTGGAACCTGCCCCAGCCATGCTATTGGCTAGGGCCTACTCCCAGGGCAGCCCTGAACCTATCCCTTAAAACATGGGTAGGCAAACTAAGGCCCGGGGGCCAGATCCAGCCCAATCGCCTTCTAAATCCAGCCCAGAGAAGGTCTGGGAATCAGCGTGTTTTTATATGAGTAGAATGTGTCCTTTTATTTAAAATGCATCTCTGGGTTATTTGTGGGGCATAGGAATTCGTTCATTTCCCCCCTCTCCCAAATATAGTCCGGCCCCCCACAAGGTCTGAGGGACAGTGGACCAGTCCCCTGCTGGAAAAGTTTGCTAACCCCTGCCTTAAAAACAAGTTCTCTTAAGGCAACAACAAAACAAACCAGTAAACCAATAGAAAATTTAAAGAAACTCGAAACACAATTTTCTACTACAGGCACAATTAAAATAACCGCCACCTCCATCTAAGCATTGAAAACAACCCCAACCTAACTAAGAAGAGGGACGGGTAAAATTTGAAACACCACAGATTAAAAGCTGCTTAATTTTTTTAAAAAAACATTAGACACTTTGAGCAATGAAACAATAGCAGAACACCCCACCCAGCACTGCCCCAAGAGTTCATTCCAGTGAGTCTGCCCCCCAGGCCTGCTGGTAACGGCCTTGCAAAGGGAGCAGGCCCTGCAGTCCTCACCACAGCTGATGGTCCACCCTTCACTGCAGCAGGAGTCTTTATAGCTGGGAGTGTGAGGGCCTGCCCCCCTCTCCGTAGGCCAGATGGTGAAGGTCTTGCAGAGGGAGCAAGCCCTCCTATGCTCACCGCAGCATTAAACTGTCAAAGGAATTAACTCCTCGAATTCTGTTCAATTTGTAGAAGCATCTAAGCTCAAACCAGGGTCTTTCATTTCATCTCCTTGTAGGCAGTCAGAGGCGGGAAAGGACATGGCATTTTGCTGCACCTGATGAAAGGGCAACTGTTGGGGGGGGGCAGTATTCACAATACATGGCATTTTCCAATCAGATGTAGGTAGAGCTATAATACAAAGCCATAAAATTACAATCTTAAATGGTCTATTAATTCAGGCAGCTAACTCTTTAGACAGATTTAATAGATGTTATCAGAAGCCGGATCTCGGCAACTGTGGGGCCAACTAATCAGCTGGAAAGAAATGAAAAGAAAGGGAACAAAGAGAATCACATTTGTGGTATATGAAGAAGTAGTTGATGTAACTGGAATGGTGGTTCAGGCATTTCTCTTGAACCAAAGGACACCATGCCAGGTAAAGTGGACAAAGGGAATGTTTATGATACTGCGGAGGAGGAGGAGGAGGAGGAGGAGGAGGAGGAGGAGGAGGGAAGGCAAGATTCCAGTGCAGCCAGACTGTCTTGCTATTTGAATTTCTATTGAATAACAGATGTAAATTTGAGGTGTTTAGTGAATTATTTCACTGCACTGAATGCAAGTAGGGAGGCAGCCTTCTGTTCAGAGCAGTAGCGTTTTTGGAAGCTGGTGCGAGACTGTATAAAGAGCAGCAAATCCAAGTGATTTATAAACATTTGGGGAATAGAGGCAGGCAGACAGACAGACAGACAGATATCTGGCTCAATATGCCCACTGGATTACAGTTCATAAAAAATGCCACGAGTCATTTCTGCTGCCATCTTTTGAACTGATTGCTCAAATTCTAGAGTAGGTAGAATTTCCAGCCCTCTTTTTCAGGGGGCTATTTCCACATTGCTCACAGGGTTTCTCTCCATCAATGCAGGACACATGGATTTCTAAGAATGCCAAGGTTCTGAATGGGAAATGCAAAAACCCAGGGGAAAGAAACACTGAATAATCCTTAGAGTAGAGGCAAATGAATGGCAGCTCAAAAAAATAAATCCTTAAGGCATTTTTTTTTATTTTTAAAAAAATTGCTTCCATGGAATAGACAGATAATAGAGCCTCAGGGCTGTCTAAGAAATTGGAACTATGCTTCAGTATAGCCAGTTGGCTGCCATATGTATTAATTGCATACGAGTTGGAAGCAACCACCATCAGCAGCAGAAAAGTCAAATGATGACAGCTGTGCTCCCAATTCCCTTGGCTCCATGAATCCAACAGACATATGAAATTTGCTTTATAGCCTTTGCCTGATGCATGTATAATCATGCTGCTATCCAATCCATATTAACTGCTAAAGATGTTTTGTTGTGGCCAACCAAGATTTCATTTCTGCCACTAAGTGAGCGAAAGCCAGATTACTGTTGGCATGCTCCCATATTCACTAATTACAGTTATGAGTTTTCTGTTACTAGCAACCTACTTAATGTTTTGGAATTACTTAGTCACACTTACATATCAATAGAACAAAGAATTGGATCTTAATCACACATTGTTGTTCTTTCTTGATAGAACTGGAAAGGCAGTTTCATTTGATGTGCTTGGCTGCCGGAACAACACACCCTCCCTATGACATAACAACAACAATAATTTTGTTATTTTCACCCCACCCATCTGACTGGGTTGCCCCAGCCACTCTGAGCAGCTTCCAACATTCTCTGGCACCCACTCACTTTGCTATGGCCATTTCCTATATACAAGTTCTTCCCACATTTTCTACCACTTCTTCCAACATTATATGTTCTAAGCACACTGCAGATAGCAAAATGAGAGACAATACAAGCATTTGAGGGCAGGTGCTTATAAAGCTGAAGACCTGTCTTCAAACACTCACAAGGAAGGTTGGTGCTCAGTCCTGCAACCAGTTTCCACCTTTCCACTGTTTGAAGGTGAACATTAGAAAATAAAGTTGTGAAAGGCCATAGTGAAGATGCTCTCAGGTCACAGGAAAAAATGGTCTTTTCCAGCTGAAGACTGGGTGGAACATGTTATGTACTGAAGTTCCCACCCTGGGCCAGCAGGGGAATACTGTAGATAGTTTTCACTCAGGTTCACATATGTAAATAAAGAATTGAAAGTGACATTCACTAATTGGATAGTTTCAGAAAGTTGTTACTGTTGCATTGTAGTGGAGCTCTATATAAGCAGGCTGGCTGAACCCTTCAGTTCAGTTCTGTTCTGGCCTGTGAATAAACAAGAGCTGTCTGAAGAATCGCTGTGTTGTCTGATATGTTCACCCACAACTTAACAGAATGCATACACTTTCACTTTCCTCTTTATAGGTCCAGCCTCCACCTTTGGTGGGAAAGACACTCTGCTGAAGGCTGTGAACACTCAGTGGTGCCTCTGCCTTTCTCTTCATCTATTAGATTGTAACCATTCCCTTCAGGTAGTGGAAGACGGAAAGCATGGTGGAAACCTCATGGGTGTGTTTAAGAGCTCTCTTGGAACACGCACAAATAAAGATACTTGTGCATCCCTAACCAGAATGCAATTGGTTTTGTGATAATCACCAACAGAGGACCAATATTTCTATTTTAATGAGAAACTGAGAGAATTTACTGAAGAAGTTAGATGCAGCACTTTTCTTGTCCAAAGTAAAACATCCTGCTGCCTGTAACCTGCTGGGCACAGCTCATGATGTGGAAGGAGCTGGTAAGAAGAGGCCAATTCTAAGAAGACTGGCTTTGGGGCAAGCAGTCCAAGACAGGACCCTGAAGGCATCAAAGGTTTTACAGCAGGCATGTCCAAAATCCATTTCAGGGACCTAATCCGGCTCACGGGTCAGCCCCTGTGGTAAAATCCTAAAAAAAGCTCAACAAATTCAATCTTTAAAAAAATGTCAACAACTTTGGTCGGCCCTCACAGCCCTTCATTTCTGGCCCTCTTTGAAAAAAGTTTGGACACCACTGTTTTTCAGAATCAGCAAGGATAACATATGGAGGACATATGAAGTACAACCCACCCCCTGAAGAGTGTAACCTTTTGTTTTGCTGTGGAATATGCTGGTTTCTGAATCTTTTCCATCAAATATCCTTTTCCTAAAACTCTTATTTTGTTTTAGTAAACTTTTTGTTTCCTAAGCCAGTGATGGACTCATCTTATTTAGAACACCCCTAGAAACCATAAATTATGCTACCTTAAGAGACTTCAAGGGGATGCGTGTGGCACTGTGGTCTAAACCACTGAGTGTAGGGCTTGCCGACTGGAAGGTCGGCAGTTCAAATCCCTGTGACAGGGTGAGCGCCCGTTGCTCGGTACCAGCTCCTGCCAACCTAGCAGTTCGAAAGCACGCCAAAAAGTGCAAGTAGATAAATAGGTACCGCTCTGGCAGGAAGGTAAATGGCGTTTCCATGAGCTGCTCTGGTTTCACCAGAAGCAGCTGGCCACATGACCCGGAAAAACTGTCTGCGGACAAACGCTGGTTCCCTTGGCCAGTAAAGCAAAATGAGTGCCGCAACCCCAGAGTCGTTCGCAACTGGACTTAACTGTCAGGGGTCCTTTACCTTTACCTTTTTAAGAGGGTTCAGGGAGGTGCTAGGAAAGATTTTAGGAGGATTGATAAAGGGCAGCTTTAAAAAAAAATAATCCACTTTATCTGGTGGCAGCAGGTTCTTAAGTGAGGAAGGACCAGATTTGTGTTCAAATCTCCCTTCTCCAGGCATCCCAGGACTCAAGGTGGCTGGGGATGAGGCCTATACACACATATCATGCAAAGTTTCACAAGTATGAAAAGTTTCTGAGGCATTCTACAGGGTTCTCAAGCATCCTACAAACTGAATCGCTACTGCGTTTAGGAATGATGAATATGTGCAGCAAAGAAGGAGACAATTAAATTTTTGAATAAAATTACCTGGCAAAAATGTTGCATTAGTGAAATGATATTTATAAATAAACATGCCCAAAATACACAGGCGGTTTCAGAGGATACCTTGTAAATGCTAATTTCCTGAGCTTCTTCCAATTTAGAAACCTCAAGTCTGCAATTTTGAATCTTATACTTTCACTTTAAAAACAAGTTGCAGGCAGCAAAACCCATCATATAAAACACAGCCTACTTTCTAGAACTGAATAATCACCTTTTACCCATTCCATTATATGCTTAGCTAAAAGCTCTAAACATCAAAGAAAAATATCATTGGACAAATACTGCCAGAAGAGCTCACAGCAAGCATTAAACCAGTACAAAATAGTCTGGCATCAACTGGAGTAAATAAGGGACAAGCTGACCTAACAATAAAAAAAGGTTACGTATATTTTAGGTGTATGCATATTAAGACTTCCATATGCCACAGAAAACTCTTCAGCTGTGAGCATTAATGTTTTAAAATAAGCTCAATTGAAATGAAATTCCTCTGGAAAAGAGTACTGTGTGTATCTGTTAACTGAGAAAAGTTGAAAAAAACTTGTTCATGAAATATTTATCAAGGAATAACTCTGAGAAAGATTATGCAGGATCAAGCAGTTAGCCTAATACACCATTCCCTGAAGAAAAAGACAGACATTTCAGTTTCATGGGCTGAGCCACTGAGAGCTTCGGCAGCAGACCACCTCATACAATCAAGCACAAGTACTTCTTAAGCCACTTGTCCAGGACAAGGGAAGTTTCCTTCTAGATCAGCAGCTTCCCAGAACCACTGCTCAAGCATCCGTAGTATAGGAGTATAGGAGTACTAGAGAAAGTTGAGCTTACAAAATGGTTGGCAAATCCTTTGTGCTGTATTCACCTGCCACACTAAACATGGTTTGGAGTGCTAAGAACAATTAAGACACAACTTATCTGAGGAAACATCAGAAAGATGCATGCATTTCATTCTAGTCCCAGCCCCGATACAGAAGCAGCCATCGATACTGCTGCACCACTACTCCCAGACGTGCATTTGAACAGCAGCCCTTCAGCAATGGGGTAAGTCCCTACATGCTTGGTATTTTGGTTTTTGACAGCTTTGAAGGGTGGGACCCTATTAAGCTTGTTTGTGATGCTGGAGCTAAAGAAGCCTCTTCAATTTGTGTTTTAGGTACCTCGGAGTACAACACTGCCTTCGTTATTGCAAAGGGGTGTATATCATGAACAAAGAATGCTTTCTGGATCTTTCAGTTGTCACGTGCTATTTCAGGGTGAAATCCTGGTCCCTCTCACCCAGGGATTTCAGCATTTGGCAGTGAGGCCATCTACCAGCAAGCAGAATGTGTGTTAATAAGTGGCGTGCCGGAATCAGAATCGTAACATGCTCAGAATGTGAGGCGGCAAGATGGCTTTAAGAAAGATTGCAGAAAGGGGGCAGGGAACCAGTGAATGGCTATAAAAACCCAACTTTATAAATTTGTCAGAGTTTAAAGATCCAGCATCTGCGCACATTTCAAGGTACACTTCTCCTAAGGGACACTTTTGACAAATGAAAGAAATACTGGAATCTAAAAGAAATGTTTACATAATTCATAATAAATACATTTCATTATAATATTCTGACAATTTTTTAAAAAAGAAAATTGCAATATGCTGTTGACAACATAGTTTGTAAAATCACTGCTACTGTTCTTATATGAATTGCTTCACCCATAAAATTTTCATGTACCAATTATAATAAAAGACAAAAGATCCATTGTTTTGAACTCATTGTCACATCAATTTGGAAATCCACTTGGGACAAGAAGTTTCAGTATTTTTAAAAAAAATCTGACTAAAAGTATCCTCATTCCAATCAAAAAGAAAGAAAAGTGAGAAAGTGTCTGTTACCCAAGCAAAATCTTGCATCATTTAACACAATATCATCTATTCAGGGGAGCAGTTCAGTAATTATAGACTAAACGGAATCTCCCACATACAGAGACAGACTACCCTGGTTCAGAATATTACGGTTTATGAAGCTAGGAAAAAGTGTCAGGGCCAAGCCCTCCCCTTCTTGCCCCTCTTCTCCCCTCTCCTCTCACACCCCTTTGCCCTTTGTCCTTTGCCCCTTCCCACAAAGGTCTGTAGAGTGGTACAGTAAGTGGCATTCTTATGGAACTGAATCAATCACAAAGTTTGCATTCCAAGCAATTAAAATCCATAAGCAACCTTTACTCAATTGTAAATGGGTAATGGCCAATTTTAAATTGATTTTAATCTTGTTTTAAATATAAAAGACATCATTAGTGGGGTGCATGGGGTGTTAGGGGAGGGGTAGTACCTCTGCTGGGGGATATGTCATGCACCTCCTGGGATAGTTTGCCCACCTTTGGTTCCCACCCTGCACTCAGCTCTCAACTGTGGCTCCTAGAAGCTGTCAACATGCAATAGGGGAAAGATGGGAGCTCACCAACCTGCGAAGGTAGCCCATCTAGGAGAAGGAAACTCTGATACTAAACCAGAGATAAGGGCCTCTATTTCTCTGTCAAACTGGTGTGTTTAGAAGTCTCAGTTACTGAACATATATACAATTATGACAAAGGGCTGCACCTCAGTACCTCTCAACGGCCCTGAGCCCTCCAGGTATAAAGCAGTATATAAATTCAATAAACATATAAATAAATAAAAAATTCTGTAGTGTTGAATTCTTGGCAAGCAGTTGATACTGATTTTCTACAGATTCATTTTGTTGAGAATGGGGTGTTTTAGTTTAGTTTTAGTTTAGTTTAAAGTTCAATCTTGCTGCTTTTATGGAAAATTTAAATTATCAGTGGCATTATTTGCATTTCCCCCCAAGAAAACAAAAGGCAGTGTTTGCATTTAACTCAGCAGATATGAGCTGATAAATGTATTTCATTATTTCTACAATTAAATCCTGTTTTTAAAAAAGTAGCCAGATAACTATGGGGAGGGGGGAAATCTTCAGATTGTTACTCTCTACTGACACATGAAAGGGAAGTAGCAAGCTGCAATTCTTGCCTTTAAACCTGATAGTTTACCGTGGTTCCGAGAACAGCTGGCAAAAGTAATAACCTGGCAAGCTCTGCCAAGGGCTAAGAATTTATTTTCTATAGTATATTAGAAACCTTAAGTCAAAACGGTAAGCTTAGGCAAACATTTTTAAAAATATAGAGAAAGCTTTTTATCATTCTCCGCTCACTCTCTCCCTGCAAGTATATAATCCACATGTAGATCCTGTAACTAGAGAATATAATATAGAATATTTAGGATGCTGATTCATGTGTTTTCACAACAATCAACATCACACTCCTTGAGAACAAAGGGTTAATAATAAATAACTTCAACATACACAGTATACATACTATATGCACCAGCTGACTTTCTTTTTCTTGTTTCCTGATCAGAATCTTATTTACATTTTGAGCTAAAGCAGAACTTGGAGGAAATGATGCCAAATTCATGAGGCAGCTGAGCATGAAGAGCTGCACAAATTCATACACCAAGTAATTATAAATTCCAGCAACATCACTAACAATAAGTAACCGGAACGGCAAAATCACCTCTTGATCATCAATGGGCCAGGCAGAACATGCAGTATGATAAACTCTAAATGAGTCAGATTTGCACTTTTGCACCAAGCAACGAAAAGACTTAGCTTGCTGCTGTTTCCTGCTTTGGTTCCCTGACTTTACAGGAGCCGGGTCCAACAGACATAGTAAATTTACATACCCCTTGATATCAGAGCTCTAGGATACACACTTCCTGTTGTTGCACCAAGACCACCACACCCCGCCCCCTACTGAATGGCTGGGAAATTTTATATTGATCTCGACTTACATGCCTCTACCCACCCCTAATTCTCTTTCAATGTTGATTCTAGTAATGGGGGAAAGACATGAACTGTGAACTAAGCTACATCCTTAGGGTTTTTTTCAGGCTTTATTCATCAGGAAAAATTAAGATTTCCTGCTCCTCCTCTCAGATTCTGTTCTGTCTGTTATCAACACATATAACCTTTAGGCACTTACTTTTAGAATGACCACTGTGCTTTAAAAACCAGCATAGCACCAGAAGCATGTGTCAGCTTATCTAGCACATGACAATACAATGATTTTTCATGGGTTTAAGAATGGTTTGAGAGGTAGAAATATCTTCAGCCAGATGGCCTCCAGGACTAAATGTCCACTATATAGCAGCACTATAGACATTTATCACCCACAATTTTATATAGCTTACATATGGCAAACCTTGTTACATTTCACTCTTTCTTCTTTTAAATATAAAAAAGAGTGATCAGGTAGTCAAATTGTTTGAAATGTTGTAAATTTTTTTTAAATGAAATTCATACAAATGAAAACTATAAATAAAATTATTTTTAAAAAATGAATGATGCCTAATAATGAACACCAAAAGTACAATAGAGTTGACAATATGAGAAAGTATTTGTTGTTTCCATGTTTTGCTTATTTTAATATTTCTCACAAAATAGGTATTCTCCACAGCCAGTGCTAGAAATTCAGATATTCAAGCTAGACGCCAAATGGCTTATTAAACTAGTGTTGCCAAAATGAAATGCCTAGTTGCCCTTTTTGGGCCAAACAGCCCAAAATTTTTGGTTCCTGAAATTCATTCTGATTGTGCAGATAAAATATCACAGATAGAATTCAACAGGATGTGTCAGTGTGTGAGAATATGTTAGTGTGTGAAAACAGGCAAGACCCAAGGATCCCCAGGCACGTACCTTCAGATGGTGGAGATGTCAGGTGCCATCCTGGCACCTTCACTTGGTCACAAGTGGCCAATAACCAAGTGCAAAATGTGCCTAGCACCTGGTGAATTTTTAGCGCTGTCCACAGCATAAAGGGTTTTGTTGTCCTTCATATCTCTCCCTGTTCTTCATCCATTTAGCAACTGATGACAAATTTAAGTTGAAAGACGGGAAAGTTTTCTTTTTTCCTATGCAGAGGGCTTTTGACACGGTTCATGAGGCAATTGGAAACCTTTAGTTCTGGTGCTAAGCTCTTAACTAAGTTAGAAACATCTGTGGGGTTCCTCACACATGACATTCCCAACAATGGAAGTGAGAAAGGGTTGGGGGATCCTCCAGAGAAGGATGAGAAACAGAGCAAGCAGCTGCAGGGAGAAGGGGAGATTGGGACAAAGAGTTGTCCCACCCTTGTACTCCTGCAGAAGCCCCATCAATTCCCAGTTTCCTCCATGAAATAACATGGTTTTCCATTCAAGGATAACTAGTTAAGATTCAAGCCTATGTATTAAGCCAAATGTCCAGGAAAAATTAAAAGCCATTAAATAATAAAAGGTTCACTGCTATAATTCAGTATTGTCAAAATATAACAATATATATTTGTGACTGGAAAAGACCAGGAACATTTACCTAACTTGGCACTATCAGCATAAATCCACTGGTGCTCAAAAGAACAGTATTTGAAGTATGCAATGAAAATTTAGGAGACAACAGATGTATGTTTCTGACTAACCTTTTGATTTTTACAGTCAAAGTCAATGAAATAATTATAACAGAATCAAAATCATGAGAAGGGCATAAATGGGGCTCTAAATCAGAAACCAATTTCATAGGTTGCTCCCCGCCCCCGCCCCCCAAAATAAATCCATGCCAAATGAAGGGATCCCTCAAGTAGAACTTGGAGGATTAGCAAGGCAGAGGATGGCTATACCACTGCTGTTGCAAATAATCAAATCTTAATGAAGCTCTCTTATCACTATGCCAGCATCACAGCAAATAGAAACGCTGGATTTTCTATTGCTTTAGCAAACACATCGTGCTTGCAATGCGTATCAAAAAATTCATGGCTTTCACACCTTGTTGTTGCCATATGTCTGTGGCTGAACTGATAAGACATATACAGCCCTATTTTGACAAGCAACAAAGTAGGAAAACAACCAAACAATTGCTTTGTAGGAGCCGCATGTTTCACTGGCAATAACTCATGGGAACATTTTTGGACAGGAACAGAATATTTAGCAGTTTCTATAGCATTATCCTGATACAAGTCTAAAACATTTTATGTTATGAGAGTTGCTTACTAAGCCATCTAAAATGGCATGACTAATAACTATGGGGAAAATGAAAGGCAGCCCCAAAACTGACAAAGCAGGCAGAAAAATCCCTTCAAAGATAGAGAAAGTATCTTGGAAAACCGCCATATCAAGTTGTTGTTTTTAAGGAAAGAGAAGATGGGCCCTGGACTGAGACCAACTTCAGCATATTTATCCTAAACTCATTATCTGAAGGTAAGCCTCATTTATTTCAATTTAACATATAGGCATTAGAAGTTTGATGTTGCATTCCACATATTCAGGGACACAAAAATGTTAACTTTTGCAATTCTAAAAATGAAAACCAAATTGCCCAGAACAGATGAACTATAAAATAAATGTTGGTCAGCAAGTGAAACGTCCATGGTGAAATCTAAGAATCCTGGGCAATTACAGTCTTATTAAAATGCTGCAAGCTCTATCTTTTCCACAGATCATAACCTGATTGGTTTTGTTCCTCTTCACACTCTCATCAGTAGCAAGAAGCTCATCTTAATTCTTCTCACATGCCTTGCCATTGCCTATCCTGGTTATGATCTGACAACATACAGTGGTACCTCGGGTTACATACGCTTCAGGTTACATACGCTTCAGGTTACAGACTCCGCTAACCCAGAAATAGTACCTCAGGTTAAGAACTTTGCTTCAGGATGAGAACAGAAATCACGTGGTGGTGGCGCAGCAGGCCCATAGCTGTCAACCGTCCCTTATTTGGCAGGAAACTCCCTTTTCCCAGCGCCATTTCCTGCTGCTGTCCCGGATTGATGATGTCCCTTAAATTTCCTGGGTTTCAAAGGAAGCAGCTCCTTTCCCTCCCTGCCTGACGGCCAGGGAGGAGGGAGGCTCCAGCTGTGTTGCTTGGCTGCGTTGCTCACCAAATAAGGAGTCTAAGAACGACTGGGGGGTGGAGCTTGCATGCCTTGTGCCGATCAAATCAGCTGCGTTGCCTGGGGACTTGCCTTTACTCAGTGCTTCCCAGTGGAGAGGTGAAGGTGGTTTTCCTTGCTGCACCCCCTTTGCCGGGTTGCTAGGCTGTGGGAACCACCGCTTGAGGCTTCATTTGGCTGCTGGTTGACTAAAATCCCTTATTTTGGCTGCTGGTCCCTTATTTTCAAGGCTGTTGGTTCCTTATTTTCAAATCTGTAAGTTGACAGCTATGGGCAGGCCCCATTAGCTAAAGTTGTGCTTCAGGTTAAGAACAGTTTCAGGCTAAGGACGGACCTCTGGAACAAATTAAGTACATAACCAGAGGTACCTCTGTAATACAAAATGGGTATCATTTTCAAGTATGATCAGCATTCAAAAGAAATGGCAAACAGATCAAGAAACAGTGAAGAAACAAAGCATCTCTCAGTACAATACTTATCTAGGATGGTTATCTGTTAAAATTAAAATATGGAGCTAGGTTTTGCCTCAACTGTTCATGCCTCACACATACTATTCCACTCTGGAACTACACACATACACTGCTGGCTCTGGGTGTAGGGACCTCAGATGCAAATTCCTACTTAGCTCTGAACCTCCTTGCACATCCTAGTTTCTTAGCTATGGGGTTCTGTCCTGGGCCCACTACAGTTTAACACCTGCATACAAGACTTGAACAAAGAAATAAAAGCAGCAGCAAATACCTTTGGGGATATAAAAAAGCATCCATGATCAAGATATAATTTCTCAGCCATTCACTAGTGGTGGGCTCTGCCTTTAGGTTGGGGAAAACAGATTCACAAATAAAGGATGGGTGACACCTGGTTTGACAGTAATACATGAGATCTAAGATCATGGGGAGTCCAAATAAGTAAGGTTATATAGAAACAAAAATATTTTAACATTGTGCTAGTCAATCTGATGAGTATTTGTTTTAACTTATTTAATAGGAAGCAGCAGGGGAAGAATAAATGTAGCCAGAGGTCTAAATAGGCATAAGAGAGGGTCACAATTCAACTAGACTAAGATACGTGGATAAGAACTATAAAATCCCTGGCCTATTTTTATTCCAGAGGAGTGCCCAGGAGAACAGAGGAAGATTACTTATCAAGGCAAGCCCCCTCCACAAAAAATGGGTACGATAGTATTATTTCCATGCTGAAATTATGAGCATTCCTGCAAACAATTCACCTCTGTGAATATCATACAAGATATTATGCAAGAATATCATTTCTGTCACAACAAGAACCACAGTTTCTATTCATTTATGTGTAATTGGAAGCATACTGTGTTGATTATTATCTGTCCACAGTATATAAATGGAATTGAAATGGTAGTTTCAACTGCAGTACGAATAGGGATGACATTTTTTTTTTAAGACGAATACTGCAATTAAAAAAATCTGAACACAAAACAAAAAATGCTTCTGCTTTTTCATTTTTTTATACAAAGAACAATGAAAATCTCTTATTTGACTCTGAAAAATCACCCTTAGTTTGTTTGGCTATCTATCAAAAGGTAACAAAACACACAACACTCATCCTTGTTCATTCTGATTTACTCATTATCCATTTATGGTGGTCCAGTGTTGGCTGCCTCCATTTTCTGCTAGCTCCCTGGGATTGCATAAACAGTAAAGACTGTGATCCCCTAGACCAGGGGTAGGCAACGTAAGGCCCGGGGGCCGGATGCGGCCCAATCACCTTCTCAATCCAGTTTGTGGATGGTCCAGGAATCAGCATATTTTTACATGAGCAGAATGTGTCCTTTTATTTAAATTGCATCTCTGGGTTATTTGTGGGGCCTGCCTGGTGTTTTTACATGAGCAGAATGTGTGCTTTTACTTAAAATGCATCTCTGGGTTATTTGTGGGGCATAGGAATTCGTTCATTATTTTTTTCCAAAATATAGTCCAGCCCACCACATTGTGAGATTAAGAAATAAAGGAAAAATTACAAGCGAGGGTGTGCCTCAAACTCAGTCTGGAAAGTCCCCATGAGCTGCGTACACAGGATAAAGAAATCCAAGGGGCGTAGGCCCATATCTGATAATAGATGAAGTGGTTAGTGTAGAGTGGACAATGTATTAGAAATGTGTTGAACTTTGATAAGTAGATTGTAAGCCAAGCCTCTGAGAGAGGGGCGGCAGCTGTAGGGATAAAACTGCTGCGCCTACGCCTGAACGGGGCTCTTCGTATCCACGGGTACGGAGGGTCCGCCTTTGCAAACGCGACTAATAAAAGGGTTAACCTTATATTGAAGTCCTTTGTCTGTTTGTTTCCACGAACGACTTCTCACAATTCTGGCGCCCAACGTGGGGCCCTTGACGGGTGGCTTGAGCGATACTCAGACCCCGGGCAGGCGCCCCTCCATCTTTTCGGAGTGGCTCGGGGCCGGGATTTGTTCATAGTGATCCACAAGGGCTAAGACAGGACTCAATATAGGTGGGAGAGACAGTCTCGATTATTAGCGGTCAGGGACCGCGAGAGCCCAGCGGGGACGCCCGCCTGTTCACTAGTCACGAGAA
Organism: Podarcis gaigeae; assembly: GCF_964106915.1. Taxonomy (NCBI): domain Eukaryota; kingdom Metazoa; phylum Chordata; class Lepidosauria; order Squamata; family Lacertidae; genus Podarcis; species Podarcis gaigeae. Next base: position 59,597,295 of record NC_139678.1, on the reverse strand, counting down.
GCGGCGCTGGACTGTATTGGGTGAGTAGACATGAGAATTTTGTAGACTGTGTTACGGGGAGGGGGTGAGAGACTCGTCTCTTGAGTGAAAGAGAGGTTCCATACGGACCCGTGAGTGTGGATCAGGGCTCTGCCCTGACGAGAGGATTAGCTTGCGGTTCCGTCTATCCCGCGAGGGAAGCGGCCAGGCGATTCCGTGTGATTGTGATAGAGAGTGAAATTGGAGACATTGTAAACCATGGGTAAGGGTCAAAGTAAGAGACAGAAGGAGATAAATGTGAAGGGTCCTATAGACCCTAATAGTCCATTAGGACAAGTATTAATACAATGGAATGAGGATTATATGAGACAATATACAGTTGGTTTGTCAAAAGTGACTATGATTAACTTCTGTAGGGTGATTTGGCTAAAATACCCTATAGGGTCGGACAAAATGTACAACTGGAACCCTGAGGGGGAGACTGAAAGGTATTGGATGACACAATTGAAAAAGTACCTTATAGAAAATAAGAGGAACAGGGAGAAGCCTTATTTGGAAGTGTGGTTTCACGTCTGGTTTTTTGGACCGGACCCCCCCACCTCTTAAGCAACTCCCTGTGAGGACTAAGGAGGACGAGTCGGAGAATGAACAGAAACCGGTTCCCTCGGTTCAACCTCCCCCGGTCGTACCGAGCACACGGATCCCCCTCCCTTTGGTTCAACCTCCCTCAGTAACACCTGGCACACCGATGCTCCTCCCCTACATACCATTAGATGCACCGGTTAGAAGTCAGGGACAAGGGAGAGAAATAGAGACCAAAGTTTTAGGTAGGGAAGGGGAGGGAGGATCAACAGGCGAGTTCAGTACCCCATCCGCTCCGCCTCCCTATCCTAGGCTACAAAGAGAACTAGTCCAACTAAAGAGGGACGTAGAAAACTTACCATTTAGTCCCGCTAGATTTGGAGTCAATAGTGATTCTCCGGTCCAGAGTTATCCACTTAGAGAAACACCAGGAGGTATCAATGCTAACGGACAGCCAGTCATGGTATATGTGGTCAGTCCCATTAAGCCATCAGAACTTAGAGAACTAAAACAGACTCTGCCAAAATTACATGAGAATAGTCAGGAGGTCGCTAACCTCCTGCAAATGTGGATGGGGCCACACCTATATACATACACAGAACTGATGTACATTCTGGGACATTTGTTTACCCCGGAGGAAAAAGCCATGATCAGGAGGGCGGCTATGAACTATTGGGACACCCGACAACAGGCACAACAGGGAGCGGTCGCGGCGGATGTAAAGTATCCAATAGCCGACCCTAATTGGGATATTAATGATGACACCCATCAGACCCACATGAAGGACTTGAAAGAAATGATCTTAGAAGGAATTAAAAGAGCTGTACCTCAAAGCACGAACCTAACTAAAGCGTTTGAGGTCAACCAACAGAAAGAGGAATCGCCTGGCGATTTTATACAGAGAATCAGAGACCACTTGACTAAATATTCGGGGGTGGCGCCGGATTCGGCGGCATTTGATAATCTTTTAAAAATGCAGTTTGTCACAAAGGCGTGGCCAGATATTCAAAAGAAACTTCAAAAAATGAATTGGCAGGATGCTGCCATCATAGAACTAGTGAGAACTGCCCAACAGGTTTATGTAAACCGAGAGGCAGTCAAAAACAAGCAGAAATGTCAAATGATGGCAGCCACGTTGCAGAAAGCGTGGGAAAATCCAAAACAATTTAAAGAAGAGTCCACCAGAGGGCAGGGATATATAGGGTATCGAGGAAGGGGAAGAGGACGGGGGAACTATTCTCAGGGCCCCGGTGTTATTTGCTATAGGTGTAACAAACCTGGCCATTTTGCCCGAGAATGCCGGACTCCGAGGACTCAAATTCAGGAGAAAAACAATGTAGGAAGGGGGAGTCAGACGAAAAGACAACCGGAGACGGAGGAGGACACTGGAGTGGCAGAGTTGTTTAGTTTATACGAATAGGAAACCTCCGGCTCAGTCCGGAGGGCCCGGAATGAGCCACTGGTGAATTTATGTGTGGGGCCCTCTAGAAAATCATTGGTCTTTCTGGTAGACTCAGGAGCAACTCGGTCTTCCGTTTGTACACCCATTTCTGGGGTACGCAAGACAACGTCAAATTTGAAAGTGGTGGGAGTAAGCGGTAAGGCGAAAGAAGTTATACAGTTAGAGGAAACCACTATAACAAGAGGAGACCGATCAGTGAAAGGGTCATTATTGTTTATACCCGAATCAGGGATAAATTTGTTGGGAAGAGATCTGATGGTAGAATTGGGGTTCCGACTAATGGACTTAGATTTAGGGACCCCCATGTATCTTTTACGAGAGGAAGATGAAGGACAAATAGATTCAATAGTATGGACAGGTGGTGGAACGGTGGGAAAACTAGATATAGCCCCCATTAAGATCATAGTAAAACCAGGAATCACCCAGTCATGGACCCCTCAGTACCCTATGACCCGGAAGGGAAGAATGGGACTGCAGCCAGTGGTGGATGGGTTATTAAAACAAGGACTATTGGAACCTACCATGTCACCTTTTAATTCCCCCATCCTAGCGGTACAGAAAAAGGACGGAAAATATCGGATGGTTGAAGATCTGAGAAATGTAAACAATATAGTAGTTCCGTTTTCCAGTGGTACCCAACCCGTATACTCTCCTTAGCCGTATCCCCCCCCTCCACTCGATGGTATACAGTAATAGATCTAAAGGATGCATTCTGGGCATGTCCTTTGGACATTGAGAGTCGGGATTTGTTTGCTTTTGAATGGGAAGATACAAAGACAGGCAGAAAACAGCAGTACAGATGGACAGTCTTGCCCCAGGGGTATACGGAGAGTCCACTTCTCTTTGGACAGGCAATAGGAGAGAAGCTGGCTGACTTCGTTCCCACTAGCCATAACCGTCTGTTGCAATATGTGGATGATCTGTTATTGATAGGAGAAAAAGAAAAAGAAGTGAGGCAGGATTCTATAAGATTATTGAACTGGTTGGGAAAATTAGGAGTAAAAGTGTCAAAGGAAAAACTGCAGTTCGTGCAAAAGAGAGTAAAATATTTAGGGCATCTGTTGGAGGGAGGAACAAGAAAACTAGACCCAGAGAGAGTTAAGGGAATTTTGGAATTGCAACCCCCAAGAAATAAAACAGACGTGAGGAGGATGTTAGGACTACTGGGATACTGTAGATTGTGGATAGACCAATATGCAAAATTGGTTCAATTTTTAAATCAAAAACTCATTGGGGACGAAAAGGTAACATGGGAACAGGAGGATGGATTAAAATGGGAAGAAATAAAAAGGACACTGATCGGGGCCCCGGTCTTAGCACTGCCCAATCTTCAGCAACCGTTCCACTTGTATGTAACGATTGGTTCCCAGACTGCTGTAGGGGTCTTGGCCCAAAAGAGAGGGGAGCACCAAGGTGGGAGATACCCCTTGTGTGGGACAGTGGAATGATAAGCAATGGTGGAGTTCAGATAACATTACCAGAGAATGGCCACCTGCATTAGCTAACATGATTAACATGACCTTTCTCCAGGACCCCCAAAACACCTCGAAGGAATGGACAACCCCAGATGGATTTTATTGGGCATGTGGGGGGTATGCATATAACAGGCTGCCTCTAAATTGGGTAGGGTCCTGTGTATTGACCACCCTTCGACCCAGCTTCTTCTTACTCCCCTTAGAGACGAAAGCTAAGCTGGGTATGCCTGTATATGAAGAAATTGGGCCCAGGAGAAAGAGGGCGATTCACATAGGGACATGGCAGGATAATGAGTGGCCCCCCGAAAGAATAATTCAATATTATGGTCCCGCAACTTGGGCTAATGATGGAACAGCGGGATCTTTTGGGAGGGACCCAATTTATCTATTAAATCGTATTATTCGCTTACAAGCTGTAGTAGAAATTATAACTAATGAAACCGCTGCCGCTTTAACAAAACTCGCTAAGGAAAGTGCAAAAAGCCGTACCTATATTATGCAAAACAGATTAGCGCTCGATTATTTATTAGCGAAAGAAGGCGGGGTTTGTGGAAAATTTAATCTAACAAATTGCTGTATTGAAATAGATGATAGCGGAAGGGTAGTAAAAGATATAGCTGACCGAATGATAAAGTTAGCGCATGTTCCTGTGCAAACATGGGAAGGCCTTAACTTCAAGGAATTATTCAGCTCATGGTTTCCAAAATTACCTGGATTACAAGCCATTGTAGCTTTAATTGGGTTAATAGCCGCTGGATGCGTACTAATCCCCTGTGTATTGCCCATTTTCGTTAAGACTATTAACAACTCACTCTCCCTAATAGCCCAGCGGCATGTAACCACTCAACTAATGGCAATGAGATACGAACCCATACCGACAGATGAGGAGGAGAGAAATCACTGGGAGCAGCTATGTGAGTTTGAGGCAAGGTATCAAAGAGAGGGGGGATTGTGAGATTAAGAAATAAAGGAAAAATTACAAGCGAGGGTGTGCCTCAAACTCAGTCTGGAAAGTCCCCATGAGCTGCGTACACAGGATAAAGAAATCCAAGGGGCGTAGGCCCATATCTGATAATAGATGAAGTGGTTAGTGTAGAGTGGACAATGTATTAGAAATGTGTTGAACTCTGATAAGTAGATTGTAAGCCAAGCCTCTGAGAGAGGGGCGGCAGCTGTAGGGATAAAACTGCTGCGCCTACGCCTGAACGGGGCTCTTCGTATCCACGGGTACGGAGGGTCCGCCTTTGCAAACGCGACTAATAAAAGGGTTAACCTTATATTGAAGTCCTTTGTCTGTTTGTTTCCACGAACGACTTCTCACAACATGGTCTGAGGGACGGTGGACCAGCCCATGGCTGAAAAAGGTTGCTGAACCCTGCCTTAGACAGCCAGCATACATGGATTACAATGCAACAGCTTGTCCGTGTTCCTTCAAACCCCCTGGTGGGCAATTCAAGGCAAAGCCAATCTGCATGCCCCCCACAGCAAAAAGTATTAATGCCTTACTCTGCCACAAGGTTTGGGGATAAGCCTCCTTAAGTGAGGAACAGGAACCCACAGTTCTACCAGTAAAAAAAACCCATTCACCCTTGTAAGCTCTTAGCAAAGAAGAAAAGCTGAGGAACTCCTAATTTCCCAGTGCCAAGGTATCATGCTGTGGGGATTTGCAGTCAATAGAAATGCTGTGCAATTTAGTTTCTCAATTGACTACAAAGCAAGGTCCAGTCTTGCCATGGTGATGTTACTCAAGAGTTCTCTATGTCCTACAGAACTCAACCTTGCCTTGTGCTCTGGAAACAGATTAAAGGCAAAAGTAAAGGACCCTGACAGTTAAGTCCAGTCGCAGACGACTCTGGGGTTGCAGCACTCATCTCGCTTTACAGGCTGAGGGAGATGGCGTTTGTTCACAGACAGTTTTTCCGGGTCATGTGGCCAGCATGACTAAGCCGCTTCAGGCAAAACCAGAGCAGCGCACTGAAATGCCGTTTACCTTCCCGCTGGAGCGGAACCTATTTATCTACTTGCAGTTTGGCGTGCTTTCGAACTGCTAGGTTGGCAGGAGCTGGGACCAAGCAACAGGAGCTCACCCAATCACAGGGATTCGAACCATCAATCTTCTGATCGGCAAACCCATGAGGCTCAGTGGTTTAGACCACAGCACCACCCGCGTCCATCTGTCTCTGGAAACAGATTAGCTATCATCAAATATCTACTGGCAGGCAGTTGCTGGATGACATCTTCCAATTCTGGGCTCCATTCAAGTATTGCTCCATGCCTCACAGGCTGTCAGCTGGCCCAATATAGGGCACCAGGGGTAGCCATGAACATTTTGGCAACTGAAGCAAAAGTAAATGCAGCTGTCATCCTTTTTTTTCTTTTTTTGGGGGGAAAGAGGCACATAGAAATGCAGGGGGGTATGAAAATAGCAAATCTGCACCAACTTCAGTGCCACATGTCTCTACATAGCACATAACATTTGTTTGCTATTGTCTGATGCAGGATTTCTCATTGCCAGAGAGACACGGTGCTTTTCAAACTCAACAACTGCAAGTCTCTTAAAGAGAGCAACTGCTGTTGCAAAAGCCTGTGCTTGTGATATTATTGTTCTTTATTGTTTGCAAGCCGCATTGGGATTCACTTGGGTGGAAAGTGGCACAGAAATGCAATAAATCAATCATAGCAGCAAACAAAGCTCCAGTTATAGGTATGCTTCTCTCCCATACCTATGTGCCTGATCTTTGGATCCCAACCTCAGTTTGTATTTGCAGACATCCCGTCAAAAGCAGTAAAGTGTATCAGATGGCAAATAAAGCATGTCCCGTCCTGCCCCTGCACGGACATTAGGTCATGGGAACTCATCAGTTGATGGGAACTGATCAGCTGAATTTTTAATTCTGATGGCTCCAAGAAGTCTCTTTATTTTCACATAAACCTGGGGGGAAATATAAACATGTTGTACCTGAGCCTGAAGGCTACTTATCATTGCAGATCATTTTGCATAAATTACACCCACATAATACCCACCTATAATTTTGCAATCATGAAGCTCTGTTTTACAACATTTGCGTGATTCTTGAATGTGAAAATTTATGCTATGCAATGGATATCATCTGTACGTTAACAGAAATAATTGCTTCCCCACCCCAGCAAGAAGTTAGTTTAGAATCAAGGCACAGTTTCAAAACCTCATACAAAAGAAACCCAGCTAAAATCTCCAGGGCTGTAGAATAAGTTAAGGTGCTTCCCTAATTAGATATTCTTTTCCCCATTACCTAAAGATTGGTGTTTGATGCAATGGGAAGAACGTGCATGGCACATTACCATGCATTCAATAATGAAAAAGGTCACATAGACAGCTACTCATCGTTACAGAATCTGGGCAGCCAGCCAGCAAAAGAGAAACAAAGGATCAATGGATATTAAATTATTATCAGACATTATGAATAGTTTCTTGGCTAGCAAAGTTCAACAGTGAAAACATTTGACACACTATTACTTCTGCTTCATAAAAGCTTTCATTTACTTAAAAGGGGGGGTGGCTTTGATGGTTAGAACTTCTGACTTCCCATGAGATCTACTGGAGAAGATGAATTCTGAAAGTCAGATATCTCAAAGCAGGAGGGGGAAATCCGGCTTGCTCTGAATTTACATTTTGCACTGGAGAAAGTGTGTGGAGAGTGCAGCAAGGGTGCCAACTTGAATAAAATATTGCAGGAGGCAGGTAAGCCCTGCCCTGCCCAATCAATCACAAGATGCAGTGTGTACATGTTACTTGAATGGCAATGCCTATCAACTGGGAGTGAGAGGCTCAAATGTTTTATTGCATGGGCTATGGGGAATTTGACCCCTAGAAGTTGACTCCTATGAAGTGCAGCATTTCTGTGCATGGAGGAAGCCATGTGGAAGATGGTGAACCCTGAATATTCAGCAAGTTGCCAAAGGGGGTGGGTGCTGATTCATCTTCTTAACAGATTCCCCATAATCTCCAGCACCAAAAACAGACCATCAGCATAATGTAGAGAATGCCTCTCCTTGTCATATTACTAGATCTTGGGCTGGCTCACCTGCCAGTATCTAGGGTGCTTCTCTCAAGGAACTATATATTGCTTTAGTCAAAGGCCTGTTACCAATACAGTAGTAATCAATGCTAATGAGGGGCATAGTGCAGATGTGCATAAACAAAAAGGTCTGCCTCCAATAGAGGCTATTACTTTGACTTTCATATTGTGTGAGGAGTCGTCTCCTGTAAAGAGATCACAACCTCTGACCGAAGATTCTTGTCTTGTGGTCAAACAATCCTCTGGAGCCAAAATAAAAGGGGGATGGGGAACATGCAAGGCAGCAACAGCAAAGTGCCACTGAAAACAAGGAATCCAACACTCAGGAAAAAGTGTGTGCCCAGCCCCAAGAGGACAGCTGGGCATCTAAACCAGAGGCCACTTCAGTCAGAGCTCACAAACAGCCACCACTTCAAAAGCAAACTGTCACTTAGTTTGTCAAAGCCTAATGCACAGGAAATCTCTAGCTGAGAGATGCTTCTAAGTATCTAATGGGAAATGATTCAGAAACTCTGTCAATGTGGGAAACATCCCAACCGTTGTCATTGGCTTCGAGGCATGTGAGCTGTCAGATTGCCATGGCTGAACAAATTACCAAATCTGGGCGGAGAGATAAGTCCAACTTCTCATGCCTGTTAAGTCTCACAAGGCCAGCATGCAAGCAGTTATCAAACTTGTGGAAGAACAGGACAGAGATGACAAAAGGGAAAGTTCTGTCTGATCATTTTACTTTTGAAATGCATGTGCTAATTAAAAACACGTGATTCCAACAAAAATAAATAAATAAAAGCAGTTCCCAATATTTCTAATGCCCTGGACTGTCCCACCATGAAAAGCTATTCTGAGGATGTATGACCTGATCCAGAAGGGAAACACACATATGCCCCCCCAACAACTGCACATATAACTGCTGGTGAAGGTGTGTGTGGGGGGGGCTAATGATAATGAGCTAAAGCTTTCATGAGCTTTAAATGGAAAATAACCAAATTATCTGTATCCAACAGAGACAATCTGCATGGCAGAAACCTGAATTTTCCTTCTGGATCAGGTCATATAAGTACAAAAGTGTGTTGGGGCAAAGCTGAGGGGAGGGTAGAATTGGCAGGTACCAAGAAGTCCTCATACGGAATGAGATGTGCTCTAGGATCTCTCTCATTAAATGTTAACTACTGGGAGATGGGATTAATTCAGACACTCTAACTCTCACTTCCCAAATATGTGATCCACATCGTCACTGAGGACAGCACCCATCTCACTTTTGTATAAAAAGGATCTCTGGAATTGAGCCTTTCCCTTCAGAATTTCTACATGAAAGGTTTTCAAAGCTGTTTAATTTTAATATTAATATTGGAAAATGTGTTTCAATTAATTTTTAAAAAACAAAATAAATACTTTATAGCAAACATTTTCCTAGATTAAACATTAAAATTGGATTAAAGTTTTTTAAAGCACACCATTGGAATATGCATTGCACTTCCCCCCTTCTAAAGATAACAAGGTAACCCAGCTTAACAGTGACAGTTATGTAGAAAGCATTTCTAGATTTGTAATCTTAATTGCCAGCAAAAGGTTTCATTAAATTGCACTGTAGGAATTGATTTGCGATGGGCAATTTAAATGGGCTATAATCTTACAGAGGAAAATTAGACATTGCAGACTCATGGAAGAATACAGCCTGAACATTCAGGCCTCTGATAGATTTGCAAACGGTGGGAGGGGGTGGGTTCATATGTAAGCTTTTTGAAAGAAATCTAATTGCATCCTATTGTAACCTCCAAGGACTCTAAGCAGCAGCCTTTGTGTTGCCTCTTTTAAATAGGCATATCCATGCTTATTGACTACAATAGCCAATACCTTGCTACAACCTAGTTCTCCAAACCCAATACAGCAACTTCAAAGTAATAAACAAAAAAAATTGGTGTGGCTCATACTTATATCAGTGTATAAAAATATTGTTGCAGCATTATTTTAACTTCATCTTATTAAGCTGTCAGATTATCTGATGATTTCTCATATAGCCCAGGACTTTAGACAAATTTATCACACCTGGCACTCTATAGATGAATGCTAATGACACTATGATATGGTTTATTTTTCAAAGTTTGCGGAAGAGAATTACTGTGTGCCTGCTATTGATGATTCATATGAAGCAATGGCTGAGAAAACTGAGCGTCTTTTCCCTGACAATATAAGAAGAGCCTGGCCCTTAAGCAGCTTTATCAAGTAGCAGTGGCCCCCAAGGTTCAAGAAGCAGTCTGTGATCTTCAAGCATAACATGACATTCCTCAGCACCCTTTTATTATTCTGTCTCTAAGCACAGGCCCAGACTGAGGAGGGCAAAAGAGGGCACATGTCCCAGGAGGCAGGTAAGGGAGTGGCAAAATGGCAGCGTAGGAGATAGGAGCACTGCAGCACACACTTAGTGACTCTTTACATTCCGGCCAAGTTCCACATATTAGAAGAGGTGGGGGGTCATCCACCCATCTCTTCTAGAAGGAAGCTCAACCCATCTGGAATGTAAGGAGTCACTGAAAGTATGCTGTAACTGTGCCGTGCCTCTCCCAACTTTCCCATGCCATCTTGTCATCAGGGCCTGACTCTTCCTCCTAGATGTTCCCGCTGGCTTCCACTATTTTAAAAAGCAGAGATGGGTGGCAATAGAAAGTTCTGCCTGCTCCTTGCCCACTCCAGCAAGAAGAGGAAGGCATGAAGCTGGAAGACAGGGCATGAGTTTGCAGACTTCCTTCTTTTGGTGGTGGCAGTAGCACGGAAGGCGAATGGGAGAAATACTTTCTCCCTTTGTCGCTGCTCCACTGCCACCAAGAGAAGGAAGCCTGCATGGGACACAAAGGGCAGAAAGACGTTTTGCCCCCTGCCCTTGCTGGTGTTGCTGTACCCAAGAGAAGGAATCCTGGCACAGATTATGATGGCACAAACCTGCAGGAGAGGGAACAGAAGTGCAGGCTTTTGCCCCATACAGCAAAATTTGTTGATCTGACACTAAGTATTTGAATGAACCAAGAGACAGACAAATACACTGCTCCACTAGCCATGATGATGTGGTGGCGTCTGCACCCTTTATAAGCTGTGAGGACTGAGTTCTGGGCAATGGAGCAAGCTTCCCTCTTCCCAGCGTATCTTGTTCACTCATTTATTTATTTTAGAACTAGTTCCTTGGGAACCTTGGGGTACACAATGAGCACATGCGGCAGTCCTTTCACCAGGCACCTGCTTCTGTGTCTCAGTGCCCATCACAGCCAAGCTTTGTCCAAAAGCCAGCACCCATCTCTGCATTGCTAGTACAGTATTATAAATTATTCTGGGAAATTGAGATGAATTAAAACATTTATTGAACCAACAGTGATACAGAGAAAAGCAAATGGATACATCCCTTCTTACCCGCTTCTAGGAAAGATGGGGCTGGGAAATTGCACAGATGGGTCTCCTAGGCTTTCTACAGCTATGCAGCTTTCCCCAATATCACTCAAGGACAAAAAGAACAAAATAGGTTAGCATGGGGGCTAACTATCTATTCTCCACTACAGCCCTCATCACATGTCATGGGTACATATTGAACCTGAGCATCACACCAGAGGCCACAGGCGTTTGGATGCCTTGCATTTCGTTTGGAATTCAGAAAACTAATGGTCTGAAACAAATAGCACTTAACCTGCTGCATCTAAAGATGTGGTTAGACACAGTGGACTGTAAAAGCACAGTTTAAAGTTCTACACAGCTGCTATAGATGAAGGTAGCCTGCTTCCTAGTTGAGATCCGCCACTGGGAGCACATGCTTTGGTGCTTTGTCTGTGAACATTTCGAAGTGGTACTACTGCATTGTGAAGCCCTTAGGAAACTTGTGCCCATCTCACCTAACAAACTTCAACCTCTACATTCAGACAAGAGCTTCCTCTTCCCACTGTGTGCCAAATATGAACACAGATGCAGATATTGATCATGCTGGTCCCTTATTAAGGAGTTTCCTTTTCATGTGCTCCATGGGACAGAGTCCCTGAAAGCCTGATGAGAAGCATGTGATATGGCCTTGAACTCAGCTGAGTTTCAGCCCCTAATATCAAGCCAATATTGAGTATTTTTAATTTTAAATCTTTTCAAAATTTTCTGGTTTTTAACTAGAATTGCTGCTGTACATCTTACTTTTCAAAACAGTGAATCCTTAGGATAGGGTAAGACAAAAGCCTACCCATTAAATACAACTTTTCATCACCTAACCCATTTTTCACCAAAAGTTATCTTAAAATATGCCAATGATGGGGAGTGTCACTAGTGTTAGGGAATCAGAAACTGCTCCTAGAGTTACTGGTAAGTATTTAGATCCTTCCCTTGAGATAATAATAATAATAATAAACCCTCAGATACTTAGCTAAAGCTAAGCAAAGCAAATAGTTATCACTATTCCCCTGATGGTTTGAGCATTCCTCGTAAAGTGTAAACCTCAGAAAGTCACAAAAGATTTTAGCCTTACAGCTTTTTAATAATAATAATAATAGAAGAGAAAGGGAGCAACTCTATTCAAATTCTCAAGTGAGAAACATGAGACTGCAATGCTTCCCTAAGGCATGCACACCCTTTATTAAAGTTCTGACTACCCCCATTGTCATCACAGGGTATATTCAGATGAACCTAGAACAAAGTAAATGCTTGCAACACTTTTTCCACGCTGTGCCTATGCATGCAAAATGTAAAATGAATACATTTCTTAGGCATGTCAAACACTCTGCTATCTATTATTCTCTGATACTTCAGAAGGAGGCTTTCTCCTTGCTTTAACGGGGAAATGCTGAAAAAATTCTAAGCCATACAAATCATAATGCATAGTTATCACAATCAGCCTAAGCTCAGCCGACAAAGGAGTAGTTAACATTCAGGTATCAACTCAAAAAAAAGACACACACAAAAAATCCCTAGGCTCCAGAACAATGACATTTTAATGTCATCATTTCAGGCTATTGTCTGGGCCAGATTATGCTTTCCAAGATTCATATGTATAGGAAGCAGCTTGGGGAATAAAGCACTATTGTATTACGAGAGTGAGGATTGTCCTTGTGACAATCTAATTCTAGACTGGTACGGGAAATCCTAAAAATCTGCCAGATCTCCTATATTTAAAGTCTAAAGGACACACAGTGCAATCCTGTGCATAACTGTGCATTCAGCGAAATGTACCTCCCAGATAAGTCCACACAGGATTGCAGCCTTATGTCTCTTGTTATTAGCATAGAAGCAGCTTCCCATCTAAAACTAGTAGTAGTGAATGATAATGAATTTGAGGAGCAGGGCATTAGGCTGTATTCCATATCCCATCAGAGGAAAGCTCTATAGGGATTTTACTATGAAAGAATGCCTTTCATTAATGTTGTGGTTATACAGGTGCATAGGATTGCAGCCTTTTTGTGTTAAGTCACAAGCCTTTAGACACAACAAATACAGGCATGAGGAAACTCCCTAGGTGTGTTTGTGTGGAATCTGCATTCTGCACATGTGCTGTGGCTGAACCAGTCTCTTCCATATTATTCATACCAGATGCTTCTTTCTAAGCTAAGCACCTGGCTCTAAAAACAAGCTAAGGTAATAAAAATGATACCTTAAGAACTAAATCATTTCTACCTGTCCTAGATTTGCTAGTCATTACCCCCTGGCTCTGCCTACTATTAACTCTCCTGCTTTCTGACTCAGCAGCAGCAATGGACACCGTGCATTACTGTAAAATGTACCACATGCTAAAACTGCCAAATATTTAAGCAGGGAACTTAAGAATAAAAGCAAGAAGAAATGCAGCAACCTGAATTAAGCAATAAGAATAGCTCAGAAATCACCAAGAAGCAAGACCCTAAAAAATTAAATATGTATCAAGCAGACATGTATAACCTCCACACACTAGTCTCTTTTGTCCCCTAGTTCCAACAAAGCCCTAAAGGAAGATGAGCCACACAGGGTGTCTTAACAGCTGAGTGACTTTTCTCTGACCTCACAGTATGATTATCAAAACAGGTATAGGGCATCTTCAGTTTCCCACAGATTTCAGGGAACAGTTACTATAGAGCTCTAGAGCCATACACATCCTAGGATGTAATATTGTGGTCTGTTAGGTTACACCATATGTAAAGTTTGCTTGGAGCTATGTAGCACCTATTTGCATGGTACTGACCTATTCCCTTGAAAATGCTACGGGAAGCCAACAAACTGGTGAATTTTGCTGTATGACGTCTAAGAAGTACAACCAGGCTACACAAAGAAAGAAATCTTTATATCAGATGCCTAGTTAGGCAGACTCTAAAATGGGGACAGAATAAAAATGCTAGTAAGAAAAAGAAAAACAGCCAGTGCATACATATTTGCTCCAATAGTGCTATCTCTATTCATAAAATTAGTCTCAGCGATGACAACTTTAAACGAGAACAGCTGCCCAAGTCTGGGTCCAGCACCCTATCTTACTGCACCTCATTACAGCTCTAACGGCAGAGACTCATTCACATACCCCTCAGAATTTATTTATTATTCACAGAATTCATTCAGTCACGCATCCCCAAATTTCAAACCCAGTTTTCAAATCAGATTTTAAAACGTGAGCTCTCTCTCCTTAGGATTCCTGTGCTACACGCATCAACCTTTCATAAAACTTCACACCTTCCACCCTCCAATACGGCAAATGTTGGAGAATATAGGAGGTGAATGGCAGGGAAAGCCCTTTCCGAGCCTGCAGAGGAGAGGGTGTTGCGGGCAGGCCCCTCCCACATTCGCGGGAGCTTCCCTTTCCCCCGCGAGAGTTGGGGAATCCCTGGGCGTGCCTGCAACCCAGCCCGCCAATTGGCGGGCGGGGGAGGCACGGCCTAGGCTACTTAAGGCCAGGCACGCCTAGGGACCACCCTCTTTTCCCCCTCGCCCAGCAGCTGAGCGGTTTTGGTTTTTACAGCTGAAGATTTTTTTTTGTTTTATTTTTGCCGAGCAGTTTTATTCCTAGCGTGACTGTTTGCAACATAGCGAGGCGAGGACCCGCATTGTTTTCGCTCCCTGTTGGCCAGCCGCCCGTGCAGTTTACCCAAAATCGCTGTGCCGCAGCATGGTGCCGGCGGCCAGGGCGAGGAAGCACAGGGGTCTAAAAAAAAAAAAAGGAGCTTACCTGGTCCGTAGCGGCGGATTCGGCGCAGGCACAACGTCCAGCGGAAGGATGTTACGTGCGATATGTTGGTCAAAATATGAAGCACCCCTTTTTTCGGCCGCCTATTCCATCACATTCTTTGGCGCTCTGCACATTGGGGAGGTAGTCTGCGAACGCGGGACGGCTCACTCTCAGAGAGGCATACTATTAAGTGATCTGTCCCTGTCCGAGTCCGAGCTAATTGTCCAGGTGCGGAGCTCTAAGACAGACCAGCTCGGTAAGGGTGCTCTTCTACGGTTATCGGCCGTACAGGGTAGTGGACCCTGTCCCGTAAGAGATACGAGGCGTTTCCTCTATTTGAGACCCAATGGCCCCGACCCATTTCTTATACATGCGGACGGGTCACTCTTGGCCAGACACCAGTTCACGCGCGTGCTGCGCACTGCACTAGCAGCTTGCGGATTTCCCGCTGCGGAATTTGCAGCCCACTCCTTTCGGATCGGGGCCGCTACCACCGCAGTGCACTTAGGGCTCTCCACTGAGAGGATCAAGGATCTTGGGAGGTGGAAATCTAATGCGTACAGAGCTTACATCAGAAAGAACCTATGAATCGCAGCGGTAATCCTGACCTTGGTTTTTCCGTTTATTTTCCTTTCAGAATCCAAGAAGGTGCGCATCTGGTTGGTGGGCCACAGCATAGTGTATTGGGCCAAGAACCGTGCTATGAGTTCCGGAATGGGGCATAATTTGAACCTGCCTTCGAATGTTGAGCTGGCTTGGATTGCGCGTAGAGGGATGCGCTGGAGCGAATTCCAACCAGTGGTGATGGCGAGAGCTGCCGCCGCCGGGCCGCCCGATGCATTAATAATTCAGTTAGGGGGAAATGATTTGGCGTACCGCAAAGCTATCGATTTGAGATGGAGCATTTTTGACGATTTGACGGATTTGATGGCAGTTTATCCAAACATTACCATCTTGTGGTCCTCGCTGCTTGAGAGGAGGACATGGAGGGATTGTTTGAGCCCGGTGGGAATCAATAAAGCAAGAAAGGCTTTGGAGCGGGCTGTGGAGCGTAGAGTGGCGGATCTGGGCAGGTGCGTCATAGGTCACCCAGGCATCCAGTACAGCAATGAGGCCCTCTACAGATGGGATGGCGTGCATCTGTCAGATGCAGGAAATGACATTTGGTTGGGGGACATCATAGCAGGGATTAGGGCTTGGTTACGGGCTTGAAGATATTGGCGGCGAGCTTTGCTCGTGTGGCGGTTAGGCATTGGCATGGGGCAATTGTTATGCAAATGGAGGAGGGGAAGGAAGCGCCATCACCTTCCCCCAAGGAGAAGGGGTAGTCCGGTAGAGGACTCCCAGGGGGGGCGTGGGCTTGTCCGAAGCCTGGAGAGGTAGGGCCTCCGGCACGCCCCCGAGCGGTGACACCCGGGGGATCCTAGTTGGCGTACTTCAACAGGACTCCCGCGGTTTGTGTTCAACCCTTCCCGGTCACCATGCCGGGTAGTCGATAGAAGCCAATGCCTAAGGCCAATACCTTCAATTCCGTAATCAATAAAGTTGTGGCCTTTTATGCCTATTAACCTTAAACAATGTGTCTGAGTCTTCATTTCATATGGGGGAGGAAACTTGCCGCGCAACTGTCTTGCTCTAAACTGCCCCAGGCAAACTTTAAGAGCAACAGCAGAAAATCAGCAGAATTATTTCTGTAAGTATATCTCCAAAGTTAACACCAGAATCCAAACAAGTCATACATGAGGCTCCACATAACCACAGCGATACTGTTTGTGTTACTGTTGCTATTATTAAAATTTATGGACTGCTTTCTATATCCAAGGACCCCAAAGCAGTCTACAGAATAAAATCACAACACTAAAATGTTTAAAACTTATGAAATCAAATAAGCAGCCAGATGGACAGGGTATAAATATTTA
Organism: Podarcis gaigeae; assembly: GCF_964106915.1. Classification (NCBI taxonomy): domain Eukaryota; kingdom Metazoa; phylum Chordata; class Lepidosauria; order Squamata; family Lacertidae; genus Podarcis; species Podarcis gaigeae. The sequence continues at coordinate 59,580,679 of NC_139678.1, read as the reverse complement.
TTATTATGATGTTGTTGTTGTTGTTGTTGTTGTTGTTGTTATTCACATGTAAATAAAATCAACAGCAACTAAAAAACCATGCCAGAGATATCTGTGTTGGTTCCTATCATCAACACACACCTTCCATTTAGCCATTACTGAGGATTGAGGCCTCTGGAGCAGTATTCAGTGTGACACAACACTGATCTGGAAAGAGAAATTATGCATGCAAGGAAATGTCTTAGGCGCATTCAAAGCTCTATGGATCCCAGTAAAGGAATCTGCTTAGGTCTGTAACAAGAATATGGGAGCAATTTGTGTTGTTCTCATATTAATGACTTGCAGAATCCAGGATGTCCATAACCATAAGATAAACTTTATTAACTATTTACAGAACAAGGAGTCTCTGTTAAAGGAAGCCATAGTTTCTCTATTTCTGAATCACTTCCTACCCGGAGGCTCATCTGATTCACTAAAGCACAACCCATTTAAATTGATAGTGTCCTCACACAATACACTGACTAATCCAAATTAATCTAAATAGCTGCAAGGAGAAAAGGACATTTAAGAGATGTTTTACTGAATGCAGGTGCCAGTTCTGTCCATGGTGCTATTTTTATGCAAAGCAGCATACTCTTGAGCTTTCAGCAAACACAGGAACCAAGTGTCTCAGAATTTAGCAAGAGCTGAAAAACTGCACCTGCACAATGGAGGCAGGTGGAATTACAGAGCTGGTTCGTAAATGTTTGCTTTTTGTTATTATTCTGATAAAATCTTTTTAAAATTGCAAAGCTCTTGTACAGTGTCTTTGCCTTATGTCTGTGAGCATCCTAATAAAAAATGAATTAGAGAAACCAGTGGCAGCAAATGCAATACACCTCACATTCTAATCAAAGCCCTTTCACATTATTGCTGAAGTTAACTTTTGAACAACAAATGGGAAAAACCAAGAAGAAGCAAAACTCCTTGCACAACACAGAACAAGTGTGGAATTTTTAGCCTTAGTATTACAAAAAGCATATATTAATGTGAAATATGATGAACAGATAATGTTATGACCATTATTATACTGAACTATGCAAACTAAAATAAGAATAATCATCTCATCTCCAGGGTGTAAAGAAAGGAAGGAAGCTACAGTATTCCTTTCCCATATTCAGCACTGCATGATTGACTTGGCATATTAATGTAGGGGTTGATGTGCACTTTTTTCTCTAAAGCATAAGATATTGATCTCTGCCACAGGCAGGATACCAAAGCAGATGGACCACTGGTCTCATCTGCTCTGTCAAATCTTATCAACATAGTGTTAATCTCCAAAAGGAAAGAAAAAGAACAAGATCACAGTTCCATGATCAGAGGAGCCCAGACTGAAATTTTTCATAGTGTTTCCCTGCCCTCCCCCACTTTTACTACCAGAATATCAGAGAGGAGCATATGTCACTTTTAGACAAGGCTCAGCATAGAGAAATGGTCATAGTGTCATGCCACCACCAGGAAAAAGTGATGAGTTCCTTATAAAGTAAATTGAGCTGATCATCTTTAAATATTGTTACTCAACAGAGAGTTAGATTACATTATGCATGAAGATTTGTAACATTGCTTATTTCCACAAATACTCTTTCGAAGAATGGCTGCACAAGTTCATATGACTGCCACATATGGAATGTCATACGAACTGTCTTACATCCTCTCCAATACATTGCTTAAGATACTTTGTTTATGTAACTGTATCTGAATGCCATCTATAAATTAACTTAAAAGAATAATCTTATGTAGGTTGACAAGGGTCTTAAAGGGTTTTTTGCTCATAAATTGTTCCAGTCAGCCTCTTCTGTTTTGATATCTAGGTCTATTTCCCCATAATTGTTTGGTTGCTGAACATTGTCCAGCAGTAAGGTCACTAAAGATTTTGTACAAAATTGACAGGATCTTTTTAGAATGTTCATTCGTATTCAAAATTAAATTTTCAAAGGGCGTCAATGGCCAAAGGGCCTGAGACTTAAGTGTTGAGCTTGAAATAAAATGTACAATTTGATGGATAAGTAGCCAATTCACATTGCATCCTCTCATATTTTCTATAATTTGTTCTGCTGTGAGGGTGCTGTCGTTTTCATAAAAATTAGCTAATATATATAAGACTTTTTTCTTTCTATTTCTTGCCAATTCGATTTCTGTCAGGCATGTAGAAGGAAGGGTGCTATCCAAAGATATTAATGGTGATATATAGATAGAGCTAATTTGGGGGTCTAAATTTGTCAAATCTTTAATTTTGCTTTTGCGATTTTTGCAATTTCTTGCCATTTCTTAAGGGTTTCCACTGAAATACATATAGGTAAATTCTGAAACAGAAATAAAAACTTTGAAAGTACCATATTCTTAGCTGATGCAACTCTACCCATCCATGACAAAAATGCCTTACACCAAGTTTTGATATTCTTATTAGTGACAAAAATTGTAAAGTTGTGTCCAAGATTTTGTATTCCCAAGTACTTAATATGATGTGGGCAAAGGCTGAAGCAGTTGTGGCGGGCCTCGCAGCTTCCTCTGGCCGTGTGACGTCATATGTGCATGTCGTGCACATGACATGCACACACACTGAGCACTCCCAAAGTTGAGGAGAACCCATACCCATGCCAGATGCTGACCCCGCTAGCTTTGGCGTTACCAGCAGCTGAGTGCCAAGTCCCTTTGGACATGCTGATTGGTGGGTTTGACTCTAATTGCTTTTCCAAATGGGTTACTGGCAAGACAATAAGGGATTTCCATTTTAACTCATTTCATACTCTTCTCCTTTTCATTGGGTTGCTCAGCCCATTCACATTAACACCCAAGGTTACATTTTGGACAAGTGCTTTTTATTTTTAACGTTGGTTCCCATAAAAAATTATTTTGGTTGCCACATATGCAAAAATTGTTTTGTCCCAGTTCCAATATTTGTTTTCATTATAGCTTGAGCAAAAATTCAGTAGATTTCATTTTTAAAAATTATTTTCAGTGTGGCATAAGTGGAAATTGTTTAGTCTCCATTCCATTCCCTGCTCCCCCATATGGAGCCTCTCAGGAGAGACTCAATGTGGATCTTAATTAAGGGCCTGCAGATAGCGAGTGTATGAACGGAATGAGCAAAATCACATTTAACTCTTTCCCCACCCCCACTTTTACAACATTCAAACAGATCAACTTATTGCAATGTTAAGAAACGGTATGCACTTTCACCATCTCTTCTAGCAACTGCAAGCAAGGGTTGCAGCATAAAATGCAGGTTATAGCAATAAAAATGAAAAAGTCCAAGACAGGTTACAGGAGAACGTTGTCCCTGCTTTCCAAGCAGATTCTTGAGTTTCTTATAACTACAATCCATCTTGAGGCATCAGCCAAAGTAACAGCAGGTTCTGCATGCAGCTCAAAAGGCAAACTGGCAAAAGTCCAGAGAAACAAACATTGAGGTATGTCTAAACTTGCAAACTGAACACTGGTGATACAGCTCTGCTCAGGGACTAACAAAATTAAGCCTTCTTCATAAGGCGTAATTCCAAGTAATCTGAAGTTCTTCATCACAGTGTTGCAGCAATACAAATAATGTATGCTTGAAACTGTGGCAGCCATGGGAGCGAACTTGGAGATTAAGTATAACATTTTGTAACAAAAGAAATAAGGAAAGGAGACAAGAAACCAGAAGGATAGAAGACTCCAAGCAGCAATCGAAAACAACCTATTCGTTTTTTGTGTTTCCAAGCACATTGTGCAACTAAAATGCTGATTATTATCCGCAAGCCATTGTATGGTTGTTGGCTCTTGAAAAAGAAAATAATGTGAAGATAATGAGTTCCTTACAGTGAGAGGCACAAGCATTTTGCTCATAAAAACCTGAATATTAAGCTTTCACCTTAACACATTTAAACAACCTTTAAAATATGTACAAGCAGCTTATTAATTTTACAGCAAGATGGTAAATCCAAAACCTGGAAAGAAGAAAAAGAGAAATCTCAAATATAAAAGCTGAGCTCTTCCAATGATATAGGTAATTACTACAAAAGGGCACTATTAAACTGTCAGAATTCTATTTGAATTTAACCCAGTCAATGATCATCTCTCTCTCTCTCTCTCTCTCTCTCTCTCTCTCTCTCACACACACACACACACACACACACACACACTGAATAGGACAAGATCAGGAGTAAACCTGCAAGGCTTCATCAATGTCATGTTGATTTACACAAGCCTTAAGCAAGACCCATTATTTCAACACATTTAAATCACTCGAGCACTACAAGAGTTTGATAGCCGAGTATTAGAATGACTCACAACAAGAGTTTTCTGCTCACAGCAGGCCTGTAGCATACATGCTTCATAATTGCTAGCTTATTCTTTGCATGTTAGGGGCAGATTTGAATTTAGAAGAGTGTTTAAGTCCCACAGCCTAGTCATGCATTGCATTACTATGCTGCAGAAATGACTCAGTCAATATGGACAGAGTCTGCGCAGGAGACAGTAAGACTGAACTATGCTCCATCTATTCTAACATAGTATGTTCCTGGCCACTGTCCTTAATCTAAAATTCATTGAAGAGGCAAACTGACCAGAGTACCTCACTGGCCACACAAACTACATGCAAACAGCTCGTGCTATGGGAGAAATAATCGAAAAGATATTTCTGTTGCACTGTTAAAATAGGCACGGATATGTAAAACTCAATGTGCTATTGCAGTCATGTCATGCTTGTGGGACTCTCATAGACACCTGGTTGGCCACTGTGAAAAAGGAATGCTAGACTCCATAGGCCTTTGGTCTCATCCAGCAGGGCTTTTCTTATGAGATAAGAACCCCATAATTTATTGTGTCTAATCATGTGCTACTCTTACAACATTAATTCAGCCAATCTAATCATACCTTAAGAAACATGAGAACTAAACATTCTAGTTAGTACTTCTTGGACCACTTAATCTATGAAATTTGCTTTGATTGATGGTGAGGAAGTGGTAAGGTACCTCCAATCTACTTGATGATACAGAAGTAACTACGCAAAGAATGGGTACCCAAAAATCACACACACACACAAATCAATGGTGTTACTAGGAAAGAAGAAAAGTCCCTATGCATCAATTAGATTAAATCATGAAAAAACTTTAAAATGCCTTTTAATGCACATTTAATTAGTTTAATTAAATGTTTGTTTCGCTTATGCTCAAATTCAGTGGAAATCTGGAGAAAGGACATAGCTGTAAACTTTTCCCTTTTCTTGCGAGGAATCCTATTCGGAATAAGGGAAATTCCCTTTAAAAAAGGGAAACATTGACAGCTATGAGAAAGGAAGAAGGTGGAGAGGTCAAGGGAATTCTGCAAAAAAACAATCTGGAGTAAGAAGCCATCAATTTCTGCTCCAACCAATGCAGCATGCAGCACTGTTTCCATTCTGCTGCAGTTCAGCTTCTAACAAGCACTACATTATTGTGCTTGCTGTTCACTGTGGCTGAATTTTATGTAATTAAGCTATTATTACATTCATTTGAAAACAAATACCATTAATTTCAGTGCAAAGGAAACAATGCAAATTGGGGGAAGGGAACATGAATTACGGTATTTATCATTTGCAAACTGAAAACAACAGCGAAGACCAGTCATATGTACCAGTCGCTGGATTGATTTCCTCTCCAGACATGGGATGAATTAAGTGTACACCAGCAATTTCTGCTACCATTTCAGTCAGACATCTCTGACATCCCTAGCCTGGAGCTGCTTTTAAAAGAATACACTCTTAAATCAGTTCTGCCTTAAGTGATTGTGCACTAACTCAATGAAACTAATGGCATAACCAGGCATATCAAAACTACTGGGCAAATTTATGCTTAAGTTTAAAACAAACAACAGTTCACCTCAAAATGCGAACCAAGTAACATTTATTAATAACAAAAAGAAACATTTTGACAATACCCCACCCCCTGGCACTCTTTTCAAATCAATGCACGTCTATGAAATTCTGAATAAGAAACTTAACAAGGAAAGGAATCAATCCAAGAGAAATCTATACTATTGTGTCACAGAAAATTGACGTCTTGCATCTACACTGGTTAAATAGATTCTTACTGAACCAAACAATGCTGCTTGTTCTTCCAGCAATTTTTATGTGGTTTATTGTGGCTTCCAGGAAGTTTTTCTCAGTTAAAAACAACAACTATGATGCAGCAACCCTAAACATGCTTACTGGGAAGAAAACCCCTATTGACTGTAGTGGAACTTACTTTTTATTAACATGCATAGGATTGCACAGTTAATTTATGGCTCCTCCCTGAAACCAGTAACCTACAGGCCCCAAAAATTATGTAATGCTATCAGTAGCAAAAACTTATTTTTTTGCCCATAAGAATAATTCTACTGATTCCAGCAGATCTATTCAAATGGTTATTAATTTTTAACTTTCAAATGGAAAGTTAACCAGGATTTAGGCATGTAATTCATACCAAAGCCATTAAAAATTGTATGGCTAAATCCAGTTCAACTGTGAACATGATTAGTGTCAATCCCATTTTAATTCTGTCTGGAAACTAATAAATCAATGAAAAGCTTCCCTTCTACCACTACAACTCAGGGGTGGGGGGGCAGGAGCAGACCCCAATTTTCTACAGCTTTCTGAAGGCCAATCTATAACAACAAAGCTAGATGAGATCAAGCTGGAGATCAGGGCTAAGAATACTAATTAAATTCAACACCCACAGAATGTGGTTATGAAAAAAAGCATATTAAGGGCTGAGTCTCAAACATATTCATGGGGTAGTGTTCCTCTTTCCATTCCAATTTGCACAGGCAATGTATGTTACAGAAAAGAAACCACAAAGAACATGGGCACATTATTTTCTTTCCCTCTATAAAGGTGGCTAAACCTTTGCAGTCTCCTAGCACAGTTTTCTTACAGACAGAAAACAGGAGCATGTGCTAATTTAACACCATTTCTTTCTTATTTATTCATGTAGGAGACCAATTTATTTCCAATGAACAAATCTGTTCCAATAATTAATTATTAATGTTAGACAGCCGTCAAATACACAACATCTCTGGATGAGTATCTTGCAAAGAGGCAGGCAGGTAGCACACATTCAGCCCAAGGATTGTGGTCCAAAGTGCTTCTTTCTATAATCCTAAATATGTTTCACTGAAGTTTCTGACCCACATCCTTTTCCCTGGAAAATTCAGCCAGGAAGGAAATGTAATAATACCCAATTCCTTGTGTTGTTTTGCAAACACAAGTAAGAGAGAGATCACCCAAGCGTGAAGAGTCATTAAAATAGATCTTACATATATCATTATAAATTTAATAATCTCCATGACGGCTAGAGTTCAAGTTAAAATGAATGTCAGCTAAGCATGACCAATTGATGTTATCCCAGCTGCCACCGAGCCTCACTTGGGGTTATATTATACTTTCAGAGGCCCCATTTTACATGTGCACCAAACACCCAGAGCCAAGAGCAGATGGAAGATGTAGGCCTCCATACTTATCAGAGTTTCAGTCAAAACCGCATATTAATATTAGTAAACCAGCTCTACAGTATCTTAGTGTCAAGAACACCAAATGTTTGTCTCATAGAGCGCAAGCTTTGTATACAGCAGGGCTTTAAAATATATTAAAGGCCTCTAGAAATCAAGTCGATAAGGGGAATTTTCTTTCAGTGTCTATTGATTGTTATTTCCACCTCCGAATGGGGTTGTGAAAATGGGAGAATGAAGGGTCCTTGTCGCCTTCAGCTGATATAGCAAACAGGAGAGAGGGAGGGAGAGAGATTCTTTGGGGAAGGCTCCCTAAGCAAACAACTGCATTTTCATCTTGTTGAGAGAGAGAGAGGGAGAGAGAGAGAGAGCTATCCAAGCTGGTTTTATTTCCAGTGGAAAGTAAGTTTTATTCTTCAACAGACTCAGCAAAAGAAAATCAAGACACATAATCCTTCTTGTTTCACTGTATTGCTGGCATTACTGAAAAGGAGAAGTAAAGCTTGACGCTCAGTTTACAGCTCAGGCATATTTCAACAATTTTCTCAAAGCGATGCATTTAAGTCACAATGAAAAAAAGGGATCTCCAGAGGAACCAGAATACATTAGTGCACCACCAACTAATCCCTGTGGACTTATGTAGCAACAACACATCACAATTTGAACCAGTAAAATAAGTTTAAAATTCAGTTGCTCACTACTTTCAATTACTACTAATGAATGACAACACGATATTGGATATAGAGTCACATGTCAATGAATATCCCAAGGCATAGTTTTCATCAAACTCTTGCTGGCCAATGAAAAGCATACAATTATATAAGTATACTGTCACTTTTCTCAAACACATGACACACCAGGAAACATATAGAGACCATCTTGCAAATCCACGGGTACCAAATATTCCATTAAGGTTGCAATCCAACACTCACTTACCTGGGAGTAAATCCTACTGAAGATGGAAGAACTTACTCCTATGTAAATGTGCATAGGATTGCGCTACATGACTATTCATTTAAGATCTTACATAGAAAACAGACCTTTATGCATTTTTATTTTTTTAAAAAAACCCAGCACCCACCAACAAATGAAATAGTAAGTTAGCTTCATCTTCCTCACTAGTGTCGCCACGTGACAGCAGACTCATTATAATAACGTATCCTTCTTCCTGCTTCTTATTTTCCTATTGCTCTTTCAAAAACAGCTAGATGCTTCCCAGTTCTTTGCTGCTCCCTTACCACTCAGTGCCAGCCAATTAAACTAGATCTATGTTCAACCTAAGAAAGCTCATCCACCACCAGCTACAACACTGAAAATCTGCGCTGAATACAAAAATTGTAAGTGGCATTTGAACTCCCTGAATCATGCTCAGCAATTTAAGCACAAAATGCCAGTGGTGAAGTCTTGTCACTTACTCTTTTTTGATCTTCCAGTCCATGTGTCACAGGCTTTCTTTTCTGATGCTGGCTAGACTCTGATCCAGATTCCATTTCCCAGTAACAAATATCCCGCGTGTCTCCTGAAGCTTTTTCCTCAAAATCCACAGTATGAATAAGAAAACATTAATGTGAAACGAAAAATAGAGAGAACCTTCAAATCTCTTCCTTGTTTTTTATAATCCTTTCAGATCTCTGGTTTGCCATCTCTGCTAATTATTTTAACAGACAAGCACTGTAAGCCCTTTATTCCCTATTTTAGCTCAGATGTAGAAATCCATTGATGTGCGTTATAGGGAGTTGGCAGAGCTGAATCCATATTTAACAGTCTGTGCCACATCATTGCTTCACCAGCATCTTCCTTGTTGCTCCACCAGCATTCTTGGCATGGATAATATATGTGTCAATAAAGGTGTAAATGTGCATTTAATCCACTGTGTTGATATTATCAGCATCCCTCTCCTAGGCCACCTTCCTCCCATAAATCAGTGTAAACACTTCACAATGATAATTGCCTTTTGCAAATCTAGCAAGTGTAAATTACATAAAATCATCCATGCAACGGTGTCGTCGTCATCGTCTTCTTCCACACAAGCAAAGGCCTAAAAGGGGGAAAACACATATTTTATCTGTTTGACAAATGAAAGGATCTTTATTACATTAGCAGCTAAAATGTGTGATAAAATCAGAGCTTTGCACATATAATACTTCTTATGCACATGGCTAAGAACACACTGTTGCTAAAATAATGGGTAAAATGTAGTATCAGATGTGCTGACTTGTGCAACAGGGCATCCCTTTCCTCTCCTCTCCCCTGAATTCCCCTCTAAAATCTGCTCCAAAGTGTGCCCAACTCTCAGAAGCAGTTTTTTTTTGGGGGGTACATAGGGGACTGCAGGGGGAAAGAGAGGAAGAGGAAGTCCCACTGCATGAGTGAAAGTCAATTCTCCTCACATATATATACAACTGGATGTCTCCCAATATGTAGGTCCTCCTTATTTTGGCATTTAATTTAACAGAAATGAAATCAATGTTGCTTTACAAGAGTAGTTTAATGTGCTCCAACATTCTTTCTATATACTTTTACTGTCATCTAAATTTCTTTCTCTGTTTCAGCCATCTGTGAAAGGCACATGGAAAGCAATAACATATTTTGTATAATAATCACCAGGTAAGTTAATGTTCAAGACTTTACAGTTCCTGGCTCTACCTCTGCAACAAAGAAGTCCAAGAAAGACACAAACACATTACCCATAAGCCAAATGAACTATTGTTACTCAGTGAAATAAAAACAAAGTTACCATCATCTAAAAACTGTATTTTTAAACAACTCATTCCCTACTCTAATTTTAAAAAATGATTAGTTGAGACCCTGCAGTATATAATAATGTGTCACCTTGAAGGAAAATCTGAAAGGCCAAATTGTAATATTTATTTAGGTGGGGTGCCTTGGTGTCTAATTGGTTCTTTAGCTAAACACAAAAATGAAAATGGCTCCCATAAGGAATTATTTACAAAGAAGTCTAGATAAAGAGCAACAAAGGAACTAGAACAACAGTCTCTTTCTTTGCCATACAATTACAATTCAACTCTACTGTCACTGTCCACCTGTCAAACTTTGCCTGCAGGGGAAATATGGCTCCAGCCCCCCTGACAGATTCAGTTCCCCACCCCTTTTCTACCAAGTGGTTGTCATAATTTTACCAGTCTTCTACATCTCTTCAGAAATCTCCAAGGAAGCAGTAATCTAGTAAAATTCTCCGCAGCTCTTGGATACACATACAGGTTGTCTGTATTTACTCTGAAGGAACTGCTCTTTATGAGTCACTGATTTATTCTGTATAGTTCATTCACTCTTTCTCAATCTACATAACACAGGGCTACAACTAATCCCTATATTGCTGGTCACACTTATATTGTTTCCCCATCCTCACTACTCACTATTCACTACTAATCAGTTATTTGAGGCAGGGTTAGCGAAACACATAATGAAGGCCACAGAACAACATGGGTAACCTTGCCTAAGCATTATGAATTCTTCCCATAGGCCTGTCATTTGTTGAATGTATCTAGTTCTAGCAAGCAACTACCATATATAGACTACTACAGCACTGTTCATGCCATCTGACTGAATACACTCAGCTGAAAAGAGAATGTGGCAGAAAGATTCTGTCCCATGCACATTGTTGCTCATATAAACAGACCAAATGTGTTTCCAAAAACAGCAAGCTTGTAAGCTTGTCCTTGTGGATCTGGACCCTGCTTTTCAGGTTCCTTGATCCTGCATGCAGAGAATTCATTTGTATTTACACTGAGCGGCTCAATGCACAGAATTCTGCTCCCATACTGCCCCCTCCTTCCATTGGGTGCAATCAGCTTACCCAGAGTGATGTGTCAACAATGGTTAGGTGCAACAGGAATAGAACCCCTTCTGACTTCTAACATAACTTTTAAAGGTTTCCATGCTTTAGAAGTTATGTTAGAAATAACCCACTGTCTTCAGATTATTGGTGTTTGAAACTATAGGACATATTTACAGGGCCTTTTTATTAAACACTGGAATGGTAAGAGCATGTTATATAAATCAGCATTTAATACGGAGATAGTTCTAGCGCCAAAATACTGTTGGTGAGACAAATTTCTATTTATGATTAAATATCACACCACTGATACACTGTTAGTGTATTTCACCTCCTCTTTATTTTAATTATCGCAACTATTGCTTCTATTCATGACCTACAGGATAAGTGACATGCTTGTGCAATTGCAACTTTGAATATTTCGTTTGTCTGTTATCATGGGGAAAACAGGTTTCCATGGTAAAGTTTTTAAAAAAGTTTTTCAAAAACCACTAAAACTCAAATGTAAAAAAAAGAATGGCAAATGTTGGCATGTGCAGCTTTTTGCTCCCAGAAGCACTATTGCATGCTGGCTTATTGCTGACCAGGAGCAGCAGGACTGAATGAACCAGCAGATGCACCGATAAATCTGAAGCCCTGCCATACACCCTGCCCATCAACCGCACTGACTGGGGATCAATGAAACTGCTGGGCTTTGGCTGCACTAGCTTCAGGCTGGCACAGTGGAAAGGCCTGGATTGGAACCATCACTGGTAAAACCTATGGGCAGCCCAGCTATGCCCCGAAAGACCACACTTCAAAGGTTTGTGCCAGTTACTGCTGCCGAGTAAACTGATGGTAGTAGCTTCCACTTGTGCTTTTGGTGAGCCTAGTTGTGACCTGCATGGTGGCAGACCTCCCACTGTCAGAGCCTGGTGGAGCTGAGTGGATGTAAACCTCTCCTCCTCATTCAGCTCCCTTCCACAGCACATCAGATTGAGTGGTAGGATTTGCTCCACTCACCAAACCTAATGAAACCCCTTCTACACAACTAGCAAATGTTATGGAAGTGGGCTTCATCCAGTTGTGACTCTGAACCTCCACTCATGCGAAGCAGGGCACCCAGTTTTTGCCAATGACTTCCTAATCATGGCGGCTCCCCATGGCTATTGAAAGCTGCCCCTGAAAGTTAGATGACCCTCTGGAACAGTATCACTATGGTATTGAAGACTGAAGCAGGGAGGACTGGTGAATATCAGGTATCTTGCCTTCTGAGGTTGCAAGGACTTCCCACTAGTACAAGGCAAACATTGGACACAACCCCATTTGTCACCCTATCTGGAAAGGAGCTATACGTTAGGATCGCTGTGGGAAATACCAGCACCACACAGTGATGAAGCTGCATGCTCCAGCACTGGAGGCAGAGAGCAGGCGGGGGTGTGGCACGTTGCCCACGGGGGCATGGTGTGCGTCCTGGGGGCCTGGCATCTGGCGCATTGGGGGGTGTACAGCACATGTCGGGGGGGTGGCCGCAATGGTACCCCCTCCCCAGTGGTGCCGGGGGTGGTGCGCTCCCCCCGTTCCTCCGCCAGTGGCACCACGCCAGTGTCTACTACAGCCAATGCATCATGCATGGAAATAAATGTGTAAGTGGCTGCCCCCATTTCCTCAGATGTGTCTACACAGACATATGCACACATATTTTATTTGCACACTACATGCTTTCTTTTTTAAAAAAAAAAGTGGTGGTGCAAAATCAACATTTCCCATAGCAAGGTTTTCTGGCAGCGATATATACATGTAGCAAGATGGCAGCGTATTGTTTTATCTTAACTGCATTATTACAGGCACAAGCTTACTTTGTGGAAAAATTACTAAAACAATGGAGAAAAACTTTTTTTCGCCCTTCAGTGATTTCACCATGATGTGGCACACGAGACTGCATCAGTCACATCACGTTATACCATGCTGCAATAGCATGACATAACCAGTGCAAGTAAGGACAGTGTGAACGATCCTCTGAAGCAGAAAAAGTGCAATCTCTCCCTCAATGTCCCTTTGTATTAAAATTTCCAGAATTTTTTTTATTACTTCTACACCCTTCAGATTAATCCCAGGACATGCATGAGTAGAAATTGGACTTTGCAGGAAAGCCTTAGGGTGATGCTCACAGCCCTTTGTACAAAAAATAAATCTATGGAGTTGAAAAACTTTTTTAAAAAAACTTTTACTACAAACTGGGACTGGGGAGAGGGATCCATAGCTAAATGATTTTAAAAGACCCCAAATATTTGCAATATACACAGTGATTTGTTTTATCTCCCCAGGAAACAAAGTTTGCTTTGTTAATGCTGTAAGAGGTTAGTTTGGCGTGCTAAAGATTGGTGAAGAGGAAAATCAAAGAGAAATGAATGGCACTTCAAACAAAATTTTGACTATTTCAAGTAAGACCGCCTTTCTATCTCCATCAAAAGCAACAATTTGATGTCACATCACCCCTATATTTTTATGTCATCAACTTACTAGAGCCTCTCATTTGTGATGGTCAAAGGAGTTTTCCTCCATTTTATCCCTATCTCATATGTTAAGCTGAAAAACTGACTGACCCAAGAACAACTAGTTGAACTTAGGTTTCCCTAGTCAAGAAATCTATCCACTATGTCACATTAGCCCTAAATACAAATCTGAAATGTTGGGTATCGCACAAAAATATATTGAGGATAGATAATAAAAACCTGCAAATGTGTTCAAGTGAAGCACCAGATGCTCTACAAGTTGAGCAAGATTGATCCGTATAGGAACTTTTCTGGTTCCCAATTAAAAGCTATACTTAGAATATATCTGCATTTCAGAGGTTGGGTGCAAATCATAGCACACTTCTGATTCCCACCAGCCATCAATACCAGGTCATTCAAACCCTGCTAGTACATAGCAACTGGTCACTGCAGACTCCATACAGGTGGTAGAAAGCTGTAGCTTGCCAGGGATAAAAGGCATATCCTTTAAAGGTAAAGGGACCCCTGACCATTAGGTCCAGTTGTGGCTTACTCTGAGGTTGCAGGGCTCTTCTCACTTTATTGGCTGAGGGAGCCGGCGTACAGCTTCCGGGTCATGTGGCCAGCATGACTAAGCCGCTTCTGGCGCACGGAAACGCTGTTTACCTTCCCGCCGGAGCGGTACCTATTTATCTACTTGCACTTCGACGTGCTTTCAAACTGCTAGGTTGGCAGGAGCAGGGACCAAGCAACGGGAGCTCACCCTGTCACAGGGATTTGAACCGCTGACCTTCTGATCAGCAAGTCCTACGCTCTGTGGTTTAACCCACAGCGCCACCCACGTCCTGGCCGTTTCCCTTAGAAAGCTCCCAAATTTCTTTTTGGCTGACAGCATACTACTCCAGGAACACAGACAGTTGTTGTACCATACACTAATAGAGTGCTACAGGGTCAGGAATCAACAACCACATTGGCAGAGGCTACCCGGTACATTCATGAACTTTCCAAGTACACAGAGGACCACGTGAGCTCTCTCTCTCTCTCTCTCTCTCTCTCTCTCTCTCTCATTCTCTTTGGCCTAGAATCCTAACAGTCAAACAATACAGTCTACCCCCTGAAGCAAAAAAGAATTAAAAATACCGTATTTTTTGCTCTATAAGACTCACTTTTTCCCTCCTAAAAAGAAAGGGGAAATGTGTGTGCGTCTTATGGAGCGAATGCAGGCTGCGCAGCTATCCCAGAAGCCAGAACAAGAAGAGGGATTGCTGCTTTCACGGTGCAGCGATCCCTCTTGCTGTTCTGGCTTCTGAGATTCAGAATATTTTTTTTCTTGTTTTCCTCCTCCAAAAACTAGGTGCGTCTTGTGGTCTGGTGCGTCTTATGGAGCGAAAAATACAGTAACCTTGTCTATTTCAAGTTAGAATAACCTTTCAAGAGATTTCAGCCTAAAAATATAATGTTCGGATGATTAGCAACTAGAAAAAGAGGAAATGTACTAGTATGCCCTTCTATCATAAACCTTCTTAAAATGCTGTAGAATCAAGAATCAGTATAACATTAAATACAACAAAGAGACAAAAACCAAGATAAATCATCTTCCTTTAGGTTAAAAATGAGCCTGTTTTTGTATAGATGCCTCAAACAGGAGCCAACTATGGGCAGTGCATTCTCCCTCCCTCCCTCCCCGCCTAGTCCCCATCATTCAGTAATATGCCTTTATGTGCAAAGCAAGAGTTCAGACAGGATGCTTATACGAACCTGTGTTAGGTGAACTTGAGAATGTGCTCTTGCATTAGTCCAGCATTCTTTACAAGAATCCCAACAACCAGCAGGCACTAGCTGGTCCAGCAGAAATAGTCCAGTGGTGTACCAAAGAACCACCACAATTCACCTCCTGCCAAACCTTGACATAGCAATCTTGCCTGCTAAACAATACTTAGTAGAAGGTATCTAGGAAAAAATTATCCAGGCCTTCTCTCTTGACTAACGTTATAAAAACAAATAAACACACGCCTTATAGGATTCAGAGACCATGCTTAATTGGCTGGATGCTCTTTTCACAAATACACAAAACTAATAGCCAACCTGGGTAAAAGAAACCAGGACTGGCATACAGGAGCTACCGAGCTCCAGAAACATCGATGAACCAGCCTTCCCGTTAACACTCATTTACCTTCTTGTGCCAAGGGAGGAAGGCAAAAGGGTACCAGTTCTCCCCTCACCTTTGCCTGCAAGGCGAAGACAGGCAGAGGGAGGCAAAGAAGCGCCACCAGCTCCGCGGCGGGCAGGAATGGAGATGATACAAGCCGAGGAGGAGCTGCTGCTCCAAGCACCCGGCGCCTCCCGAGCTACCGCGCGCACCATCTACCTCGCTGGCGCTGACGACTGCTCGGCTGCCTGGCTGGCTCCTTCGGAAGCCCCGCTCAGCTCCTTCTCCCCGGCGAGGCGGCGGCTGTTGTTGCCCTTTTCACGCAGGGAGCAGCAGCCCCAGCTGAGGAAACGCCGGCAGCCAGGAGCTGCGCCTGTCCCTGCGCCCCGCCTCCTCTTCTTCCCGCCACCTCCTCTTCGCGCCTGACGGGGAGCGGCCGAGGACGGCGCTTCTGGGCACTTGGGGAGGCTGCCCCGCCACTTCCACGGGAGCTCACGAGCGCAGCCGGAGCCTAGTTTCCTGCGCTGCTCGGGGAGGGGTACTTAGTATTTTATTAATAATAGGAATAATACTAACAGTAGTAGTAGTAGTAGTAGTAGTAGTAGTAGTAGTAGTAGTAGTATCCCTCATCTGGGAAGCGGGGCAGCAGGCAGCAGATGGGACTGACAGCAGGTTGCTTTGCCAGAGACCGCCAACAAACCGCGCGCGAGGGCTGCCCGTCTCGCTCGCAGCCCCTGCTGGGAAGCGACCCACCCACCGCTTTCCCTCAAGCCACGGCTTAAAACTTTCGCATTCTTCCGCAAGAGCCGGCAAAGAGAGCCTCTCCGGGGACTAGAAGCCGAGCCTTACCTGCGTCTCCGGGCTCGCGTTCCTCCAGAGATGTTCCCTCAGTCACCCTCTCTTTGCCCCGCCGCTGCGCCCCTGGAGCCTCCATAACCCCCGGGGTGACGAGGGCCACTATCCTTCCGCGGGGAGCGGGGGCGCTCTTTTAGAGCCGAGGCTGCCGGTGGGGCGGGGGGGTCGCTCCTTACTCTTCCCGGTTACCTTAGCAACCAGCTAGCCAACCAGCCCAACCCTCTGGGTGCGCACGTGCGCGCACGGCGGCCAATGGCGAGGGAGCGGGGCGCACTCCGGTAATTGAAGAGCCACTTTCAAGTCAGAGGAGGAGGATCTGGGAAACGCGCGTGCCGGCGAAGGATGGAAGGGTGTCGAGGGCGCTGCTGCGGGGCTGCGATGGGTGAAGGGAAGGCGCATATAGGGAAAGAGGTTGCTTTCTCCAAGGGAGGAAATAAGTTACTCTCAGCTAAAGGCGGGTATCCTCAGGAGTAAGTCCCGCCGAACTCTGCGTAACTTGCTTCCCTCAGTAAATACGCGCGGGGAAATCGAGGAGGGGGTGGCTGCCGGGTGCGGCAACCAAATTAAAGAAGGATTTGTTTTTCTTTTACTGTAATTTTATTGGTAGCTTATTTTTGCTTGGGGACTGAGGAGGAGCAGCGCGTAGGCGTCGGAAAGGTGTACCGATCGAGGTATAAGGAAAAGAAGTAATGAGTTTTTACGCACCCGATCAAAGCAACTACGGGGCAGCCTCTTACTTGGCAGGAGTCACTCTTTCGAACCAGCACAGACTGGGGAGGGACAGAAAGCTTATTCTGAT
Source organism: Podarcis gaigeae (assembly GCF_964106915.1). NCBI lineage: Eukaryota > Metazoa > Chordata > Lepidosauria > Squamata > Lacertidae > Podarcis > Podarcis gaigeae. Next base: position 59,563,142 of record NC_139678.1, on the reverse strand, counting down.
TTTAATTTAAGGGGAAACCTGGGGGGCAGCTCCAGATCAAAGATCATTGCCTGCCAATGGCGAGCCACGCGAGGCTACAGCGCCCTTCTGTGGGCTTAAGTGGGCAATGCAACCACAGCTTCCCTCTCCTAATTTCTGGTTGTTGCCCTTGGCCTTGGAGTAATTGTTTGGCTGGGCTTGCCTGTCTTTCGCTTGAATACATACAAGCTGTGTCCCACTGAATGAACCTATGAATGCTTCCGGGAGGGAGAGTTGCTAAGTTTTCTTCAGTAGGTATGAGGTCTAGCCAAATAGTTTGATATGGAAGGACACAGAGAGACATCAGAAAGGATTCTGTTGATGGGGTTGTGTGCACAAATTGGTTGGACTCCAGCTCACATCAGCCCAGCCAACATAGCCAAAGCTCAGGGATGATAGTAGTTGTCCAGATACCACTGAACACAGTATTTTTCTGGAGTGGCTTCAGGAGGTGAGGTTGGGGGCACTGTACTTCAGTGGTTCCAGTCATTTCCAGAAAGTAGTTATTGAGCAAGGGGTTCAGTGCTATGGAAACTTTCCTGTCCTCCAGGGTTCTTTTTGGTGAGGGGTATGCTGTAAAACAACTCCATGCTGTCACCAGGAGTCTTGGAGTGAAGTGTCCACAATATTCAAATGACACACAGCTCTATCTCTGTTTCTTCTGAAGCAGGAGACATGGCTGAGGTGCTAGATAGGTGTTTGAAGGCAGAGGTGGGCTGGATGTGGTCCAACAAATTGAAGTTGAATCATGGAAAGACAGAGCTGTTGTGTTTTCCAGGTTATTGAGTCTTCTAGGAGATGAGAAGATTGCCCATTCTGAATGGGGTTGCACTTTCTTGGATGAAGTGGGTTCGTAGCTTGTGGGTACTCCTGGATCCAGTATTGTTACTCGACGCCCAGGTAGCCACAGTGACTAGAATTAGGAGTACCTGCTTCCAGCACTGGCTGGCCCACCAGCTACAGCCCTATTTAGACAGAGATGACTTGGCCACAGTATTCCAGATTGGCTTATTGCTATGCACTCTATGTGGGGCCCTTGAAGACGACTCAGAAACTTTAACTGGACCAAAGTGCAGCCGTCAGAATCCAAACTTGGGTTGCCTTTAGAATTGAAACAACCCCAAGTAGCTGTCAGTTAGCTTCTGGGCCCAGTCTAAGGTGCTTGCACTAGTGTTTAAATAACTTAGGCCCCAAACATCACAGAAGTGCCCTATACACTCTGCAGATTTGGCGAAAGCTGAAGACACACCTCTTTATCCTGGTCATTGTCACCTGAGATGTCTGCTTTCAGCACCCAGCCTATTCCTGTGACTATAATTTAACTGTTTTTAATACTGAATTTTAAGTTGTCATCTGCCTTGGGACCTGCTGACAAAGGGCAAGTAATACTTTAATAATCTTGATGATGATAACACAGTTAATGCGATTTGGGGCTCAACCAAAAAACGACATTATTTTCTTTTACCCACATAGAGAAGGAGATGCAGTCATTTCCCACCTCCGGGGGACAGGTCCACAGTGTATATGCCTGTGCTTAAAAGATCCCACTGCGAGGGAGGAGGGAAGTCCTCCAGGGTCCTCAGTCTGGAAGAATTTTATTCTGAATTCTCTAGTAGCTAATATTGGCATATTCCAGGCTCCCAAAGCCAAGTAACAATTTGCATATGATGCCAATCAAACTGCTAATTATACATATCAGTTGCAATACATTAGCATACCTAATTTGTATAATTTCCAACAGGTGCATCACTTCAATGTCTTCTATGTATGTACTTTTTTTGACTCTGCTTCCCCCCTCCTCCCACTGTCAGAGCAGTAGAGCTTCTCGCTTTATCTCCATTTCTGCTCTATACTCTGTCCCTGCCATCCCTATATTGCCATCTGATTTCGAAGGTACAAAGTGGCTCATGCAAAATCTATTAAAATGGCCTTCTAAAAATCCTGCAAAATTTGATTTAAAATCCCATAATAGCCACAGCAGCAGCATTGATAGCAGCTGAAAATTAGTGCAGTGCTGAACTGGGATGTTGAACATTTCTGTGCTCCTTGAAATGGGCTGCCGCCATTCGTAGTTAGAGTAGAGTGCTGGACTAGAAGTGGGACCCTAATAGGCCTATGTCAATCTTGGGTCAATTCCTAATCCCAATAGCAAACTATGTGGTGCAGCATCAGTGCTCACCTGACCTCCCAACAGCTGAGTCACTGCTGCTTACTGGGAAGGCAGCCGTCTCCCCACTGCCTCATCCCTTCCCTTCCCAGTTAGCAGCAGCAACTCATCCGTCAGGAGATCAAGTGGGCACAGCCACTTCATGCCATCAGCTACTGTCTAATTTGCAGCCTATCCTACCTCCAAGGATAGTTAAAAGGACAAAATAGAAGTGGCAACACCTTATATGGTACAATGAGCTTCTTGGAGGAAGAGCACACAAAAAAAAATGCCTTTGTTAGTGGGAGGCATTCAAAAAGGTGCACAACCCCGTGAGAGACAGGGAAGGGAAGATCTCCCTAGGTGGGAGGCTGGGAAAAGAAAGGGAAGCTCCCAGGTGAGTGTTGCAAGGGTCCAACCCTTTGTGTGAGACAAGGATTAAGATCTACTTTTGAGAGATGACTTTGCATTTTTTCCATTTGGATGAGTTTTTTTTATTGTATTGTGGAAAAGCCTTAATAAAATTTTTGGGGTGGTACACAAAACTTACGTTCCAAAACGTTTTGTTTGTTTACAGTGCAGGCATTTCTGCACATTACTGCACATCATAATAGCAGTGCACAGATGCAAGGTGGGGTGTGTGTGTGTGTGTGTGTGTGTGTGTGTGTGTAACGGGCAACAAGCTTCACTTGCCCTTACTAACAGCACCATGGGGAAATCTGATTGGGTCTGTAGGGCCACCCTATTATTAATATACTGTCACCTAGTTTTGATGGGCAAATTGATGTATTTCTTAGCATTAAATAGATTTATCTTTGTCATGTTTAGAAGAAAAATGTTTTTATTCAGTTGTTCATGAGGGGCAGGTCTTATATCTTGACTGGAAATTGCACAATGCACAAAAAACTTGTAAGGCTGAGTTGGACAGCATTTTTCAATTAGAAATTATCTTCTTATTACCTTAAGACTAACCAGGCTTAATGGAGAGGCTTTTCTCATCTGTAACCTCACTGTGCAACTCGTGCCTTAGTGTCAGAATGGAGTGGAAATAAGCGGCAGAAGGAATGCATATTCAAAGATTTCTATCTTACCCTTCCAATGCATTCACTTTACTCAGTGTGGCTTACAACAATGAAAAATATTTCAAATCCTATTATATATAAAATCATACAATATAAAATAGAACCAGGCTCTGCAAATAAAAGCCCTAAATTGGGTTCACTGTAGGAAGACGGCATATGCCCAGTAATAGGGTTGCCATATGTCCAGAATTTGCCGGACATAGCTGGTATTCAGCCTTTGTAAACAAGGTCAGGGCAGAAATTGCTGAAATGTCCAGGAAAATCTAGACATATGGCAGCCCATGTCAGAAGTGTAATTTCATTAAAAATAGCTCAAAAACTTTTTTTACTTTTTTAGAATTCGCCGCCCCCCCAAAGCTAAACAACTGGCCAACTGGAGTGGTGGCAGAGCTGGCACGGAGCTGGACAGCTGAACGTGAGAGCGTGAATGAGAGTGTGTCCCCGACGGCTGGGAATGGCAGAAGTCAAATTGATTTTTTTCTGCTACACTCTCAAACATCCAGGGGAGTGAACTGCACTCCGCCCCTTGTGCACACGCTGGCTCTCCACTGTCTCCCCCCCCCCCACTGTAGAGCGGCTGAGTGGGAGGGGGCAGGCAGACTCTGGAGGCCCTGCAGATCTCAGTGATGGCACCCAGGGTGGGCTGAGAGGAGCAGCCACCATTACACAGCTTGACTCACAGTTTGATGTTTAAAATATTTATTTCTTAATTTTGGGCTCCAAAAACAGGGGTCATCTTATACATGGGGGCATCTTATAGACGTAAAAATACGGTAATTTCCCCCTTGGGAAATATTTGCACAAAGTTCCTGGTAGTACATTGGTTCAGGTTCCTTCATGATCAGTTCCTTAGTTCATGTAACAATCACAACCTATCACATAGTAATCTAAAAGAAGAACATTCCACAAGCAAACACTATTAAATAAGTGCAGCATGAAAGTGCTTGCAATAGTGCCTGCTAATTCCTTTTGGCTTCACTGCACCTTAACTGCCCCATTCCTGATATCATGTATGATATGTAGCTTGGGTTGGGACTGGTGGGTCGTTGTTCACAATTACATATATTCCCCTGAAATGTGTAGACAGATCCCCCACACATCTTAAATAAAATTCCTCTTTGGTGCCTGTGCACAAAAGCAAGCTGCATCCATACACATGTCTCACACATGCAGCAATGTCTGAAGATTCATAGATATTCCTCAGTGTCTTAAATAAAAGAAAACAACACTGAGGATTGAGCATCCAATCGCACTGCCTGCAAAGCAACTGTACTTAGCTTTTCTCAAGTACACTATTCTAAGAGGCTTTTATAGTGCTTTATTGGTAAATGTAAATCATGAGAACAATCATGGGCATTTGTATGAGCATCTGTTAAAACAATAATGATGCTTACGGTGCGATTTACAGACCACTTACTTTGATGTAGTCCCATTGTCTTCTGTGGGACTGTTCCAGTCCTAAGTGATCTGTGAATCATCCCTTTAGTGGTTTTAATGTGCAAAAGCTACGCATAGTGTTAATTAATAAAGGCAGTATCTAGCAGCAAACACAAGCAGAATTTGAAACAGACGTAAGTTAGAAATACACTGATCTGAGACAATGGGAGTTAGGTACATATTTAAAGGTAAAGGGACGCCTGACCGTTAGGTCCAGTCGCGGACGTGTTAGTAATTTCAAATGAATGAGAGCATAAGAAAGGTTCTCTAGACTGAGCCCAGAAGATAGAAGATCAGTTTGATGATTCTTGATTGCTATTATACAGCTCAGCAGTGTGTGACCTACAAATTGAGGGGGTTCAAAATTTGGGGGGACAAAAGTGGGTATTTGAGATTTTGGGGATTTAGACAGACCCTTCTCCTTTCTTGCAATGTTTTCCTATAGCCAATGGACATGAATCAGCACTGAGAATAACATCCCAGATTCCCTATTTTGCCCACAGTCCCTTAAAAAAGACACAGAGCAAAAAAAACCCAAGCAAATTTAGCTTAGCAGACATAGGATAAATCAGGTCCTTTTATGGATCAGTAACTAGTTAAGGAACAGGAAGCAGAGCATAGGTGTAGTGGTTAGAGTGCTAGACAAGGACCTGGGAGGACAAGGTTCAAAGCTGATGCACAGCCATACTGAATGGGCCCTTTGGAGAAGGATCATAGCTCAGTGATAGAGGATATTTTGCATGTTAAAGCTTCCAATACCTGGCCTCTCCAGGTAGGACTGGAGATGTTCCTGTCTTCTTGCATTTCTGTGCAAGTGCAGATGCAGATGTGATCTACCTACATAGCAACACAGGAAGGTGCCTTATAGCAAATCAAACCATTGGTTTATCCAGCTCATTATTGCAGCAGCTCCCTAAGGTTTAAAACAGAAATCCAAACATACTTTCCACCCATTTTTCACAGAACATTTGTGTAAAAATTAAATAATTATTACCATAATCTCCAAGAACAATACAATCCTTGAATCTTTAGACTGCAAGTGCAATACTTGTAGACTGTATCATGGATAGAACATTTTATTATAGAAAATTGGAATTAATGGTGACCCCGGAGGATTTAATCAATTCTTTAATGAATCCCAATTATCTTGAATTGAAGTAATTATTGAATTAGGTTTAATTTATGAAGTATAATCTCTCTCGTCTAATCAAACAAGAGCTCATAACGGTATTGAGATATCAACTTGCTTGACTTGCTTGACTACGAGTTTAGTGTTCCATCAAAAAGATATGCTAATATAGTGTTCCAGACAGAACTATCCTGGGCATGTTTACTTGGAAGTGAATCGTGCTGTGTTCAGTGGGGCTTACTGCCAGGTGAGCATACCTAGGAATATAGCCCTCTTACGCTGGAGTAAGCCACACTTGGCTGTAAATTACAGATATGGACCAGGAAATCTGTTGTTCCAAATCTTATTTCTGCAGTGTGCTAAGTGGATGGCCTTAAGCAAGTCTCTCTCTCTCTCTCTCTCTCTCTCTCTCTCTCTCTCTCTCACTCACACACACACACACACACACACACACCCCTATGGTCATAATGGGGTTAATGATGTCTCTCTTATCAAGTTGTTGCAATCATAATTATTATTGTTCATTAAATTTGTATATCGCCCTTCATCCGAAGATCTCAGGGCAGTTCACAGCATAAAAATACAATATAAAAGCACAAAATACATAAGAATAAAAACAAAGCAAGCCAATAGACCATGATAAGTTTTATTTTCTCCCCGCCCCCCCCCCCCCCGCGCCAAACTGCCACTACACAATAACCAGAGAAAGTTGGGGGTGCTTAAAAGACTGTGTTTTACCTAGGCTGTGTACATACAGTTGAGGGATTTCTTTGTCATGCAAACAGTTTGGTGGAGCGACTATCATTCTTACTAAATCAGAACCTGACCGTTTGCATGTAAAGCCTGATATATGTAGATAAAATTAGCATATAAATCAAAATCTAATTAACGTGGTGTTAGCAGCAACTGCATGGCTAGTGTTAAGGGTATTGTTGTTATTTAATATAAGACCAAGCATTAAACAAAAGCCTTAATTAGAAAACAAAAATCATTTAGGAACCCCATGCAATCCATCATCCAAAGAATGTTAATCATTTAACATTGGACATTTTCTGCTTTGATCCTCAGATCCTGCAAGCCAGCATTTCCTGAGGGGTTTGCAGAGACTTTCAGGTCAATCTGAGGGTTCATTGTTTCCTAGATATGTCTGGGGGAAATGATCTCTTACTAAGGCCATGCAATGTACAAACGTTATGAAGTAAAAGAATGTGACAAGGATACAGACACATATATATTATTGCATTAGCCAGACTCTGACCGTTTTGGCAGAGTTTCCATAATGCCTACTAAAATTGTGTTAGATCAAAAGGTTATGATTTCCAGGCTCAGCTAGTATGAGATGTGTATTAGAAAGCACTTTAGCACTCTTTGTATTGCTTGGCCTTTGATTAAAGGCCTGACTACAAGTTGTAAAGTAGCCAGGCTCCGATTCTTGAGAACTCTGAAGGCGCCCTCCAGACAGTCAACACTAGAAGAATGCTTGGAAGTTTTTGCTTGGCCAGCCTCATCTTGCTGAAAGAAAAAGAAATGATGGTATCCAAAAAGCTTTCATCTCTTAGCGGCTTGCTCAGCTAATTTTGTTTCTTCTTTTGTTATCAAAGTTGCAGTCCTACCCTTAAAAAGGATGGCGTGAAACTCTTTATTTTCTGATGGATAGGGAAGCCCAACCCTTGGAAAGGAAGGTCTGATCAAGAAATCGTCTTTGCAGCAGCAGAGGAAAAGTCTGCTTGCTGCTTCTACAGTGAAGGTCAACAGTCATGGGGCAAAGAAGGGTGCCCTGGGGTTTGTGGCTGGGGCAAACTGGGTAAGGATGGACCCTGAATGCCACCATCCTAATTCATTTGGCATGCCCTTGGAGGAGGAGAGATAGTCCATCGCCCCTGAGGCACCCTCTCAATGACGGTGATTAAAAAAAAAAAGACCTACCAAGGCCTTGGATTTTGCCATTTATCCACCACTACGCCTCTCTCCCCTGCTCAGTAGGATTGCTCTGAACTGTATAAAACTCTTCTTAATATTGATCCTGGGCTTATATGTTGTTGGCATCTGTCTGTCTCAGGAGACAATGGAGGAGTGTGCCTTTGTGGGTGAAGTCAAACTGTTGCAAAGTCACAGCGTCTGTGGAGACCGATACAGGAGAGACATGTTTTGTTGCAGCTGGAGAAGATGAAGGGGTCCACTTGTGCTGCTGCAGGTGCACCATGGCGTTTCTTCTCTCTGCTCTCCTCCCAATGGTCATTCCTCCTCTGGTCACCACTATGGATGCACAACCTGTATGTCTCCAGGCACTACGGTCGTCTGCAAGGGATTCCTACACAGCGGGGTTGATGTTGCTAGCCTTCATGTCTCAGGCTTATTAACAATGTTGTTAAAACAAAGCAGCAACACCTACAATCCATAAGTTGGAGGTAATAAAACAATCACTAGCACAATACACACCTGTGAATTTGAATGTTAAAAAGCAACATTTTTTTAAAATCCAGTGTTTTATAATATAGCATCCTCCCTATGCTATTTTAATGGATAAAAAAAATACCCGAGATAATAAAATGTATTTACCTAATGCCTTAGTGATAGCAAGGCAGATGCCAGGCAAGTCTCCTTAGGGAGGGCATTGCACAACTAGGGCATCATAGAAAATAAAGCCCTCTATGTTGTCATACACCAGCTCTCTGGTGGTGGTAGCAGCACCTACTGAGAAGGGCATTCATGCTTAGGTAGGGAGAAGGCAGCCCTTGTGGTATGTCTGTCTCAAGGTGTGATGGCTTTAAAGGTCAAACCAACACTTTGAATTGGCATTGGATATAATTACAATATAATAATAATAATAATTTATTATTTCTACCCTGCCCATTTGGCTGGGTTTCCCCAGCCACTCTGGGCAGCTTTCAATAGAACATTAAAAATAGAATAAAACTTTAAACATTAAAAACTTCCCTAAACTGGGCTGCCTTCAGATGTCTTCTAAAAGTCGGATCGTTGTTTATTTCCTTATTTCCCTTTATCTGATGGGAGGGTGTTCCACAGGGCAGCCGCCACTACCAAGAAGGCCCTTTGTCTGGTTCCCTGTAACCTCACTTCTCGCAACTGCCAGAAGGCCCTCAGCATTGGACCTCAGTGTCCAGGCTGAACGATGGGGGTGGAGACACTCCTTCAGGTATACAGGACTGAGGCCATTTAGGTCAGCACCAACACTTTGAATTGTGCTTGGAAATGTACTAGGAGCCGGTGCAGGTCTTTCAGGACCAGTGTTATGTGGTCTCGGCGGCCGCCCCCAGTCACCAGTCTAGCTGCCACATTCTGGATTAGTTGCAGTTTCAGGGTCACCTTCAAAGGTAGCCCCACGTAGAGTGCATTGCAGTAGTCCAAGCAGGGGTAACTAGAGCATGCACCACTCTGGCAAGACAGTCTGCAGGCAGGTAGGGTCTCAGCCTGCGTACCAGATGGAGCTGGTAGACAGATGCCCTAGACACAGAATTGACCTGTACCTCCATGGACAGCAGTGAGTCCAAAATGACTCCCAGGCTGTGCACCTGGTCCTTCAGGGGCACAGTTGTCCCATTCAGGACCAGGGAGTCCCCCACCCCCACCCACCCCCTGTCCCCCCAAAACAGTACTTCTGTCTTGTCAGGATTCAACCTCAATCGGTTAGCCACCATCCATCTAAATAAACCAACAATAATTGTAAATATCTCAAAACTGTCATGATGTGTTCCCAGCTGTCCTATTCTGGCCAGACTCTCAGCTTCCAGGCAAAGTAGACTGCAACAACACAATCTACTGGTGGGGCAGCATAATAGCAAGTAAGACAGACTCATTTCCAATAGGGTCAGGCCAGGCAGAGTTACATCTGGTAAGGTCAGGTCAAGGAAGGTAAGGCTGAGTCTGTTTTGGGCAAGGCATCAGTAGTCAGGACCTTGGACAGAGCATTGTAAGAAAGGGGCCAGAGTATTTTCACACATGGAAGAAGAGTTGTTGCATCAGTAAGGTGCACAGGCCCTTGGAAACCTTCTGAAGGTTATCCAGTTTATTCCCACTGTTCATTCCCACCCTCTTGAGGTCTGTGCCCTTATCACTGCCTTGCTCTAGGGGAGTTGGCTCCTGCTTCGTGGAAGTGGCAGGGGATACCCTGGGACTTCAAAAGCAACTTCCTCTGTTCTGGAAGAACTTGGAGCAGAGGACAATAATGATTCATCTGCTGATTCAACTCTATGCATGTCCTCCTTTGTGCTTCAGTGTAAGTCAAGACTAGGGCACATGACACCAGCAAACAGTCTCAGGCAAATTGCAGTATTTTAAACTTCTGAACTGTCTTCAAGGGAAGCGCAATGTCTAACACATTGCAGTAGTCTAAAAGGGCTGTCACCAGACTGTTGCCAAACTATCCCTGTCTAGTAGATGTCCCAGTTGGAATCCCAGTCTAAGCTGGTAGAAAGCACCCTGTGCCACTGAAGACACCTAAACCTCAATCAAAAAAACCAGATCAAGAAGTATTCCCAGGTGGCAAACCTGATCTTTCAGACAGGGTTCAGTCCCATCCCACAAAGGATGAATTCCTTTCCCCTTCCAAGACTGGAGAGCCATTCACCAATAGTACATCTGCTTCAGTTTACTGACCCTCACCCAGCCCTTTATCAAGCTCAGACAATGTTCCAAATTTTCTACAACTGCACCTGATTTTCTACAAACCCACCATGGAGAAATAAAGCTGGCTGCCATCAGGATGCTGGTGACACCTAACTCCAAATCCTGAGCTGACCTCCTCCAGCAGCTTCATCAATATGTGAAATAGCATGGGGGGTCAAGGTGGAACTCAGGAAGTGCATCTAAAAGCCCACTGCCCAGTATCATTTCCTCCTTTCTCAGCTTTCATTATGGAAGGCACCTTCACTGCTGTGGACTTTTGTATTTGTACCGAAAACAGTTGTGCTCCTATTTTGTGATCTGGACATAACAATTAACTTGCAACTTGGTGACAGCATCTCTGGATTCTTAGATGGGAATAGCTATGCATCTCTTTGGTGGGCAACCTGAAGGAACTTCAGAAACAGCTTAGTACTTGTAATTCCATTGGGTCTGGTTTCACTAGCTCTGAGTTTATGAATAATTGATTAAAATATAATTTTGCCGTTTGGTTTGGGAAAGGGGGAACAGCAGAAGCCTCAGAGCAAAGGAATTACATGCACTTTACATGCATTTGGACTCAGCTATTGAACAAAAACTGCACTTCAAGAGAGGCCTCATTACATGGGCACCATGTACATGGCCCATCTGAGATACAAGAGCAGCTTCTGTCTCAGTTCTGAATTTCACAGGAAAGTACAAACATGCATGGAGGAGAGAGTGAATCTGTGACAAATGGAACTTCAAAGAAAATGTTCATGCTGCTAACCGTCAAGGAAAAAAGAAAGAGGAGCTTGGCTTGTACCTGTTTTACTGCTGCATTTTTCTGACCCCAGATATGAAGCAACTTGCCTCGCTTCTGAGACACAATGTAATAATAACAAGTTATCTTGAGATTATTATTATTATTCTTCAAATAAATGCCCATTGCAGAATAACTTGACGGGCACAGTTAAGGTAGTAAGACCATTCACTGCCAAATGGCTTTTCTGCAACAACAGATTAATTCTTATTGCAAATATAGTCCTGAACATTCTTGAGAATACATTTTGAGTTGGAATAAACCTCTTATAGTAGATAAAACATAATAGACCTGGGGGAGGGGTGGAAGAGAGAACTAAAAGACTACATTAGATGTTGCAATAACCTCACATATTGGGGGGAAATGACACCAAAACCCAGCTTTGGAAGTAGATTTAGGGCACAATTCAACCCTACCATCTTCCTCTCTCACACACACAGAAGGGCTGAATGTAGTGACTGCATGGCAGATGGGGCAGAAGGTGGGGGTCAGGCAAATTGGCTCAGAGATCAGGTTCAGATCAGGCCCAATGCCATTGCATGAATGCAGTGAAACCCATTGACCCCGGGCTGGCTAAGCTCCTCCCTACTCTTGGAATGCCCCATTTTGGAGCTTTCTCCTTGTGCCACCAGTGGGGATCCTGCCTGTTGCCCCCAAGCAGCCAGAAGGAAGGCAGCTTAGCCAGGAAAGCTAGAAGGAAGGACATCTCCACTAAATCCACCTCTACCCAAGCCTAGCATGAGCAGGGGGTGGATTGCTCTGTTAGCGTCTGGAAATACAAAACAATCCACAAAGTACTCAGCTCAGAAACAGGAGTTGCTTTAAACTTCCTAAATGATAAATTAAAGTTTAATTTAGCCGCCCCAGTCCATCATAAAGTAGACTTCCCTTGAAAGCTGTTGCCAGACAACAACTCCCACTAATGTCACCTGTGGCAAGGGAGTAGGACTGATCAATCCATGATAATGTGGCCCAGGAATTCAGATAAAGGAGAAAATACTTTAATTATTTGCATGTTGAAAAAAAGGCTTGGAGTGAGTTATTCCACTGATATTTAAAGTTCAAAAGTGCAATTCCCTAAATTGGCACAATTTATCACATTAGGCTCAAAGAAATTAAGCTTGTGGGCTTGATGGTGTCTTTCTTAGTTTTGAACACACAATTATAGTCAAGGTCCTTTATCGCCATACTGCCATTTAGCTGATACATTGATTGTCAAATATTGTATCCTGCTGTAGGAAATTGTTGTCAACACTTCCAGTATCTGACATATATTTTGCTATTAGGGCTTTTGGCCTTCGTGGCTTTGTATTCATGGATGTTTTCTGACACTTCAGATAATGCAAGGCAGTCTATCATGCCTGGAACAAGTGAGCTATTTTGGTTACTTAGATCTAGGAGAATAAAGGAAGGGCTAAGCTGAAAATCCAGTTTTTTCAAAGACCCAGGTCTATAAAATTGAAATGGGAAACATTAAAGACTCCTTGTTTGAGGTTCCTTTAAGAGGGAGGCTAGGATATATTTCATCTCTTTCTTGGTTTATCCATTATTGCCCACCCTGACTGAGGGTGTTTCCTGTTGGCTTCTTTATTTAGCATTTATTCTGATTTGTTTGCAGGGCGGTTAGATGATGTGGCATCAAATGAATCATTACCCCACACTTACCTGTACATTTGCTCATCACTTTCCTTGAAACTCTAGAAAGTCTGATCTTTTAGCTTTGTTGCACAACCTGAATTTGCCAGGATGTGATTGAATCCCACCCCAAAATAGCAACAGCCTGCATGTGCCCTGAAACAGAGAGATGAGAAACATCTGAACCCACCATTCAATTTGTCCCTTTCTGCTTTGTTCCTTCCCCCATTGTCCTCCCTGTGATTGGACAAAGGTTGTGTACATGCATCCATGGAATGGATAATACTTAACACTGTTATTTCTTATGGATTTCATAAGCATATATTTTTCTGCATTTTGGAATTTTTATCTCACCACAGCTGACATTTTAAAAAAGTTTTCTCAAGGTGTGTTGGTCTTCTTGTGAAATATAGATATATAGCCATCACAGCAGCACAATCCCTGTTCAGTCTTTGCAGAAGCAAATGTCAGGGGTATAATGGGACCCATGCAGCTGATCCAAAGAGATGTGGCTTTTTGGTGGCAGTTCTGCCTCCCTTTCCACTCCTATCCAGCTCTATTTTCCATCATGAAAATGAGCCAGTGTGGTGTAGTGGTTAAGAGGGGTGGACTCATAATCTGGTGAACTGGGTTCGCATCCCCGCTCCTCCACATGCAGCTGCTGGGTGACCTTGGGCTAGTCATACTTCTCTCTGAAGTCTCTCAGCTTCACTCACCTCACAGAATGTTTGTTGTGGGGAAGGAAGGGAAAGGAGATGGTTAGCCGCTTTGAGACTCCTTAGGGTAGTGATAAAGCAGGATATCAAATCCAAATTCTGCTTCTGGTTTGGAATGCTGGGGTAACTGTGACAGCCACTGCACTAATAATGGCAGAGATGGCTCGGCCCAAAACACTGGGCCAAGGACACAAGTTGCCTCCTTTTGACCAAGTTGAAGTCATTATATTTGGTCATATGAACGTTGAAAGACTCAAGACAGACAAAATAAACTACTTCTTCATGCAGCACAGAGTTAAACTATAGAACCCACAGAGGGCTTTAAAAGAGGATTAGACAATTTCAGGGAGGATAAGGCTATCAGTAGCTACTAGCCATGATGGCTGTGCTCTGCATCCACAGTTGAAAGCAGCAATGCTTCCGAATACCAGTTTCTGGAAACCACAAATCCTGTTTGTGGGTTTCCCACAAGCATCTGGTTGGCCACAGTTTCTTCTTATGTCCTCATGTGGCAGCACATCAGTACAATTGACTCAACCACATTCTTATACTACAGTATAGTCTAAGAACAAAAGCTTTACAGAGCATGCATGGAAAATCTCCTGGTTTTCTGGTCCTCTGAAATGGACCAGTCCCCCAGATTCTCAATTTCACCCATGTGCATCAGAAAATGTTTCCTCGTAAGTGATTTGGGAGCCAAGGCACCAGAGACCTGAAGTCAACATGCTTAAGAATGTTTTGACTGGGTTTTGACTGGGTTTGCAACATCAAAATGGAAAACACAATAAAATATTTATTCCCAAAACTCAAGCCACCATGACCTGACAAACATTGTATTCACCTAACAGCTTCCATCAATCCGTGCTGTTTTCAAATTAGCCTCTGTGACCTTTTCCATTCCTGAATGCTGTTGCAACTGTAGGGCAACATCCTGCAAATTTGCTATCCAAGTCCATGGAAACAATGTTTATTGAATTACACTGGATTTTGCACTGGGAAATAATGAATCAGCTGAACTGCAGAATGATTTTTGTTTCTGCTAATACAAGACCTATAATTAAAATAATCCAGTTATCATCTATGCAGTTGATTTTTAAATAAGTATATATTCATTTTAAATATATCTCTTATCACTTTGAAACATCTGCATGTGGCCCTCAGCAAGCAGTTATATCCCAAAATCTTGTGAATGATTTTAACTTCACAAAATATTAAAACATTAGGCTGGGTCTGCATGGTTATAATGCCCTTCATAGAACACTGATCTGATATTAAAGCTTGATCAAGATGGAAAATCAACCTTTTGATTATTTTATTGGAAATCTGGCCGTTGTGTATTTTTTCTCCAAAAACAGTAAATCATATGCTCATATGTTTAAGCAGGCAGCATAGCACTTGAGTTACAAATTCTGATTTAGAAATAACTGAAATCTGAATTTTGTTTTCCCTCCCCTCTCCCTTGTGAATTTTATTCCAAAACAAAGCATAACAAAGCCATGGCTATAACAAAAGCAGAAACCACAATCTTCTGGAAATCACGATTTCTATTCTGAAATCTTTCTAGTCTATAATCCCAGATATGTTTAGTCATTGGTGAGGGAAATGCACTCCAAATATGTTCAGGGAGAGCCTGTTATTATTCTACATCTACTGCAACAGAGCCCTGGCATTTGTAACAGATTCCTGGACATAGCCCTAGGGAGTCCTGGCCGAAAACCCCCAGAGAAGTCACTTAATACCTAAAATGGTATAACGTGTACAATAAAGCAAAAGGCATGAGATTCATTGCTTTCACTTTAGTTTAGATTGATAGGCTGCACCCTTTTGCCTGCTGCGTCGTGTATGAGAGAATGTGCAAGAGTATGATGAGTGAGTTAGCTGAGGAAGACTATTGTGCCTATTGACCTGAGACAGTCTCCTGGAAATAATCTAACAGCAGGGAGCAGAGAATCCTTTTTAAAATCAATAGAGCAAGAAAACGCTGTTGACTAAGAGAGAGAGAGTGTGTGTGTGTGTGTGTGTGTGTGTGTGTGTGTGTTTAAAGGAAGGTGTGGAGGGGAGGTAAGGAAAAAACAAGGCAGAGCTTTCCTTTAATGCTAACATTAATAATTCCTCTGATCTTTTCCTTTTTTACACTATTTCTGCTGGTAAGAAACAGTTATCCTGAAAAAGGCATTCGTATATGTGAGTGTCGCACGTGCACACACACCCTTCCCAGGCTCTACAAGTTGAACTATTTGACTACCTAAGAGCAGAGCATTCTTAGCCCGCCATGATACAGCAAGAACACTTGTTCCTGCTATGTAGGCAAGGTATAAAAGGTAAAGGTACTGTCAGAGCCACCCGAGGTCCCAGCTCACAAGAGACCAAAATCCAGTCCAAGTTATATACAAAAGGTTTTATTGAAGAACATTGTTGTCGTTACATCCAAGCTCCGTGGCTCAGCATCTGTTACCCTTAGATGTTTGAAGTCCCCTCTGAGTCAGTCCCGCCCCTGCACCAGCTTAAGAGGCTTGTACTGCTCCACCTTTTCCTCTCCTTCCTTTTCCGCAGGGTCTTCCTGCCCCCCTGTGCTCCCTCCCTTCGGGACTCCCCCGAGGCTGAGTCTTCTGACGCCTGCTCCCCCCTCCTTCGTGCTTTGGGACCAGGCTCCTCCTCAGGGCTCTCCTCATTTCCGCGCGCCTCCACATTTGAACTTGGCGCGCGTACGTTGCCTCTGACCTTCCTTTCGACCGTTACGCTACTCTCGGTACTACACTCCTCCCCTTCCGGCAGGACGTTCTGCTCCGAACTCCTTCCCCTCTCTGCTCCCTGTTCTGCTCTTTCTGACACACTGGCAGCTCCACCCCCTTCACTCCGTTCCGACGGAGAGGCCGGTCCCGATCTCCAACCCCCACTGGGGATTCCCTCTTCGTTCCCCTGCTTCTGACTGCTTCCCTCTCTACTGCCCCTTGGCCTGACCAGGGGGGCTCCCTTTTGGGAATCCTTGGATTCACTTGACGGACTCACTGACAACCTCGGGTCATCGTCGTCCTCTTCCTCGTCGCCCTGGGACCCCTCCCCCTCGCTCTCTGTCCCTGAAACCCTGACATCCATCCCCCCCTCGAAGCCCCCCCTTCCCCCCTCCCGCCCATCGGGTGCAGGTTGTAGGAGCTGCAGCTCTTCGGAGGTGGATGCAGGATACAGGTTGTGTACCTCCATTTCCTCTGCTTGCAGTTCGGTGTATGAGTGTTCGAATTCGGGTTCTTGACCCAAAGTGTTCTCTTCTCCCTCTTCCATTGGTACCTCGTCTGGTGCTGCCGGCCAAGGTCCCGTCAGCCATTTCCTGCGCCAGTCCTCCTCTGGTTGCTCGTCCCACCAATAAGAGGGTTCTGTGTCCACCCCTGAGCACGATCCCCTGGGCGGGCTAGATTCTGGCGTTCTCTCCTCGGCTGAAGAAAAACCCCGGAAAGTACTGTCTGAGTGTGTGGGCGTAAAGAGCCAGTCATCAAAGTACTCGGCTGGCATGGGTCTATGCGGGAAAAGGGCATGGAACTCGTCTTTTAGAAGAGGTTCGTCTAAAGCGTAGCCCGGCACCCAACCGTTGGCACTGGCTGGAGTGCCCTCTGTGGCTAGAAAGTATTCTACCCCCTCTTTCCCCCATCTCGAGTCCAGGATTTCTGTGACCTCGTTGAGTGGTTCGGCCCTAGGCGCCCTCTCCCTCTCCTGTGACTTAGTGTGTAGTTGCGGGACTGTTTCAGACTCCTGAAACCTGTGCGGTGCCTTGTAGGGGGTGAGCACCGACCTGTGAAATACCGGATGCACTCTGGAACCTTCGGGGAGGGCTAGTCGAAAGGCTACAGGGTTGATCTTAGCCTCCACCTGGTACGGCCCTAACTGCCTGTGCCCTAGCTTCTTCTTGGCCAACGACTTGGCTGGCATCGCTTGGGCCGCTAACCACACCCAGTCCCCCACCTGGATCTCCTCCCCCGCTCTCCTGTTTTTGTCTGCCTGCACCTTATATGCTTGCTTGGCCAGCTCCAAATGTCTCCGCAACTCTTTGTGCACCTCCTGCAGCTCCGCTGCAAACTGGTCGGCTTCTTGCGGCACCCCCTCTCTCGGTGCCCCGAACCCCGGGAAGGTTCTGGGATGACGACCGTTGTTCGCGAAGAACGGCGTCACCCCCGTGGACGCGTGCTTCGTGTTGTTATAGGCAAACTCTGCCATCGGCAGGTAGTCCACCCAAGCTGCGGGTCGCTGATTGGCGTAACATCTCAGGTACTGCTGCATGATCGCGTTGACCCTCTCAGCTTGGCCGTTGGTCTGTGGGTGTCTCGCCGACGTAAGGTTGATCTTGACGTTCAGGATACCTAAAAGCTTCTGCCAAAAATTGGAAACAAACTGGCGCCCCCTGTCGGACAGGATGGACTGCGGCAGCCCATGCACCTTGAACACGTGATCAATGAAGAGTTTGGCAGTCTGTTCCGCCGTCGCCACCTTTGCGCACGGAATGAAGTGCGCCATCTTGGTGAACAGGTCCACAACCACCAGTACCGCCATCTTCCCTCTGGAGCTGGGTAGGTCAGTGACGAAGTCCAGGGCTACCCTCTCCCACGGTTGCTGTGGCGTTTCCAGCGGTTCCAACAGCCCCGCTGGCTTCTGGTGTACTGGCTTGGACCTTTGACAAGTGCCACACCTGGCGACGTAATCCGCTACCTCTCCACGCATCCGAGGCCACCAAAAGTCCCTTGCCACCAGTTCTATTGTCTTCTCCTTGCCGAAGTGGCCCGCACTGGGGGCGTCGTGCAACTGCTGCAGAACCTTTGCGCGA
Organism: Podarcis gaigeae; assembly: GCF_964106915.1. Classification (NCBI taxonomy): domain Eukaryota; kingdom Metazoa; phylum Chordata; class Lepidosauria; order Squamata; family Lacertidae; genus Podarcis; species Podarcis gaigeae. The sequence goes on along the minus strand of NC_139678.1, from coordinate 59,544,744 downwards.
AGCTCGTCGCTTGGCACGTAGAGGGCACCTTTGCGAGTTAGCAGCCCGTCGCGTAGTTGGAAATCTTCGCCACTCTGCACACCTCTGCGCAACTCCTCCATTTTGGACTGTGCGAACTGATCCACTTGCAACGCGCGTCGCACCGCGTCCAGATCTACTGTGATGGCAGCGCACGACCATGCCTGCGGTGCGAAAATGTGCCTGGCTGCTACTGGTGTCGCTTCATCGAGATATTGCGGTTTCCTGGATAGCGCATCGGCTATAACGTTGGAATCTCCTGAGATGTACTCTATCCGAAAGTCGAAATCCGCGAAGAATTCCGCCCAGCGCATGTGTCTCTGGCTTTGGAGCTTCGCCGTGCGCCAATACTCTAGGTTCTTGTGATCCGTGCGGACCTGTACTGTGTGCTTGGCTCCTATGAGGAAGTGTCGCCACGCTTTGAACGCTGCGTGAATGGCCAACAGCTCTCTGTCCCATATGGTGTAGTTTTGCTCCGCCTTGCTGAGCTTTCGGGAGTAAAAGGCACCGGGTCTCCAGTTCCCATGTGGATCTTCTTGCAGGAGTACGGCTCCAACCGCCCTGTCTGACGCGTCGGTCTCTACTCGCATGGGCCTGCCTGGATCCACGTGCAGCAGCTGCTCCTCGGAGGCGAAAAGGCTTTTAAGCTTCCGAAAAGAGCGCTCCGCCTGTTCCGTCCACACGAACCTCTTCTTCTTGGAACTCAGAGTGTCCGTGATCGCTGCTGTCTCCTTTGCAAAACCTCTGATGAATTTGCGGTAGAAGTTGGCGAAGCCGACGAATCTCTGGACTTCCTTCCGATTGCGTGGGCTCTTCCAGTCCAACACCGCGCGGACCTTGACGCTGTCCATGGCCAGCCCCTTGTCGGACAGCTTGTAGCCCAGGAAATCCACCTCCGTCACATCAAACTGGCACTTCTCTAACTTGGCGTAGAGCCTGTTCTCCCGTAGTCTTTGCAGGACTTCCTTTACGTCCCTCTCGTGGGCCTCTTCCGTCTCCGAAAAGATCAGGATGTCGTCGAGGAAACACACACATTTCTTGTAGAGGAGTCCCGCTAGCACGTGATGCATAAAGGCTTGGAATACGTGAGATCCATTTTGGAGACCAAACGGCATAACTCTGTATTCATACGTGCCCAGAGGCGTGAACATGGCCGTTTTCCACTCATCGCCCTCCCGGATGCGTATGAGGTTATACGCTCCACGCAGATCCAATTTGGTGAAGATCTTCCCCTTCCTCACGGTTGCTAGGAGATCATCTATCTTGGGCATGGGGAAGGCCTTGGGCTTGGTCATACTGTTTATGAACCTATAATCCACAATGAGTCTTTTTGGGGGCGTGTCCTTCTTCTTTACAAAGAACACAGGACTGCCCCCCACTGCTTTCGATTCCCGGATGAATCCACGCTTCAAATTGTGCTCTATGAACTCCCTGAGCTCTTGCATCTCGTCCTCAGACATGGAATACAGTTTTGCAGTCGGCAACTGCGCCCCCGGCACCAGGTCGATGGCACAATCATAAGGTCTGTGGGGCGGCAACTGGTCAGCTTCCTTCTCGCAGAAAACCTCCAGGAACCCTTCGTACTTGCTAGGTACTGCCTGCACCATGCCAAGTCGCAGCTGGTGCTCAGCCCCCTCCTCCTGGCAGGACTGGATGCAATTTTGAGCACAGTACGATGAGCAAAAGGTGATTTGGCGTTGGTACCACGCTACAGCAGGACTGTGTCTCTCCAGCCAACTCATGCCTAATACTATAGGCGTGTCAGACAGTTGGGTGACATTGAAGCTAATGACTTCTCGGTGATCTCCTATCCGCATCACCATGGGAGGTGTCTGTTGCACAACTTGCCCTCCTAGCAATTTCCTGCCATCCACCGTGACTACGTTCAGAGGCGTTGTGGTGGGCAGAAGCGCTATGCGATGCTGCTTGACGAATTGCATCCCCACGAAATCGGCGTTGCTCCCCGAATCGATCGTGAGGGGCACTTCTAGGGTGGTCCCATTTGGCAACTGAAGTGTTGCAGTGAGCTGCACCGCTGGCTTGGGTGGTAAAGGGTCTGTGGGTTGCAGCCAGGCATTGTCGTTTCCCTGAGGTTCCTCTTCCTGGATCACTTCTGCAGCTACCGTCGCTAAAGCTGCAGTGTGTTTCTGGAGCCTCTGGGGGCACTCTTTCGCCATGTGCAGTGCACTGTCGCAGATGTAACACTTCCTGGTCCCTCTAGGAGGCTTCGCCTTTACTGCACCGGAAACTGGGGCTCTGGCTGTTGCTTGAGCCTTAGCACCACCAAGTTCCATCGGCTCCTCCCCCTGCCTCCCCAGCGGCGAGGGATGTGACTGACTGAACTCCCTGGGGATGAAAGAAGACGTCCTCGCTGATGGACGCACCTGACGTTCTTCCTCATTGTGTCAAGGACGTCCCTCGTGACGTATCCCAATCGCCAGAGCCCTCTGCACCACCTCCTCCAGGGTCTGAGGTCTGTCTCCCCTGGCAAGTTCGTCCTTTATGGGACCGCTGAGACCCTCCCAGAACAAATCCCTCACAGGTGTGCAGTCTTTCTCCCAGCGTAACGCAGTCAGTAAAGCAAAAAATCTGGAATGGTACTGACGCACAGTGGCTTTGCCTTGCCGCAGTCCAAATATCTCCCTGCGTGCAAGATCCAAATCTACGGTTGACTGGAAGCAGGCATCCATCGCTTTAATGAATTCATCAGAATCGCGGCGGGCAGGGCCATCTTCACGCCACAAATTGCGCAACCAGTCTCTGGCCGGCCCATGCAAGTGAGAAACAATAAACCCCACTTTCTCCTCCTCATCTTTAAAGTCATGACGAAGCAAGTGTAATGCATACAAAACGTCTGCTCTGAAACTGGGGTAGTGCTTCAGGTTCCCATCGAAGTGGGTGACTAGGCTGCCCCCCCGCCTTCCAAGTCCAATGCCCTCTGATCTGGACCCTGGGAACCCTTCCCTGTTTGCACGCTCCCACCTTGTTTGCAGGTCCTGGCAGCGCTTTTCCATTTCGTCATGCTTCTTCTGAGACGCAAGGACTGCAGCGGTGAGTTCGGAAACTGTAGTTCGCAGTGCTGTCAGCTGGTCCTCCGCACTCATGGCTGTCACCGTTTGTGAGCTTTGCAAAAAAAAAAATAATTTTGCGTTCTTTGGGAGGGGACTTACTGTCAGAGCCACCCGAGGTCCCAGCTCACAAGAGACCAAAATCCAGTCCAAGTTATATACAAAAGGTTTTATTGAAGAACATTGTTGTCGTTACATCCAAGCTCCGTGGCTCAGCATCTGTTACCCTTAGATGTTTGAAGTCCCCTCTGAGTCAGTCCCGCCCCTGCACCAGCTTAAGAGGCTTGTACTGCTCCACCTTTTCCTCTCCTTCCTTTTCCGCAGGGTCTTCCTGCCCCCCTGTGCTCCCTCCCTTCGGGACTCCCCCGAGGCTGAGTCTTCTGACGCCTGCTCCCCCCTCCTTCGTGCTTTGGGACCAGGCTCCTCCTCAGGGCTCTCCTCATTTCCGCGCGCCTCCACATTTGAACTTGGCGCGCGTACGTTGCCTCTGACCTTCCTTTCGACCTTTACACTACTCTCGGTACTACACTCCTCCCCTTCCGGCAGGACGTTCTGCTCCGAACTCCTTCCCCTCTCTGCTCCCTGTTCTGCTCTTTCTGACACACTGGCAGCTCCACCCCCTTCACTCCGTTCCGACGGAGAGGCCGGTCCCGATCTCCAACCCCCACTGGGGATTCCCTCTTCGTTCCCCTGCTTCTGACTGCTTCCCTCTCTACTGCCCCTTGGCCTGACCAGGGGGGCTCCCTTTTGGGAATCCTCGGATTCACTTGACGGACTCACTGACAACCTCGGGTCATCGTCGTCCTCTTCCTCGTCGCCCTGGGACCCCTCCCCCTCGCTCTCTGTCCCTGAAACCCTGACAGGTACCCCTGCCCGTACGGGCCAGTCTTGACAGACTCTAGGGTTGTGCGCTCATCTCACTCTAGAGGCCGGGAGCCAGCGCTGTCCGAAGACACTTCCGGGTCACGTGGCCAGCGTGACGATGCTGCTCTGGCAAACCGGCACCAAAGCAGCACACGGAAACACCGTTTACCTTCCCGCTAGAAAGCGGTCCCTATTTATCTACTTACACTTAAGGATGCTTTCGAACTGCTAGGTGGGCAGGAGCTGGGACCGAACGACGGAAGCTCACCCCGCCGCGGGGATTTGAACCGCCGACCGTGCGATCGGCAAGTCCTAGGCGCTGAGGTTTTACCCACAGCGCCACCCGCGTCCCAGGCAAGGTATAACCCTTCCCAAAATGAACACAGATAATTTTATGGAGTAGTTTTCTACCTCAAGGTGACTTCCAATTTATCTTCAGGTTGTCGAATGTCTCAGACAAGGCCACACATACCGAAGCAAGAGAAGAGTGCTTTAATCTGCTTCCAGGAATCAGCATTTGTTTGAAAACCATATGGAACATTCCCCCTCCCCAGTACTTTAAGTCTTGAAGAGAAACTCAGAAACGGGCATAAACTGGTTGAGGAGGTTTTTTTCTCCACCCCTAGCCAAACTCAAACGTGTGTCAGATTGGTCATGCTTCCCAGAAATAAAGCTATGTGTGGTATGTCACAAGAACACTAATCGTTTCTGGATCAGCTTCCACTTGAAAAACTGCATGGGATCTTTCTTTTACCCCAATATGTGGAGCAAGATACCAAGAGCTCATGAGATGTCATGAGACGTGTTTTGCCCTGGTGTCTTTTGCTTACAGAACACAAATTGGAAATGGATGAAAATTTAGGGACTTTGTTTTCAACAATTGTGCATGGACTACATCCTAGAAGGGCTACATTAGTGTCAGTTCTGCAGTGAAATGTGACCCCAGGGTGTATTTCAACCTCATTCTGCTTGTGCATCAAACTTACATGCACGGGAGCAAAGCATAGCCAGGGTACGGGCTCTGTTGCCATCCTCACTGAGTTCGAATTCATGGAGGGTGAAGACCCAAAGCAGGGAGGCTCCCTGTGAGATTTAGGACCCTACATATTTGGGGTTCTATATTGTATGAGGAAGCTATGTGGATAGAGCAGGCTCCCAGATTCCCAACTTCACCCTGTGAATTGGAGGGCAATAGGGTTATGATGCTCAATGCACCCATTCATGCTCTCTCTTCTCATGTGTAAATTTAACATATGAGGAAGTTCCAAAATAAGGGGCAGTTGGGTAGGAAACCTATGCCAAATTCCTACAGAGTTATCTATATAGGTGCAGCTGAATCCAGCTTCAGGAAAGGCATAGTGTTTATTTTGGGACATATACCGTACATGCAGAAGAGCAACATGAAATTACAGTAAGAGGCGAATAAACTCTTCTGCTACATGACTACACTGAGTATTCAATGTTTAAGCTATCATCCCCACAGTAGTACAGAATGTAGAGTTAGTGCTAACAATGGTTGTTACAAGTAAGGTTTATCTTCGTTTTATGGCTTTAACCTTGTATACCACTCTGGTATTGTGAAATGGTCGGTGGTTTTTAAATATATACAGTAAATCAAATCAAATAAATAGCACATTTTCTAAAGAAAGTTTTAATTCAAATGCAGACTATGTGCTTAAAAATCTGGACATTTCCAACAATCTGTATATGGTCAAATAACTTCAAAATGTCAGTAGCTTAAAAGTGTGTGAGTATGGAACTTTAAATATAAAACACAAAAAACAAGTACAAAAATGAATCCAAAGGTTAATATATTCAGATAGCTGTAAGTGCATGAAACAGATAATTTGAACAGAAGTGCCTCTTCATACATAACTCCAGTGTCACTAACATAAAGCTATAATCTTCTTTTTTCCTGTGTTCTGACTATTATTGAAGTGCTAAGTGTCAGGTGGGAAGGTGTAATGCAAGAATCTTCACTGGAGTGGAAATTGCTCATCTTATGATATGTAGTAGTGTAACAAACAATGGAAGTTTTTGTCACTGATTTCAACTGATCCTCCATTTATTGCTGCTTTGACAGCCTTTTAAGGAGATGGACTGTGAAATGAAATCTCACTTTCACACTCTTGCTAATAGACTAGGAGTGCCTTTTCCCATCAGAAATGGCAGTTTCGGTGCCATAAAGGAAGGTTAGATGGAGGTCCTACAATGACAATTATTGAGAAAGTACTGGTCGCTTGTGTTTCAGCTCCTTTAGTTTAGTATCTGGCTGCCTCAAACTGTGTTATAGAAAGTTTACTATTTGAGGACACCTAGTTCCTTGAGTCTTCTTAGAACAGACAATGTGGCTGGTAATTCTCGCCAGAGTTAGCCTTCAGCATTTTGGCTCCTTGGACCCAAGGCCAGCCCAAGCCATGTTGCTATCTGAAGAAGAGCATCCACATGCACACAAAAAACATAGTACCCAATGCCTGAGAAATTATTTTGCCACCCAAAGCAGAAAATCCCACTGGCACCTCTCCCACTCCCTTGATTAAAAAAATGGGTGAATATATTTAAGAAACTATCTGCTGCCTTTTCATGACACTCAAAAACCAGCCACCTGAAACAGCCATCTTATTTTGCCAGTAGATGGGGAAAGCCCTATTAAATGATAGAATATTGAGCCCAGCCTGGCCTAGTAGCATGCCAAGACTCAACATGGCTTCCATCGCTCATCTAGTCAACCAACCATCCTTATCTGGCATAAGGCAAATTAAGGAAAAAGGCAGTAGTAGGATTCAAGAGTCTTGTGGAAGTCTAATGAAAAAAGAAATATAGTCCACTCACCCAAAGTAGCGTCAATTAGCCCAAAGGCAACAACCACTCACATAATCAGTCATGTTGTATTGGCTAATAGAGATGGAGGGATGGTTAGCATGCTGCTCCCTATTTCTGCACAAACATTGTGCTGGGAGGAACTAGGGAGAAGCTTGTACCTTTATGGACAATGATTTGCATTGTAAAGAGATCTTCAGCCCATTGTGAGAGAACCATGGGTTTGGAATTAATTACTGCTTGGGAGGAATTGTTTTATTTGTCTGAAAGGCTCCTGCCAATTCATGACTTCTAATTCTGCATAAATATATAAAGCTGCATGCAGTGTTGGTTCTGCCTCCCCCTTTCATCAGACTGCTGACTTTTATGTACAAGTTAATTATGTGTCTCTTAAAGTCCATTTATAGTACTCATATTAGAGCAGCTATCCATAATCCATTACTCAGTACTTACTCCACTGCCTTCAGTTTCTGAGAGCTCTGATCACAGAACTCTGTGACTACTATTGCCCTTGCCCTTCTTAAGTCTACATAGAATTTTGGCTTAATTTACATGGAATAACTACCACCTTTGGTTTTATATTCATAATCACAAATGTGGACCAGACTTTTACTCAGTCATCTAAGCCCATAACAGTCATTGGCTTTCATCATCCTTGTTGACTTTCAGATACGAGCTGTACCATTCCTCCGATTCCAAAATTTAGTTCTGCGCTGATTACCTATTGACACTTGAACACAACTGCAGCTTCATCTCCCAGTGAAGACATACTCTGGCATGGGAAATAACACCACTAATTGGGAAACGGCTAAGAGCTGTGCTTGCCTGCTATGCTGAGACTTAGATCCCAATCATTTGGAGAAGGCTTTCATAGCATCAGAAGCCATATGCCATAAATAAAGTGCCCAAGACTGTTCATCTAAGCCAAGGATCATAAACCTGTAGTCCTCCAGATGTTTTTGGAATACAATAAATAATAATAATAATAATAATAATAATAATAATAATAATAATAATAATAATAATAAATTTATTATTTATACCCCACACATCTGGGTAGCCTCCAACAAAATATTAAAATACAATAATATATTAAACATTAAAAGCTTCCCTAAACAGGGCTGCCTTCAGATGTCTTCTAAAAGTCTGGTAGTTGTTTTTCTCTTTGACATCTAGTGGGAGGGTTTCCACAGGGCGGGTGTCACGACCGAGAAGGCCCTCTGTCTGGTTCCCTGTAACCTCACTTCTCACAATGAAGGAACCGCCAGAAGGCCCTCGGCGCTGGACCTCAGTGTCCAGGCAGAATGATGGGGGTGGAGACGCTCCTTCAGGTATCCTGGACCGAGGCCGTTTAGGTCAGCACCAACACTTTGAATTGTGCTTGGAAACATACTGGAAGCCAATGTAGGTCTTTCAAGACCGGTGTTATGTGGACTCGGTGGCCACTCCCAGTCACCAGTCTAGCTGCTGCATTCTGGATTAGTTGTAGTTTCTGGGTTACCTTCAAAGGCAGCCCCACATAGAGCACATTGCAGTAGTCAAAGCAAGAGATAACTAGAGCACGCACCAATACGTGGGCAGGTAGGGTCTCAGCCTACGTACCAGATGGAGCTGATAAACAGCTGCCCTGGACACCGAATTGACCTGCACCTCCATGGACAGCTGTAAGTCCAAAATGATTCCCAGGCTGCGCATCTGCTCCTTCAGGGACACAGTTGTCCCATTCAGGACCAGGGAGTCCTCCACACCTGCCCACCCTTTCCCCTCAAAACAGTACTTCTGTCTTGTCAGGATTCAACCTCAATCTGTTAACCGCCATCCATCCTCCAACCGCCTCCAGACATTCACACAGAACCTTCACTGGTTCTGATTTGAAAGAGAGGTAGAGCTGGGTATCATCCGCATACTGATGAACACCCAGCCCAAACCCCCTGATATTATCTACCTAAATTATAATACAGTATAGAAATGATCCATGAATAGCAAAGAACCACCCTTGATTCTCAGCAGCTCTCAAAGCAGACAGGGTGACTTCAGTAATATTTAAACCCAACCATCTGTGTGACACACCCACCATCCTGAAAGTGATGAGGCTGGTATTTGTGCCGTACCTCCTTGCCCAAACTCACATTATTTCCTAGCAGAAGCAGTTGGAACAGAACTGTGACACTGTCAGACAGAAGGAAAGAGAATGCAGCCAATGGTGGATCACTGGACTCCCCAACAAGAAGCTCTCTAGCTCTTGCCAGGGACACCCTCTCCCCAGTATTTCTTCAACATCTCATGGTTCTTCACTTGTAAGCTACATATGGCTGTTCAGCACAGAAGACACTGGGTTGTGTTTTATCAAACCATTTTACCTCTTCAATCTGTAAATTCAGCCAGAGTAATTTTTTATAATATGAGCAAACCAAAGGAATAATAAAAGCAAATGCAGCCCTGTCTGCACTGGTAGCGGTAACCCATCAGTATTATAGCAGCAGAAAATTGCAAAGAAATTCAGACCTGAAGCCACCCATTACTGACTCAAACATGGTTACCTACAATCTGGAGGAACAGCTTTCTCCATTTCACTCAGGATGGATCATAATTGCAGGCCAGGAGGTTATATATTCTTTGTCTACCTACGTTTGCTTATGCTAAGAATTCAGTCATTTTCTTCCCCATTTCTCTCTCTCTCTCTCTCTTTCTTTCACGCACACACATGCACCTTAATCCAAAGGAAAGGAAAGCAAAATGCTGAATGTATTTCCAGGCCAATGAAATTCACTCTACATTTTCTATAATTAATCCTGCTGAGAAACTCATTTTGAAAGCAGGATTTTTTCTCTCTCGAAGAGACAGGAAAACAGATTAATTCCTTGGCAACAAAATTCTAATTAATTGAAAAAGTGGCCCTATACTTTGCTTCTTTTGCTGTTGAAATTATATTACTGATGCCATGTAGAAAATCAGGTGGTTCTTCCTCTTTAATTATAGAAGTAAGAATTAGGGTTATTATTGACTCTGTACAAGTGTTTATCTTGCTCCATGGCTCACTGATTACTAGACTAAATGATTTCGAAAGAGCATGAGGACTCTCTGTAAACATTGCACAAGCAGTGATTATCTCCTAACTGATAGGCTGCCAATCATCTAGTGAAACAGCCCAGTTTTAATTTATGATCACATTTCTTCCCTTCAGCTTTGTCTGCAGCCTCAATAATGCAGAAAGAAAAGGACAGAAGTCCTTTCAAACATATCTGATCTTCATGAAAACCACCTTTGTCTCATTTAAACATATTCACAAATCTTTGCTCATTCTTAACTATGTTGACTTTCTAATATTAATTCATTAATTGCAACACTTTGGTCTATCCTGTTGAAATAAGTACTCCCTCCCTCCCAATAAGATGGGCACGATCCTGTTGTTTGAGTTTCAATTTAGAGGCAAGCAAAATCCTGTAGTGGATGCCAGAAATTAGGTGAAACCATGACCATTAATATGTGAGGTGACAATTCTAAATTAATTTTGTGAATGCCTGAAGCTGTGGGTGGGTGGATAAACACACACACACACACACACACACACACACACACACACTTATTTCCCTCTCAGTATTCAGTGAATACAGTGGTACCTCGGATTACAGATGCTTCAGGTTACAGACACTTCAGGTTACAAACTCCGCTAACCCAGAAATAATACCTTGGGTTAAGAACTTTGCTTCAGGATGAGAACAGCGCAGCGGCAGCAGAAGGCCCCATTAGCTAAAGTAGTACCTCAGGTTAAGAACAGACCTCCAGAACAAATTAAGTTCTTAACCCAAGGTACCACTGTACTGACAATCACAATTAGGTGACTGTCAACATTCACCAGTGTATTTCTAAACTGTCAGACATTTACCAAAAAACTAATCTAAGATTGTCAGTACTCCCTTGCAAATGCTTATGTACTAATGAATTACATAGTCAAACTAGTTGTGATGTGGTGCTGCATTTTAGAGCTGCCCACATCATTTTCTTTCTGAAACCGTAGCTGTGCAGTAGGGGCTATTTGGTTTGGAACCACAGTGTCAGAAGAAAGTGAATTTTAAATCTTTGCTTCCATGCCACGACCCCAAGCCAAATCACTCTCCCACTTCTCTAGCTCCTAATAGTTGCAAAAGGGATAGTTAGAGTGGGTAACAACCTGGTTTCACCTGGAAGGGAGTTGCATAGGTGATGTGCTATGTCAAAGTTACTTGGAAGAGGGCTCTCCCTATTCCAGGTAACAAGTTCAGAAATAAAGGCTAATAACTGGAGCTGGCTAATGAAAGAAATGACAGACTCAAGTTTCAGGACTGGGGAGAGCTCCCAGGGAAAAGCAGGTGTTGATTCAATAATCCAGCATTTAATAGAGTTATTGTACCCTATCATAAAACTTGCCAGCAAACTTGATGAGAATGTAAAGGCATAGTGTGAAATAACTTCCTTTTTTTGTCTTCTGTTTTTCCCCTTTGGGTGATATGTGGTCTGAACCCCCTGTATTCAGGATTTGGTAGCTTGTCCTGCTGTTCAAAAAGCTTTTGAAAGCTGTGCAGATGACCCTGGCATGAAATCAAACTGCAATGAGTTGCTAAAATAGTGTCCTGGGTTACCACAGAAATGAGTGCATGGTAAAATGTTACCTATTAAGAACGGTTAAGCTTGAAACATAAAGGATTTGTGTTTTCCCCTTTTCCATTCCCTGATTTTAGCAAGCTAGTGACAAAAAGAAAAAAGCTCTCAGATCAGCCTAGATTTTGATTAACAAGGCATAAAAAACCACCCATCCTGGTTTTGCTTCTCTCAAGTTCAAGACAATAATTTGAGTAGACATAGGCAACTGACAGTCATGACAACTAAGCATATTAGTGGGACATGCTCTCAAATTTCCCAAGGGTGGTTGGGACAGTGAGAAGCTCAGTGATTAACATATTGTTTGAAGTCATTTCATGCTCATACAAGATCTGTTGGGCAGGTTTGTAAAACAAATGAGTTATTTATAAGGATAAGACCAGGCCAGATATTATATGTGCTAGAAAAAGCTGCTACATTCCAGATCTGGATTTCAGGGATACGTTTAATATCTATCTCTTGAAAAAGAGCTAGCCAGAACATGCAAACATATCTAATCCAGTTTTTTTCAGCATCTTTTATTCATAAAGGTAAAGGTAAAGGGACCTCTGAGCATTAGGTCCAGTCATGGCTGATTCTGGGGTTGCGATGCTCATCTCGCTTTATTGGCCGAGGGAGCCGCCGTACAGCTTCTGGGTCATGTGGCCAGCATGACTAAGCCGCTTCTGGCGAACCAGAGCAGCACACAGAAACGCCGTTTACCTTCCTGCCAGAGCAGTACCTATTTATCTACTTGCACTTTGATGTGCTTTCAAACTGCTAGGTTGGCAGGAGCAGGGACCAAGCAACGGGAGCTCACCCTGTCGCGGGGATTCAAACTGCTAACCTTCTGACCGGCAAGTCCTAGGCTCTGTGGTTTAACCCACAGCGCCACCCACGTCCCACTTTTATCCATACCTGAGGCAATAAAACTTAACTATTCCATTCTTTTCCCAATGGGGCCTGTTCTTTAAATCTAAACATACACAGTACTTTTTCTTGTACAGTGGTACCTCGGGTTAAGAACTTAATTGGTTCTGGAGGTCTGTTCTTAACCTGAAACTGTTCTAACCTGAAGCACCACTTTAGCTAATGGGGCCTCCTGCTGCCGTTGTGCCACTGCTGCACGATTTCTGTTCTCATCCTGAAGCAAAGTTCTTAACCCAAGGTAATATTTCTGGGTTAGTGGAGTCTGTAACCTGAAGCGTAAGTAACCCGAAGTACCACTGTATAAGAATTGACACCGGGACTGGGCTGGGGAAGAATATTCCCAGGTAACTAAACTTAACAATACTTATCCCCAGAAATCAGCACCAGTGGCAGATATAGCAATGTAGGACTCTTGACTAAAATTTGGAAACCCTCTCTCCTCCCTTATTTAATGAAGAACATAATAGTGGTGCAAAGGTCTCCAAAACTAATTCAGGACAAAACTACACATAAAAAACAGAGCTACTGCCAAATATGTCTGGTCTGTGTCAATTTCTCTACCAACCCACTTCCTAGTAATGTGTAGTACTACTATCCTGATGGCAGTTCCTCTGATGTGCATTTCCATGTTAAAGGTGTTAGTTTCTGCTTCCTTCACTGTGCAGTGAAGTGCTTGTCACGGGACAATGTTTTGCATTCCACAGTCAAAGTACTGTTGGGTTTCCCACGGGAATGGGAGACTGGATGTGATGTACACTGGTTTCCTGTTTTTCACTGTCCTCTCGGTGTTCTTTGTTTCCGAGGAGAAAGGGAGTTGCTTCTCTGCTCTTGCAGAAGGAAGATGCATGCTTGTAATCTCTCAGCATTGAAGTGTAAATAAAGTAAAGTTAAGCATGTGGCATGTACTGCTCATCCTTCCGCTGTGTACAGGAGTCTGCAATTACAACATTTTGGTTATGGGCCCAGAAAAACGCAGTCAAACTGACGGATGGACTCCAGAAGTCGAGTCAACAGAGAAACGGATCGGATGTTATCTTCTCTGCGTCAAGATGATTGATGAGAGGTATGTGCTCATGCTCCGGGCAGCCTGCCAGCTTCTAGTTGATGGCTTTATGGCCGGACTTTGAACTTTTACAGCCATTTGCTGCGACCAGGCAAAGGCTTCAAAGGCTTGGGGGAGGCTGGAAAACCGAAAGTACCTTTTAAAAGTGCTTTTGGAATGAAGCAGCTGCAGAACAAAGACGCAGCTTGATTTAAAGCAGCAGAAATGGCAAATGCAAGGCTGGCTGATGCTTTTGGGATTCCTAAGCTCAATAAGAAAAACTATACGGACTGGGTTCTGTATGCAGAGGCAATTCTGCGGAAAGAGGGTCTGTTTAAAGTTATTACAGACAACCCCCCAGCTCCAGTTACAGAAGCTGGGTCCACTATGTTCTACTATACCAGGCTGCATGGTATGGCTCTTGCTGAAGGTGGAGATGTGCGTGCACATCTGATGGAGATGCAGAATCTGAGACATGAGCTGCAACAGAGAGGACTCACCTTTCCAGAGGCTGTGTATTCCTTCATGATACTACATTCTTTGGGTCCAAGTTGGGAGTCTGTTGCCACTCAGATTGCTATTCAGCCAACTGCTCAGCTCACAGTAGACTATGTTACTGCCGTGATTCTGAATGAAGCAGACCGCCGGGGTGCTAGCTGCATGGGTAAGGGGGAGTCTTCACAGACGTCATCCCAGAGTGCAGTGGAACCACCAGATGGCGCCAAAGCTTTGAAGGCAGTGAAATGCTACTCGTGTGGACGTCTAGGCCATATGAAGAGGGAATGCAGATATCCCAGGGCCAAGACAGAGCAGCACAGCGAAAGCTCATCGCGTGGAAAAGGCCACAGCAAAGGCAAAGGTCCGGTGTCCAGGGCAACGCAGCACAAGGCAATGGTCTCACGCTTCACTCCAAAGGTTGCAAAGGTCCAGAAGACGTCTAGATCTTTCTTCGTTGTTGATTCAGCAGCGACCCACCACATGTGCAACGATAAGCGACTGTTCGTGTCTTTTACACCGCAGGAAGGTGCGATTCACCAGGCGGATGACCACACTATCCCCAGTCAAGGCTATGGAACTGTTGTTCTTCACAGTTTGGACTTATCGATACAAGATGTACTTTACGTACCGGATGCCACACACAATCTACTCAGTGTTGCGCAGCTGAATGAACGGAAAATTGACGTTTCCTTCAAGAACAAGAAATGCACCATCACAAAGAAAAACGATTATGTATTGCATGCTGAATATGTTGATCGTTTGTTTGTTTTGTATTATGATGATGTTGTGCAGGATGAAACTTGTTGCATTGCAGGTTCTAACAAAGGTTTGCATGCAGAATGTATTCATGATTTTCACCGGAAATTTGGCCATTTGCATTTTGAGGCAGTATCTAAAATGCCTGCCTTGGTTGAAGGTATGACTATTAAACCCTGCAAGTACCACATGAAGTGCAAGGCATGCACAGCAAACAAGGTGAAAATGGCTGCGAAAGGTAAGGTGTCTAGTAGGCAAGCTACAGAACCATACGAGGTTGTTCATGCTGATTTGGTTGGTCCACTATCGCCCTCTTTGGGTGGAAATAGGTACTTCATGGTTCTCATTGATGCATTTTCCAGGTATATTTATGTGTACAATCTCAAGCAGAAATCAGAGGCTTTTCCAAGGTTCAAGGAATTCTGTGCTTGGATGGAAAATGTGCATGGTAAGAAGATAAAGACTATTTTCACTGATCGCGGGGGGGAATTCACTTCTCAGCAGTTTGAAGCTTTTCTGACTGAGAAAGGAATTCAACACGATTTGTCTAGTCCTCGCTCGCCATGGCAGAATGGACTTTGCGAGAGGGCAAATCAAACATTGCTTCAAGGGTTAAAAACCTTGCTGCATGATGCCAACCTTCCAGAGAGTTATTGGGCCGAATCTCTCTCGTGTTTTGTTTACAGTTATAATCGCAGGTTATCTTCAGTGATTGGTTGTACCCCCTATGAGAAGATGTTTGGCAAGAAACCATACATCAAACACATGAGAATTTTTGGTTCTGACATGTGGGTTCATACACCACAAAGCTCCAAGTTAGGCAAGCGTGGATTGCATGGTATCTTTCTAGGTTATCAGAAAGGTTCTTACAGAATAATGATGACTAACTCTAAGACAATTAAGCTCACAAGAAGTGTTGAGTACAATGCAAAGTGGGGGGAGAATGTGGGAATTTTCCAATGTTATCCTGATGACAGTGATGAGACTGAGGATAGGCAACAGCAAAAGCAGCCGCAACAACCCACACCCACTGATGAAGGTTCTGATTCTGAGTCTGAAACTGAATCAGATGATTCAGGGGATTTCAAGAGTGCGAAAGCCTCTATGCGACCCTCTGAAAGCTCTGATCAAGAATTGGAAGAACCATTGTGTTGAGGACTTAAGGCTAATTCGCAGGTCACAAAGAGCCACAAAAGGCAGACCTCCAAAGAGATTTGCTAATGAATTTGCTAAGACAGCAGTAGCAGCTGTTAAAAGCTCCAAGAAGGTATTTGAACCTTCAAGTTTCCAAGAAATGCAGGATTTGGATTCAAAGGAAGCTGAGCCATGGTTAAATGCCATGAAGGCTGAGCTTGATTCCTTAGAAAGGAACAAAACATGGGAGCTAGTTCCAGTAGTTCCAGGAATGAAACTGCTTGGAAGCAAATGGGTCTTCAAAGTGAAGACTGATCAAAATGGCAATATAGTCAGACACAAAGCCAGATTGGTAGCCAGAGGTTTTGCACAGGTACCAGGTGAAGATTATCACGAGACCTACTCACCCACAGTGAGGTATGAGAGCATTAGGCTTATGCTCAAGTTAGCTGCAGAGGAAAATCTATACGTTAGTCACCACGATGTGAATACAGCGTTTTTGTACGGATCTCTAGGTGAATCACATTATATGCTTCCATCTGATGGCGTACAGGTAAAACAGGGATTTGTTTGTGCTCTGAAGAAGTCCCTTTATGGTCTCAAACAAAGTGCACGGTGTTGGCACACAAAACTCACTGAAGTATTGTTTTCTCTAGGTTTTCAGCAAGGGAAAGCTGATCCATGTGTATTTGTCAAAGAGGAGGGGCAAAAGAAGCTGTATTGTTTGTTTTATGTTGATGATATATTATTCTTTTGGAAAGATGTCACAATGTACAATAACGCCCTAGCTCAACTGAAAGAGCACTTTGACATGAAAGATCTTGGTGAGGTAAACAACTACCTATCTCTGGAAATAGAGAGAGATCAAAATGGTAACATTTTAGTACACCAGTCACGGAAAATTGCTGATGTGTTAAGCAAACTAAACCTGATGGATGCTAACCCTGTAGACACACCGATGACAACAGGTTATCAGGTAGAAGACACTGAAGAAGCATTTTCTGATACTACACTGTACAGAAGTGTGCTAGGCAAGCTAAACTTCATTGCCAGATGTTCAAGACCTGACATTGCTGTTAGCTGTAATTTGCTAAGCAGACAAGTCAACAATCCTAGTGTTAAGGATTGGAAAGCTCTGAAACGCATAGCGTGCTATTTGAAAGGCACTATGCATTACAGACTGAGATTTAACAATCAGAAGTCTGGTGGTCTTGAGATATTTGCAGATGCAAGTTTTGGAAGTGATACTACAGACAGGAAAAGTACGTCTGGAGTTTGCTACATGTACAATCAGGGTCTATTTGATTGGTCATGCAAGAAGCAAACAACAATTAGCTTAAGGATTGTGAATGGTTGTTACAATTGTGCAAAGACATGAAAATTCCTGTCAAATGTCCAATCCAGGTTTACCAGGACAACAAAGCATGTTTGGCTTTGCTGAATTCTGAAGGTTGTAAGCAAAGCACGAAGCACTTGCAGTTGAAATTGCAACATGCTAGGGAATGTATTCAGAAGGGACTCGTAACGGTGTCCTATATGCCAGGTAATGAAATTCCTGCTGATGTATTGTCCAAGATTGTATCAAGGGATCAACACTATGCCTATGTGCAGAAGTTGGGTTTGTACTGATATTGTACGAACACGCTGCCCAGTGATGTTCACAGAAAGGGGGAGGATGTTGGTTTCTGCTTCCTTCACTGTGCAGCGAAGTGCTTGTCACGGGACAATGTTTTGCATTCCACAGTCAAAGTACTGTTGGGTTTCCCACGGGAATGGGAGACTGGATGTGACGTACACTGGTTTCCTGTTTTTCACTATCCTCTCGGTGTTCTTTGTTTCCGAGGAGAAAGGGAGTTGCTTCTCTGCTCTCGCAGAAGCAAGATGCATGCTTGTAATCTCTCAGCATTGAAGTGTAAATAAAGTAAAGTTAAGCATGTGGCATGTACTGCTCATCCTTCCGCTGTGTACAGGAGTCTGTAATTACAACAAAAGGGAAGGAGGAAAAAACCAAGGATCTTAGTAGAGTAGAAAAGCATGTAGCAGAGGTCAAAGGAAAGGAAGGTGTTCTCTGCTGGAGCTATACTCCATGTTTCCAGCGGAGAACACCTTCCTTTCCTTACCCAGTCAGTTTGACGCTTTTGCGTCTGCCATTGGCCTAGGGAACAAGAGCTGCTGGGTCACTTACAGTACCTCTATCCCAGAAAGATCACCAGCAGGTAAGGAGTATCAGCCTGGTTCCAACTGAATATAAATGCCAGTTAACATCTCACCACTTAGTTCTGGCATTGCTAAACTCATCTTCCTCCACCCCCTTGTCTTGTGTGCCTTGTCTTTGAATTGGTAAGTAGGGCCTTTTGCTCTTCTTCCCCCTTTTTTGATGGCGAGTGAGACAAAAATATAAACTAACAAACAAAGCACACTTTATAGTTACATTCTTCAGATGGAGGCTTACTTTGCAAGTGGGTCATTGAGATACAAACTACAAACAGGTTGCAAGGGACAGGGTGTTGTGTTTTTACTTGGAATGGTTAAATGGTTGTGTGCAGACTATGGGCTGATGCTCTGTCAATGCAAAAACCTTGTGGATACTGCAAAAAAAACCCCACAACTTGTATGGATGAGGAGCACCAATTCCACAATAAGCACCTGTCTGAAAGCACTCATGTAGCCATCAGTGCAATAATATGGATGGAGATTTGGAAGCACTGCATCCTTGGCTACACACAGTGGCCTCATTCCAGAAAATAATAAGTAAGTCACTGCTGTGATGGACCTTCATGTGTGAACCAGCCCACAGAGTACAAAACTAATCTTGTGTGTATAGTGGAAAACGTAATGAATTACTGCCCAATCCAACTTTAAACTGGCACACCAATATCAAATTCAACCACTCTATGTTCTGACAGTGATTGAAGATTTACACCCCGACCCTTTCCTTTAGATATGGCAATACATGGAGGTGATACATTCCGGTTTTTTAGCTTCACAATGAAAAGCTGCTTTTTACTTGAAAGGACACAGTGAGCTGTTCTCAGAACAAATGGCCCTTGAAAAGGTGCCAGGATGATTGTTAGCACTATCTATTATACCTCATATTGTGAGCCTGGTATGCCGAGTGTCTCTCCACCCCCTGTCATTTTAATGGACAACTCTCTATTGTGGCTAAACAAATGTCAGTGCCTTTAGGGGGAACTGCAGCAATCTTTTCCGAATGATGTGCACCTGACTGACAGGGAGGGATTCGTGAGGTTGGGAGCTAGAAATAAATTCATATCTGAAAGCAAGACATACAACCATAATCTTCAGTAACTGCAGATTTTTACTCTGCAAATATGACTCTACAAAGAAAGGTGATTTTGGATGGCAAGGAAATAGATACTACAGAAACATTTATCTCCTTTTTTATTGTGTTGCAGCATGACAATATCCTCAAGAAATCTATTGTTCTTGGGCAAAACTACTCTAGTTATAAACACAAAGCAGTTCATCTTGATGGGCTCGTATATAATCACTGTGAGTAGCATCATCATTGTTCTCTGACAGTGCAGAGACAAATGCAAGCATCCTCTCAAAAGCAGGACATTACGGGAAGAGGTACCTCTACCACATGAATGGGTTCCTGGAAAAATGTTTCATAGCTACACTATCTTTAGCATTCTGTGTGGGGCAACCCTTGAAGAGTGCCCAGGAATTGTAATTACAGTGGTACCTCGGGTTAAGTACTTAATTTGTTCCGGAGGTCCGTTCTTAACCTGAAACTGTTCTTAACCTGAAACACCACTTTAGCTAATGGGGCCTCCCACTGCCACCGCGCCGGCAGAGCCCGATTTTAGTTCTCAATCCGAAGCAAAGTTCTTAACCTGAAGCACTATTTCTGGGTTAGCAGAGTCTGTAACCTGAAGCTTATGTAACCTGAGGTACCACTGTAGTACAAAATGTGGCATTAAGGCTGATGACAACAGCCTCATCATATAGGCATATTTATTAGTTGCACTGCCTCCCAATGAATTTCAGGTCAAAATCAAGGTGTCATTTCTTACTTGTAAAGCCCTAAATAGCTTGGGGTTGCCACATGGCTATCACAAGCCTCTCTTGAGTGTCTACGGTATACCAATAATCTAGGAACTTTTAGCACTTTGTAACTTAGCAAAGTTTCACCTCCTGTCCAACTTTTTGAAGCATGTGACTCTGACTTTTGAAGAGTTTGTAAGTAAACCATTTTTAACTTGCCAAACATGTGGTTTTTTTCTGTGCTGGAGGAAGAGGAAAACTTTGGAAGGAACTTGGAAGAGCAAATTTTAAAGGTCTAACAGCCTATATTTCCACGCTTTGCTTTGCTTTCTTTTAAATCTGTGCTGGGGTTCTCACCAAAGAGTACTTGCTCTCAGCCTGGATCTTGGCATGCAGGAAATACTCCTTCTATATATTATTTTTCCTGGAACCAACACATTCCACACTGCAGATATGCTACAAGGCATAATTTCAAGCTTGATCTTTTCATTGGTTGACGTTAAGGGGGAGTTGGCAAAACCTATAGTTACAGACCGAAGATGGCAATAGGTGGCAGCACTGACATATGGGTAGGAGACAGAGGTAAGAATGTAGCTTGGTCAGGACGTGTTTGATGTTGTAAACTGAAACTGCCAAACTTGCTCATAGGAACATAGATGAAAACAATGAAGGATTCAGAACTAACAACTGGGCTTTGCTTAAGACTCCTACAAGGTAGGCTGGCTTCAGTCTTGTTTACTCAGTCTTGGGAACAGAAGAGCTCTTTCTTAACTCTGCAAGTTAGCTCTGTTGCTTGCAATAATAAACTGAGTTTGAAGATCAGTGCCTCATGGCATGCGTCATAACATGGTTCATGTATGCAGTCTATTACATATTCCCACTTATTATGCAGGCAGTGGTTAAAGGCTACATCCTGGACCGTGATGCTACCCAGTGTGTAGCATCCTTCTCGCAGGGTTGTATAAGCAAACCGTTCTTCCCTGGGAACTGCAGCAGCTTAATTATAAAAGCTCTGGTTCTTTCTCAATCTCAAGGGGGAGGGGCTGTGGTGAAATGTGTTATCTCTATATGGAATTCAATCTGCCAGTGGATCAAGCTGTACTCTGAAGACGGCTGAAATGAAGACTGTACAGATTTCTTCCTTGGGTACCCTTCAAACTTGAACATTGTTCCACCAAGACCATCACTCAAGGACCAGCCACTTTAACCTACATATTGATACCACAGTCTACAGTTTGGGAAGGATACCTTCTGCACAGGTGTTTTGTTCCTCCATCTGTCAGAGGCATCCCTTAATAATCCCCAGCTCCTGGGCTTGCTGTCACAACCGCAAAGTTCAGCAGTGATCAGGACACCTTGCCAAGAGCCTTGGATAAGATGCCATAATGGTTTTCTTGATCTGAGCCTAATACTGCCGATTGGGAACCCATTCATCCCAAAGCACTGGGCCCCATAGAACCGGAGCCAGGACCTTTAAGGGCACCTTCTCTTGAGCCACCAAATGCCTCCCACAGTACCTAACCAGTCCAACAGCACAAGGAAAGCTCCAGGCAGAAGGCCATGGGATGAAGAGGTACCAATCTTCAGGGTTGGCCTCTTAAATGATTTTAATTCTCCAAAGCTCCCTTGAGGGTCCTTGAAGAGGTAGACTAGACGCAGAGGCTCAACCCTCAGTTCACTTCTAACCCTTGTAGGAGCAAGTTGCTCACTTGAAACTCTCCGTGGTGCTGTGACAACCTACCTGCCTTGCTGCCATACTGCTGGACCAGAACAAGACATTTCCCACACATTTCTTATGTGTGTGGCAACTCAGTCAGATGGGTCGTGTACAAATAAAAGTATTATTAATTATTCTTATTATTCCTCAAAGGCATGGTTCCCAGGTGGCAAGCTTACTAGCTTCTCTGCAATGTGATACATCAAAGTTCACAGGGTATGATGGAGCTATTGATTATGCTCCTGAGACATAGAGTATAATTCAACATAGCACTAAGTGAAGCATGCATGTGGGAAAATAGGTCTGTTCACACAATATGGCTTCACCCCCCCTTTCACCCACGTGCCCCCTAAACATGTTCTGGGGTTCCCCCAACTCTCCAGAGCAGATTTAGGGGGTGCAGGGGGAGGTTCTGTGGCATGAGCAGCCTTCGTTCCATGCACACAACAATCCCACCCTTTGAACCAGAGCATCCTTTCCAGGATATGCCTCAGCGATGAACAGTAGTAATTATGCTGAAGTCTTGCATTTTTTTAGGTGTTTGAAGTGTATTTATACTGGGCACTGTAAAAAATAGGATCAAATAGCAAATTTCTCACCCAAAACTTTCTGAATGGAGCATCCAGCCATGAATTTAGATCCAAATTGAAGTCTGTTGCAGCACACAACATTCTTCTCACCCTTGGCAGGAAGACAGTGCAATTGCCAATAATTAAAACTGCACAGAGGAAGGAAAGGAGGGCCTTTTTCTGCCTCCCCACTTCTTGCTACTCTCTGAAGACTGGAGAAGAGACCCTCTTAAGAATATTAGGAGGGTGGGCAGGAGAAGGACTAGACCATGTGAAAAATGAATATAATATTTTATCTGCAGTTCATTCATTTTCAGCTTTGTATTCTTGTTATTTAAAAAGCGCACTAGAAATTCTGTTGTTGCACCCATAACCTAGGTTTAAAGTGCCATTTAGCTCCTAGCTTTCATATCTCAGTTTCTAACATTGGAAGATCCTACAAAATAACACACAATTTCCTCCATTATGTAATGACAGGTCTTTACTAAGTAACTCAATTTGTACAGACCCTGAATATGAACCCAGCAACCCCAGTTTCTCTTACTTACAAAGTGGGCTGCAAACCTGAACCTATTACTGAGGGTCTTGTTCTAATTCTACGCATGCACCTCTATAAAAGAAAGAAGTCACTCATGAGAGTATTTTGAGAATAGGCTTTAAAAGAATGTGTGTGAAACAAATGAATTGTCAGACATTAGGGAGAAAAGAACTCGGGGAGGAGGAAACAGAACAGATACAGAAGATGAAAGGACAGTTAAATAGATAAAAAGGAGAATCTGGTCAAAATGTATAAAGCATGAGATGCTAAGAACAAAGCAAAAAAAAAGACAGCTTTTCAAAAATAACAAGTGGTAAGAGAGAGCAAAGCCAGAAGAAAATAATCTGATAGTACCGGTATTTTATCACTATTGTAATTGCACACCAAGGCTGCAATCCTATATGCATGTAGGGTAACTCTCGCTGAGCTCATTGGGACTTACATCGAAAGAGACATGTATAGATTTGTGCCATAAGAAATGCCTTCTAGAAAAATGCATTTCCTGTATTCATAATTTGGTGGTGCAATTCCTCAAACACCAGATGAGTTACATGAAGGATTAAATGGTCATTTGCATGGCAGCAAGCAGCATTATTCACTATAAATCAAGAGAAGGATGAATCCAATCTGGACCTCAGCCATTAATATTGCTAACAAATTCCAAGTTCAGAGAATAATGATATTTTTAAAAATCCTCAGTCGTGTTCACCTCAGTTCTTAGGCACTTGTTTTGTTAATCCGTTTATAACAATTGAGGTTTTGTAATCATGCTTCTAATGCCAGCAGTGACTTTTCCCACAATTATTAGTCTAGGGTAGCTTGTGTTAGAAGTGGTTATTAAAATATGGATGAGTCTGTTACAGATGCAAAGAAGAGGATTGCACATTCTTAAGGCTTTATTGGCCAGCCTGACAGCCTGCACAAAAGCTTCCAGATTAGATTCCACTTAAAGACATTGTTCTTTTTTCTGATTCTGCTACTTTGGGTGTAATCCTCATAGCACATTTGAAGGAGATGAATGTACAAATCCATGAACATACAAGCACCAGCAGCCACCTTTCTCCAAACCCCCAGCAGAAACTGAGATAAGCATTGGGCCAGCAGAAACTGAATTGTCCAGAAAAGGTGTGGGAGCCATATAATGGTACCAAAATGGGGGGTGGGGGAGGATAGAATCCTTCTTTCACTTTTAGTCTAATAGAAAAGCAAACGGCCCGTTTGCAGCTCTCCTACCACTTGAAGTGCAGGCAAAACTTTTTGGGGAGTAAAAATGAAAAATGGGCAGAATGCTCTGGTGGAGATGATCCTACCAGCAGGCTGGATCCTCAGTTCCCCCACGGGCCACTTTGAAGGCTGCCAGCTTTGCCCACCTGCCACTTACCTGATGTCACCATGACATCAAGCAATCCATCTTCAAAGAAAATAATTGGGAGCACACTATTAAGCTCACTATCCATTATTTTCTTCCTTCCTTTCTTAACCGGCTTGGGTTCAAACCAGGCTGCAAAGAAAGATTCCTGCAGAAAGAGAAGCTTGCAGTCCGATCAACACTGACCGCAGACCACACTTGTGAAAGGATTGCGTGTTCCAGGTAAGGTGTGGGAGTTGCTTGGGGATAATCGTTCTATGGACCACATTAGGACCCTTGATGGGCTTCATCTTTTCAAAACGGCCAGGAGGCATCCCCTTTTTTGCCACCAGGCACCCAAATGTGGGTGACTTTCCCAGACTTTCATGGGGAACAACTAGTCCTGAAGAAGTGAGACAAGATATTTGGGACAGCTAAAATTTGAACTAGCTCAGCTATATTGGAAGCCTCTTTGTGGAGACATTTTGCCTTGAAAAGCAAGTTATAAATAACTAAAGAAACAAAGGGGGCAATTCCATAGCACAACTCTTAGAAGCTTTTTGCAGAGTTCTGTATATTGTGCTATAAATGTAAACTTGATTCTATTTTTTCTGTGCCCAATGCTCATATTTTCTCTCAGTTCTTAGAAATATTGAATTTTCTGAGTACACAAAACACAATGTTTCACATTTGTGAAAATGCTTTATAACCTTCCCTTCTGGTGCATGCAGAGTTCAGGAGTG
Source organism: Podarcis gaigeae (assembly GCF_964106915.1). Classification (NCBI taxonomy): domain Eukaryota; kingdom Metazoa; phylum Chordata; class Lepidosauria; order Squamata; family Lacertidae; genus Podarcis; species Podarcis gaigeae. Next base: position 59,520,071 of record NC_139678.1, on the reverse strand, counting down.
CTGCTTTTGCTTTTTGAGGTGTTTTTCTTTTCTTTTCTTTTCTTTTCTTTTCTTTTCTTTTCTTTTCTTTTCTTTTCTTTTGGAGGAATGATGCTGCTTTAGGACTAGCACTACTTAAGTGCCTTTTTCTCCTCAGCAGCTGAGCCTGTGTATTTGTAAACAAACCAATACAAAAATCCAAAGTCTCCAATATTCTTTCCCTTTTAATTCAAGGAATAAGCCACACAAAGCAACACAAAAGAAATAATTCAGATCACTATAAGAAAAGGTGATCTCTCAATCTTCAGGGCTTATAGAGCTTCAGATACTGAAAATATTAAATTTCATGGCACCCTGGTGACAAAAGATACACTATAACTCTAGCTATTGTCGTCTGATCCCAGTCAGACCAGTTCAGTCACTTCCATTTCCCTGTCCAGTCAAATAATGTGGAAATATACATGGTACAGACTGCAGTACGGAAGTGGCTGTTTAGTACACATCTTCTCGCTTTTGTTTGTGCCGCCTTCTTAGCATTCTCTCAGCGTCTTTCCAGCTGTATGCATTAACTTTTAATTAGCATTCCCTCAAACAAAGCAAGAATCCTATTATTAACCACTGGAGGTGTTAATTTGTTTAGGAATCAGGATTGCCAGGATCTATCTCTCCCTCCTCTATACCTCCACCCTTCTTGCATACGCAAAGCTCTGAGACAAATTGATTTGACTGGGGTTTCTTTTCTCCCCTTACAGGATCATGTAACAATTAAAGCAAATAAATGAAATTAAAAGGAAATTGAAATCCGCTCTTTCGACAATACTTCTGATTTAATTTTATTCATGCTAGTGAATAAAACATGAGATTCTTCCCCAACCTTTGACTGAATGAAGCAAGTTGCCTTGTGCATCATACAGCGCCGCCTGCTGGCTGCTAATTTCTCCAGTGTTTGCTTTTGTACTTATCTACCCTTTGAGATGTTCAGAGCCATTAATCACTATTTACTTATCATTACTGAAGTACCTTGAAGCATGTTAGAACTAGTTTTCCCAGGATAAGGAGCTAAAACAAGACTCTCTAAACTGCAAACTTTATAATCTGAGCTGAGATGAAACAATGAGTGTCGATAATATAGTGCTGGGGAAAGCATGAAGCATTCAGAGATAAATGAAGGTTGCAGCAACAATTCCTGTAGTTACTGAGGTCAAACTTTTAGCTGAAGGAGGAGTTCATATGAAATGTATTTATTGGTTTAATAATAATAAGTGACAAAGTACAACAGTTCAGGGATGGGGAACCTGTGACACTCCAAATGTTGTTCAACTCCAACTCCCATCAACTCCTGCCAATATGGCCATTGGCCAATGGTCAGGGATAATGGGAACTGTAGTCCAACAAAAAACTTTGCCTTAGATCAAGCATAGGCAAACTCGGCCCTCCAGATGTTTTGAGACTACCATTCCCATCTCCCTGACCACTGGTCCTGTTAGCTAGGGATGATGGGAGTTATAGTCCCAAAACATCTGGAGGGCTGAGTTTTGCCTATGCCTGCCTTAGACCCTTGTAAAAATGGTGTCACCCATACAAAATTATTCAGATGGCCCTGTAGCAGCATTAAAAAAAAGATCCATCGCCAAGAGACACACTGAACAAAAACCTGTGGAGAGGGGGGAAGGGAGACCATTTTTTAAAGGGGGAGGTGCCCTAAAAGGGAAAAGATATCCTGTTCTAGGCGAGTAGGAAAGATCTGTCCTATAATGCAACATGTGAGGTACAAACAAGTCTGTTTAATACCAAACATAAGGTGTGTTGGTTTGCAACAAACCAGATGACTCAGTGATATCTCAGCATCTTATAAACTGACACATAGTGAGTCACTCCCCAAGCCTGCACCTGTCATGCCTTCTCTTCCCATAATGCAGGAGCAGGGAACTTTTATGAGTCTGAGAGCCTGATTATCTGGATTGGGGGCTGCATATCAGTAGCAGGTGAGGCCAGACTTCACACAGACACACACCAGAAACGTAATACATTAAACACAGATGCACACAATAACACACACTGTAACACCAACAGGGGAGCCCTTTTCTCAGTTCACAGGCTGGAATTAAAGCGAGCTCACAATCCAAGCTGAACCCTGCATAGCAATGTTGATCCACTGCCCTGGCAGTAGATCAAATCAAAACAGATGCATCAAATGTCCACTCCTGTACATAATTCATATATCTGAGTACTGTCTAATGGTGTAATGGCAATCTTAATATTGGCCTTTTCCACTAAATACACGAACAATTTTCTAAAAGCTAGAACTGTCAATTTAAAAGTCTGCTCCTACCACACCTCTCTGTCTTTAAGGCTACAATTAACAGGTTCACACTACACACCACACAGATTGTCACAATCTAAACTCAAGGGTAGCAAATTGCATGGTATGTTGTATTTTTATACTACAACAGAAGTTTTATTAAGTTTAAAGTATTGCAGAAATGTCCAGTTTCTTAATTGTACATAATCAATCTATCTCCACACAAAACAATAATTATCGCCAAAAAAAAAAGCACAAAATTTTAAGTAAAGAATTATTGCCACACTTTGACAATAAAAGCACCCAGTTGGTAAAATGCTAAAAACTTTCCAATGGGCAATGAGAGCCTGCAAGGGAGAGGTAAAATGTCTATCTTGGCCGAGTCCACCTTAAAAACCAGATCAGTTTATTCAAGATGAACAGGTTTCTTGGTGAAAATTCCCAGCAACTGTTTTGCCTATGGGTAAGCCAACCTGTTTCAGGAAGGAAATCTTTTCAGAGGAAAGGTATTTTTACCTACATGTATCTTTAGGAATGAGACACAAATATCAAGGCTGATACAAAGCTTGGCAGCAAACTCTGTGGAAATACTAAACGTGTTTGCAAGATTTGTTTGACCACTTGTGATTCCCAAGATAGCTGCCCCCAAAACTGGGAGTACTTCAGAAACTGAAGACTGCAACTATTCAGTCATTGTATCTACAGTGTGGTAATAAGCTCTATTGAACACAATGGGGCAGTTAGGCTGCAACTCTATGCACATTTACTGGCAGTCTTTCTCATGGTTCCAGACAGGAATTTTGTCCGGTCCTATATGTGGGAATATCAGAGATTGAACCTAGACTCTTCTGCACAGAAATCCAAATTGTCTTACAGTGAGCATTAATTTCCAAGAAACACAACTTAAATTGATGTCATGTCTATAGTCAATGCCGTTTTCTCCAAAATGATGAATGCCAGTTCATACTATTAGGTATAGCAGGAAATCCTGATAGCTGCATCAGCTGTACAATTGGGCAGTGTGAGGTAGCTGCCTCAGGCAGTAAATGCTGAGGGAGCAGTGATGTCCCATCAGCAGTGTTGAACTATGAAGCAGCTACCAGTCCGGCTGGTTTCTGTACATAAAATGGCTGGGGGTGCTATCTTGTCCTCTGTCTCAGACAGCAAAACGTATTGGGCTGATCCTGCCTACAAATTTAAGATTTTTGGTTTGTGGGTTTTTTAAAAATTCAAGAATGTTTGGAAATCTGCAGCACGCAAGGATTCAGAGTGACTCGGTTGTACATCTGGAACCAGATAGTACACTGTAATCTCCTAAAGCTTTGCAGTTTATTCCTGGCTGCTAAAACTTTATGGGTAGGGTAGTTCTCTATTTCACTCTCACAGAGGTCAGCATCACAACAATTTGAAAGTTATGACTGTGGCCCAACTTGTTTTTCAAATCTGTGAAAAAAGGAAGACTGTATTCCAATACCTTTCTCATTGTTTGCAAGAGAGAGAGAAATGAAGCCATCACAATACAAATTTATCACTTTATATTAATATTTATGTGGTTTCGTGTTATGAAATGAGTTTTCTGTCTACTACAGTATCTGCACAAATTTTGCTGCTGTTTTGATTTTTCCCCAATAAACACAGTGCATTTATTACAAGATTTCCCAGACAATATGGACAGTTTTTGTTTTAAATCAAAGTGACTCCACCATGCAAGATATGGGACCAGAAAAAGTTTGAGTTGATAGGCAGGCAGCCACCCACCCACTATACACCCTGTTCCTCTCCACCTCTGTGTATCCTCCTCCAGAGATGAGGCCAGAGTACAAGATGGTTAACTCATTTTCTCCCCCTAACAAAGCTGAGATAGGTTTATAGAACGTGATGATTAGCCCAAGGTTAGGGCTTCAAAACAAAGTGTAAGTGTCCATTGTCTGAGCCAGACATTCTGCTCAACTACTGTGTAAACAGAGGCCTGAAAGGACACAAGGCTGATTAGTTTGCATACTTTGTTCAGAGATCTCTCTGCAGTAGTTGCCATCTCTTGTTTCTCTTCACTTGCAAAGCTTCTGTACCTTCCAAAGCTGCACGAATAATTGCACCAACCTTATATTAAACCAATGCAGCTTACCCGCTTTGGAAATACAGCGAGGACAAAAGGGAAAGCTTGACCTGCTGAGCATCTGCCTGAAATTAAACTGAGGCGTTCCCGCCCCAGAGGCCGCGCCAAGGCAAACCCTAGCAACCCTGTGAAAAGGAGATGCCGAGAGCCGTGCTGCGGAAAGACCAGCTCCTTCATCCTAAAGATGAGGGGAAAGGTGGTACTCTGCACATGCTCAGAGACAATGACATTCATTCACAGACCTCAGGACTGAACCCTCAACCTCCCTAAATTTAGGGGTCTCCAGGGGACCCTGAGCACTAAGCCAGAGAAAGCCGCGCTCGGCGCCGCTCCCGCCCCCCCAGCCTCCGGCTCCCCCACTTCTCGCGCCAAACTCCTCCGAGTGAGCGCCCAACTTCACCCCCCCCTCGCCCGCGCGCCCACCCCACCCGCTTTCCTTAACCGAGGAACATCGCCGATTGGCTGGGGCGCAAGAGCCTCCGCGCTCCAATTGGCTGAGGGGGCTCGCCTCCTCCGCGCTCCTTTCCACGCCCACCCTCTCCGCCCTCCGCGGGCCAAATTCAAATCGCTGACACGGGCGGACCAGCAGCTTTCAGCCTAGCGAGGGAGGGGATGGTGCGCGTTTCGTCTGAACGGCGACCGCCCCGCCGCGCCCGAGATTCCCCCTAAGCGAGGACGAAAGTGAGGGGGGGAACTCACACACACACAAAAAAAAGGTAGGTGAGGGCGGGGCGGGGATTATTCAGCTCGCGGGGTTGGTGGCGCCAAACGATTTAAACTGGATCAGGGCAGGTCTCCGCCCCGCTCCCATCAAGAGCCAATCAGAGGCGTCATGCGCCCGAAGGGTGGGAGGAGCTTATCCCGAACGAAGGAGCGCGGGTGGAATCCCGGTGCTGGAAGGAGGGGAAGGTTGAAGTGGAGGAGGAAGTGGGGGGGTGAGTGACTTGCAGAGGAGGAGCTGTAGCAGAAGGCAGAGGAGACCTGGGGGGCGTGCTTGAGAAAGTAGCTCGCAAAAAGGTGATATTAAATGGTGGGCGTTTTGGGGGGTGTTGACAATAAGGTTTGGGTTGTACCAGCGGGATCTTTTTTATTTATTTATTTTAAAAAGTGCTGCGTAATGGTTAAACCGTGCTTGCTGAAGTCAGTAACCTTGACGATATTAAACTCAAATCTGATTGCCTTGTACTTTGACAGATGCACCATTCTTTGGTGGCATCTGATTAAGGAGCCTCTATCCTGTGAAAGTGTGATAAGCTTTGTACATTTTTATGGTTTCTTGGGGCTCTTTGCTTCGTTTTTGCTACAACTGGCTTCTGCTTCTGTGATTTGTAACAAATAGCAATGAATTGGACCTTGGAGGTAGCACAGGGCACACTTGCCAGATTCAGTTCCTCCAACAACTATGATAGCTGCTGTACCACTGGGGAGAATATCATTGCTACATAAATATATATATGTATGTGTAAATATATTTCAGAGAAAGTGAAATGGTGCCGTTTTCCCTTTCAACAGACACAACTATCCAATGCTGTTTCTTTTAAAGTACTGTTGCTTTATTTCATAATATCACAGGCCTGCAAGTTTTAAAAATATACATAATTATGTATTTCACAACACAGGTGCCCCACAAA